>NC_091282.1:95943112-96564348 GCF_032444005.1 Ranitomeya imitator
ACAGCAATTCCTGAATTGCTGTTTTCTGTTTATTCCGTCTCCCAAAAATTGAAATAGAAAGTGATAAAAATAGATATGTGACTGAAAATGGTACCAATAAAAAGTCAACTCTTCCCGCGAAAAATAAGCCATCACTGTTGTGAATTCTGTGGTCAGGCTCCCTCCTGTGGTCATGAGTGGTACTTCGGCTGGTTCTGTCCATGAGCTTCCTTTGGTGGATGTGAGTGGGGCTGCGGCTTCTGAGTTTCCTTCCTCAGGTGACGAGGTTAAGTCGTTAGGTGCTGCTCTATTTAACTCCACCTAGTTCTTTGTTCCTGGCCTCCAGTCAATGTTCCAGTATTGGTCTTGCTCTCTCCTGGATCGTTCTTGTGGCCTGTCTGCCCTGCATAAGCTAAGTTCTGCTTGTGTTACTTTTGTTTGCTATTTTTTCTGTCCAGCTTGCTATATTGGTTTGTTTTGCTTACTGGAAGCTCTGGGACGCAGAGGGAGCACCTCCGTACCATTAGTCGGTGCGGAGGGTCTTTTTGCGCCCTCTGCGTGGTTGTTTGTAGGTTTTTGTGCTGACCGCAAAAGCTATCTTTCCTATCCTCGGTCTATTCAGTAAGTCGGGCCTCACTTTGCTAAAATCTATTTCATCTCTGTGTTTGTATTTTCATCTTTACTCACAGTCATTATATGTGGGGGGCTGCCTTTTCCTTTGGGGAATTTCTCTGAGGCAAGGTAGGCTTATTTTTCTATCTTCAGGGCTAGCTAGTTTCTCAGGCTGTGCCCGAGGCGCCTAGGTCTGGTCAGGAGCGCTCCACGGCTACCTCTAGTGTGGTGTGATAGGATTAGGGATTGCGGTCAGTAGAGTTCCCACGTCTCAGAGCTCGTCCTATGTTATTAGTAACTATCAGGTCATTTTCAGTGCTCTTAACCACCAGGTCCATTGTGGTTCTAAATCACCAGTTCATAACAGTACTGGAGGCCTAAAGTACTAATGCTTCTCAATAGAGGGAAAAGAGAAGTTCTGAGACCATTTTTTTTTCTCTGCACTGTGTTTTGTCTTTCTTTTCCCCTAGACATTTGGGTGGTTCAGGACACAGGTGTAGTGATGGACATTAAAGGCCTGTCTTCTTGTGTGGATCATCTCACTGCAAGAGTACAAAATATTCAAGACTTTGTGGTTCAGAATTCTTTGTTAGAACCTAGAATTCCTATTCCTGATTTGTTTTCTGGAGATAGAGCTAAGTTTCTGAGTTTTGAAAATAATTGTAAACTATTTCTGGCTTTGAAACCCCGCTCCTCTGGTGACCCAGTTCAACAAGTTAAGATCATTATTTCTTTATTACGTGGCGACCCTCAAGACTGGGCATTTTCCCTTGCGCCAGGAGATCCTGCATTATGTGATATTGATGCGTTTTTTCTGGCGCTCGGATTGCTGTATGATGAACCTAATTCAGTGGATCAGGCAGAGAAAAATTTGCTGGCTCTGTGTCAGGGTCAGGATGAGGTAGAGATATATTGTCAGAAGTTTAGGAAGTGGTCTGTGCTCACTCAATGGAATGAATGTGCGCTGGCAGCAATTTTCAGAAAGGGTCTCTCTGAAGCCCTTAAGGATGTCATGGTGGGATTTCCTATGCCTGCTGGTCTGAATGAGTCTATGTCTTTGGCCATTCAGATCGGTCGACGCTTACGTGAGCGTAAAACTGTGCACCATTTGGCGGTATTATCTGAGCATAAACCTGAGCCTATGCAATGTGATAGGACTTTGACCAGAGCTGAACGGCAAGAACACAGACGTCGGAATGGGCTGTATTTATACTGTGGTGATTCCACTCATGCTATCTCCGATTGTCCTAGGCGCACTAAGCGGTTCGCTAGGTCTGCCACCATTGGTACGGTACAGTCAAAATTTCTTTTGTCCGTTACTTTGATCTGCTCTTTGTCATCCTATTCTGTCATGGCATTTGTGGATTCAGGCGCTGCCCTGAATTTGATGGACTTGGAGTATGCTAGGCGCTGTGGGTTTTTCTTGGAGCCTTTGCAGTATCCTATTCCATTGAGAGGAATTGATGCTACGCCTTTGGCCAAGAATAAGCCTCAGTACTGGACCCAACTGACCATGTGCATGGCTCCTGCGCATCAGGAGGATATTCACTTTTTGGTGTTGCATAATCTGCATGATGTGGTCGTGTTGGGGTTGCCATGGCTACAGGTCCATAACCCAGTATTAGATTGGAAATCTATGTCTGTGTCCAGCTGGGGTTGTCAGGGGGAACATGGTGATGTTCCATTTCTGTCTATTTCATCATCCACCCCTTCTGAGGTCCCAGAGTTCTTGTCAGATTACTGGGATGTATTTGATGAGCCCAAGTCCAGTTCCCTACCTCCGCATAGGGATTGCGATTGTGCTATCGATTTGATTCCTGGTAGTAAATTTCCTAAAGGTCGACTGTTTAATTTGTCTGTGCCTGAGCACGCCGCTATGCGGAGTTACGTAAAGGAGTCCTTGGAGAAGGGTCATATTCGCCCGTCGTCGTCGCCATTGGGAGCAGGGTTCTTTTTTGTGGCCAAGAAGGATGGTTCGTTGAGACCTTGTATTGATTACCGCCTTCTAAATAAAATCACAGTCAAATTTCAGTACCCCTTGCCGCTGTTGTCTGATTTGTTTGCTCGGATTAAGGGGGCTAGTTGGTTCACCAAGATAGATCTTCATGGTGCGTATAATCTTGTGCGTATTAAACAGGGCGATGAATGTAAAACAGCATTTAATACGCCCGAGGGCCATTTTGAGTACCTGGTTATGCCATTCGGGCTTTCCAATGCTCCATCAGTATTTCAGTCCTTTATGCATGACATCTTCCGAGAGTACCTGGATAAATTCCTGATTGTATACTTGGATGATATTTTGGTCTTCTCGGATGATTGGGAATCTCACGTGAAGCAGGTTAGAATGGTGTTCCAGGTCCTGCGTGCGAATTCTTTGTTTGTGAAGGGGTCAAAGTGTCTCTTTGGTGTTCAGATGGTTTCATTTTTGGGTTTCATTTTTTCCCCTTCTACTATCGAGATGGACCCTGTTAAAGTTCAGGCCATTTATGATTGGACTCAGCCGACATCTCTGAAGAGTCTGCAAAAGTTCCTGGGCTTTGCTAATTTTTATCGTCGCTTCATCAATAATTTTTCTAGTATTGCTAAACCGTTGACTGATTTAACCAAGAAGGGTGCTGATGTGGTTAATTGGTCTTCTGCTGCTGTGGAAGCTTTTCAGGAGTTGAAGCGTCGTTTTTCTTCTGCCCCTGTGTTGTGCCAGCCAGATGTTTCGCTCCCGTTCCAGGTCGAGGTTGATGCTTCTGAGATTGGAGCAGGGGCTGTTTTGTCGCAAAGAAGTTCTGATGGCTCGGTGACGAAACCATGTGCCTTCTTTTCCAGGAAGTTTTCGCCTGCTGAGCATAATTATGATGTTGGCAGTCGAGAGTTGCTGGCCATGAAGTGGGCATTCGAGGAGTGGCGTCATTGGCTTGAAGGAGCTAAGCATCGCATGGTGGTCTTCACTGATCACAAGAACTTGACTTATCTCGAGTCTGCCAAACGGTTGAATCCTAGACAGGCTCGTTGGTCGCTGTTTTTCTCCCGTTTTGACTTTGTGGTTTCATACCTTCCGGGCTCTAAGAATGTGAAGGCGGATGCCCTGTCTAGGAGTTTTGTGCCCGACTCTCCGGGTTTGCCTGAGCCGGCGGGTATTCTCAAAGAGGGGGTAATTTTGTCTGCCATCTCCCCTGATTTGCGGCGGGTGCTGCAAAAATTTCAGGCTGATAGACCTGACCGTTGCCCAGCGGAGAAACTGTTTGTCCCTGATAAATGGACGAGTAGAGTTATCTCTGAGGTTCATTGTTCGGTGTTGGCTGGTCATCCTGGAATCTTTGGTACCAGAGATTTGGTGGCTAGATCCTTTTGGTGGCCGTCTCTGTCACGGGATGTGCGTTCGTTTGTGCAGTCCTGTGGGATTTGTGCTCGGGCTAAGCCCTGCTGTTCTCGTGCCAGTGGGTTACTTTTGCCCTTGTCGGTCCCGAAGAGGACCTGGACACATATCTCTATGGATTTTATTTCGGATCTCCCCGTCTCTCAAAAGATGTCGGTCATCTGGGTGGTTTGTGATCGCTTCTCTAAGATGGTCCATTTGGTACCCTTGTCTAAATTGCCTTCCTCCTCTGATTTGGTGCCATTGTTTTTCCAGAATGTGGTTCGTTTACATGGCATTCCGGAGAACATCGTTTTTGACAGAGGTTCCCAGTTTGTTTCGAGGTTTTGGCGAGCCTTTTGTGCTAGGATGGGCATTGATTTGTCTTTTTCCTCGGCTTTCCATCCTCAGACAAATGGCCAAACTGAACGAACCAATCAGACCTTGGAAACATATCTGAGATGTTTTGTTTCTGCTGATCAGGATGATTGGGTGTCCTTTTTGCCTTTGGCTGAGTTCGCCCTTAATAATTGGGCCAGCTCGGCTACTTTGGTTTCGCCGTTTTTCTGCAATTCTGGTTTCCATCCTCGTTTCTCTTCAGGGCAGGTTGAGTCTTCGGACTGTCCTGGTGTGGATACTGTGGTGGATAGGTTGCAGCAGATTTGGACTCATGTAGTGGACAATTTGACATTGTCCCAGGAGAAGGCTCAACGTTTCGCTAACCGCAGGCGCTGTGTGGGTCCCCGACTTCGTGTTGGGGATTTGGTTTGGTTGTCATCTCGTCATATTCCTATGAAAGTTTCCTCTCCTAAGTTTAAGCCTCGTTTCATTGGTCTGTATAGGATTTCTGAGGTTCTTATTCCTGTGTCTTTTCGTTTGACCCTCCCAGCTTCTTTTTCCATCCATAATGTATTCCATAGGTCATTGTTGCGGAGATACGTGGCACCTGTGGTTCCATCCGTTGATCCTCCTGCCCCGGTTTTGGTTGAGGGGGAGTTGGAGTATATAGTGGAGAAGATTTTGGATTCTCGTATTTCGAGACGGAAACTCCAGTACCTGGTTAAGTGGAAGGGTTATGGTCAGGAAGATAATTCCTGGGTCTTTGCCTCTGATGTTCATGCTGCCGATCTGGTTCGTGCCTTTCATTTGGCTCATCCTGGTCGGCCTGGGGGCTCTGGTGAGGGTTCGGTGACCCCTCCTCAAGGGGGGGTACTGTTGTGAATTCTGTGGTCAGGCTCCCTCCTGTGGTCATGAGTGGTACTTCGGCTGGTTCTGTCCATGAGCTTCCTTTGGTGGATGTGAGTGGGGCTGCGGCTTCTGAGTTTCCTTCCTCAGGTGACGAGGTTAAGTCGTTAGGTGCTGCTCTATTTAACTCCACCTAGTTCTTTGTTCCTGGCCTCCAGTCAATGTTCCAGTATTGGTCTTGCTCTCTCCTGGATCGTTCTTGTGGCCTGTCTGCCCTGCATAAGCTAAGTTCTGCTTGTGTTACTTTTGTTTGCTATTTTTTCTGTCCAGCTTGCTATATTGGTTTGTTTTGCTTGCTGGAAGCTCTGGGACGCAGAGGGAGCACCTCCGTACCGTTAGTCGGTGCGGAGGGTCTTTTTGCGTCCTCTGCGTGGTTGTTTGTAGGTTTTTGTGCTGACCGCAAAGCTATCTTTCCTATCCTCGGTCTATTCAGTAAGTCGGGCCTCCCTGTGCTAAAATCTATTTCATCTCTGTGTTTGTATTTTCATCTTTACTCACAGTCATCATTATATGTGGGGGGCTGCCTTTTCCTTTGGGGAATTTCTCTGAGGCAAGGTAGGCTTATTTTTCTATCTTCAGGGCTAGCTAGTTTCTCAGGCTGTGCCCGAGGCGCCTAGGTCTGGTCAGGAGCGCTCCACGGCTACCTCTAGTGTGGTGTGATAGGATTAGGAATTGCGGTCAGCAGAGTTCCCACATCTCAGAGCTCGTCCTATGTTATTAGTAACTATCAGGTCATTTTCAGTGCTCTTAACCACCAGGTCCATTGTGGTTCTAAATCACCAGTTCATAACACATCACATGACTCTGTCGGACGAAATATAGAAAAATTATAGCTCTCAAAATATGGCGATGCTTGCAATAAAAAGTGTCTTTTTGTGTGTGTTACAACAGCTATACATAAAAAAAAAATCTAATTCTGGTATCCCTGTAATCGCATCGAACCAAAGAATAAAGTCATTTTATCACTTATAGCACACAAGGAATGGCGTAAAAAATAAAACCAACTCTACACATGCTGTTGATTTTCTGCCTCCCGAAGATTGCAGTAAGGCTGAGCTAACATTTATCCTGTGCTCTGCGCTGGACGCTTACCCCGGGATTTCTGTGTAATTCTCTAAAATATGTGATTCAGACAGGACCTCTGGCAGAAGTTTCCCTATAATGAGGCAGATGGAGGCTGCCTTTTTATGCCTACATAAAAGCACAGTTTGCCACAGATTTATGCACTTTTGAAAAGAAGGAAACCGTTGAACAGAGGCCAAACGGAGTCCAGAGATACTCTGCTGCCTCATTATAGGGAATGGGTCCCTCACGGGTTTCATCTGAATCAAATCACTCAGCGATTTAGACGGAAGCCCCAAAGTATGTGCTCAGAGTAGAGCGCCAGATAAATGTGATCTCAAACCACAAAAGAAATACAGCTAAATCTGCGCTACCAAATCTAAATGCCCCCTTCCTTCTGAGCCCCACAGTGTTCCTAATCCACATTTAACATCCACCTGTTTGGCATTTCTGTAGCCTGCCTAACTTAATCAACTCAGTAAGATCCACCGCTGCTTATTTCTAGAAAACACCCATGGAGTCAAAATAGTCACTATTAGAGTTGAGCGACCTTGACCTTTTTAGAGTCGAGCCGGGTTTCGCGAAACTCGACTATCTCAAAAGTCGGGTCGAGTGAAATCGGCCGATTATGACGTAAAGTCGGGATCGACCGAAACACGAAACCCAATGCAAGTCAATGGGGCAGCATAGTCGGCAGTGAGTGGGGGCCAGGAAAACACCTAGAGTGCCCATTTTAATGTCAAAACCATCCATTCTTCTTAATGAAGCTTGTCAAGCGTAATTTACCTTATAATAATTGGAAGGCATTTGAAATTGGGGGTCATTTGGCTAAAGTTGTGTGGGGTAGGGCTGGTTCAAGTAATTAGTGGGCCCAGGAAATCTGGACCACGTCACGGCAGTGGAGCAGGGAGAGGTAAGTATTTCAACTTTGCAAGTGCTGTGATCCTGAGCAAGCAGGGGGGGCCCACTTGTTGGCATTGGCACTGGCACAGGGCCCCTCAAAGTACAGCGGTGTGTTTGCACGGCGGGGGCGCCTCCCACCGGCAGCAACACTTTTGCGTACTATGAGAGGCCCTGTGCCAGTGACGTCGCCAACTAGTATTCCTCCCCCCACCTGATGAAGGAACCTGCACTTTCATCTGCACCTTCCTCTTTGTCCCCGTGTAAGGTGGTATGGTATGCGGGAAGAGCAACCTGACTTTCAGCAGGGTCACAATGTTGTTGTGTAGCATGCACGGGGAATGTTGCGTTATGGGTCAATGTACCAGCAGACTCATCTATCACTGGCTGGGCAATGGGCACGATGAAGTGGAAACACAGATATAGGCCCAAAGAATAAAGTGGGCTAAATGCAGTTCAAAATTGGTAACACAGGAATAACCAGGGGGCATTGCAGTGGAGGACAACTGGAATGAGAGGCTGACACAGAGAGTAGGGCCAAATCAGTAAGTAGTCGAAATGCAGTTCAAAATTGGCAACCGTAGTAAACAGGCGGCACAGCTTTGTTCAGTGGAGGAGAACAGCAAGGAGTGGCAGACACCGATAGTAGGCCCCAACCCAACTAGTAGGCCAAATGCAGTCTAACATTAACAACTACTTAACGAGAGCCTGAAAATGGAATTTCAGGACAGGAAACCAGGAGAACAGCAAGGAGTGGCAGACACCGATAGTAGGCCCCAAACCAACTAGTACGCCAAATGCAGTTGTTCCATTTAACCACAATTTAATGAGAGCCTGAAGATAGAAGCTCAGGAAAGGCAACCTGGGGAACACCTTGGAGTGTAACACACCATCTCTCTCCACCCCATACCCATTTTGTAGGCCTAATGCAGTGTACTTTTCTACAACTACTAAACGAGAGTCGGAAGACCGAAGCAATGGCAAGGAAACCTGGGGAACACCTTGGAGTGTAACACACCATCTCTCTCCACCCCATACCCAATTTGTAGGCCTAATGCAGTGTAGTTTCCAAGAACTACTAAACGAGAGCCGGAAGATCGAAGCTCAGGAAAGGCAACCTGGGGAACACCTTGGAGTGTAACACACCCTCTCTCTACACCCCATACCCAATTTGAAGGCCTAATGCAGTGTAGTTTCCAAGAACTACTAAACGAGAGCCGGAAGATCGAATCTCAGGAAAGGCAACCTGGGGAACACCTTGGAGTGTAACACACCCTCTCGCTACACCCCATACTCAATTTGAAGGCCTAATGCAGCGTAGTTTCCAACAACTACTAAACGAGAGCCGGAAGATCGAAGCTCAGGAAAGGCAACCTGGGGAACACCTTGGAGTGTAACAAACCCTCTCTCTACACCCCATACCCAATTTGTAGGCCTAATGCAGCGTAGTTTCCGACAACTACTAAACGAGAGCATGAAGATCGAAGCTCAGGAAAGGCAACCTGGGGAACACCTTGGAGTGTAACACACCCTCTCTCTACACCCCATACCCAATTTGAAGGCCTAATGCAGTGTAGTTTCCAAGAACTACTAAACGAGAGCCGGAAGATCGAAGCTCAGGAAAGGCAACCTGGGGAACACCTTGGAGTGTAACACACCCTCTCTCTCCACCCCATACCCATTTTGTAGGCCTAATGCAGTGTACTTTTCTACAACTACTAAACGAGAGTCGGAAGACCGAAGCAATGGCAAGGAAACCTGGGGAACACCTTGGAGTGTAACACACCATCTCTCTCCACCCCATACCCAATTTGTAGGCCTAATGCAGTGTAGTTTCCAAGAACTACTAAACGAGAGCCGGAAGATTGAAGCTCAGGAAAGGCAACCTGGGGAACACCTTGGAGTGTAACACACCCTCTCTCTACACCCCATACCCAATTTGAAGGCCTAATGCAGTGTAGTTTCCAAGAACTACTAAACGAGAGCCGGAAGATCGAAGCTCAGGAAAGGCAACCTGGGGAACACCTTGGAGTGGAACACACCATCTCTCTACACCCCATACCCAATTTGAAGGCCTAATGCAGCGTAGTTTCCAACAACTACTAAACGAGAGCCGGAAGATCGAAGCTCAGGAAAGGCAACCTGGGGAACACCTTGGAGTGTAACACAACGTCTCTCTACACCACGGAAGGGCTGATTCTTAGGAAGGAAGGCTGTTGGAAATAAGCATTGCGCGTCCGAGGGTGATTATATTCTTATTAGGTATATACTCACCCTCGGACGCGCCCTGCTTCTTTATTTGGAATGAATGTTTATTTGCAATGTGGTGTTGACTTTCTCTATTATTTTGGTAATTAATGATTTTATTATTTTCATTGTTTTGCATCTTCTCGGCAATAATATAAAGAAGACGCGACAGGACAACACTCGGTGGATGCCATATGTGTGTTTTCAATTTAAAAAACCTTTCAGTTAACTACTTGCAGGAGAAAGTAATTGTAGCTGGTGGCCATTTTTAGTACTGTACCAGATTTTAGTTGTGTGTTTGTTTTTAATGTTAAAATGTCTGCATTTGATCTCTCCAGTATTTTCTTTTTTGTAAGCAAAATACTTATTTTTATATTTTCTGATGTTGGTTCCAGGGGTACACGGGCAGCAGTGCCCTGGTCAGTGTAGTAGTAGTTGAAAGAATGGACCGCAGACAGGCATCGAAGGCCTAAAATAAAAAAATTGGGCTGGCTGTAGGCAATTTTAAATTGGTTCCAGGGGTACACGGGCAGCAGTGGTGTGGTCAGTGGAGGCCTAGTGGAAGGAGTAACCGCAGACAGGCATCGAAGGCCTAAAATAATAACACATGGCTGTAGGCAATTTTAAATTGGTTCCAGGGGTACACAGGCAGCAGTGACCTGGTCAGTGTAGTAGTAGTTGAAAGAATGGACCGCAGACAGGCATCGAAGGCCTAAAATAATAACACATGGCTGTAGGCAATTTTAAATTGGTTCCAGGGGTACACGGACAGCAGTGGTGTGGTCAGTGGAGGCCTAGTGGAAGGAGTGACCGCAGACAGGCATCGAAGGCCTAAAATAATAACACATGGCTGTAGGCAATTTTAAATTGGTTCCAGGGGTACACGGGCAGCAGTGGTGTGGTCAGTGGAGGCCTAGTGGAAGGAGTGACCGCAGACAGGCATCGAAGGCCTAAAATAATAACACATGGCTGTAGGCAATTTTAAATTGGTTCCAGGGGTACACGGGCAGCAGTGACCTGGTCAGTGTAGTAGTAGTTGAAAGAATGGACTGCAGACAGGCATCGAAGGCCTAAAATAAAAAAATTGGGCTGGCTGTAGGCAATTTTAAATTGGTTCCAGGGGTACACGGGCAGCAGTGGTGTGGTCAGTGGAGGCCTAGTGGAAGGAGTGACCGCAGACAGGCATCGAAGGCCTAAAATAATAACACATGGCTGTAGGCAATTTTAAATTGGTTCCAGGGGTACACGGGCAGCAGTGACCTGGTCAGTGTAGTAGTAGTTGAAAGAATGGACCGCAGACAGGCATCGAAGGCCTAAAATAATAACACATGGCTGTAGGCAATTTTAAATTGGTTCCAGGGGTACACGGACAGCAGTGATGTGGTCAGTGGAGGCCTAGTGGAAGGAGTGACCGCAGACAGGCATCGAAGGCCTAAAATAATAACACATGGCTGTAGGCAATTTTAAATTGGTTCCAGGGGTACACGGGCAGCAGTGGTGTGGTCAGTGGAGGCCTAGTGGAAGGAGTGACCGCAGACAGGCATCGAAGGCCTAAAATAATAACACATGGCTGTAGGCAATTTTAAATTGGTTCCAGGGGTACACGGGCAGCAGTGACCTGGTCAGTGTAGTAGTAGTTGAAAGAATGGACCGCAGACAGGCATCGAAGGCCTAAAATAATAACACATGGCTGTAGGCAATTTTAAATTGGTTCCAGGGGTACACGGACAGCAGTGGTGTGGTCAGTGGAGGCCTAGTGGAAGGAGTGACCGCAGACAGGCATCGAAGGCCTAAAATAATAACACATGGCTGTAGGCAATTTTAAATTGGTTCCAGGGGTACACGGGCAGCAGTGGTGTGGTCAGTGGAGGCCTAGTGGAAGGAGTGACCGCAGACAGGCATCGAAGGCCTAAAATAATAACACATGGCTGTAGGCAATTTTAAATTGGTTCCAGGGGTACACGGGCAGCAGTGACCTGGTCAGTGTAGTAGTAGTTGAAAGAATGGACTGCAGACAGGCATCGAAAGCCTAAAATAAAAAAATTGGGCTGGCTGTAGGCAATTTTAAATTGGTTCCAGGGGTACACGGGCAGCAGTGGTGTGGTCAGTGGAGGCCTAGTGGAAGGAGTGACCGCAGACAGGCATCGAAGGCCTAAAATAATAACACATGGCTGTAGGCAATTTTAAATTGGTTCCAGGGGTACACGGGCAGCAGTGACCTGGTCAGTGTAGTAGTAGTTGAAAGAATGGACCGCAGACAGGCATCGAAGGCCTAAAATAATAACACATGGCTGTAGGCAATTTTAAATTGGTTCCAGGGGTACACGGACAGCAGTGATGTGGTCAGTGGAGGCCTAGTGGAAGGAGTGACCGCAGACAGGCATCGAAGGCCTAAAATAATAACACATGGCTGTAGGCAATTTTAAATTGGTTCCAGGGGTACACGGGCAGCAGTGGTGTGGTCAGTGGAGGCCTAGTGGAAGGAGTGACCGCAGACAGGCATCGAAGGCCTAAAATAATAACACATGGCTGTAGGCAATTTTAAATTGGTTCCAGGGGTACACGGGCAGCAGTGACCTGGTCAGTGTAGTAGTAGTTGAAAGAATGGACCGCAGACAGGCATCGAAGGCCTAAAATAATAACACATGGCTGTAGGCAATTTTAAATTGGTTCCAGGGGTACACGGACAGCAGTGGTGTGGTCAGTGGAGGCCTAGTGGAAGGAGTGACCGCAGACAGGCATCGAAGGCCTAAAATAATAACACATGGCTGTAGGCAATTTTAAATTGGTTCCAGGGGTACACGGGCAGCAGTGGTGTGGTCAGTGGAGGCCTAGTGGAAGGAGTGACCGCAGACAGGCATCGAAGGCCTAAAATAATAACACATGGCTGTAGGCAATTTTAAATTGGTTCCAGGGGTACACGGGCAGCAGTGACCTGGTCAGTGTAGTAGTAGTTGAAAGAATGGACTGCAGACAGGCATCGAAGGCCTAAAATAAAAAAATTGGGCTGGCTGTAGGCAATTTTAAATTGGTTCCAGGGGTACACGGGCAGCAGTGGTGTGGTCAGTGGAGGCCTAGTGGAAGGAGTGACCGCAGACAGGCATCGAAGGCCTAAAATAATAACACATGGCTGTAGGCAATTTTAAATTGGTTCCAGGGGTACACGGGCAGCAGTGACCTGGTCAGTGTAGTAGTAGTTGAAAGAATGGACCGCAGACAGGCATCGAAGGCCTAAAATAATAACACATGGCTGTAGGCAATTTTAAATTGGTTCCAGGGGTACACGGACAGCAGTGGTGTGGTCAGTGGAGGCCTAGTGGAAGGAGTGACCGCAGACAGGCATCGAAGGCCTAAAATAATAACACATGGCTGTAGGCAATTTTAAATTGGTTCCAGGGGTACACGGGCAGCAGTGGTGTGGTCAGTGGAGGCCTAGTGGAAGGAGTGACCGCAGACAGGCATCGAAGGCCTAAAATAATAACACATGGCTGTAGGCAATTTTAAATTGGTTCCAGGGGTACACGGGCAGCAGTGACCTGGTCAGTGTAGTAGTAGTTGAAAGAATGGACTGCAGACAGGCATCGAAGACCTAAAATAAAAAAATTGGGCTGGCTGTAGGCAATTTTAAATTGGTTCCAGGGGTACACGGGCAGCAGTGGTGTGGTCAGTGGAGGCCTAGTGGAAGGAGTGACCGCAGACAGGCATCGAAGGCCTAAAATAATAACACATGGCTGTAGGCAATTTTAAATTGGTTCCAGGGGTACACGGGCAGCAGTGACCTGGTCAGTGTAGTAGTAGTTGAAAGAATGGACCGCAGACAGGCATCGAAGGCCTAAAGTAATAACACATGGCTGTAGGCAATTTTAAATTGGTTCCAGGGGTACACGGACAGCAGTGGTGTGGTCAGTGGAGGCCTAGTGGAAGGAGTGACCACAGACAGGCATCGAAGGCCTAACATAACAAAAATGTCAATACAATGGTATTGTCAGTGGCAGGCATTGAAGGATGTCAGCGCATAGACTAAACATTGGTGGAGCTGTGAGATAATTTTGCAAGTGGTAGAGCACTGTTTGAGCTGGGGTGGGGGGAAACTGTCTTGTGGCCGGCGGTACAGGCCCAGGGCCCCTCATATTACAACGGTGTGTCTGACGTTGGGTGCGCACCACCACCGCCAGAGACACTTTATTGTACTAGGAGGGACCCAGTGGCAGTGCCGTCGACCAAAAGCGGGCTCACCCACCTCTTCAGACAAACTGCACTCTCACGGGTGCTGTCGCCAAGTGTCGATACCACGGCCCCGTGTGGGGAGTTTGGCCATTTAGTGAGGTGTAAACATGTCGTATGCTGGACAATCAGGTGCTGAAAATTACGAGATTGGAAAAGGCATTCAGAATAGTCCACAGGCAAGACCTTTTCATAGGAAAGCTAGGTGTCAGCCGGGCAAGGTGGGGCAAAAGATTTCGAAATCCAGTTGTGGTTCATTTTAATGAAGGTTAGATCATCTACATTTTGGGTAGCCAGACGAGTCCTTTTTTCTGTTAGTATTGAACCTGCAGCACTGAATACTCTTTCTGATAGGACACTAGCTGCCGGGCAAGCAAGCTCCTGCAATGCATATTCTGCCAATTCTGGCCAGGTGTCTAATTTTGATGCCCAGTAATCAAATGGGAATGACGGTTGAGGGAGAACATCGATAAGGGATGAAAAATAGTTTGTAACCATACTGGACAAATGTTGTCTCCTGTCACTTTGAATTGATGCTGCAGTACCTGTCCTGTCTGCGGTCATAGCAAAATCACTCCACAACCTGGTCAGAAAACCCCTCTGGCCAACGCCACTTCTGATTTCTGCCCCTCTAACTCCTCTGGTCTGCTGGCCCCTGCAGCTCGTGTGAGAACGATCACGGGCGCTGTGTGCAGGGAATGCCAGAAGCAAACGGTCAACAAGAGTTGATTGTTTGGTTGCTAATATTAGTTCCAAGTTCTCATGTGGCATTATATTTTGCAATTTGCCTTTATAGCGAGGATCAAGGAGGCAGGCCAACCAGTAATCGTCATCATTCATCATTTTAGTTATGCGTGTGTCCCTTTTGAGGATACGTAAGGCATAATCCGCCATGTGGGCCAAAGTTCCAGTTCTCAAATCTGCGGTTGTGCTTGGTTGAGGGGCAGTTTCAGGCAAATCCACGTCACTTGTGTCCCTCAAAAAACCAGAACCCGGCCTTGCCGCGCCACCAATTTCCAGTGGCCCCGGAAAAGCTTCCTCATTAAAAATATAATCATCCCCATCATCCTCCTGGTCCTCCTCCTCCTCTTCGCCCGCTACCTCGTCCTGTACACTGCCCTGGCCAGACAATGGCTGACTGTCATCAAGGCTTTCCTCTTCCTCAGCTGCAGACGCCTGATCCTTTATGTGCGTCAAACTTTGCATCAGCAGACGCATTAGGGGGATGCTCATGCTTATTATGGCGTTGTCTGCACTAACCAGCCGTGTGCATTCCTCAAAACACTGAAGGACTTGACACATGTCTTGAATCTTCGACCACTGCACACCTGACAACTCCATGTCTGCCATCCTACTGCCTGCCCGTGTATGTGTATCCTCCCACAAAAACATAACAGCCCGCCTCTGTTCACACAGTCTCTGAAGCATGTGCAGTGTTGAGTTCCACCTTGTTGCAACGTCTATGATTAGGCGATGCTGGGGAAGGTTCAAAGAACGCTGATAGGTCTGCATACGGCTGGAGTGTACGGGCGAACGGCGGATATGTGAGCAAAGTCCACGCACTTTGAGGAGCAGGTCGGATAACCCCGGATAACTTTTCAGGAAGCACTGCACCACCAGGTTTAAGGTGTGAGCCAGGCAAGGAATGTGTTTCAGTTGGGAAAGGGAGATGGCAGCCATGAAATTCCTTCCGTTATCACTCACTACCTTGCCTGCCTCAAGATCTACAGTGCCCAGCCACGACTGCGTTTCTTTCTGCAAGAACTCGGACAGAACTTCCGCGGTGTGTCTGTTGTCGCCCAAACACTTCATAGCCAATACAGCCTGCTGACGTTTGCCAGTAGCTGCCCCATAATGGGAGACCTGGTGTGCAACAGTGGCAGCTGCGGATGGAGTGGTTGTGCGACTGCGGTCTGTGGACGAGCTCTCGCTTCTGCAGGAGGACGAAGAGGAGGAGGAGGGGGTGCGAACGGCTACAGCCAATTGTTTCCTAGACCGTGGGCTAGGCAGAACTGTCCCAAACTTGCTGTCCCCTGTGGACCCTGCATCCACCACATTTAACCAGTGTGCCGTGATGGACACGTAACGTCCCTGGCCATGCCTACTGGTCCATGCATCTGTTGTCAGGTGCACCTTTGTGCTCACAGATTGCCTGAGTGCAATGACGATGCGCTCTTTAACATGCTGGTGGAGGGCTGGGATGGCTTTTCTGGAAAAAAAGTGTCGACTGGGTAGCTCGTAGCGTGGTACAGCGTAGTCCATCAGGGCTTTGAAAGCTTCGCTTTCAACTAACCGGTAGGGCATCATCTCTAACGAGATTAGTCTAGCTATGTGTGCGTTCAAACCCTGTGTACGCGGATGCGAGGCTAAGTACTTCCTTTTTAATAAATAATAATAATCTTTATTTTTATATAGCGCTAACATATTCTGCAGCGCTTTACAGTTTGTACACATTATCATCGCTGTCCCCGATGGGGCTCACAATCTAAATTCCCTATCAGTATGTCTTTGAAATGTGGGAGGAAACCGGAGTGCCCGGAGGAAACCCACGCAAACACGGAGAGAACATACAAACTCTTTGCAGATGTTGTCCTGGGTGGGATTAGAACCCAGGACCCCAGCGCTGCAAGGCTGCTGTGCTAACCACTGCGCCACCGTGCTAACCATAGTCTCATGTAGGGTGAGCTGGACTGGAGAGCTGGAGATCGTGGAACTAGCGGGGGTGCCGGTGGACATGGCAGACTGAGAGACGGTGGGAGATGGTATTGTTGCCACCGGTGCCCTAGATGCAGTGTTTCCTACTACGAAACTGGTGATTCCCTGACCCTGACGGCTTTGGCCTGGCAAAGAAACCTGCACAGATACTGCAGGTGGTGCGGAAAATGGTGGCCCTACACTGCCGGAAGGGATGTTGCGTTGCTGACTAGCTTCATTGGCCGAGGGTGCTACAACCTTAAGGGACGTTTGGTAGTTAGTCCAGGCTTGCAAATGCATGGTGGTTAAATGTCTATGCATGCAACTTGTATTGAGACTTTTCAGATTCTGTCCTCTGCTTAAGGTAGTTGAACATTTTTGACAGATGACTTTGCGCTGATCAATTGGATGTTGTTTTAAAAAATGCCAGACTGCACTCTTTCTAGCATCGGATACCTTTTCAGGCATTGCAGACTGAGCTTTAACCGGATGGCCACGCTGTCCTCCAACAGGTTTTAGCTTTGCCACGCGTTTTGGGCAAGATACGGGCCCGGCAGATGGAACCTGTTGCGATGTTGATGCCTGCTGCGGCCCCTCCTCCTCCGCTTCAGAACTGCTGCCGCCTGCACCCTGTTCCCCCAATGGCTGCCAATCGGGGTCAAGAACTGGGTCATCTATTACCTCTTCTTGTAGCTCGTGTGCAACTTCGTCTGTGTCACCGTGGCGGTCGGTGGTATAGCGTTCGTGATGGGGCAACATAGTCTCATCAGGGTCTGATTCTTGATCAGCACCCTGCGATGGCAATGTTGTGGTCTGAGTCAAAGGACCAGGATAGTAGTCTGGCTGTGGCTGTGCATCAGTGCACTCCATGTCAGATTCAACTTGTAATGGGCATGGACTGTTAACTGCTTCACTTTCTAAGCCAGGGACGGTATGTGTAAAGAGCTCCATGGAGTAACCCGTTGTGTCGCCTGCTGCATTCTTCTCTGTTGTTGTTTTTGCTGAAGAGGACAAGGAAGCGACTTGTCCCTGACCGTGAACATCCACTAACGATGCGCTGCTTTGACATTTACCAGTTTCACGAGAGGAGGCAAAAGAGCTAGAGGCTGAGTCAGCAAGATAAGCCAAAACTTGCTCTTGCTGCTCCGGCTTTAAAAGCGGTTTTCCTACTCCCAGAAAAGGGAGCGTTCGAGGCCTTGTGTAGCCAGACGACGAACCTGGCTCCACAGCTCCAGACTTAGGTGCAATATTTTTTTTCCCACGACCAGCTGATGCTCCACCACTACCACTACCCTCATTACCAGCTGACAATGAACGCCCCCGGCCACGACCTCTTCCACCAGACTTCCTCATTGTTTTAAAAACGTTAACAAACGAACGGTATTTGTTGCTGTCACACAACTTACACGGTGAGCTATAACTTCAGTATGATTTAGCTACCCCTTTACAGGTGGGTGAGACCACAACGAAAATCAGCCACAATGTTACACACTCTGTTGTTGTTGGCAACAAATGAGATGGCACACACGCAGGACTGTCACTGAAGCGCAAATGTAAATATTTATCTCCCACTGATTTGTGTTTGTTTTTTTTAAAAGGGAGACTTCAGAAAAAAAAATTATTTTTTACAGAAGAATTTATAAAACAAATAAAATGAAATGATTGTTTCAGGGAGAATTTAGGAAAAAAAAAAAAAAAAAAAGGCTTTGTAGGGCCCACTGAGTGAGAGAGGACGCACACAGGAGTCAGGAGTGGCACACAAGCCCAGAGGCCAATATTAATCTCCCACCGATTGATTTAGTTATTTTTTTTGGTAGATTTTGGAACCCAAATCAAGCAAAAAAATTAATAGGCTTTCTATGGCCCACAATTGGGGAGAGAGAGAGAGATGGCACACCCAGGAGTCAAGACTGGCACACAAGCAGAAGGGGCAATATGAATCTCCCACAGATTTTTTTTTTTTTTTTTTCAGGGAGACTTGAGAGAAAAAAAAATACCAAAAAAATGATTTTTTTCAGGAATAATTTAGAAACCAAAGAAAATAAAATGATTGTTTCAGGGAGAATTTAGAAAACAAATAAAACAAAAAATAGGCTTTCTAGGGCCCACTGAGTGACAGATGACGCACACAGGAGTCAGGAGTGGCACACAAGCCCAGAGGCCAATATTAATCTCCCACTGATCGATTTAGTGATTTTTTTCAGGTAGATTTTGGAACCCAAATCAAGCAAAAAAATTAATAGGCTTTCTATGGCCCACTGAGTGAGAGATGGCACACACAGGAGTAAGGAGTGGCACACAAGCCCTGAGGCCAATATTTTTCTCCCACTGATTGATTGATTGATTGATTTTTTCAGGTAGAATTAGGAACCCAAATCAACCCAAAAAATAAATAGGCTTTCTATGGCCCACTATTTGTGAGAGAGATGGCACGCTCAGGACTGGCACACAAGCCCAGAGGCCAATATTAATCTCCCACTTTTTTTTTTTTCCAGGGAAAATTTATAAACCCAATAAAAAAAATAATAATAAATAGGCTTTCTATGGCCCACTATCTGAGAGAGAGAGAGATGGCACGCTTAGGACTGGCACACAAGCCCAAAGGCCAATATTAATCTCCCACTGATTGATTGATTGATTTTTTCAGGTAGAATTATGAACCCAAATCAACCAAAAAAATAAATAGGCTTTCTATGGCCCACTATTTGTGAGAGAGATGGCACGCTCAGGACTGGCACACAAGCCCAGAGGCCAATATTAATCTCCCACTTTTTTTTTTTTTCCAGGGAAAATTTATAAACCCAATAAAATAATAAAAAAATAGGCTTTCTATGGCCCACTATCTGAGAGAGAGAGAGATGGCACGCTTAGGACTGGCACACAAGCCCAAAGGCCAATATTAATCTCCCACTGATTGATTTATTGATTTTTTCAGGTAGAATTTAGAACCCAAATCAAGCAAAAAAATTAATAGGCTTTCTATGGCCCACTGAGTGAGAGATGGCACACACAGGAGTAAGGAGTGGCACACAAGCCCTGTGGCCAATATTTTTCTCCCACTGATTGATGTTGTGATTTTTTCTGGTAGATTTTGGAACCCAAATCAAGCAAAAAAATAAATAGGCTTTCTATGGCCCACTGAGTGAGAGATGACACAGACAGAGATGGCACTCTAGCAGAAATGTCAATCTTAATCTCCCACAAAAAAAAAAAAAAAAAAAAAAAGGAACTGTCCTTCAATTACTATCTCCCTGCAGTAATCTCAGCCAGGTATGGCAGGCAGCAATAAGGAGTGGACTGATGCACAAATTAAATAAAAAGTGTGGACAAACAAACAAGATAGCTGTGCAGAAAGGAAGGAACAAGAGGATTTGTGCTTTGAAAAAAGCAGTTGCTTTGCACAGCGGCGTACACACAGCAATGCAGCTATCAGGGAGCCTTCTAGGGCAGCCCAATGAGCTACAGCGCTGAGAAAAAAAAAAAAAAAAGGAGCTTCCACTGTCCCTGCACACCGAAGGTGGTGTTGGGCAGTGGAAATCGCTACAGCACAAGCGGTTTTGTGGTTAATGGACCCTGCCTAACGCTATCCCTGCTTCTGACGAAGCGGCAGCAACCTCTCCCTAAGCTCAGATCAGCAGCAGTAACATGGCGGTCGGCGGGAACTCCCCTTTATAGCCCCTGTGACGCCGCAGACAGCAAGCCAATCACTGCAATGCCCTTCTCTAAGATGGTGGGGACCAGGACCTATGTCATCACGCTGCCCACACTCTGCGTTTACCTTCATTGGCTGAGAAATGGCGCTTTTCGCGTCATTGAAACGCGACTTTGGCGCAAAAGTCGCGTACCGCATGGCCGACCACGCACAGGGGTCGGATCGGGTTTCATGAAACTCGACTTCGCCAAAAGTCGGCGACTTTTGAAAATGTTCGACCCGTTTCGCTCAACCCTATTCACTATACCTGAGAATAAATTCCCAATGGGGCATCATTTCCAAAATGGGGTCACTTGAGGGGGAGATTCTGCTCTACTAGCACTAAGGAGTTCTGCATATGAAGTCCGCAAAATATTCTAGAAAAATCTGAGCTCCAAGAGGCAAATAGTGCTCCGACCCTCCCAAGTCTCTTTGCATGGCTAAGCAGCACTCTACAGCCACATGTGCGGTATTTCAACATTCAGTAAAAATTGCGGGACAAATTTTAGTGCCATTTTTTACACATTTCTCCTTGTTAAAATGTAAAATCTGGGGCTAAAACCATTTTTTTGGGGGAAATATTTTATTATTTTTACTTCACAGTCCAATGATATAAAATTCTGTGACACACCTGTGATGTCAATATGATCACTGCCCCCTTAGATTAACTCATCAAGAGGTTTATTTTTTAAAATTGCATCACTTATGAGGACAAATGCTATTCTGGCACCTCAGAGTCATGGCACCCACAAAACATGACAGTAAAACCTGCACTATAATATGGCATTCCTTCCCTTCTAAGCTTTGCACTGTGCCTGAAAAGTATTTCTTGTTTCCATGTATTGTATTGGCACACTCAGGAGAAATTTTTACAACAAACAAAGGTCCACTTTTTTCTATTAGCCCTTAGAAAAATGAAAACTTTGGGGCTAAAACAACATTTTAGTGGTAAAAATGTAATTAATTATTCTTTCTTCAATGCCCAATAGTATAAAAATCTGTGAGGCAGAGGTGGCATCAATGTGACATAGGTGGTGTAATATGAATTCACTAGGGAGTGTAGTTTGTAAAATTAGGCCATATATGGTTTTTTTTTGCTGCTCTGGCACCGCAGGGGGTCTGCCAATGTGAGATGGCACCCTCAGACTATTCAGGAAAATCTGAACTCCAATATGGCGCTTCTTCCCTTCTAAGCTTTGCACTGTGCCTCATAAGTACCACACATTGGGTATTGTTGTACTCAGGAGAAATTGCACAACAAATTTTAGTGTCCACTTTACCTGCTCTCCTTGTGAAAATGAAAAAAAGTGAGGATAAACAACAGGTTTGTGAGAAAACTTTTTTTTTCATTTTCACAGCTCAACATTGTAAAATTCTGTGAAGAACCTGGGGGTTCAAGGTGCTCACCAAGAGTCACCCGCCAGGGCCTGGGGTACTCGGCACCGGATCCGGTCGCACTTAAAGGGGATGTCATGGTGGCTGCGACCCGGTCCATGGCCCTGGACACTCAATTAAGGGTGAAAGGTCTTTAAGGGGTATTTTGGAATAAAGTCTATTTGTGACGCCACCTGTGGTTCTCCGTCAGAGGGGACAACGCTGCTCAAAAGGGGTCCTCTGGGGTGATGCTGTTACAGCAAGATGGTGGTACTTCCCAAGGTGAAGTGGGGTCCCCAGGGCTCCCAAGGTGTATGGCAAGGATGGTGGGTTGCCGGTAAATAACAGAGGACACAGGGTTGCAGTCTTTATCTGGTTTAATGAAAATGCAAGGAGTTCAAGCAGCCTGAAAACAAGCAGACATCTCTTGGCAGGTCAGATTGGGAGCCTTCCACTATTAGCTGGTTTTCTGGTCCCTTGCTACCTGTAGTTTGCTGGCAAGGTACCCCTTTCTCTCTCCTGTCCTGCACGGTAGGCAACTTGAGCTGTTCTCTTGGGGTCTCTGACACGGTGACTCCAGGCTCTAACTGCTGCTGTACCTCAGGTTTAGTATGGGCAATTAATGTATTGTCCTATACCCTCCGGTTCTACTGTGGACCTTGCAGTTATCCACAATCTCGGGCTCCCGGTGCCCGGTTTCTGCTCTCTGGCTCACAGGAGGCCCAATCGCCACCTCCTTGAGCTCCTAATCACTCCTCTGTGCTCCTTTCCTGTCTCTTGTCTCACACAGACTGAACTGAACTGACTCCTCCTCCAGACCAGGATCTTTATTGAGGGAAGTTCCCCTAAAACCAGGTTTTGAGCTCCCCCTTCTGGCCTGGATTCAGAATGTGTTGTGTGTATAGTTTACCTGCCAAAGGGATCCCATTTGTCTCCAGGCATGGCACTACCCTCCCCGAGACTAAGGCAGCACCACTGTGGTACCCGAACTCCCGGGGTGCCACAATCACATATCTAGATAAATTCTTTGAGGGGTCTAGTTTCCAAAATGTGGTCATTTGTGGGGGATTTCCACTGTTTAGGCACACCAGTGGCTCTCTAAACACGACAAGACACCAACACACAATTACATCAAAGTCTGCATTCCAAAACATCACTCTTTCCTTTCCGAGCCCAGCCATGTGCCCTAACAGTAGTTTTCCCCCACATATGGTGTTTCAGCGTACTCAGGAGAAATTGCACAACAAATTATATGGTGCAATTTCTCCTGTTACCCTTATGAAAATGAACATTTTTGTTTAAAAAAACATTTTTGTGAGAAAAATGTATTTTTTTAATTTTCACTTCTCATCTAGATAAGTTCCCTGAGGGGTCTATCTAGATGTGTATTGTGCTCCTTCCCTTCCCAGCCATGCTGTGCACCCTAACAGTAGATTTCCTCCACATATTGGGTGTCAGTGTACGGAGAAGAAATTCCTACTATTACCCTTATGAAAATACAAAATTTGGGGCTAGGAAACATTTTTGTTGGAAAATTTTTATTTGTTTTTGTTCACAGCTCAATTTTATAAACTTCTGAGAAGCACCTTGTGGATAAAAGTTCTCACCAAACAATTAGATAATTTCCTTGAGTGGTCTAGTTTCCAAACTGGTGTGACTTGTGGGAGTCTAACACTATTTAGGCACATCAGATCAGAGGCTCTTCAAATGTGACATGGTGTTTGCTAATTATTCCAGCAAAGTTTGATTTAAAAAAACAAAAGGAGCTCCTTCCCCTCGAGCCCTGCCATGCACCCAAACAGTGGTTTCCCCACACATATGGGGTATTGGTATGCTCACGAGAAATTGCACAACAATTTTTGGTGTCCAATTTTTCCTGCTAGCCATGTGAAAATGAAAAAAAAAAAATTGGGGTCTAAAATGAAATTTTTGTGAAAAGAATTAAATGTTCACTTTTTCCTTCCATATTTCAAAAATTCCTGTGAAGCACCTGAAGGCTTAATCAACTTCTTGAATGTGGTTTTGAGCACCTTCATGGGTGTAGTTTTTATAATGGTGTGCTTTTAGGTATTTCCTGTCATACAGACCCCTCAAAATCACTTCAAATGTAAAGTGGTTCCTAAAAAAATGGTTTTCTAAATTTTGTTGAAAAAGTGAGATATTGCTGGTCAGCTTTTAACCCTAAATTCCTGACAAAAAAATTATATTTCAAAAATTGTGCTGATGTAAAGTAGACATGTGGGAAATGTTATTTATTAACTATTTTGTGTAGCATAACTCTCTGATTTAAGGGCACAAAAATAAAAAGTTTGAAAATTGCAACATTTTCAAAATTTTCACCAAGTTTCTGTTTCTTTCAGAAATAAACGCACATCATATATAATAAATTGTACAACTACCATGAAATACAATATGTCATGAAAAAATAATCTCAGAATCAGTGGGATGCATTGAAGCGTTCCAGACTTATTACCTCATAAAGTGACACTGGTTAGAATTGTAAAAGATGGCCTGGTGATGAAGGTGCAAAAAGACTTGGGGAGTAAAAGGGTTAAGGGCTTGGTTTTTGTGGTCAGCTGAAGAATAGTAAGGAGGCTGTTACCATATCTCCACTCCCAAGGTGTGATCCAGAAGGTAAAGGAGGAGGAGGAGCTTTTGGACTCTTTCAGTGTTTGGTGTGTCTGGAGATGAGATCCCCAGAGCTGTGCGCGTGTTAAAGAGAGCTGAACATTGTTTTTATTTTTCCTGAGCGGATGGATCATCACATCCGCTGAGATTGTACTGTAAGCGGTTTTGATTTTCCAGTTATGCCAGTAGCGCAGTGTTTGTTTACCTAATTTTGGACTGCTTTATGCAGTACGGCTTTAATAAACCAGTTCCTGTGTCTACCTCTTTGAGCAGCCAAGTGAGTCAATCTGCCACACTAAATATATATTTATACAGAGAGAAAGAGAAAGAGAGATTTAAAACCTTTCTTTATTGTGGAGGTTAATATTTTTATTATCTTTGCTGGTAACATTTATGGAGTCCATGTCAATGGATCACAAAGAAACAATAGTGGGAGCTTATCTAATTTGTATATTCTGTCACACACCCAAGGTAAACAGACTGAGCTGCTTGTATCTGTATACTAAAGTAATTAATTAGATAAGATATTGATTATGGTATAAGTCAGCAGAAATAATAACTTGAGAATTTCTACAGGAGAAAAGCATTGACTATTCCAGGTCATAAGGTGGTAATGATCGTTATCCTCTGATTTCACTTTAGCGTTTCACCTGTGAATATTCAAAAACTGGATAAATGTGTATAATCAAGAGCAAATTAGAGGTAAAAAAATCTTTTGTTATTGGGTTGTTCGCTACTTTTATATTGATGACCTATCTTTAGGATAGATCATCAATAATAGATTGGCGAGAGTTTGACACCTGACACCACAACTGATATCCGGCGAAACACCATAGAGACACCGTAGAGATTGGGAGACTCACACACAAGCCAACTACATGCAAATATCTTCTTGAGATCCTTTGTGCGCGAGGGCCAGGTGCGACTGCTGAGTAGATTGTGAGCCTTCGCGGGCAGGGTCCTCTCTCCTCCTGTACCAGTTATGACTTGTATTGTTTAAGATTATTGCACTTGTTTTTATTATGTATACCCCTCCTCACATGTAAAGCGCCATGGAATAAATGGCGCTATAATAATAAATAATAATAATAAAACAACTCCAAACCTCTGCTCCTTTCTCAGCTCACTCCTTCAGCTCCAAACAAGGTAGTTGCAAGCTATCATACCAACAACTGAGGCTTAGAGGAAAAGTGATAAACTCAGAACAGCTGAGACAACTCAGCAAAGAGAGCTTCAGGAGACAAACAGGACCGTTAACCCTTGCAAAAACAGAGCAAGGAAAATCTGAACTGCTAAAAGGAAGGAAAACCAGTTCTAACCAGACGCATGTTATGTCATTTTATGTAACTGTTGCCTATATCATAATTCACTTTTTTGTATCTCATCTTTCAGAACATGGAAACATTACTACTTACGCTTTTTCCCCCAGCATACAATGGACTGCTTTGTTTATTCATGATGTTTAGGGTTCAGAAATTGCTTCAGGTTAACATTCAGACAGCAGCCATATAAGCACTGGTAGGGAATAAAAAAAGGCATATTAGTGATTTTGCATTACTAGATAATATCAACAAAAACAGCCATGGGAAAAAAAGTTAAAATGACCAAACGCATGAAACTAAAAGTCTAGTCTAATAAAGCTACTGGTATGGCTGTATAGGTTCTAGAAAATAATAAAAGAAATAACTGTACTGAAAAATAAAGCTTTGATGCCACATGCAAATTTGCCTGAAAGTGCATTGGAGGTGTGTCAATGCACTTAGATGGCACTAAACCCACCCAGCACTCACCAATGTACTTCAAGCCTAATTTGCATGTTGCTATAAAGCTTGATATCAAAGTTAAACTCATTGGATTACTTCCAATAGCTATTTGTTTGTATTGTTTTACGACCAATACAACCTATAAAGCCATACCACTAGTTACAGAGTATGTCATATGCTAGCTCCTTGACTTTGGCTTGTGAGTCCACATCTTTGCCAGCCCATGATGGCTGTTATAATCAGCCATTATATGCCTCTAACAGCCAATCTGTGACAATGATGTTCACAGCACCGGTAAAGGGGGGTGCACACCATTCTATTTGCTCATTGGCACTTCCATGATGTGACGTTGCCATGAAAGCCGGGGGTCTGCTGAAGTCCCTTGTGCCTGACACAATGGTACTCCTGGGTACTCCCATGGCTGGCGTTCATAGGAGACTGTAATTTTTGCTATATACAGCACTGCTGTACCAATGTACTATGTGTACAGACTGTTTTTTCATTACTTTTGTTGGCAGATGTTGAACTTTATTCTTGTTGTATTGTCCCATGATTGTTCAACGGGGGCATCTCGTCATCAGATGTTTACAAGGCACTAAGCACCTTATTCTAATTGCTGATATTTGCTGAAGCCTTTACCACCAAGTTGTTCTATTATCGTGTATTTCTCTATGGTGGCAATAGCACAATATTTGTGGATGGCAAACTGAGCACTTTAGCAATTGGATGATATCAGGTTCAAGTCTCCTAAGGAGTCTTACAAATACAGTGAAAAGTAAAAAAAAAAAAAAAGCTATGAAAAAATAAAAGTTCAAATCACTCCCCTTTCACACCAATTAGAAATTAAGAAATAAATAAAATACACATATTTAGTATTGCTACATTTTAAAAGTCCAATCTATCAAAATCTAAAATAAATTAATCTGATTGACATGACAAGAAAAAAAAATGAAAATGCCAGAATTGCAATTTTCGGCCCCTGCAACAACACAAAAAATGTAAAAAAAAAGATCAAAACAATGTATCTACTTATAATGATATCAAAAAAATAATCGGCTCAGATTGCAAAAACAAGGTCCTTGCACAGCTCCATATCTTAAAAATGAAAAACATTACGGTCTCAGAAAATGGTATCACAGTCAGAAATTATTTTTTTTATCTTTACAAATTACTGAATTTTCTTTTACCGCTTAAATAAAACAAAAAGTATACATGTTTGGTATGTCTGTAATCATACTGACCTGGAGAATCATACGGTCATGTTATTTTTACCATAAAATAAACGTTGTAAGTGAAAAACCCAAAAAACTATTGTAGAATTGGGCTTTTTTTGTTGTTATTTCATCACACTTAAAGGGAACCTGTCACCCCCAAAATCGAAGGTGAGCTAAGCCCACCGGCATTAGGGGCTTATCTACAACATTCTGTAATGCTGTAGACAAGCCCCCGATGTAACCTGAAAGATGAGAAAAAGAGGTTATATTATACTCACCCACTGGCGGTCCCGGTACAGTGGGCATCGCGGTCCGGTCCGGGGCCTCCCATCTTCTTACGATGACGTCCTCTTCTTGTATTCACGCTGCGGCTCCGGCGCAGGCGTACTTTGTCTGCCCTCAACCCTCAACTTTGTCTGCCCTCAGAGCAAAGTACTGCAGTGCGCAGGCGCTGGGCCTCTCTGACCTTTCCCGGCGCCTGCGCACTGCAGTACTTTGCTCTATCCTCAACGCGGCAGACAAAGTATGCCTGCACCAGAGCCGCAACTTGAATAGAAGAAGAGGACGTCATGGTAAGAAGATGGGAGACCCCAGACAGCGACGCCCATCGGACCGGACAGCAGTGAGACCGCCCCCGGGTGAGTATAATCTAACCTCTTTTTCTCATCTTTCAGGTTACATCGGGGGCTTATCTACAGCATTACAGAATGCTGTAGATAAGCCCCTGATGCTGGTGGGCTTAGCTCACCTTCGATTTTGGGGGTGACAGGTTCCCTTTAAGAATGTTTTTATACTTTACAGTATATTACATGATAAAAGGGATGGTGTCATTCAAAACAACAACTCGGCCCCCGAAACAAAAATAACCTCTTACATGGCTATAGATCGATAGAAAAATAAAAAAGCTATGGCTTTTGGAATAAGGGGAAAAAAAACAAAGTCGTAAAAATGATTTAAAAAAAAGTGCCCAAGGAGTTAAAGAAAAAAACCTTGACAATTATGAACACAAGTTCAATTACAAAACCTGTTAAAAGGACAGATCGTGGAGGTTATTTCTGGAGAGGAAGGATGAGAGAAGCACCTGCCAGACACATCCAATGCCGCTTAGAAGAGTTCAGAAAATGTATTTTATTAGAAGACGAGTCCCCAGATAATAAGGCTAAATAGAAGCAGAAGAGTATTAAGACTAGCTTTTAATGTGCCAATCTTACACTATTTTTTTAGTACATTGCATATATGTTTTTAAAAGGAACTTTCCTTTTCCATGTAATATATTTAGTGCATTCACTTTGATACTTCTGCCCACTTTGTGTTTTTAAAGCTGCCAAAAATCAAAAACATTGCAAATTCTACTGCAAACATTACTATTTTAGGTCAAACTATAAGATCTGAACTGAAGAATAAAAACACCAACCGTATATTTCTGCAAAGACCACACGTAAACTGCGGTGAAACTCAGCATGTGCTCTATTTCCCTGCAGTATCATCACAAAGGAAATAAAGGATTACACTTCCCATTCAGATCAATATATTGATTAATTTATTTTTATTTTCACTTATATAGGACCATTAATTCCACAGCGCTTTGCAAATGTCATCATCACTGTCCCCATTGGGACTCACAATCTACATTCCCTATCAGTATGTGTTTGGAATGTGGGAGGAAACCGTAGAACCCGGAGGAAACCCAAGCAAACATGGGGAGAACATACAAACTCCATGCAGATGTTGTCCTGGGTGGAATATCAACACAGGACATAGATGTCTTTCCAGCGTGAGAAAGGCTCTTAGCAGGTCTCTTCTATGATGGATAGTGAAGGGTAGACTTCCTTTCCCAACGGTATGTATATACAGTATGTACTTAAGTATAAGCCGCGTCTTTTAGAACATTATTTTGGGCTGAAAACACCCCCCTAGGCTTATACTCGAGTCATTGTCCTAGAAGATAGAGGGGGAGCGGCAGCGGTGGAGCAGCGGGTCATAGAGGCAGGAGCCGACGGCTAACTCCTGTGCCTGCTGCCATAGAGAAATGAATACTCACTTTCCTGGCGAGAGAGCGCAGGAAGGCTAAGTAGGATGGTTCATTTGTTTAGGCTTTTTTATGGGAACCATATATACAAGGATAGGGATGAGAAACTATGCATACCAGGATGGGGATGAGGGTGCCATGCATACAAGCATAGGGATGAGGAGGCCATGCATACAAGGATAGGGATAAGAGTGCCATACACACCAGGATAGGGATGAGAGGACTATGCATACCAGGATATGGATAAGGTAGCAGTGCATACCAGGATAGGGAAGAATAGGCCATGCATACCAGGATGGGGATGAGGAGGCCATGCATACCAGAATAGAGATGAGGAGGCCATGCATACCAGGATGAGGATGAGGAAGCCATGCATACCAGGATGAGGATGAGGAGGCCATGCATAACAGAATAGAGATGAGGAGGCCATACATACCAGGATGGGGATGAGGGTGCCATGCATATCAGGATAGGGATGAGGGGGCCATGCATATCAGGATAGGGAAGAAGAGGCCATGCATACCGGTATGGAGCTGAGAAAGCCATGCATACCAGGATAGGGATGAAGACACCATGCATACCAGAATAGAGATGAGGAGGAAATGCATACCCGGTAGGGATGAGGAGGCCATGCATACCAGGATAGGGATGAGGAGGCCATGCAAACCAGGATAGGCATGAGGAGGCCATGCATACCAGGTAGGGATGAGGAGGCCATGCATACCAGGATAGGGATGAGTAGCCATGCATTCCAGGATAGGGATGAGGAGCCATGCATACAAGGATAGAGATGAGGAGACCATGCATACCAGGATAGGGATGAGGGGGCCCAGCATAGCAGGATAGGGATGAGGATCCATGCAAACCAGGATGGGGATGAGAAGGCCAAGCATAGCAGGATAGTGATGAGGAGCCCGTGCACACCAGGATGGGGATGAGGAGGCCGTGAACTCCAGACTGGGGATGAGGGACCATGCATACCAGAATAGGGATGGGGGAGCCATGTTTGCAAGGATAGGGTTAAGGAGGCCGTGCATACCAGGATGGGGATGAGGAGGCCATGCACACCATGATGGAGATGAGGATCCATGCATACCAGGATGGGTCTGAGGGGCCATGCATACCAGGTAAGGGATGAGGAGTCTGTGCATACCAGGATAGCGGTGAGTAGGCTGTGCATACCAGGATGGGGATGAGGAGGCCATGCATACGAGGATAAGGATGAGGAGGCCATGCATACCAGGATGGGGATGAGGGGGTCAAGCATACCAGGATGGGTCTGAGGGGGCCATGCATACCAGGATAGGGATGAGGAGGCCATGCATACAAGGATAGGGATAAGAATGCCATGCACACCAGGATACGGATGAGGAACCATGCATACCAGGATAGGGATGAGGAGGCCATGCATACCAGAATAAGGATGAGGAGGCCATACATACCAGAATAAGGATGAGGAGGCCATGCATAATAATAATAATAATAATAATAATAATCTTTATTTATATAGCGCCAACATGTTCCGCAGCGCTTTACAGTTTAACAGCTTTAAACACAACAGTCATAAATAACAATGTTAACAATACAATAATTAAAGCAACACAAGATGACCCTGCTCGTGAGAGCTTACAATCTACAATGAGGTGGGGAAATACAAAGTACAGGTATGTATTTACAATGATGTATTTACAATGATGGTCCAGCCATCTTCAGGGAGTGGGGGATAGATGGAAGGAGTGAAAGGACTACACACAAACAAAATAACTGATTAGGGAACATGATAGGCCGCTCTGAACAAATGTGTTTTGAGGGAACGCCTAAAACTATGCAAATTGTGTATGGTCCTAATATCTTGGGGTAGAGCATTCCAGAGGATTGGCGCGGCACGGGAGAAGTCTTGGAGTCGGGAGTGGGAGGTACGGATTAGTGCAGAGGTTAGTCGAAAGTCATTTGCAGAGCGCAGAGGTCGGTTAGGCCGACAGACAGAAATGAGGGAGGAGAAGTACGGGGGTGCCGCACTGTGGAGAGCTTTGTGGGTGAGCACAAGTACTTTGAATTGTATCCTGTAATGAATGGGCAGCCAGTGTAATGACTGGCGAAGAGCGGACGCGTCCGAGTAACGATTAGCCAGATGGACGACCCTGGCTGCTGCATTAAGGATAGACTGGAGAGGGGAAAGTCGAGTGAGGGGGAGGCCAATTAATAGAGCATTGCAGTAGTCCAGGCAGGAGTGGATCAAGGCGACAGTGAGTTTCTATGGTGAGAAAAGGGCGAATTCTAGAGATGTTCTTTAGGTGTAAGCGGCATGAGCGGGCAAGAGATTGTATATGGGATGTGAAGGAGAGATCGGAGTCAAACATAACACCCAGACAGCGCGCCTCCTGCCGGGGTGTTATTATGGTGCCACCCACAGAGAGAGAAACGTCAGGTTTAGGGAGGTTAGTAGATGGTGGGAGCAGAAGAAGTTCAGTTTTGGAGAGGTTGAGTTTCAGATAGAGAGCGGACATGATGTCAGAGACTGCGGGCAGACAGTCAGTAGTGTTCTGTAGTACAGCAGGAGTAAGGCCAGGGGATGACGTATATAGTTGTGTGTCGTCGGCATAAAGATGGTACTGAAAGCCAAATCTGCTGATGGTCTGTCGAAATGGGGCCGTGTAGAGGGAGAAGAGAAGGGGGTCAAGGACACCAGGATAGGGATGAGGAGCCATGCATACCAGGATAGAGATGAGGAGGCCATGCAAACCAGGATGAGGATGAGGAGGCCAAGCATAGCAGGAAAGGGATGAGGATCCATGCAAACCAGGATGAGGATGAGGAGGCCAAGCATAGCAGGATAGGGATGAAGAGCCCATGCACACCAGGATGGGGATGAGGAGGCCATGAACTACAGGCTGGGGATGGAGGAGCCAGGATAGGGATGGGGGGGCTGTTGTGAATTCTGTGGTCAAGCTTCCTCCTGTGGTCATGAGTGGTACTGCGGCTGGTTCTGTCTATGAGCTTCCTTTGGTGGATGTGAGTGGGGCTGCGGCTTCTGAGTTTCCTTCCTCAGGTGACAAGGTTAAGTCGTTAGGTGCTGCTCTATTTAACTCCACCTAGTTCTTTGTTCCTGGCCTCCAGTCAATGTTCCAGTATTGGTCTTGCTTTCTCCTGGATCATTCTTGTGGCCTGTCTTCACTGCATAAGCTAAGTTCTGCTTGTGTTACTTTTGTTTGCTATTTTTTCTGTCCAGCTTGCTATATTGGTTTTTCTTGCTTGCTGGAAGCTCTGGGACGCAGAGGGAGCACCTCCGTACCGTTAGTCGGTGCGGAGGGTCTTTTTGCGCCCTCTGCGTGGTTGTTTGTAGGTTTTTGTGCTGACCGCAAAGCTATCTTTCCTATCCTCGGTCTATTCAGTAAGTCGGGCCTCACTTTGCTTAAACCTATTTCATCTCTGTGTTTGTATCTTCATCTTTACTCACAGTCATTATATGTGGGGGGCTGCCTTTTCCTTTGGGGAATTTCTCTGAGGCAAGGTAGGCTTATTTTTCTATCTTCAGGGCTAGCTAGTTTCTCTGTGCCCGAGGCGCCTAGGTCTGGTCAGGAGCGCTCCACGGCTACCTCTAGTGTGGTGTGATAGGATTAGGGATTGCGGTCAGCAAAGTTCCCACATCTCAGAGCTCGTCCTATGTTATTAGTAACTATCAGGTCACTTTGTGTGCTCTTAACCACCAGGTCCATTGTGTTTCTGAATCACCAGTTCATAACAGTACTGGAGGCCCAAAGTACTAATGCTTCTCAATAGAGGGAAAAGAGAAGTTCTGAGACCATTTTTTTTTCTCTGCACTGTGTTTTGTCTTTCTTTTCCCCTAGACATTTGGGTGGTTCAGGACACAGGTGTAGTGATGGACATTAAAGGTCTGTCTTCTTGTGTGGATAATCTCACTACAAGAGTACAAAAAATTCAAGACATTATGGTTCAGAAATCTATGTTAGAACCTAGAATTCCTATTCCTGATTTATTTTCTGGAGATAGAGCTAAGTTTCTGAATTTCAAAAATAATTGCAAACTGTTTCTGGCTTTGAAACCTCGCTCCTCTGGTGACCCAGTTCAACAAGTTAAGATCATTATTTCTTTATTACGTGGCGACCCTCAAGACTGGGCATTTTCCCTTGCGCCAGGAGATCCTGCATTATGTAATATTGATGCGTTTTTTCTGGCGCTCGGATTGCTTTATGATGTACCTAATTCAGTGGATCAGGCAGAGAAAAATTTGCTGGCTCTGTGTCAGGGTCAGGATGAGGTAGAGATATATTGTCAGAAGTTTAGGAAGTGATCTGTGCTCACTCAATGGAATGAATGTGCGCTGGCAGCAATTTTCAGAAAGGGTCTCTCTGAAGCCCTTAAGAATGTCATGGTGGGATTTCCTATGCCTGCTGGTCTGAATGAGTCTATGTCTTTGGCCATTCAGATCGATCGACGCTTACGTGAGCGTAAAACTATGCACCATTTGGCGGTATTATCTGAGTATAAATCTGAACCTATGCAATGTGATAGGACTTTGACCAGAGCTGAACGGCAAGAACACAGACGTCGGAATGGGCTGTGTTTTTACTGTGGTGATTCCACTCTTGCTATTTCTGATTGTCCTAAGCGAACTAAGTGGTTCGATAGGTCTGCCTCCATTGGTACGGTACAGTCGAAATTTCTTTTGTCCGTTACTTTGATCTGCTCTTTGTCATCCTATTCTGTCATGGCATTTGTGGATTCAGGCGCTGCCCTGAATTTGATGGACTTGGAGTTTTCTTGGAGCCCTTGCAGTATCCTATTCCATTGAGAGGAATTGATGCTACGCCTTTGGCCAAGAATAAGCCTCAGGACTGGACCCAACTGACCATGTGCATGGCTCCTGCGCATCAGGAGGATATTCGCTTTTTGGTGTTGCAAAATCTGAATGATGTGGTCGTGTTGGGGTTGCCATGGCCATAACCCAGTATTGGATTGGAAGTCTATGTCTGTGTCCAGCTGGGGTTTTCAGGGGGTACATGGTGATGTTCCATTTCTGTCTATTTCATCATCCACCCCTTCTGAGGTCCCAGAATTCTTGTCGGATTACCGGGATGTATTTGATGAGCCCAAGTCCAGTGCCCTACCTCCGCATAGGGATTGCGATTGTGCTATCGATTTGATTCCTGGTAGTAAGTTTCCTAAAGGTCGACTGTTTAATTTATCTGTGCCTGAGCACGCCGCTATGCGGAGTTACGTAAAGGAATCCTTGGAGAAGGGTCATATTCGCCCGTCGTCGTCGCCATTGGGAGCAGGGTTCTTTTTTGTGGCCAAGAAGGATGGTTCGCTGAGACCTTGTATTGATTACCGCCTTCTAAATAAAATCACAGTCAAATTTCAGTACCCTTTGCAGCTGCTGTCTGATTTGTTTGCTCGGATTAAGGGGGCTTGTTGGTTCACCAAGATAGATCTACGTGGTGCGTATAATCTTGTGCGTATTAAACAGGGCGATGAATGGAAAACGGCATTTAATACGCCCGAGGGCCATTTTGAGTACCTGGTTATGCCATTCGGGCTTTCTAATGCTCCATCAGTATTTCAGTCCTTTATGCATGACATCTTCCGAGAGTACCTGGATAAATTCCTGATTGTATACTTGGCTGATATTTTGGTCTTCTCGGATGATTGGGAGTCTCACGTGAAGCAGGTTAGAATGGTGTTCCAGGTCCTGCGTGCGAATTCTTTGTTTGTGAAGGGGTCAAAGTGTCTCTTTGATGTTCAGAAGGTTTCATTTTTGGGTTTCATTTTTTCCCCTTCTACTATCGAGATGGACCCTGTTAAAGTTCAGGCCATTTATGATTGGACTCAGCCGACATCTCTGAAGAGTCTGCAAAAGTTCCTGGGCTTTGCTAATTTTTATTGTCGCTTCATCAATAATTTTTCTAGTATTGCTAAACCGTTGACTGATTTAACCAAGAAGGGTGCTGATGTGGTCAATTGGTCTTCTGCTGCTGTGGAAGCTTTTCAGGAGTTGAAGCGTCGTTTTTCTTCTGCCCCTGTGTTGTGCCAACCAGATGTTTCGCTCCTGTTCCAGGTCGAGGTTGATGCTTCTGAGATTGGAGCAGGGGCTGTTTTGTCGCAAAGAAGTTCTGATGGCTCGGTGATGAAACCATGTGTCTCCTTTTCCAGGAAGTTTTCGCCTGCTGAGCGTAATTATGATGTTGGCAATCGAGAGTTGCTGGCCATGAAGTGGGCATTCGAGGAGTGGCGTCATTGGCTTGAAGGAGCTAAGCATCGCGTGGTGGTCTTGACTGATCACAAGAACTTGATGTATCTCGAGTCTGCCAAACGGTTGAATCCTAGACAGGCTCGTTGGTCGCTGTTTTTCTCCCGTTTTGACTTTGTGGTTTCGTAGTTTTGACTTTGTGGTTTCGTACCTTCCGGACTCTAAAAATGTGAAGGCGGATGCCCTGTCTAGGAGTTTTGTGCCCGACTCTCCGGGGTTGCCTGAGCCGGCGGGTATTCTCAAAGAGGGGGTAATTTTGTCTGTCATCTCCCCTGATTTGCGGCGGGTGCTGCAAAAATTTCAGGCTAATAGACCTGACCATTGCCCAGCGGAGAAACTGTTTGTCCCTGATAAATGGACAAGTAGAGTTATCTCTGAGGTTCATTGTTCGGTGTTGGCTGGTCATCCTGGAATCTTTGGTACCAGAGATTTGGTGGCTAGATCTTTTCGGTGGCCGTCTCTGTCGCGGGATGTGCGTTCGTTTGTGCAGTCCTGTGGGATTTGTGCTCGGGCTAAGCCCTGCTGTTCTCGTGCCAGTGGGTTGCTTTTGCCCTTGCCGGTCCCGAAGAGGCCATGGACACATATCTCTATGGATTTTATTTCGGATCTCCCCGTCTCTCAAAAGATGTCGGTCATTTGGGTGGTTTGTGATCGCTTCTCTAAGATGGTCCATTTGGTACCCTTGTCTAAATTGCCTTCCTTCTCTGAGTCACTTTGTGTGCTCTTAACCACCAGGTCCATTGTGTTTCTGAATCACCAGTTCATAACAGGGGGCCATGTATGCCAGGATAGGGTTAAGGAGGCCGTGCATACCGGGATAGGGATGAGGAGTCTGTGCATACCAGGATATGGGTGCATTCATACCAGGATGGGGATGAGGATCCATGCATACCAGGATGGGTCTGAGGGGGCCATGCATACCAGGTTAGGGATGAGGAGTCTGTGCATACCAGAATAGCAGTGAGAAGGCCATGCATACCAGGATGGGGATTAGGGGGTCAAGCATACCAGGATGGGTCTGAGGACGCTATGCATACCAGGATAGAGATGAGGAGGCCATGCATACAAGGATAGGGATAAGAATGCCATGCACACTAGGATACGGATGAGGAACCATGCATACCAGGACAGGGATGAGGGGGCTGTGCATACCAGGATGGGGATGAGGAGGCCATGCATACCGGAATAAGGATGAGGAGGCCATGCATACCAGAATAAGGATGAGGAGGCCATGCATGCTAGGATAGGGATGAGGAGCCATGCATACCGGATAGGGATGAGGAGGCCATGCATACCAGGATAAAGATGAGGAACCATGCCTACCAGGATAGGGATGAGGGGACCAAGCATAGCAGGATAGGGATGAAGATCCATGCAAACAGAGCAGAGACAACTTCTGGAGCTGACAGAGACCTCTTGGGTGGTCTGTGCTGGATCTGAGGGGGCGCTATAAGGCGAATAGGCCTCAAACTATTATTTTTAATTGATGCATGGCTAACTAGATCGATAGATAGATGAATAGATAGATAGATATTTTACTCTCAGACAAACCCCTTAAGTGTACCTCAAAATCCCTGTTATAATATTTCAGCATCCCTGCACTCACTCTACGGTTGTTCCTGAGCAGATTTTGCCTATGAATTGACCAGGAAAACATCTATCATAACTAAAGAAATGGAACAGTTAAAACATATTTCTCAAAAGATTTCATAACGCAATCTGCATACATTATTAAATGTCTATTAGATCTCTTAGACTTGATTTAAACATCCAAATTAGTATGGATGTATAGTCCCCTTTAATAAGTCTCAAAACTCGGTTTCCATCCACCTAACCGATTGACATTTCCTCAGTATCTGTCTTGCTGCTACTGCTGAAATCTCATACTGATCAGTGCAAGCTGCAGCTGCCGGTCAGGTGGGTGGATGATGGAGACTGAATACACTTGGACTCATGAGCTCTCTTACGCTTTAGCTGGACTCATAAAATGCCCAGGATTTTACAGCTATTCTGACATGGGTTTTCAAAGCAAACATACCTGCTTTATCAGGTCTAAGAATTAAAATAATTTGTGCACTTTATGTTGTAAAATCTGCTGACAGATCCATTTTTTAACTATGAATTTCATCTGTATAATATTATTAGGTATTGACTCATAAAAAGTGCTGGTAGGTAAGAAAAATTAAAATGGCAATATTGTTGCCAATGAGTAAAAAAGGATTATTTTATGAGTAATGTTAATTCATATAAAGCAAAATCATCCAGTAATTTATTGAGATTTAATCAATATAATAAGCTTTTGACAATGTTCATAATTTTTACTTGGGCCGATTTTTGATCATCTTGTAACAGATTTCATGGACTGTATAGTAAAATCCAGGAGTGTTGATGACACTTGCTTTGCAATAAATATGACAGATCCCATACTCCATGTCATTGTGCCCCTGGTATCTGTCATTGACAGCTTTGCTTAGTATTGCCATCCTTTCGGAAGCAGCTGCTGCAGTAATCAGAAATTGAGCTTTTGTCAGCTCTCAGCTAATAGATTTATTTTTATCTCTAAAGCTGCGGAATAAAATGTTCAATTTTTGGCAACAATAAAAAATAACTCACCAATCTGTACCAGAAGGTTCAGAGAATAACTTCATATTCCCAAAAAAAGCAGGAAAAAAAAAATAAATTAAATAAAGAATATATTATTGTAAATGTACTTAAATTCCCGATAGTTCGGGATGAGCCAATCTTTTGAAATTCAGTTCCCCAAATTGGCTGAATTGTAACCCCAAATTTGCAGCAAGTCAATTCCCCACTAATTAAAAGTGCTACAACCTTCAATTGCTCAAAAAAACATACCGTACATGACACTATTCATTTTTCCTCTCGCCATAATTTTTTTTCACTGCTGTGCTGTGTCTTTCTCTTCCCATCCTTATGGCTCAGCTGTAAGCTTTCACTATCCAGATTCGCCACAATATGGGTGCTGCATTCCCTGCCTCTGCTTTTATACAGACTACGATATCCATCCTGATTTGCAGTGCACATGCAATTTGATAACTGCAAGGTATTATGGCAAAGCCTGACTGAAGGCAAAGAGATCTCTCTCTAGTTGATGCAATCTCCTACAATGTGTGAAATGGAAGCAGCCATTATAGGCAATTCACCTAAAGGATGTGATATCATTATTTTTTGAGACACTTCAAAAAATATTTTCCAAGATGTTATATTCTGTCAAATCTTCTGCCTAGTGACAAAAATATATTGCTCTTCAAAACACAAGACACATGTGGCCCCAGTTAAGAAAGCAATCTAACAATAGTAGACTGTCTTTGTTGGTGCAAGTAGCCAATGAAAATGCAGCTGCTTTTTTTTTTAACTGTTCTAGAAAAATAAAAGCTGCATGGTGATTGGTTGCTATAGGCCCAACCTGTTTTTGCAACCAATAAGAGTGTAGCTTTGGTTTCAATAACAGCACTCGTAAAATCAAAGGTGTACTGTGATTGGTTACTGTAGAGAGCAGAGGTGGTATTGGTAAGTGAGGTCCATTTTGGCAAGGCAAAAAGAAAGGATAACGCCTATTAGTAGAGAACAATTATTTGACAGTTCAGACCAAAAGGCCAGTCTCACCGCTGGTCTGAATTGTGCGCTCTTACTTAGCTTTGCTGTGACATGGGGGAGAGAAACTAGTCGGATCCAACAATAAATGCATAGAGCCTGCAAGCGATGTATGCTACTTGCATAAGCAACCAGCCACTTTGAAACTTCAAGGTGGCCGGTTGACTTGGCAACGAGCTGTATACAATAGAATTAAAAATTCTTCTTGAGAATGGAAAGGATTTTTGAATAAAAAAGTAAATTGCACAAGCACTTTGCAATCTTAATAATTGGAAAGGAACCTCATAGGTGATACATGGTCCAACAGGCAGCACATATCGGGCACCAGCTGTATGATTTCAGCCACGTATGATGACTCTAAATAGATTTAAAATCACCACAGCAGCATTTTTTAAATTTTAGCACTGGAGAGGTAATCTAAATTTCCTGGCACTAGTCTTATACTTACCCGCTGCCGTCTTCATCTGTTATCAGCGCTGCCCCGGTCGGTCTCCTGCAGTTTATGACCTGCCGAAAGGCTCCAGTGTTTAGCTGGAAGCAGACACCGGCCTGCTGCAAGTTCTCCCAAAGTAACAGTTACAGTTCTTCATGGAATCTTAAAGGCACCAACTGCCATCTCCTATATCAGTAATAGGAAAATCTGTATTCACTGAAGACAGATTTTACCCATGAATTTATAATTTTGAAAATAAATGATCAGTTCAGGAGTAGAAAGAAGACGCTTTCGCTAATAATATATATTACAAAATTTCTTATTTTCACATGTAATCTTTTTTTTAATGAAAAATAATATATAAATAAGCAATGATAATTCTTTATAAATAAAAATTAAAATCTTGCAATTTTTTTTTACCCTGAACACTAGTCCTTTTTTAGACTCCTACTTCCTTTTCTTTCCGGAAATAATGCCTGTACATTAGATACAGTAGTCTGACCCTATCTTTTGTATTGAAGTGTCTAATGAGCATGTGCAAAGGTCACGTCTTGCTGTAAACGCTTTCAGAAAAGACAGGAAGTACGAGTATACCAAAAGACCCAGTGACCAATGAGAAAATTGCAAGATTACAATTTTTTTTTTTTTAAAGTTCAGAACATTGAAAAAAAAAAACATTGCAAATATTTTTTTTTGTTAAATCATGTGTCGCAAAATGTTGGTTTATGCAATGGTTTATCGACAATTGTTTAAATGATTTTCTTCGACTTTAAGGAGAGCCAGTTTTCCACCAAAATTGCAGCAAGGGCACCCAAGTCAAATCCTACTCTGCAATGATGAGGGGCTAGAATACTATTCTTAGGCTAGTTAAAGGGAATATGTCACCAGGTCTTTGCTGTTTAATCTGAGAGCAGCATAATATAGAGACAGAGACCCTTATTCCAGCGATATATCACTTACTATAATGCTCAGTGTAGTTTTGGTAAAGAAAAATTTCACTAGAGGACTAGTAAAACTGCTGCCATGTAGTGATCATATTTGTGAGCTCTGTATAGCCCTGCTCCCGCCACTGATTGCCAGCTTTCTTTGTATCAGGGCAGAAAGCTGCGAATCGGTGGTGTGAGCAGGGTAATACAGAGCTCAGCATTCAGAGAACTGCTGGATCTGCTGCAGAGAAATCAGTGATTTTTCTCAAAATGATAGCAAGTAGCTAAGTGATATATTGCCGGAATCAGGATTTCTATCCCTATCATGTTGCTCTGATAGGGTAGCAAAAACTTGATGACAGATTCCGTTTAAAGGGTCTGACATTGACTTCCATTATATGGTAGCTAATTCCACTATGCATATTACTATCTATGTTCATGGCTATTTAAACCTTTTACTCATGGAGTAAGAAAACATCTTACTCCTGTCTGTGTATAGTAGTACTATTCATGTTTGGAATATTTCAGAATGCAAATCCAAACTATATTGAAAGCTGAGGTAGGCGGTGATTACAAAGAAAAGGGAAGTTGGGTTCTAGCTCCTTAGGGTATGCTTCCGCGGTCAGGAATGGCTCAATATTTGCTCAGGATTTGATGCAGGTAAAATCTGCACCAAATCTGTATCTGAGGTCACTGCCAGGTCACCTGCATTTTTGATGCGTTTTTTCATTGCATGAGTTTTTTTTGTCACTTGAAATAAAGCTAATTGAAAGTTAGCTTCTGGGAAGGAAAAACCGGTTTTTACGTACCGGTAATAGGATTTTACAGAGTCCACGACAGCACCCACAACGAGAGAGGGGATCTGCCCACCTTCCGGACAGGAACCTACAGGTTAAAAAGGGGCGGTCCCCCTCGCCCTCCAGTTTGTGTTCCAGAGTACAAGGGATACCGCCAATGAATCAGTACATGATAATATTATCTTAAACACTACTAAATACCATCACCTCTATAGAGTGATCTCTAAGGCACACCTTCCAACAGAGTGCAGGAATAATTAACTAAATACGGGGGGGAATGTATGGGTGCTGTCGTGGACTATTACCGGTATGTAAAAACCGGTTTTCCTATCGCCACGACAGCACCCACAACGAGAGACTTTCAAAGACTATTTAACTGGGAGGGATCACAGCACTAAGTACTGAATGGCCAAACTGTAAGCTGGAATTAGCAGATAGATCAAGGCGATAGTGCTTATAAAAGGTGGAAGGTGATGACCAAGTTGCCGCCTTACATATCATTTCAATGGGGACATCTGCCTTCTCCGCCCAGGATGATGCCATAGCCCGAGTAGAGTGCGCTTTGATGCCCTCCGGTGTTGTTATTTCCCTGGCAGAGTAAGCAAGACATATCGCTTCTCTAATCCATCTAGTGATAAAGTTCTTCGTGACACCAGAACCCTTTTTTCGATTCTGGAAAGAAACAAACAGAGCCCTACTCTGTCTCCAGCTTTGTGTCCTATCCAGGTATTCTAATATCGCCCTCTTTACATCTAGGGTATGATATTTTTTCTCCTCTTCTGAACCTGGATTTTCATAGAAAGATGGTAAATAAATCTCCTGACTTCTATGAAATTTAGTTGCTACTTTTGGCAAGTATGCAGGATCAGGTTTAAAGACAATCTTATCCTGGAGAATTATTAGATAGGGAGGATCTACTGACAACGCATGCATATCACTGACCCTCCTGGCAGACGTTAATGCTAAAAGTAGAGCTGTTTTTAAGGTTAAATTTTTTATCGAAATAGAATCTAATGGCTCGAAAGGAGGTTCAGTCAACGCCTCAAGCACCAAATTCAGATCCCAAGGGGGTATTCTTACAATATGGATTGGGTTAGAACGCTGACATGCCTTAATAAACCTAGCAACCCATCTATTACCAGCTATATCACTGTTATACAGAGCCCCTAAGGCTGAAACATGAACTCTTGGAGTGTTGACTGCTAAACCCAATTCCCAGCCTTTCTGAAGGAATTCTAAAATAGCTGAAATCGGAGCCTTATCTCCTAATGGTTGCTGATAAAACATAAGGAATTTTTTCCAAATTTTTGTATAGATTTTTGTAGTGACCTCCTTTCTGCTTTTCAATAAGGTGGCTATTAAAGCATTAGAGAACCCCCTCTCCCTCAGAAGCTCCCTCTCAAGTTCCAAGCCGTTAAGTGAAGAGTCTCCAAATTTGGATGACGAAATGGACCTTGAGAAAGGAGTTCCGGAACCACTGGCAACACCCAGGGATCGGTCACAGACATTGTCCTGAGGAGAGAGAACCAAGGCCTCCTGGGCCAGAAGGGGGCGATTAAGATCACTCTGGCTCTTTCCTCCCTGATCTTTCTGAGAACTATCGGAATCAGACACATTGGGGGAAAGGCATATGCCAGCTGGAAGTCCCAACGGACACGAAGGGAATCCACTATGAATGGTTGGTCTGCTATGTGTAAAGATGCGAACCTCCTGACCTTCCTGTTCTTCCTCGTAGCAAATAGGTCTATTATCGGCAATCCCCACAGATTGACTATCTGATCGAATATCTGTTGGTTTAGGGACCACTCTCCCTGACGAAGGGAATGGCGACTGAGATAGTCCGCCTCTATATTGAGTTCCCCTTTTATATGAACTGCCGACAGGGATTGTAAGTGATTCTCGGCCAGAGACAATATCTGTGCTGTAGTGGTCATTAGGGATCGTGATCTTGTCCCCCCCTGATGATTGATGTAGGCCACCACAGTCATATTGTCGGTTTGTATCTGTACATGCGAATTCCTCAGGGATGGTAGTAAGCAAAGAAGAGCCTGATTGACCGCAGTAAGCTCTCTTAGATTTGAGGAATTCCGGGACTCTTGAATCGACCATCGCCCTTGGGTTAGAATGTCTCCCATATGGGCTCCCCAACCGAACGGACTGGCATCTGTTGTAACTACGTTGTCCGGAGTGATGGTCCAGAGAACTCTCTTTGATAAATGTGCTAGATTGAGCCACCATCTCAGATCGTGAAGAGTGGCGGGTGATAAATTGAACTTTCTGCTTAGAGAACTGTGAAGATCTTTCTCTGCTTGAAGAACTTCGTATTGAAGCATTCGAGTATGAGCCTGAGCCCATCTCACCGCCGATATACACGCAGTCAATGGTCCCAGTAGAGACATTGCGTCTATTAAACTTAAGTTTGGAACTTTTCTTACGGCCGTGATCCTTTGAATGATCTTCTGCTTCTTCTCTTCTGGTAGGAAGGATGACTGATCTTCTGAGTCTAGAAGAACTCCTAGGAACATTTGACGTCTTGTAGGTTCCAGTTTTGACTTTTCCCAGTTGATTATCCATCCGAGTTCCTGTAGGGATGATATTATGGCATTTACCCTAGCCGTACACTGAGCAATTGAATTCCCAACTATCAAAAAATCATCTAGATAGGGCACTACAAGGGTTTCCCTTTCCCTGATATGGGCCATTACTTCCGAAACAACCTTTGTAAAAACTCTAGGTGCCATAGACAGGCCAAAGGGCATTGCTAAAAATTGGAAATGTTTAATCTGATGGTTTACCCATACTGCCATCCTGAGGAATTGCTGGTGATTTCTGTGAACTGGAAGATGGTAGTACGCATCTTTTAGATCCAAGACCGACATGTAGCACCTAGGAAACAAAAGCTTAGTTGTTGATTTAATGGATTCCATCTTAAAAGCGTGGTACTGAAGATATTTATTCAATTTACGTAAATTTATGATAGTCCTAAAGGACCCATCAGGTTTAGAGATTAAGAATAGCGGAGAATAAAAGCCCATCTTCTCCTGATGTTTTGGTACTTCTTCAATAACTCGCTTTGTAAGCAATTGTTGAATCTCTAATTCTAAGGCCTGTTGTTGGGCCTGAGTGTCCAGTGATGTTATTACAAAATGATTTGGGGGAGTTCTCAAAAATTCTAATTTTAACCCTGACTCGACTACCCCCATTATCCAGGCACTAGAAGTTATCTTTTTCCATTCCTCTGAGAAGAACCTTAGTCTTCCCCCTACTGGTAGATCTGTTCTATCTGTAGTTACGTCTATGTCTTGAGAAAGATGAAGGGTTCTTATAGTATCCACCTTTCTTCTTTTGATCCGATGTTTCCCAGTCACGATTATATCCCTGCTGGTCTGACTGGAATTTTCTGAAGGGCATGCGTCTCCGGAAGGCGTTCCTAAAAGTGGGATTAAACGTTTTAGGAAATCCCTTCTTTCTGTCTTCCGCCTTTGCAAGGATGTCATCCAGCACCGGGCCGAATAGGTACTCACCCCTACACGGAATGGAGCACAATTTGGCTTTAGCCTGAGCATCCCCCTTCCAGGTCTTTAGCCATAGTGCCGGTCGGGCTGCATTTGAAAGACCCACCGATCTTGCAGCCAATTTCAGGGAATCAATCGAGGCATCCGCTAGATAAGCCGCTCCTTCTCTGACCTGAGACAGGGAATTTAACAATTTATCCCTGGGTACTTTAGCTTTAAGCTGTTCTTCCAGCTGAGTTACCCAGACCATAATTGATCTGGCAGTACAGGTGCCTGCGATTGCGGGCTTAAAGGCTCCAGATGATGCCTCCCACAATTTCTTAAGGAGCATGTCAGCCTTCCTGTCTGAAGGATCTTTAAGGAGTCCTACATCCTCTAATGGTAGCGAGGCTGTTTTCGAGGTAGAGGCTACTGCCGCATCTACTTTTGGGATCTTAATCCACTGGGATAAGGTGTCATCCTCAAAGGGGTACCTTCTTTTTGCGGCCGAAGGCAAGAACCCTTTATCCAGCTTGTCCCACTCCCGTTTGACCAGATCTTTAATGGAATCTACCACCGGGAAAGCTTTGCGACTTCTCTGGCTCAGCCCTGCGAACATGATCTCCTGGGTTGTTTTCGGTTCTTTACTCTCTGCAACCCCCATAGTCGCACGGACTGCCTTAATTAAAGTCTCCATATTGTCAGCGGAAAAGCAAGGCCTTCCTTCCTCATCTGAGGAGGATGGTGAAGAATTTTCCGAGCACTCGCCCTCTTGCAACGAAGGGCTAGAATCGGATACCATCTCCATGCTGCTCTTCTCATGCCGTCTAGATTTAAGGGACGATTTTATTTCTTCCCTAATTACTTCCCTCAAATCCGATACACGGAGGGGGGCCTCTTCCTCTAACGTACGGCATATACACTTCTGACATAATTTCTTTAAATAGGTGTCAGGTAGTGGCTCTGTGCATAAGGCACACTGCTTATGCTTAGATTTTGAGACCTTCTTCCCCTACAACAAAGCATAGTACAGAAGACAGTTGTATCAGCCAATGGCTCAGATATAACACTCACCACTGCTGATGAAATTAGAGTACCGGTTTCTGAGGGGGTGAGTTGCGACGTGACGTCGGGTTGCCAGGGTCCTGCTGCCCGCGTGCCACATCTCCACTATGAGATCTGCTGCTGCTCCTCTGCTCTCCTAGCTGTCGGTGTTCGGCGTCTCCTGTGGAAGACATGTTGCCGCACACCACTCACCAAGCGCTGCCTTCTTTTCAAAGGTCCCACGCTCCTCCTCCCGGCCTCCTCCGGAAGTCGTTGGTTCACTTCCGGGTCATAAGCGCCGACCTGCTCCTGCAGCGTCGCGCGCGCGTGGACGACCCAGGGCGGCGTGCCTTTCCCCGGGAACGCCACCGCTCCTTGCCAGACGAGGGGGGAAGCTGGACACAGGACTTCCCCCGACGCTGCTTCCGGGCCCCCGACTCTGCCGTTCTCACCTGGACACCGCACAGAGGCTTGGCGGACCCGGGTAAGCGAACGAAACCTGTAGGCTCCCGCCGTCCGGACAGGAACCCAAACTGGAGGGCGAGGGGGACCGCCCCTTTTTAACCTGTAGGTTCCTGTCCGGAAGGTGGGCGGATCCCCTCTCTCGTTGTGGGTGCTGTCGTGGCGATAGGAAAAAAAGTGATTTCCTGTTTGTAGATATATTGTGATATGTTTCCACAGTCAGTAAATGCTGTGGGTTGGATGCTGCATACATCTGCATCATCCAACCCGCAGCGTCCAGCTGTTACAGCATAGTTTGTGGGATTTCAAGAAATCCCATGCCCACTATGTGTGCACCAATGCCCACAGAGATAGATGTGTGGCGTGTCTTTCCAGACCGCAGCATGTCAATTTATGTAGTGGAGACGCTCCATCTCCGCTGCATAAATTACCCATACCGCATTATCTTCCTAGTCACATGCGTATTAAGTGTGGTAACGCACCTTACCACGCATGTGTACTAATTTACATAACGGTGAATCTTGTGACACAGTCGGACGTACATGTCACAGAAAGTGGAGGAAAGCACAGAGAAAGGTCCCCTCCTTTTTTAATAAATAGATAATGATTTTAAAAATATAGCGTGGGGTCCCCTATATGTTAACTAGCCAGGGTAAAGCAGACTACTGGGACTGGTATTTCAGGCTGGTAAGGATCCAATATCCATGAACCTTACCAGCCTGATAATACCAGGCTGCAGCAGTCTGCTTACTTTGGATGGTTAGCAAAAAAAACAGCATAGGGTCCCCCTATTTTTATTAACCAGCCAAGGAAAAAGAGGACAGCTGCGGCCTGATATTCACAGGTTAGTGAAGCCCATGGATTTTGGCCCTCACCAGCCTAAAATTTGCAGCAAGCAGCTGCCGCACAATTGGCACATCCAAAGATGCTCCAATTGTGGCACTTAACTCGGCTATTCCCATTTTCCCTGTAGATGTGTCAGGTGGGGTAATATTTGTGGGGTTGATGTGACGTTTGTATTGTCCGGCGACATCAAGCCCACGGATTAGTAATGGAGAGGCATCTATAAGGCACCTATCCATTACTAATCCTATAGTTATATGGTTAATAAAGACACAGCAAGAATAAAGTCCTTTAATAATCTTAATTAACCATACTTACTGCATTTGTGATCTCCAATGCCCTCGATCTCGTGCAAAAAATATAAACCAGCACAAATACTCCCTGTCCGACGTAGTCCAATTACCAAGTGTCCCACAACGAGTCCAGCTCTGCTACATCTGGATGCCTTTGGCTTAACAGTGGCATTATGCCACCATCCAGCCTGACATCCAGACACAGCAGAGCTTGTAGATGACCACAGGGGATAACTCGGTCTCTGGCGGTCACCTGCAAAGCAGTTCTCATTGTCATGGTCAGCTGCAGCCACCGATGCGGCCCAGCCCATAGACACCCCCAAGCCGATCGACCTCAGAAGGCGAGGGGCATGCCTTCCCCCGGGGATGCAATATGGACCCTTTATACCGCAGAGGGGGACCCGGGCCTACCTGAACTAGGGGAGGGCAGAGACCGGGGTTCTGTGGCAGCTCAGCATGTGGACAAGGAAAGAGACACGTAGGACTTGATTACACTGCACAACTTCAGGTATAGAGAAAGTAAAGTTTACTAAAGTAAAGTCACACAGTACATAAGCCAAACATGACTATGCCAGGCTCCCGATTCCACACCTCCAGAAGGGTACCATCCAGTGGACCCCAAGGCACCAACGGATCACCGAGGCACACATAGAGGACATGAGGACACAGGCAGGACATCAGGGTACACAAGGTTATCAGGACGCAGGCAAGATGTCAGGGTACAGACAGAACATCAGGACATCTGGACACAGGAAGGACATCAGGATACAGGCAGGGCATCAGGACATCAGGAATACCGGATAGACATCTGGGACACTGATGTGGCAGCCCAGGTTGTCAGCTGGGACACTGGTGTGGCAGCCCAGGGCATCAGTTACATCATGACATCAGGTTACACAAGGTCATCAGGATGCAGGCAGGACATCAGGGTACAGACAGGACATCAGGACATCTGGACCCATTGTCACCGGCAGACATCAGACAGGAGTCCTTCGGTTCTGGACATCCGACACGACCTACAGGCACCACCAATCATCAGGTTCCATGCTCCAGGCAGCGGTCATTGGATTCTAGTCTGCGGTCGTAAGGCTCTGGGCATCGGACCTAGGAAGGAACTCAGGCGGGATGGTGCTAGAAACGCAGGACTGCTGGACCTGCCAGGAGCTAGCACCGCATGGTAGTCAGAGCACAGAGTAGTAGATGCTCAGCAGAAACACTGGTTACAAGAGACTCAAAGTCACTGGGTGCAAGGCTCCAGATGCAAAGAGATTCCAGGAACATAATCACAGCAGACACAGTTCAGACAGGTTCAAGAACAGGATCAAGGATTTGGGCCTGGATATACCGCCTCCAGGACAAAACAGGAATCAAGGCAAGGACTTTGGTGCCAAAGCATAGACAAGAGAGGTGAAGGAACACAAACACACATAGCAAAGTTCAGGAGCATTGTGAGTAGCTCAGGCCCCACCCATAGGGCAGTGGAACTTTATATAGGAGCTGCCCCATAGCAGTTGGCTGGGGACAGCATTTCAAGTACACACTAACCCTGATAAAAGGGTGCCCTAAGCACAAACAGACACCTTTAAAGCACTATCAGTGCAGGAACTGTGGCTTAGGGCCCCTGTCTGTGACTGCATGCACTGACACCCATGGAAAGTCACGCACCAGCTGCAAATGACCTTGCAACCCGCGGACAGCTTCCACAGCGGCAACCAGGGACTGCACAAGCGGATGTCATGCAGCAGAGCAAAGACCTAACCACCCATGTACGGCTATGCAGCAAAGCAGGGAACTGAGAAGGCTCCATACAGGTAACAGCCAACAGTATCCCAGCTCAATTAGGGGGAAAGGAGCAAAGGGTTAAAGCAAAGACATGCATTGTCACTCCGAAAACCAGGTACAGACAGAACGGCATGACACTCATGATCAGCTGACCGTGAGAACTTTGGTAGTGACCGGAGATAACCCCAGCAGTCACTTGTCCGGCAGTTCTCGTGGTCAGCTGATCTCATCGCGAGAACTGCAGTGTACGCGAACTTCTGGCTGAAACAGTGTAAGACATTATTTAAATTAGTACATATGCGTAGTAGCTGCGTTTCTGCACTTACTACGCATGTGACTATAAAGATGATGCGGTTTTACTGCATCTAATGATAGTCTATGAGAAATTTATGTTGTGGAGACTGAGCATCTTCGCAACATAAATAGACATGCTGTGGTCTGGAAAGAAGCGCCGCATGTCCGTTTATGCAGGGAGCTGCGGGCGTCTTTTAACGCATAGCGGAAATGGGATTTATTGAAATGCCCTCCACAATGCTGTAACATCTGGACGCTGCGGGTTTGACGCTGTAGCTGTACGCAGCGTTTACTGACCATGGAAACATACTCTTAAAATTTCAGGCTTTATTGATCCATTTTAAAACAACAATGGTGGGTGCTCCTCATGATGTGTGAACAAGGGGAAACGAGCATTGCGTTTCGATCGTAATGACGATCTTTATCAAAGCTACATTCCTTGAGACAGCATGGACATTTAAGGTATGCACCAACCAATCCTAAAATCACATGATTGGGATTTTAGGAGCACCCGCCATTGTTATTTTAAAATGGATTAATAAAGCCTGAAATTTTAAGCAGCTGGAACCCAACTTCCCTTTTCTTCGTATCTATGAATTCTCGTCAGGACTGAGTTCAGTGCACGTGTGGTGGCTGTCGGTGAGCTGGCTTTTTGCCCCTTTTTCCTTTACAGGCGGTGACTACAGCATGTGTATATTTTATTGTATAGTATATAGGAGCTGTGTGTGACCATTGTGGGAATTAAGAAAAAGCATATAATAAAATGCCTCATCTTCAGTAAGGCAAGTTCAGAGTGACCGAATTTACAGCTTTACTGCATGGGTCAGTGCATTACATGAATGCTTTTGTGTTTGTAGTCCAAACACGACCTACTAATACATTATCACCCAACAACAATTTTATTTTCATTGTTGGAAGGAAAAATAAAAGAATTGAGTGTAATTATTCAAATCAATGATCCATACAAGGACGGCCTGAGAACCGTGAAAGTGGCGTGGTGCAAAACAATGGGAGCGTGTTTGCGTGAGTACAACTCCCAGGCTCTGCTTAAATTTATGACAGCTGCATGTGGTCTATCAGAAGGCAATAAAGTAAAAGATTAAATTATTGGAGAGCTGTGTACACGTTACTGAAGATTTTTTAAGACATATATTGAAACACATTACAGGAGTTGTCCGGCCTTAGTCTATAAGTCTGCAGTCACTTTATGTGACTTCAAACTTGTGAATCCACACATCGCGTGCACTATCACCTGCGAGTATTAACTGGTGCCAGCGCTGGGAGCGGACAGACATGTGACCTCAAGTATGAGATTTGCATATTTCTGGCCACATTCCAACTAGACTGTGTTTGGCCTCGCCCAATACACTTGCATTGAGCAAGGCCACGCCTTGTGATCACATACTTGTGGTCACATGACTCGCGCTCCCAGAGCCGTCACCAGATAATACTCACAGTGCGCAGTGCGCCCAATGTGAGGATTCACATGGAGTGACTGCAGACTCGTAGTCTATGGCCGGACAAGTCTTTGCACCAATAAAGCACTAATGATGTTACTCCCAAGAACAGTTGCCAAGAAGGGAAGATGCTTCTTTTTCACCGCCCTCAAAATCTGATGTCTCATGAATGGGTGCATTTTGTAATACACTTGATATTTTTGGAGTTTATTTCAGCTTGCACCAGTGGATGCCAATTATTCCAGACGCCTGGCAAGACACTATCTACTAATTTACAATAATTAATCATTTTCATTGAAGACACTGTTACATTCTCTTTGAGTGAGAAAGAATTGTGTATCACATAGACTGTAAAAAAAAAATCAATTTCAAAAGGTAATAAGCCACTGCAAGACACGTTTGGTGGGAAATGAAGTCTCATAAAAGTTAAATATTGGGAATATTGAAATACAACTTGCCCAATCTTATTTTTACACAACATCTGCCTTCAAAAGGGCAGGAGGCTGTTGGAACTAACTAATACACATTGCATAGTCAACTGGTCTCACCAACACAAAGTGTATGCCTTCACTAACCAAATGCAATATTAACCAAAAATCCTGTCTTTAGTTTCTTCCCTTGGCATTGCTTGTACTGAGAATCCATTGAAGTACAGCAACGTGAATTGGTCAGTAACAATTTGTGGACAAAATTCCATAGGCTCTGGTCATTTACAGAAAACTGTAATGTTTAGCTATAGGAGCCTCAACCCCTTCACGACCAATGATATAAAGGTACGTCCTAAGTCGTGTCCATGCCTTTGATGTGGGCTCCAGCGCTGAGCCCTCATCTTACTTGCACATCTGAGCAGCTGTCATGTGCCTCTAACAGCATTCACGATCCACCCGCAGCTGTTAACAAGCTAAACGTCGCTGTCAATCTCTGACAGCGGGATTTTATGTGTGCTGGCTGAAACGCGTCACAAGATCCACCCATCGACGAGCCTGTCACGTGATTGCCGGGGTGCCGATGAGTTGTCATGATAACAGAAAAACCCCCGTGCCTGTCATTGTAAATCTGCTATTATTGCTGGAGTGTACCCTTTTGCCCCACTCAAAACAAAACAATAAAAAAAAATTTAAAACATACCCTTACTTCCTATCGCTGCTTTCCACAAAGTCTGATCCATCAAAATATTGAAACTGAATAAGAATAAGATTTGAAACTCCCGAATTAGTTTATTTTCTACCACTGCAACATTGCAATAAAATCAATAACAGGTGATCAAAACATTGCATGTACCCCAAAAATGGTATCTAAAAAACATCAGCTCAAAGCACAAAAAATAAGCCTTCACACTGCCCCAGATCCCGAAAAATGGAAACGCTATGGGTCTCTGAAAATGGTGACATAAGCAATTTTTTTTTTCTCATAAATTTCGGATTTTTTTCACCACTTAAATAAAAAAGAATCCATACATATTTGGTACTGACATGGGAAATCATATTGTCAGGTAACTTGTAGCATTTAGTGAATATGGTAAATAGAAAACCCCCAAAACAATTGTGGAATTGCAATATTTTTGTAATTTCACCACGCTTGGAATTTTCTCCATGTACACTTTATGGTCAAATCAAGTGGGTAATTCAAGAGTACAATTTGTATCATAAAAATCAAGCTCTCATATGGCTATATTGAAGAAAAAAATATGGCTCTTGGAAGAGGGGGAGGAAAAACATGAAAACAAAAAATTGGAAAATTATTGATTATTAAAGAAAGTGAAGGATATCGTGGCGGAAGTGATGGGTAATACTCAGGGGCTGAGGTCACTCTCATGGGCCTCTCCATGATGCCTTATCCTACAAGGGAGACAGCAAGAGGATCCATCTGACCAAAGAATTGGTTTCTTCAGCCTATATTTGTGGTTGAATCATCAAAAAAATATATTTATCTACACAACATTTCCTATTTTATGACCTTCATGACCTTAGGATTTTCTGTTTTTCCGTGTTTGTTTTTCTCTCCCCTCCTTCCCAGAGCCATAACTTTTTAATTTTTCTGTCAATATGGCCATGTGAGGGCTTATTTTTTGTGGGACGAGTTGTACTTTTGAAAAACATCATTGGTTTTACCATGACGTGTACTAGAAAATGGGAAAAAAATTCCAAGTGCGGTGAAATTGCAAAAAAAGTGCAATCCCATGCGTGTTTTTTGTTTGGCTTTTTTGCTAGGCTCACTAAATGCTAAAACTGAGCTGCCATCATGATTCTCCAGGTCAGTACGAGTTCATAGATAAAAAATAACCTAGACACGTGTGCTGTCTAAGTGGTGAAAAAAAATTCCAAACTTTGCTAAGAAAAAAAAAATTGTGCCATTTTCTGATACCTGTAGCATCTCCATTTTTCGTGATCTGGGGTCGAGTGAGGGCTTATTTTTTGCGTACCGAGCTGACTTTTTAGTATTACCATTTTGGTGCAGATACATTCTTTTGATCGCCAGTTATTCCATTTTAATGCAATGTCGCAGCGACCAAAAAAACTTAATTTTGGCGTTTCAAATTTTTTTTCTCGCTAGGCCGTTTAGCGATCAGGTTAATCTTTTTTTTTTTATTGATAGATTGGGCGATTCTGAACCCGGCGATACCAAATATGTGTATATTTGATTTTATTTTTATTGTTTTATTTTGAATGGGGCAAAAGGGGGGGTGATTTAAACTTTTATATTTTTTTATTTATTTAATATTTTTTTAAACATTTTTTTTTACTTTTGCCATGCTTCAATAGCCTCCATGGGAGGCTAGAAGCTGGCATAGCCTGATTGGCTCTGCTACATAGCAGCGATCATCAGATCGCTGCTATGTAGCTGAATTACAGGCTTGCTATGAGCGCCGACCACAGGGTGGTGCTCACAGCAAACCGGCATCAGCAAACATAGAGGTCACAAGGCCCTCTATGGTTACTAGAGAAAACCCGAGAAGAAACACATGGAGTACATGTCCCAAAGTGTAAAAATACGTTTTTATTTATAACAATATTAAAAACACAATCATGAAGTCATAACATATACAGAACATACAATAGGGGAAGCTAGGATGGCACTGAAAGTGTTAAAAAGACGGAAGACCCCAATACGCCGCTAATACGGCTTTCTAATATAAATGCCATTAAGTGCAGGTTTTAAGGTAAAGACGCCACCACATCCGACAGTCTGCAGGTGAGCAACTACACCTCCCCAAGTGGGGTGCCGCTAACCACAGAACGGCCTATATCACATTTAAAGCGGTTTAATGGCTCTTACCCATATACTAAGTCTCCGGTCTAAGGGGGTCACCGCCGCAGCCCCAACGCGCTTAGTCGAAGCCAACGCGAAACGCGCGTTGAGGCTGCGGCGGTGACCCCCTTAGACCGGAGACTGAGTATATGGGTAAGAGCCATTAAACCGCTTTAAATGTGATATAGGCTGTTCTGTGGTTAGCGGCACCCCACTTGGGGAGGTGTAGTTGCTCACCTGCAGACTGTCGGATGTGGTGGCGTCTTTACCTTAAAACCTGCACTTAATGGCATTTATATTAGAAAGCCGTATTAGCGGCGTATGGGGGTCTTCCGTCTTTTCAACCCTTTCAGTGCCATCCTAGTTTCCCCTATTGTATGTTCTGTATATGTTATGACTTCATGATTGTGTTTTTAATATTGTTATAAATAAAAACGTATTTTTACACTTTGGGACATGTACTCCATGTGTTTCTTCTCGGGTTTTCTCTATGCTATTTTGGAGTGTCCTAGACTTGTTTGAAGGATTTCTAGTACGGGTACTATCCCTAACACTATACTATTAGTATGTGTGTGAGATCCATCTTATTGTTGTCCATTGTGGGATGTGTCTATTATATCCTCTATGGTTACTATCCTGATGCATCGCTGACCCCCAATCATGTGACGGGGTCGGCGATGCGCGCATTTCCAGCTGCGCGGCCGAAAGCAGTAGTTAAATGCCGCTGTCAGCGTTTGACAGCAGCATTTAACTAGTTAATAGCAGTGGGTGGCTCATGATTCCACTCACCGCTATTGCTCGCACATGTTCAAAACAGCTGACATGTCGCGGCTTTGATGTGGGCTCACTGCCGGAGCCCACATCAAAGCAGGGGATCTGACCTCGGACGTGCTATCCCATCCGAGGTCAGAAAGGGGGTTTTAACATTGAAAGATACAAGAAGTCCATTCAATTCAACCAATTACCTATTGTTGATCCAGAAGACAAATATCCCAGATGTTAATAATAGAGGGGACAAAAATATGTCCCTCTCTATTATTGCAGACTTGTTCTCTGGATCAAAGTTACCTCTCAAGAATCAAGAAAGTCATCCAGGCCCTTCCTGAACTTGTTTAGTGAGTCCACCATTGTAAGTTCATGTGGCAGAGAGTTGCACAGTCTGACTGCCATGTGTTATGATGATTAAACCATTTTTCCTTTAGTCTAGACATAGGGGATGGCCCTTGTCATCATTTTAGAGCTTTAGAGGTCAGCATGACAATGGGTTGGAGGGGATGGGGCATCAATTTAGTAGGGTGGTACTGTCCTGGTGTCATTTATATGGCCAAGTTAGGGGAGGGGCCTCTCAGTTTCCGCTCACAGGGGTCAAGAATAGTCCCGCCTGCCCTTTATGATCATTTGTTGTGTTTTCGGTGTGGACTTTATGGGCAATTCTTGGGTCATGGTGGCTGTTTGGTGGTTGGGAGAGTCCTTGAATTGATTATAAATTGGTCTGGGTGATCCATTGGGATATGGATTCCTCTATTTGGAATTCAATATGGTTCTGGATCTGGTGAACTTTTGGGGGCATTTACGGCAAAGGATTGTAGGATCCCCGGGAAGTTTAAGTGAATACGGGACGTTTAAGTGAATAATGGAACCCTTTTGGTTATGGTGCTCCCGAGCCAGTGGGGTAACATCTGGGAGTAAATTATGGTCTATTTTATGTTCACGCTTTTAGGTTTGGTAATCACCAGATTTTGGGAGCTTCAAGGACCCCTCCCAGTGTGTTGTATTATCTTGTTTTTTTTATCGTAGTATGTTTGTTTAAATAAAGGCTGCTGTTGCCATAATTATCCAAAATTTATTGTGTCATCATTTTCATTTTAAGGGGTAATAAGGGGAGTTATAGGGCAAGTTAGTCAGGGTAAAACTAATTCGGGGTTATCCCACCAAAAAACATCGACAATACCAGTGTCATGACCATTCTACGCCTTTTTGTTTCGAGTACACAGTATTAGGCGACTTCATTTCTTTCAACTGCAATGCACAATCATTTTGTTCAATGACACTTCAAGGTCTGTTCGGATAGATAAAATAGATTATTATAACTTTATTATCTCCCTCCTCAAACATGTAATATATAAGAGAAGTATAAAGCTGCAGCGTAGCACCCCAGGGATGTCTTGTTTTCTTGAGTAGCATGAAAGAGAACACAGAAGAAAAATATTGGCAGACATAAACCAAGTGATTCAAAGTATGCTGTCATTTTGAAATACAATTGTTTAAGATTTAATGGCAGTAAGGTCACAACTAGTGCACCATGATCAGCACAGTACAGTTTTATGATGATGAACATAATGTAAAATAGAAAAATTGGAAAAATATATAAAATCAGGGTTTACATATAAAAAGAAATCATCAACAATGTGGCTGGCACCACACGAGAGGCAACTTGTCCAGTTACTGACAAAATGTTCATAATTTTTTAAAGTCAAGCTTTGTCTTGTAAAGTAGTCATCGACCCCTATTTATTAGACAGGTGCAAATACAGTAAGTGTTTTGTGTCATGCTAGTGCATATTCATATACCATATATTTTAATGCATAGGAAAGTGCAGCAGATAGTGCTTTGCTAAATAGTTTCAGGGTTTTTTCACATTATGGCCAATGGCATATTTATGCCGCCGTATGGCTTTACAATTTCAAATACATTGGAGTAATAGATTGGGGAACAGAGTCTAATTACAGTATTTTTTGGACTATAAGACGCACTTTTTTCCTCGAAAATTCTGGAGCCAAGTGGGGGATGCGTCTTACAGTCCCGATGTACCTTAGATATTTATCCCCTGTGGCTGTGGATGGGAGAGGAGCAGCAGCGGACGGAGGATCGGGTCACAGGAGGCAGGAGCCAAGGAATTTTTTTTTTATTGGGAATTTTACATGGCAATGGTGGGTACAATTTATTAGCCTGACTTGGGGACTGCCCTTGTCAGGGCGGGAGCACTACAGGGGCACGACTGGGGTAGTATAGAAACTCTTTTCTCCCCTCCCCCTAAACATACACAGATGCTCCCGTGAAGGAAACTACATATTTGGTGAGATAAAACCATTTTTTTATTGAGTACTGGTTGACATGAGCACATTTGCACTTTATCACCTTGTTGTCTTGTTGAGCATTATCCATTAGTCTTTTAGATATTTATTATTAAAAAATTATGTTTTATCCTATGTAAGGTGTTTCTCTTGGCTATTTTGGATATTCACACTCAGAGAACCTATAGGGGTATTGATAAGGAATACACCCTTTTTGTTGGCTTATTTTAACACGGTGCCAGCTGTTAAAGAAAATGAATATTCACTGCTCCCCACACCCATAGTCCCACCCACCTCTACACACTGAAGTCAGTGCTGAGAGGTGGGAGGGACTATGGACATCTGGAGCAGTGACTATTTATTTTCCTTAATAGCGAGCACTGCGTTAGCCACTGACACCGGGCGATCACGTGTGCTCACTATTTAACACAGTGACTAATCAGTGCTCTCCATACCCATGGGAGTGGACAGCTATCATTCTCTTTAATAGCGGTGTTAGCCTCAACCGCCAGGTTCCTGCAGCGGCTGTGAGATCACGTGTGCCCTCGATTAAAGAGAATGAATATTCACTGCTCTCCATGCCGGTCAAAATGGCCATATGAGGGCTTGTTTTTTGCGAGACAAGTTGCACTTTTGAACGACACCATTGGTTTTAACATATCATGTACTGGAAAACAGGAAATAAATTCCAAGTGTAGTGAAACTGCAAAAAAAAAGTGCAATTCCACAGTTGTTTTTTGTTTTTACCATGTTCACTAAATGTTAAAACTGACCTGCCAATATGTTTCTCAGGTCATTACAAGTTCATAGACACCAAACATGTCTAGGTTCTTTTTATTTAAGTGGTGAAAAAAAAAATCCAAAATTTGGTAAAGAAAAAATAAAAAAATGGCTCCATCTTCCGACACCTCCATTTTTCATGATCTGGGGCGGGGTGAAAGCTTATTTTTGGCACGCTGAGCTGACGTTTTTATTGATACCATTTTGGTGTAGATACAATATTTTGATCGGACGATTCTGAGCACGGTGATACCAAATATGTGTATTTGATTTTTTTATTGTTTTATTTTGAATGAGGCGAATGGGGGGAATTTGAACTTATGTTTTTTTAATTTTGTGAAAATTTTTAAAAAACACTTTTTTAACTTTTTGCATGCTTTAATAGTCTCCATAGGAGAAGCTGCAGTACTTCAATCACCTCTGCTACACATGAGATGATCATATTGCCTGTGTGTAGCAGAAATGCTCACTTGTTATGAGCGCCGACCACAGGGTATCGCTCATAGCAATCCAGCAATGACAACCATAGAGGTCTGTTTCAGACCTTTGGTTGTCATGCCGACCCATTGGTGACCTGTGATCATGTGACAGGGTCACCGATGGGCGGGATTAGCAACGTGCTTCCAGTAAGCATGAGTTAATAGCCGCTGACAGAAATTGACAGCGGCATTTAACTAATTAACAGCCACAGGTGGATTGCGATTCCACCCGAGCCTGCAAAGCAATGTGTAGGAAAGGCTAAGTGCAACACAAAGGTATAAGGGAAAGGGAACCAAATACTAGGGAAAGGAGGAAGTGGACAGATCTAATGTCACCCTGTCTGCCCTATTGCCTCTATATATAGGTTCCACACCCATTGCCAAGCAGGATACCTAATCCCTGCCTGACCCTGATGATAAGCCCTGCACCAGGAAGGACAGGATGACCACTCATCAATCCCCACTACCACTAAAGACAAATAGGATACACAAACAAGAGGGAACATTTAGCTTGAGTAGACTCAGAGAGAAACACTGACATCACCAAGTAACAACAAGGAAGAAGATAGCTGACTGCAATAGCTCCAAGCCGCATCAGGGAACTGGAAATAGAAATATCAACCGCAACACCTTGGTCCAGGTGTGTCAACTAGAGCCAGGGGAAGGTTGCCACTGGGTCCTAGAATTTGAAGGCCCAGGAAGAAGTCTGCAAAGCGGTCATGTGCCTGGAAAGGTGCGGTCTCAGAACCTGAGCCTGCAACAAACATGGGGAGTCTGACATCAACTTACTATTATGCCCGATATCGGAAAGGGATTAAGGGAGCTCTCAAGGGTATTTATAGCCAGAAAGTAGGATTTGTAACATATGCTTCAAAGGGGACTTATTACTTTATAATCTCTGTAGTCAAGTTGTGGCTGAAAATGTTGTTAAGTCACCCTGGAGTAGGTGGAAAAGACAAGAAAAATGAACTACTCCAATCGGAAGCAACATCACCTATAAATCATGATATTGTACTTAGTTGAACAGTAATCACTTTTACTATATAGTTGACAGGACTGGTATCTTCTACTATAAGGTCACTGTATAATAGCAATAATGGTCTTTTTAATACCATGGTTTTTTTTGTTTGTGTGTTTTATTTAGTAACAGAGTGTTTTTTATGCAGAGTGTTTTATGTAGAGTTAATGGACAGAACATACTATGTATTCACTGTGTAGTGGTGATAACAGTCTACAATATGTAGAAGTACTGTTTTGGCTTGTATAGAAGTGTTTTTTGGTGATCTTGGTCCTTTTATTGTGTGTTTCAGGGTTGACAATAATTATATATGTATAGATTCTCTTTTCCGCACCGGGAATAGAGGTGAGGGAGTCGTGTAGGGAGACATGTACTTTGAAGCTTTGGCCCTTGATGTTTTAAGATCTACCCTTTCTGATGAGATAACTTTACAACTTGAATAACTTACCTAAATTTGCAATTGCACATAATTTGTGTGTGCACAGATGAAGCTTGCTAACTAATAAAGTCCTGTGATTGCAGCAGCCTTGGCACACTGTATGATAGATGTGGGGTGAAAGGAGTGTGAGATGTTGAAACCATGATCAATCCTACAGCTCCATTATATCTCATCCTGGCAGACAATTATGACTGTCCATTGAATGCAATTGCCTTGTGGACATGTTATATTTCATGGGGAATGCCCACTTTATCCTTGGGGTAGATCTTGACATTAGTTTTTCCACTACAATATTCCTGCCAATTTGCAAATGCATTTTCTGGACCTTTTAATGCTATCTATCATAATCTTTGGCACGCATACTCAATAGACCAAACAAAAGATACTTTGTGTATTCAAAGCATCAATTTTCATATTTCCTGTTCCAAGATATGCAAATATTTTCTCTGGCTCATTAGTACTGAATATAGAGCCAGTGATCTAGCATCAAAGGAGGACCAACCTGTGTGGCATTTGTTGGGTAATGGAAATTGGCACAATATTTGTTCTTACTTTGAACACATTCTGATCAACCTGCTGGAGTTGAAATCATCAGCTGACGATATGACAAAAAAGACACCCAGGGGAGTGAAAGTATAGCAAGAGATATAAGGGGAAAAGGGTCTTAACATACAAATTGGAATGACCACAATGCGACCAGGTAGAAGGACCAGTCTTACATATTCTTTTTTCTTATTAGGTGGGTGTTTTAACATGCTACAGAGGAGAGTTAGAGAAGTGTGAAAGTAGCATCATAAATGATGGCCGATCTCACACAAAGGTAACGGAAATATTCAATTCTTCCTGAGCAATAATTTACACCCTAAATTTTCAAATGGTTGCATGTTAATCATTCACAGTTTAGAGCAATAAGTTTCATTCCCTCATTTTGGTAATAGTAATGGCAGCATAATTTGGCTCCATGTTGATTATCACATTTCCTGCAGTTTCTCTTATATTGACTTTTTGCAAATCTACGAATCTACCAAATCTATCACTAAATCTTTACATATCTCTAGGCAATAACTATTAGCATATAGTTCACTTGATAAGATTCAGCCCACCTCTTTTTCAGCTATAGTGAGCTATTTCGATCATTCTGAACAGCATATGGTGGAACATTAATCACCCATGAAGGTATCTCTCAGTCTTAAAAATCCTTTGGTAGCTACTTTCTTTCAATTACTGGTCTGGTATCCCCCATCTTTTATCTGACATATCCAAGCTCCTAGAAAGGACTTTTTGGTAACTTATACATATATTTTTTAGCCTTTGATTGTTTGTATTGGATCCTCAATCTTCACCATGAGAACGGCCAGAAATAATCTACATTTGTACTGTATTGATCTGCAGCTGAAGGTGACCATCCTAACCCTAGCCTTCAGCTTGATATTTACTCCACTGATTGTTTTTGAGTGACTTTTATTGCTATGGTTGCTTTTTATAGACTTTGTAAAAGATCTATTATGATAAAAAAGTATAGAAGGAATATTAGTCATAGACAAAAATCCATTATTTTTCATATATAATACTCTATTTTTGTGTCTTAGCATGGGTGATATTGGAATGCATTGCAAAGTCGGAAAGTTGACCCCATTACTAAACAATTTTTATCCAATGCTACTCGGAAATGGGCCTGAACATAAATAAATGTACAGGATTATTTTGTAAGTGAAACCTCATTTGGGTTGTTTTAGTTTACAAGTGTGATGACTTGAAGATCACCAATCACTGCTAGCTGAAATGAATATATTAAATGCTATATACTTGAACGTTTAAAGGTCAGCCTCTTTTATATCCAGTTACCATGGAAATTTTTAATGTTTACATGCAGAAAAGGGCAACATAGAGTCAAGGTTTGGCGGCATGTTGAAGTTACGTGGCTCAATTATTTTGGCCTTTTAATGATGGAGAAAAATTGGGGACCTTATCACAAATAATCATGTGAATCCAATCATGATGAAACAAACGTAGAAAAGGTCAATTAAAAATAAATCTATCCTTCTCAAGAACAAGGAATTATGGAAATTGAAATGAAGTAACTCTGTAACTGCCAGTCCTGGTCTGAATAATTAATGGGGTTAATTTGACATTATAGGAAAATGTTGTAAAATAATAATAGTCAATATATTTACCTGTCAAAATACCCACTGTTATGACTGTACAAGCACACGAGTAGCATACAAACAAGGGGACAAATACCTGAACCTGACAGATTCCTGTTCAGACTGGTGAAAGCCCTATTCTGACCCAGGTCTGTCCCTACTTGACAATGGAGTTTATCTCTCTAAGATAACGCAATTGTGCCCCCACTCAACGGCGGCTCACCCTGAATGCTCCTAACAGCTCCTAGTATAGCTATGCCTGTGGAGCAACTCACTCAGAAAAATAGGTTAGACACTAAAAACTGCAACTGACCTTGCTGATTACTGTACAGTAGGGTTGAGCGAAACGGATCGTTCATTTTCAAAAGTCGCCGACTTTTGGCAAAGTCGGGTTTCATGAAACCCGACCCGATCCCTGTGTGGGGTCGGCCATGCGGTACGTGACTTTCGCGCCAAAGTCGCGTGTCGTATGACGCGCTTGGCGCCATTTTTTCAGCCAATGAAGGAGCGTGGGCAGAATGATGACATAGGTCTTAGGGGCGTGGACGCCTATCGTCATCTTGTTGCTTGTGCGCTGTAGCGATTTGCAATGTATAACACCAGCTTTTCTGTTCAGGGACGGAGGGGAGAGAGAGAGAGAGAGAGAGAGAGAGAGAGAGAAAAAATAAATAAAATAAATTAATAAAAAATAAAAAAAATTCCCATTGACTTTGCATTGGGTTTCGTGTTTCGGTCGATCCCCGACTTTTCGCCATAATCGGCCGATTTCACTCGACTCGACTTTTGAGATAGTCGGGTTTCGCGAAACCCGACTCGACCCTAAAAAAGTAAAAGTCGCTCAACCCTACTGTACAGACTAGATATCCTGACTCTGCAGTCCCTGGTAGTGTTTGCAGGTGCAGAGACAGACCTAACCTCAGACTAGGAGATGGCAGCTCTAGCCTAAACTGTCTAAAAGCCGACGAGTTGCTTCACATCTCTCCTAAAGCACTGTAGGGCAGAGCAGAGTGTGAAATACCTACAAGAAGAGAAGTGTACTGAACAAAGGAAAGATCCCAGAGTGAGTAAAGTAAATAACAAAATAGCAAGCAAAGAATAAAACAAGTACTGTTAACAAATATACTGCCTACTTCCCAAGGATAACCAGAAGATATGTGCAAAGTATAGCAAAGAAACAGAAATACAAAAACCCTTTGCTGGATTCTCATAGACTGGCTCCGAACATCAATATAATGTGAGAACATCTAAATGAATCTATCAACGCCAGCAGGGGGACAGAATATAAAGCTGCAACAAAAAGATGATAGCTTATTCTGTCCACCTAAGCAGACAGCAGCCAGAAAAGCAGGAACCAAATATCCAAAGAAAAGGTGTATCTCCTGTGGCTCGGCAGAAAGGGAAGCGACCACAGAACATAAACTGAAAGAATCAAATCCATAAGTATGACACCCACTTTTCTAATACCATCAATTCTAACACGCCAATTGCTAGCCTCGGCAATGTATAGTGTGAAACCAGTGATTTGCTGCTGTAGTCTAATATGTATATCGTACGACTTTACTGCAGGCAAGTACATGGTGAATTTCAGCGAGTCCTTGAGATGTGACACTGGATTGCTGGCTTAGTGAACTAGTTGAAGCCTTATTTATTTAAATGTGATCATTATTACTTTTTATGGGGGCATTTGGAGTATTGTTATTTTAAGGGGTCACTTGGTGAATTTATTTTATAACATGACACTTTGGGAATTGTTACCTTTTTCAAGAGAATTTTTACTTTAACGGGGTTGTCCGGCCTAACATGACAAGTCTGCCATCAGGATTGCAGACTTGTGAAACCTCACAATTGTGCACACTGTGCTCTGTGAGGATTCTCCGGTGTCAGCACCAGGAACGGTGGTCACGTGATCGTAAGTATGCGATATGCATACTTCCAGCCTGAACCCGACTAGATGGGCAGAAACTCATGAAATACACTTGTTTTAAGCGTGCCGGAAACAGTCTAGTTGGATTCTGGCAGGGAGTATGCATATCGCATACTTGAGATCACGTGACTGCCGTTTCTGGTGCTGACACCGGAGAATGCTCACAGCATGCATTGTGCATGATGTCAGGATTCACAAGTCTGCAGTCCCATAGAGCAGACTGCCCCTCTATGTTAGTGGGACAACCCAGGACAATAACGGGTCATTATTACTTGAATGGGGAACTTGCAGCATTATAACCTTCTAAAAAGCATGAAGGATATTTTTTATTTTCTAGGTAGCACAGAGGAGCCATTAACAATTTCCCTTGGAACACTATTACTTTGGAGGCACTATCTATTTGGCACAATGTCTGTGTAGTATTTTTTGGAGAGGGGGTAATTATAGCGTTGATTTAATTTTTGAAGTATTGGGACCACTGTTCCATAAAGTTGCTTTAATTTGCTTAGACTAAGACCTACTTGAGCTTTTCCCAAAGTGCGTGATGAGTTCAGGAGGAGGAGAGGAAGGAAAAGAAGTGTCTTATAAGTGGAAAAAGGAGCGATCTTTTTTGTAAGATATACTATAAAGTTTCTTATATTCCCTTGTATCTTTTATTTATGCAAAATTTGATTCCTACAGAATGTAAGCCCGTAAGGGAAGGGCCCACTCCTTTCTCTACCAGTCTGTCATTCTATGTATGTTCATTGTAATTTTTATTTGTATTATTATTATTATTTATTATTATAGCGCCTTTTATTCCATGACGCTTTACATGTGAGGAGGGGTATACATAATAAAAACAGGTACAATAATCTTGAACAATACAAGTCACAACAGATACAGGAGGAGAGAGGACCCTGCCCGCGAAGGCTCACAATCTACAAGGGATGGGTGAGGATACAGTAGGTGAGGATAGAGCCAGTCATGCAGCGGTTTGGTTGATCGGTGGTTACTGCAGGTTGTAGGCTTGCCGGAAGAGGTGGGTCTTCAGGTTCTTTTTGAAGGTTTCAATGGTAGGTGAGAGCCTGATATGTTGGGGTAGAGTTCCAGAGTAGGGGTGATGCATGAGAGAAATCTTGTATGTGATTGCGGGAAGAGGAGATAAGAGGGGAGTAGAGAAGGAGATCTTGTGAGGATCGGAGGTTGCGTGCAGGAAAGTACTGGGAGACGAGGTCACAGATGTATGGAGGAGACAGGTTGCGGATGGCTTTGTATGTCATGGTTAGGCTTTTGTACTGGAGTCTCTGGGTAATGGGGAGCCAGTGAAGGGATTGACAGAGGGGAGAGGCCAGGGAATAGCGGTGGGACAGGTGGATTAGTCGGGCAGCAGAGTTTAGAATAGATTGGAGGGGTGCGAGAGTGTTAGAGGGGAGGCCACAGAGCAGGAGGTTACAGTAATCGAGGCGGGAGATGATGAGGGCATGGACTAGGGTTTTTGCAGATTCTTGGTTTAGGAATGTATGTAACTCCTTCTCATGTACAGCACCATGGAATCAATGGTGCTCTAAAAAGAAATAATAATAATAATAACAATAATAATAATAATAATAAAATAACAGTGACCATTTACCAAACAACTATGCAGTAATTATGCAATAGATTTGTTTGAGCCAAACACTGTACTGAAAACTACCAATACTGGGTATATGAAAACACCATTACAGAAACTTACTGAAGAAAATAACCATCTGGTCATTCTCCATTTAACGGCATCACCACAGTTCTTGGCTAGAATAGTCACCTAATGTCACCTAACATTACATTAACAATGCAATCATATCAACAAAGACCAGATGCAATAGCAGAGAGGAAAGAGGTGGAGCGGTAATGGGCAAGAACCTTGTATTTGTTATTTTTATGTACAGATCTCTGTGTAACCCAATGCTTATATAGCTGAAAGGTGATAAAAAAAAGCCCACCGTCATAGCACAAAAGGGATTCCTAACAATATGCAAAACCTTTATTCGTATACACCTCTGCAGAGACAGGCCTAACCATCATCACATCAATTCGGCAAGAGGCCCCAACATTATTTCAGATTTATTCTGCAGATCTCATCTCATTATTATGCCAGCATGCTACATGTTGCTCCTGACATTCCCTTTTCTTCTAATGCTCCTGAAATAATGCCTTCATTCAATAACATTTACTAATTTTTAATCTCCTCTGAGTTCTAACAAATTGTTCCAAGAGATTTAAGCGTCCATGATCAGAAACATTAAAGAAAAGAGAACATATATTAAAACCAATGAATGCAGAATCAATCCTCAGGCCAAAGGGTTCCGCATTAAGCGAAGGGTGAAAGCTTGGCTTTTTATTTAAATGGCACACTTTGATAATGTTTTGGTGTCGGTTAAACGCTTCTCTGATCAATAGTCTTTGTTTTAAACGTGGTAGTAAGTGTCAGCTTTGAAATAATAAAGGTCCATTTTTTGTCAACTGTTCGGATAATGCAAGTTGAATGATATTACATACTATTAATATTCACATTAAAGTATTTATATCCAGTGTTTATCTTTGTGTGTGCTAAATTCAATGCATTATTGCTATGAAAAAGATTTGAAAAAAACAACAACTTGAATTTCATGTGGGTCTTTACATAGATGTTCACCTATAAAAAGCCTACAGCTCATAATATACCGATGTGGCCAAATGTTTTGAGACTGACACAAAGTGTGGTTTTGGCAAAGTTTGGACCATAGGTCCAAAATGTTCATGTTTTGCTCACCAAGCCACTTCGTTATCACCAGTTTTGTCTTGTGATCTGGTCTCAATCATACAGGAAAGAGCATTGTTCATCACCACATGGCACCTGAATCAATGAGAGAAGTTGCTCTTGGAGTATATTTAGATGTGAGGGAGTCCACCCCATGGATTAAATGCAATCCCAATCATGAATGCTCTCCAGAAGCTTTACTATTGGCATGAATCAGGACTCATGGATGCCATCATCTTTCTTCTCTGGACAATCATTCTTCCAGATGTCAGAAGGGGGCTTCATCATTCTGAGATTGGACTGCAGATGAGTGGAATAAGGATATTTTCTTTGATGATGTCCCCTTCAGACTATTTGGTTCATCTGGAAGAATGATTATCTGGAGAAGAAAAGATGAGCGCTACCATGAGTCATGTGTCATACCAGCCAGATGGAGGCAAAAAGAAGCTTTAAAAGGAGTATTAATTTTTATTCTTCAAATGTAAATGAACTGTTAAGATTTATGGGTGGACAATAAAATAATCTCTGGTGGCAAATTATCAGGGTGATCTGTGTCTATTCCATAGCTCATAACACCCCATTTTCATAATAAGAAAAATGTGAATTTCTTGAGAATAACATATCAGATCACAGATATCAATGTATTATTTTTTTCAGCTTCATATGATCTACAGGGTGGGCCAATTATATGGATACAACTAAATAAAATGGGAATGGTTGGTGATATCAAGTTCCTGTTTGTTGCACATTAGTATATGTGAGGGGGAAAACTTTTCAAGATGGGTGGCGACCATGACGGCCATTTTGAAGTTGGCCATTTTGGATCCAGCTTTATTTTTTCCAATGGGTAGATGACCCCAGCATCTGAAACAATGGATACTGGAAGCCTGTGCTAGCATTTCTTCTGTGGTGTTGCTATCAGTGTGGCAAGAGTGAGAGAAGAAGGTTGCATTGACAATCCAACACAATGGGCAGCACTTTCAACACATTTTATAAGTGGTCATAAACTTGTAAACAACTCATGAAAGAATAAAGTTATGTTAAAACCAAGCAAACCATTGTTTTTGTTGTGAAATTCTCAATAAGTTTAATTTGTCACGTGACCCTCTTTCCATTGAAAAAAATAGAGTTGAATCCAAAATAGCTGACTTCAAAATGGCCTCCATTGTCACCACCCATTTCAAAAAGTTTTCCCCCTCCCATATACTAATGTGCCACAAACAGGAAGTTGCTGTCACTAACCATTCCCATTTTATTTAGGTGTATATATAAATGGCCCACCCTGTACATGTCCATATAGATGGCTTAGGAGGGAAGATCCTACTGAAAAATTCATTTTAAACACATCTTCACCCTCTGCAAGCTCTTCCTTTTCCCAGTACAAGCCAATTTCCCATTCCCAACTATATTGCAAATTTGACTTGCTGCAGATATGAAGAAGACTTGGGAATAGTCCATTTGATATCATGCAGCCATTACAGAACCAATACGTAATAGGTTCATCTCTTGCCATCATCTTAAAGGGACACTGTCACCTGAATTTGGAGGGAACAATCTTCAGCCATGGAGGCGGGGTTTTCGGGTGTTTGATTCACCCTTTCCTTACCAGCTGGCTGCATTCTGGCTGCAATATTGGATTGAAGTTCATTCTCTGTCCTCCATAGTACACGCCTGCGCAAGGCAAGATTGCCTTGTGCAGGCATGTACTACGGAGGACAAAGAATGAACTTCAATCCAATATTGCAGCCAGCATGCAGCCAGCAGGTAAGGAAATGGTGAATCGAACACCCGAAAACCCCGCCTCCATGGCTGAAGATTGTTCCCTCCAAATTCAGGTGACAGTGTCCCTTTAATCATGCCCACAGTTTGAGCCAAGACTGGTACTGTCTATTAATTTTCCCCAATTTTTCAAACTATGTCTGGTTTTCTGTCGGAATTGTAACATTCAATGTAATTATAAATTGTGACAAATAAGTCATCAAATTGAAAGAACCAGAAAACATCTTTATTGCTTTAGACATCATATTTACCTACTCCAGTAAAGCAAAAATTACATTTATGTGTCCAAAAACACTACAGAGCCCTACTACCTTCCTAGATTATACTGTACATATAAAAGTCGATCATTGTGTCATAGAATCTAAAAGACTGCAATTTGCCTCCATGGCTAAAATGATATCCACGTGATAAATATAATAATTATTGACTTCAATCTATTGAAGCTTCTCGGGGAACAAGAACTTCACGCTGGCAAGATTTCCCTCCTAGTTTCTAAATAAAGACGGCATCCGTGGACTGTGGCCTGAAAAGATTCTTTTTCATTATCTCCATCCTTCAAAGTGAATTCTTCTCTGATTATTTAGCAAACTAGTATTAACCTTTAAAACGACCTTAGGGATTATGAACAAGATGGATATTGTTAGAAGGGCAGGAGGGGAATGAACTTCACCCCAATCAATGAATGAAAGTAGACAATGCTATATACGGTAAATGTTTACAAGTTTGTGTGCTTGACCCTTCGCTGACTAAATGTCAAAACTTCTTTGGAAGAACTTAATTTTAGGAAATCCTAGGGGCTTTTCTTCTCTATTTATTATTGTATAGCCCTCAAGGACATTTTGCAATGTCATATACTGTACATTAAGCAATACGAGACTCATTTATCTCATTGATATACAAAGTGATTTCCACAAGGTCACCTTGGACTTATGCAATAAAAGGAAGACTATGAATCCCTGAAATACAAAGAATATCTCTAAAGTCCTGGATGACATAAGCTGACACACAAGAACATGGATTTGGAGGTTGAGACTTTAGCAATAGCATAAAAATCGCTCAAAGGAAAAACAGAGAATTTATTATGTTATCATGGGCATGGGCTCAAACGCTCAGCATGCTGCTTGACGAGATAAATCTGTACTATCTGCAAACACCAAAGTCACCAAATTGACTGCACAGGTTATCTTTCACCGAGGAGAAAAGGAGGAATACATAATAAATAATGGCTGAACTCCTATGATTGTGTCTGGGACTTGGATACCTGGTGTTATACAAGAGTCAACTTTCTCAATAGAGAGACTAGAAGGAGACGATGAATAAATAGGGTCTTAATCTGGAAAACAGATATGAAGAAAAATAACAAAATTGCGTTCACCTGATTTGGGTTGTGTATACACAACCACTAAAAACGCTTGAGGCTGCTGCAGACCCATGAGGAATTAAAGTCTAAGCAATGGAAAAAACAGATGGGTTAATTCTTCTCTGCTGTAGGAAGAAGAATGACGGTTGCCAATCTAAATAGTAAGTGGTTTATTCAAAAGAAAAGTACAAGTTAGGAAATAAACCTCACTGTGTGATGAATGGATGGTTGCTGCTCAACAGTGTAGCCAGGATCCAAGTCTGCTGACCATCAGAGAAATTTAGAACAAAAAAAAATGGAAAAAGGATCCATATGCTGTACATGAATAAAAGTTGATTTTTATTTCAGTCCATTAAAAGGAAAGGTGTTGTCCAGAATTTTTTTTATTCAACACTTTTCGAAGCATATAGCTTCTTCATCAGGACAACCATTGAGGTTATCACTATGAAGAAACTATATGCTTCAAAACGCGTTGACGAACAGACAACTTACTATTTAGATTGGCATCCGTCATTCTTCTTCCTACGGCAGCGCAGAATCAACCCATCTGTTTTTTCCATTGCCTAAACTTTTCTATAAGAATTTTTTTCCAATGAAAAAAAAACCCTTTTTAATTATATTTTAAACTGGTAAAGCAGATTTCATTATATAAACTATTTATTATTAATAGATCTCTTAGACTTGATTAGGCTGATGTAGTTACTGTAAAAAGTGTCAAAATGGCTAGAAAATACTCAAATTTCATAAAATCAACTAGTATTGGACTCATTTTAATATTAGGCAAGCATTTTCCTATGGGATCATAGAGACATGACATTGCATGTATTTGAAAACAAATCACATCAGATGTTATATTACCAGCAATGAGAGTGAGATTTCATCCATTGTACAAAGGGTCAAATCTGCAGCAAATCTGTAGAATTTTGGTATAGGGAGTCCCCAGAATATATGCTTGGCGATGTTTCTAATGTAAGCACAGGAAGAGGGACATTAGTGTAGGGAGTCACCAGATTTCATCCATGGCGATGTTGCTGATGCAAGCACAGGAACGGGGATATTAGTGTAGGGAAATTCCTGGTTGCATCCTTAGTGATGTTTATGACAGCATGTGCTGGTCACTTGCAAGTGGTATATTGATGTAAGGTAATAAATTGTAAGACAGAACCACGGTTGTTCTTCCCAAAGCCAGGGCAAGAAAAGTTTAATCAGCGTGGGTGTACAGTTTGAAGAAGATATCAAAAAGTACAGAAGGAGCCCTGTCATTTAGATGATGGCATGAATCCGGCTTTCAAATCCTTAGAAATCAGCTCTTATCAGGGTAATCTTTAGGCAGCCATAGGGTACATTTTCCCTGCCCTCTTGCTACTATGAAAGTCAAGCTACATCAATGGCTGCACCCTCCTGATCAGGAGCCATTCTTTCTTAGCGGTGCTTTGCTCTGGCTCATCAACCTACCTATGAGATCTCCATATGTACTAAAGGGGCATAAGGGCTTGATGGGACAATCCCTGCTAACCAACAATGTTAATTTCATGATAATTTGTTGCGAAAACAAACAACTTCTATAAAATACATGTAACCAATGTAACGGATTGGGTGGTGGAACCACTGTGCCATGATCCCAAGAGAGTCTAGAGGGGCGTGACTAAGTGTCTCACCAAGTCCAACCTTGGGTGCACGGCGATTGACGATACCGCGATCCAAGGAGGCACAAGGAAGGTGCAACCAGGTGCTACTCCGGGACTGACCTCGGTTGGATGGCAACTGACCCCCTAGGGACAGGAGGTACGAACGGCCAGGAATGGCAGACTTGAGAAGTACACCAGTACTTGCCAAGTCTACCATTCCTGGCCATTTGCATGGGTAGTATAGTGACTGGCACAACACACATACAGGCAGGTAGGTACTGGTAGGCAAGACTGGTATCATGGCAGACAGGTGCAGGCGGGCACAGCTGATAAACATGCAGGTGGGCACGACTGATAGGCAGGTGAGTATGGCTAGTAGACAAGCAGGCGGGCTTGATTAATACAGACAGATATGGCTGGTAGGTGGCAGGCATGGCTGATTGGCAACCGGGCACAACCGATAGACAGGCTGGCATGGCTGATACACAAGCAGGTATACTGGCATATGAGCACTGGGACCTGAGAACTAGCAAGCATGTTTTAGAAACAAACTAACAATGTTGCACAGGCACCTACTGTCAGGTGGAGGTGCCTTAAATAATAAGTGTCTCCCAGCCATTGGCTGGGCACAATTTAGGACATCGCGCTGTCCCATTAAGAGGTGCGGGACCGCGCGCCCTATGCACAGTGCTTGGGGATCTGTGAGCCATGCGCAGACCCCTGGCGGAAGCAGTAGAAGGAGGAGGGAGTGTGGAGATCGGGGATGAGTGAGTCGGCATCCTTGCCGGGGGGAGAGGGGCGGCATGCCGGTGCTTCAAATAACATCTTTATAAAGAACATGTCTGTCATTTGTATCAGTAGTTTTGGCTGTAACTGGTGCATTGGGAATTAAGCATCATGACATGAGTACATTGATCGGCTGTTATTGGACAAAAGGTCACAGCAGTCCTAGATTTTATGGTACTATGACTTTGTGTTCATAAATCACAATGACTGATTCAAATTATTTTCCAATAAGGCTAGATATATCTCAGAGCTCACTGATGACTGGAACCCTTCTTTTTTTTCACTGCCAAGGCACATGATTAATGAGAACAAAGTATTTGCAGCCGTGAAACAGGCAAACACAGATGATTTAATTTTTTGCATCCACAAAAGTTGAGTTGACAGAAAAGAATAACATAGTCTAATATATTCTGAGTATTAACATCTTGAAGGGTTTGCAGTTGTAGTAAAATGAGCTTAAATTAGTTACTTCTTACAGATTGTTTTTTTTGTGGCCAGGGGCAAAGTTTTTAGTGATCTCATTTTGGGGTAGAGACAATATTTTTATCATGTTATTACATTATTTTCTGTTGTTACAGTAGCCGAGAAACCACAATTCTGGCATGAATTTTTCCTCATTACACTGTTTACAGATTGAAGTGATTTATTTTATATTTTTTGATGCATTGGATTTTACAAACGTAGCGATTCCAAGTATATGTATCAGCTCCACTCACAGCTGTTAGAGGCACGTGATGGCTCTCAGACATGATGCGGGCTTGGCATGCGAGAAACTGCCAGGAGGTGTGTATAGAGAATCCCATATAGGTGTAGACCTCTGAATGTATACTCAGTCTGGACAACATGACCCTCAAGAGAGAGATGGGAGAAAGACAGGAGAAGACGAACCAGGAGACGCACTTTCTTCTTTACATATGTAATATTCTACCTTCCCCTCTTTCTTCCGATTTTCGCTTTCTGTCTGCTCCCCTCTTTGGGATTTTGTCCATACAAGAGAATTCCTTTTTAGGGTTACCTGGCAATATTCAGAGAGCTATACCCATATGCTGACCTCTATACACATTTACTGGCTGTTTCTATTTTCTTTTATTTAGCTTTTTCTCATATATATCAGGGCTGTGGAAGCTGCAGCCCAAAGAAAGGGACAGACAGACCAGAATCCAAGCTGAAAGAGCTAATGCAGAGGCCATTATACATCATGGGAGCTAATGCAGGGGCCATTATACATCATGGTAGCTAAAGCACGGGCAACTGTAAAGCATGGGAGTTAATGTGGGGGCAATTGTGCAGCATTGGAGCGAATTCAGTGGCCATTATACAGTGTGGGAACTAATGCGATGGCCATTATACGGCATAGAGGCTACAGCGAGAGCCATTGTACAGTGTGGGAGCTAATGTGGAGCCATCATACAGTGTTGGAGCTAATGTGAGAGTCATTATACAGTTTGAAGGTGATTCTTGGGGCTATCATGCAGTGTAGGGGCCTATATACAGCTACTGTGGGGGGCTGTCATAAACTGTGGGGGCCATTATACAGTGTGGGGGCTACTGTGGGGACCGTTAAAGAGTGTGGGGGCTACTGTGAGTGTAAGGGCACAGTGATGGTCCACCTCCTTACACCTGCAGACTTATAAATCCCCCCAGCACAAGCACTGTGTGCTGTGGGCATTTGCCAGTTTCTGACCGAGGATAAGAGGATAGGTATGCAGTATACATACTCCCTGTCAGTGGGAATGGCCTCACTCCCATACATTGGATGGAGCGAGACCAAGGCCTCTAGTTCGCCACACCCATTAGTCGGCCGCATCACTAGACACGGTGCAGACTCACTCAATACAAGTGGATGCGTTGGGGGATTCATAAATCTGCATTCACACAGAGTGACTACAGACTTATTGACTTGGACCAGAAATAGGCCCCCATTTTGGTGCCTATACAAAACAAAAAAACTACTTTTTGTTTTGGTGTCACAGTTTTTAATGACCCTTCCACCCTCTATTTGTCCACAATATAGTTACGCAGTATAGAGGGGTTCTGCACATGTTCTCTCCACCTTGTGGCAAAAGGGGATTAGACCCACCAAAGAGAAGTCACTGCAACCAGATGGTGTGTCCCTATGTACACCCTAGACCACAATTTTTCTTGGTTTGGATCAATAGTCTACATTGAATGCGATTTCATAATGGGGTGTAAAACTTTTCTTGCAAGGTGTGAATAATAATGAATAATTTTAATGAAATTGACACATTCTGCCAATCTACTTATGGATAATTCCAGGAGGCTAATGTTGTGAATCCCGCTCTTGGGCTCCCTCGGGTGGTTGTAAGTGGCACTTTTGTGAGTTCTGCTCTTGGGCTCCCTCCGGTGGTTTTAAGTGGTATGGCTGCTCCTTGGATTTAGCAGTCTGCAGCTGCTTCCACTGATTGTCTTTCTGCTCGGCTATTTATGCCTGGCTCTTCCCTTCAGCCAGTGCCACTTGTCAATGGTTCCTGGTTGGATTCACATCTCTCTTGGATTTCCCTGATATCCTGACCAGTTCAGCAAAGTTAAGCCCTTGCTTGCTCTTTTCTGTCCACAGGTTGTGGATTTATTCGTTCTGTGCTTTCTATGTTTTGTCCAGCTTGTCAGTATGGATATATTCAGTTAAGCTGGAAGCTCTGGGAAGCAGATTTACCCTCCACACCTTTAGTCAGGTGTGGAGATTTTTGTAAACTCTGTGTGGATTTTTTGTAGTTTTTAATACTGACCGCACAGTATTCTATCCTGTCCTATCTATCTAGCTAGACTGGCCTCCTGTGCAACATCCTGGTTTCATTCTGTGTATGTCTTTTCCCTCTCCACTCACAGTCATTACTTGTGGGGGGCTATCTATCCTTTGGGGATTTTCTCTGAGGCAAGATAGTTTTCCTGTTTCTATCTTTAGGGGTAGTTAGTTCTCAGGCTGTGACAAGGTGCCTAGGGAGTGACAGGAGCATCCCACGGCTACTTCTAGTGTTGTGTTGAGCTTAGGGACTGCGGTCAGTACAGGTACCACCTCCTTCAGAGCTCGTCCCATGTTGCTCCTAAACCACCAGTTCATAACAGTACAAGTGGCCAAAAATGAATTAAATGCATCTCAAAAGAAGGAGAAAAAAATTCTGAGCCATTTTTTTTTCTGTGCTCTGTTTTGTCTTTTTTTTCCTCTTGATCTCTGGGTGGTTCAGGATTTATGCTCTGGCATGGATGTGCAGGGTTTGTTTTCTCTTGTGGATCAACTTGCTGCAAGAGTACAGAGTATCCAAGATTATGTTGTCCAGACTCCGGCTTTAGAGCCTAGAATTCCTACTCCTAATTTGTTTTTTGGGGACAGATCCAAGTTTTTGAACTTTAAAAATAACTGCAAATTGTTTTTTGCTTTGAAACCCCGTTCTTCTGGTGATCCCATTCAGCAAGTTAAAATCATCATATCCTTGCTGCGTGGTGACCCTCAGGACTGGGCATTCTCCCTTGAATCAGGGGATCTGGCATTGCTGAACGTAGACGCATTTTTTCAAGCGCTCGGATTATTGTATGACGGACCTAATTCTGTGGATCATGCAGAAAAAACCCTGTTGGCCCTGTGTCAAGGTCAGGAAGCGGCAGAATTATACTGCCAGAAATTTAGGAAATGGTCTGTGCTCACTAAATGGAATGAGGATGCTCTGGCTGCTATTTTCAGAAAAGGTCTTTCTGAAGCCCTTAAAGATGTTATGGTGGGCTTCCCTACGCCTACTGGTTTGAGCGAATCTATGTCTCTAGCCATTCAGATTGATCGGCGTCTGCACGAGCGCAAAGCTGTGCACCATATGGCAGTGTGCTCTGAGCAGAGTCCTGAGCCTATGCAATGTGATAGGATTTTGACTAGAACAGAACGGCAGGAATTCAGACGTCAGAATAGGCTGTGTTTTTACTGTGGTGATTCTGCTCATGTTATTTCTAATTGCCCTAAGCGTACTAGGAGGGTCACTAGTCCTGTTACCATCAGTACTGTACAGCCTAAATTTCTTTTATCTGTGACCCTGATTTGTTCATTGTTGTCCTTTTCTGTCATGGCATTTGTGGATTCAGGCGCTGCCCTGAACTTAATGGACTTAGAATTCGCCAGACGCTGTGGGTTTTCCTTGCAGCCTTTGCAGAGCCCTATTCCTTTGAGGGGCATTGATGCTACACCATTGGCCAAGGATAAACCTCAGTACTGGACACAGATGACCATGTACATGGCTCCAGCACATCAGGAAGATTGCCGTTTTCTGGTGTTGCATAACCTGCATGATGTTGTTGTACTGGGTTTTCCATGGTTACAGGAACATAATCCGGTGCTGGATTGGAAAACTATGTCTGTGACTAGTTGGGGTTATCAAGGGGTACATAGTGACGTTCCTTTGATGTCAATTTCCTCTTCCCCCTCTTCTGATGTCCCTGAGTTTTTGTCGGATTTCAAGGATGTATTTGATGAGCCCAAGTCCAGTTCCCTTCCTCCACATAGGGACTGTGATTGTGCTATTAACTTGATTCCAGGTTGTAAGTTCCCTAAGGGCCGACTTTTCAATCTGTCTGTGCCAGAGCATGCCACCATGCGGAGCTATGCTAAGGAATCTTTGGAGAAGGGGCATATTCGGCCGTCTTCGTCACCATTGGGAGCGGGTTTCTTTTTTGTTGCTAAGAAGGATGGCTCCTTGAGACCCTGTATAGATTATCGTCTTCTTAATAAGATCACAATCAAATTCCAATACCCCTTGCCTTTGCTTTCTGATTTGTTTGCTCAGATTAAGGGGGCTAGTTGGTTTACTAAGATTGACCTCCGAGGGGCATATAATCTTGTTCGTATTAAACAGGGTGACGAATGGAAAACTGCATGTAATACGCCCGAAGGCCATTTTGAATACCTCATGATGCCATTAGGGCTCTCTAATGCTCCATCTGTGTTCCAATCTTTCATGCATGATATTTTCCGAAATTATCTTGATAAATTCATGGTTGTATATTTGGATGATATTTTGATTTTTTCCGATGATTGGGAGTCTCATGTGAAGCAGGTCAGGATACTATTCCAGATCCTTCGTGATAATGCTTTATTCGTGAAGGGGTCTAAGTGCCTATTCGGAGTTCAGAAGGTCTCTTTTTGGTTTTATTTTTTCTCCCTCATCTATGGAAATGGATCCTGTTAAGGTCCAAGCTATTCATGACTGGATTCAACCCACATCTGTGAAGAGCCTTCAAAAATTTTTGGGCTTTGCTAATTTCTATCGCCGTTTCATTGCCAACTTTTCCAGTGTGGTTAAGCCCCTTACTGATTTGACGAAGAAAGGCGCTGATGTGATGAATTGGTCCTCTGAGGCTGTTGAGGCCTTTCGGGAGCTTAAACGCCGATTTACTTCTGCCCCTGTGTTGTGTCAGCCGGATGTTTCTCTTCCTTTTCAGGTTGAGGTTGACGCTTCTGAGATTGGGGCAGGGGCCATTTTGTCTCAGAGGGATTCTGATGGTTCTTTGATGAAACCGTGTGCTTTTTTTTTCCAGAAAGTTTTCGCCTGCGGAACGCAATTATGATGTCGGCAATCGGGAGTTGTTGGCTATGAAGTGGGCGTTTGAGGAGTGGCGACATTGGCTTGAAGGAGCTAAGCACCGCGTTGTGGTCTTGACTGATCATAAGAATCTGATTCACCTCTAGTCGGCCAAGCGGCTGAATCCTGGACAGGCTCGATGGTCCCTGTTTTTCTCCCATTTTGATTTTGAGGTCTCGTATCTTCCGGGATCTAAGAATGTTAAGGCTGATGCCCTCTCTAGGAGTTTTTTGCCTGATTCTCCTGGAGTCCTTGAGCCGGTTGGCATTCTTAAGGAAGGGGTGATTCTTTCTGCCATCTCCCCTGATTTGCGGCGGGTGCTTCGGGAATTTTAGGCTGATAAGCCTGACCGCTGTCCAGTGGGGAAGCTGTTTGTTCCTGATAGATGGACAAGTAAGGTAATTTCTGAGGTTCATTGTTCAGTGTTGGCTGGTCATCCTGGGATTTTTGGTACCAGAGATTTGGTTGCTAGGTCCTTCTGGTGGCCTTCCTTGTCACGCGATGTGCGTGCTTTTGTGCAGTCCTGTGGGACTTGCGCCCGGGCCAAGCCTTGCTGTTCCCGCGCTAGTGGGTTGTTTTTGCCTTTGCCGGTCCCTGAGAGGCCCTGGGCGCATATTTCCATGGATTTTATTTCGGATCTTCCTATTTCCCAGAAGATGTCTGTTATCTGGGTTGTTTGTGACCGGTTCTCTAAAATGGTCCATCTGGTACCTTTGCCTAAGTTGCCTTCCTCCTCAGATTTGGTTCCATTGTTTTTTCAGCATGTGGTTCGTTTGCATGGCATTCCGGAGAATATTGTGTCTGACAGAGGTTCTCAGTTTGTCTCTAGGTTTTGGCGGGCTTTTTGTGCTAGGATGGGCATTGATTTGTCTTTTTCTTCGGCGTTTCATCCTCAGACTAATGGCCAAACTGAGCGAACTAATCAGACCTTGGAAACCTATTTGAGATGCTTTGTGTTATGATAGGCAATTCAGGAACACAATGTACATAGCGATCAGAGCACATACAGTGATCTGACAATAACCCAAAATAATAGAACGAGCTCTGAGACGTGGAAACTCTGTAGACCGCAATTCCTGATCCTCTCCAAACACAACTAGAGGCAGCTGTGGATTGCGCCTAACGCTCCCTATGCAACTCGGCACAGCCTGAGAAACTAACTAGCCTGAAGATAGAAAAATAAGCCTACCTTGCCTCAGAGAAATACCCCAAAGGAAAAGGCAGCCCCCCACATATAATGACTGTGAGTAAGATGAAAAGACAAACGTAGGGATGAAATAGATTCAGCAAAGTGAGGCCCGATATTCTAGACAGAACGAGGATAGGAAAGATAACTTTGCGGTCTACACAAAACCCTAAAGAAAACCACGCAAAGGGGGCAAAAAGACCCTCCGTACCGAACTAACGGCACGGAGGTACACCCTTTGCGTCCCAGAGCTTCCAGCAAAACAAATAGACTAGCTGGACAGAAAAAAATAGCAACAAATAGCAAAGAAGCACTTAGCTATGCAGAGCAGCAGGCCACAGGAATGATCCAGAGAAACACAAGTCCAACACTGGAACATTGACAGGAAGCATGGATCAAAGCATCAGGTGGAGTTAAGTAGAGAAGCAGCTAACGACCTCACCAGATCACCTGAGGGACGAAACTCAGAAGCTGCAGTACCACTTTCCTCTACAAACGGAAGCTCCCAGAGAGAATCAGCCGAAGTACCACTTGTGACCACAGGAGTGAACTCTGCCACAGAATTCACAACAGTACCCCCCCTTGAGGAGTGGTCACCGAACCCTCACCAGAGCCCCCAGGCCGACCAGGATGAGCCACATGAAAGGCACGAACAAGATCGGGAGCATGGACATCAGAGGCAAAATCCCAGGAATTATCTTCCTGAGCATAACCCTTCCATTTAACCAGATACTGGAGTTTCCGTCTTGAAACACGAGAATCCAAAATCTTCTCCACAATATACTCCAATTCCCCCTCCACCAAAACCGGGGCAGGAGGCTCAACAGATGGGACCATAGGTGCCACGTATCTCCGCAACAATGACCTATGGAATACGTTATGTATGGAAAAAGAATCTGGAAGGGTCAGACGAAAAGACACAGGATTAAGAACCTCAGAAATCCTATACGGACCAATAAAACGAGGTTTAAACTTAGGAGAGGAAACCTTCATAGGAATATGACGAGAAGATAACCAAACCAGATCCCCAACACGAAGTCGGGGACCCACACGGCGTCTGCGATTAGCGAAAAGTTGAGCCTTCTCCTGGGACAAGGTCAAATTGTCCACTACCTGAGTCCAAATCTGCTGCAACCTGTCCACCACAGTATCCACACCAGGACAGTCCGAAGACTCAACCTGTCCTGAAGAGAAACGAGGATGGAACCCAGAATTGCAGAAAAACGGCGAAACCAAGGTAGCCGAGCTGGCCCGATTATTAAGGGCGAACTCAGCCAAAGGCAAAAAGGACACCCAGTCATCCTGATCAGCAGAAACAAAGCATCTCAGATATGTTTCCAAGGTCTGATTGGTTCGTTCGGTCTGGCCATTAGTCTGAGGATGGAAAGCCGAGGAAAAAGACAAGTCAATGCCCATCCTACCACAAAAGGCTCGCCAAAACCTCGAAACAAACTGGGAACCTCTGTCAGAAACAATATTCTCTGGAATGCCATGCAAACGAACCACATGCTGGAAGAACAAAGGCACCAAATCAGAGGAGGAAGGCAATTTAGACAAGGGTACCAGATGGACCATCTTAGAAAAGCGATCACAGACCACCCAAATGACTGACATCTTTTGAGAAACGGGAAGGTCAGAAATAAAATCCATAGAGATATGTGTCCAAGGCCTCTTCGGGACCGGCAAGGGCAAAAGCAACCCACTGGCACGAGAACAGCAGGGCTTAGCCCGAGCACAAATCCCACAGGACTGCACAAAAGTACGCACATCCCGCGACAGAGAGGGCCACCAAAAGGATCGAGCCACTAACTCTCTGGTACCAAAGATTCCAGGATGACCAGCCAACACCGAACAATGAAGTTCAGAGATAACTCTATTCGTCCACCTATCAGGGACAAACAGTTTCTCCGCTGGGCAACGATCAGGTTTATTAGCCGGAAATTTTTGCAGCACCCGCCGCAAATCAGGGGAGATGGCAGACACAATTACTCCTTCCTTGAGGATACCCACTGGCTCAGATAAACCCGGAGAGTCGGGCACAAAACTCCTAGACAGAGCATCCGCCTTCACATTTTTAGAGCCCGGAAGGTACGAAATCACAAAGTCAAAACGGGCAAAAAACAACGACCAACGAGCTTGTCTAGGATTCAAGCGCTTGGCATACTCGAGATAAGTCAAGTTCTTATGATCAGTCAATACCACCACGCGATGCTTAGCTCCTTCAAGCCAATGACGCCACTCCTCGAATGCCCACTTCATGGCCAGCAACTCTCGGTTGCCCACATCATAATTTCGCTCAGCAGGCGAAAACTTCCTGGAAAAGAAAGCGCATGGTTTCATCACTGAGCAAAAAGAACCTCTCTGTGACAAAACAGCCCCTGCTCCAATCTCAGAAGCATCAACCTCGACCTGGAACGGAAGAGAAACATCTGGTTGACACAACACAGGGGCAGAAGAAAAACGACGCTTCAACTCTTGAAAAGCTTCCACAGCAGCAGAAGACCAATTGACCAAATCAGCACCCTTCTTGGTCAAATCGGTCAATGGTTTGGCAACACTAGAAAAATTGCAGATGAAGCGACGATAAAAATTAGCAAAGCCCAGGAACTTTTGCAGACTTTTCAGAGATGTCGGCTAAGTCCAATCATGGATGGCTTGGACCTTAACCGGATCCATCTCGATAGTAGAAGGGGAAAAGATGAACCCCAAAAATGAAACCTTCTGCACACCAAAGAGACACTTTGATCCCTTCACAAACAAAGAATTAGCATGCAGGACCTGAAAAACCGTTCTGACCTGCTTCACATGAGACTCCCAATCATCCGAGAAGATCAAAATGTCATCCAAGTACACAATCAGGAATTTATCCAGGTACTCACAGAAGATGTCATGCATAAAGGATTGAAACACTGATGGAGCATTGGCAAGTCCGAATGGCATCACTAGATACTCAAAATGACCCTCGGGCGTATTAAATGCAGTTTTCCATTCATCGCCTTGCCTGATTCTCACCAGATTATACGCACCACGAAGATCTATCTTAGTGAACCAACTAGCCCCCTTAATCCGAGCAAACAAATCAGATAACAATGGCAAGGGGTACTGAAATTTAACAGTGATCTTATTAAGAAGGCGGTAATCTATACACGGTCTCAGCGAACCATCCTTCTTGGCTACAAAAAAGAACCCTGCTCCTAATGGCGACGATGACGGGCGAATATGCCCCTTCTCCAGGGATTCCTTCACATAACTACGCATAGCGGTGTGCTCAGGCACGGATAAATTAAACAGTCGACCTTTTGGGAATTCACTACCAGGAATCAAATTGATAGCACAATCACAATCCCTATGCGGAGGCAGGGCATCGGACTTGGGCTCATCAAATACATCCCGGTAATCAGACAAGAACTCCGGAACCTCAGAAGGGGTGGATGACGAAATTGACAGAAATGGAACATCACCATGTACCCCCTGACAACCCCAGCTGGACACCAACATGGAATTCCAATCCAATACTGGATTATGGGCTTGTAGCCATGGCAACCCCAACACGACCACATCATGCAGATTATGCAACACCAGAAAGCGAATAACCTCCTGATGTGCAGGAGCCATGCACATGGTCAGCTGGGTCCAGTATTGAGGCTTATTCTTGGCCAAAGGTGTAGCATCAATTCCTCTCAATGGAATAGGACACTGCAAGGGCTCCAATAAAAACCCACAACGTTTAGCATAATCCAAGTCCATCAAATTCAGGGCAGCGCCTGAATCCACAAACGCCATGACAGAATACGACGACAAGGAGCATATCAAGGTAACGGACAGAAGAAATTTTGACTGTACAGTACCAATGGCGGCAGACCTAGCGAACCGCTTAGTGCGCTTAGGACAATCAGAGATAGCATGAGTGGAATCACCACAGTAGAAACACAGCCCATTCAGACGTCTGTGTTCTTGCCGTTCAACTCTGGTCATAGTCCTATCGCACTGCATAGGCTCAGGTTTAATCTCAGGTAATACCGCCAAATGGTACACAGATTTACGCTCACGCAAGCGTCGACCGATCTGAATGGCCAAAGACATAGACTCATTCAAACCAGCGGGCATAGGAAATCCCACCATGACATCCTTAATGGCTTCAGAGAGACCCTTTCTGAAAATGGCTCCAAGCGCAGATTCATTCCATTGAGTGAGCACGGACCATTTTCTAAATTTCTGGCAATATAGCTCTATCTCATCCTGAGCCTGACAAAGAGCCAGCAAATTTTTTTCTGCCTGATCTACTGAATTAGGCTCATCGTACAGCAATCCAAGCGCCAGGAAAAACGCATCGATATCACTCAATGCAGGATCTCCTGACGCAAGAGAAAATGCCCAGTCCTGAGGGTCGCCACGCAAAAAAGAAATGACGATCCTAACCTGTTGCGCTGGGTCACCAGAGGAGCGAGGTTTCAAAGCCAGAAACAGTTTACAATTATTCTTGAAACTCAGAAATTTAGTTCTATCTCCAAAAAACAAATCTGGAATAGGAATTCTCGGTTCTAACAAAGAATTCTGAACCACAAAATTTTGAATATCTTGAACTCTTGCCGTGAGCTGATCTACACATGAAGACAGACCTTTAATGTCCATTGTAACACTTGTGTCCTGAACCACCCAAATGTCTAGGGGAAAAAAAAGACAAATCACTAGGGTTGAGCGAAACGGGTCGAACATTTTCAAAAGTCGCCGACTTTTGGCTAAGTCGGGGTTTCATGAAACCCGATCCGACCCCTGTGCGGGGTCGGCCATGCGGTACGCGACTTTCGCGCCAAAGTCGCGTTTCAATGACGCGAAAAGCGCCATTTCTCAGCCAATGAAGGTAAACGCAGAGTGTGGGCAGCGTGATGACATAGGTCCTGGTCCCCACCATCTTAGAGAAGGGCATTGCAGTGATTGGCTTGCTGTCTGCGACGTCACAGGGGCTATAAAGAGGCGTTCCCGCCGACCGCCATCTTACTGCTGCTGATCTGAGCTTAGGGAGAGGTTGCTGCCGCTTTGTCAGAAGCAGGGATAGCGTTAGGCAGGGTCCATTAACCACAAAACCGCTTGTGCTGCAGCGATTTGCACTGTCCAACACCACCCTCGGTGTGCAGGGACAGTGGAAGTTTTTTTTTTTTTTTTTTCCCCTCAGCGCTGTAGCTCATTGGGCTGCCCTAGAAGGCTCCCTGATAGCTGCATTGCTGTGTGTACGCCGCTGTGCAAACCAACTGCTTTTTTCAAAGCACAAATCCTCTTGTTCCTTCCTTTCTGCACAGCTATCTTTTTTGTTTGTCCACACTTTTTATTTCATTTGTGCATCAGTCCACTCCTTATTGCTGCCTGCCATACCTGGCTGAGATTACTGCAGGCAGGGAGATAGTAGCTGCCTGCCATACCTGGCTGAGATTACTGCAGGCAGGGAGATAGTAATTGTAGGACATTCCCTGTTTTTTTTTTTTTTTTTTTTTTGGTGGGAGATTAAGATTGGCAATTTGGCATTTCTGCTAGAGTGCCATCCCTGTGTGTGCCATCTCTCTCACATAGTGGGCCATAGAAAGCCTTTTCATTTTTCTGTATTTTTTTTTGTGGGGTGTATAAATTCTCCCTGATAAAAATACAGTGGGAGATTAATATTGGCCTTTGGGCTTGTGTGCCAGTCCTGAGTGTGCCATCTCTCTCACAAATAGTGGGCCATAGAAAGCCTATTTTATTTTTTTTGGGGTTTTATAAATTCTCCCTGAAAAAAAGGGAGATTAATATTGGCCTCTGGGCTTGTGTGCCAGTCCTGAGCGTGCCATCTGTGCCAGCCCTGAGCGTGCCATCTCTCTCACAAATAGTGGGCCATAGAAAGCCTATTTATTTTTTTTTTTGGTTTTATAAATTCTCCCTGAAAAAAAGGGAGATTAATATTGGCCTCTGGGCTTGTGTGCCAGTCCTGAGCGTGCCATCTGTGCCAGCCCTGAGCGTGCCATCTCTCTCACAAATAGTGGGCCATAGAAAGCCTATTTAATTTTTTTTTTTGTTTTATAAATTTTCCCTGAAAAAAGGGAGATTAATATTGGCCTCTGGGCTTGTGTGCCAGTTGTGAGCGTGCCATCTGTGCCAGTCCTGAGCGTGCCATCTCTCTCACAAATAGTGGGCCATAGAAAGCCTATTTAAATTTTTTTTTGGTTTTATAAATTCTCCCAGAAAAAAAGGGAGATTAATATTGGCCTCTGGGCTTCTGTGCCAGTCCTGAGCGTGCCATCTGTGCCAGTCCTGAGCGTCCCATCTCTCTCACAAATAGTGGGCCATAGAAAGCCTATTTTATTTTTTTTGGGGGTTTTATAAATTCTCCCTGAAAAAAAGGGAGATTAATATTGGCCTCTGGGCTTGTGTGCCAGTCCTGAGCGTGCCATCTGTGCCAGCCCTGAGCGTGCCATCTCTCTCACAAATAGTGGGCCATAGAAAGCCTATTTATTTTTTTTTTTGGTTTTATAAATTCTCCCTGAAAAAAAGGGAGATTAATATTGGCCTCTGGGCTTGTGTGCCAGTCCTGAGCGTGCCATCTGTGCCAGCCCTGAGCGTGCCATCTCTCTCACAAATAGTGGGCCATAGAAAGCCTATTTAATTTTTTTTTTTGTTTTATAAATTTTCCCTGAAAAAAGGGAGATTAATATTGGCCTCTGGGCTTGTGTGCCAGTTGTGAGCGTGCCATCTGTGCCAGTCCTGAGCGTGCCATCTCTCTCACAAATAGTGGGCCATAGAAAGCCTATTTAAATTTTTTTTTTGTTTTATAAATTCTCCCAGAAAAAAAGGGAGATTAATATTGGCCTCTGGGCTTCTGTGCCAGTCCTGAGCGTGCCATCTGTGCCAGTCCTGAGCGTCCCATCTCTCTCACAAATAGTGGGCCATAGAAAGCCTATTTTATTTTTTTGGGGGGTTTTATAAATTCTCCCTGAAAAAAAGGGAGATTAATATTGGCCTCTGGGCTTGTGTGCCAGTCCTGAGCGTGCCATCTGTGCCAGCCCTGAGCGTGCCATCTCTCTCACAAATAGTGGGCCATAGAAAGCCTATTTATTTATTTTTTTGTTTTATAAATTTTCCCTGAAAAAAGGGAGATTAATATTGGCCTCTGGGCTTGTGTGCCAGTTGTGAGCGTGCCATCTGTGCCAGTCCTGAGCGTGCCATCTCTCTCACAAATAGTGGGCCATAGAAAGCCTATTTAAATTTTTTTTTGGTTTTATAAATTCTCCCTGAAAAAAAGGGAGATTAATATTGGCCTCTGGGCTTCTGTGCCAGTCCTGAGCGTGCCATCTGTGCCAGTCCTGAGCGTGCCATCTCTCTCACAAATAGTGGGCCATAGAAAGCCTATTTTTTTTTTTTTTTGGGTTTTAGAAATTCTCCCTGGAAAAAAAAAGGGAGATTAATATTGCCCTTTGGGCTTGTGTGCCAGTACTAAGCGTTCCATCTCTCTCTCTCTCTCTCTCAGTCAGTGGGCCATAGAACGCCTATTTTTGGTTTTATTTGTTTTCTAAATTCTCCCTGAAAAAATCATTTTATTTTATTTGGTTTCTAAATTCTTCCTGATAAAATCACATTTTTTTTATTATTTTTTTTTCTAAAGTCTCCCTGAAAAAAAAAAAAAAAACAGTGGGAGATTAATATTGGCCTTTCTGCTTGTGTGCCAGTCTTGACTCCTGGGTGCGTCATCTCTCAGTCAGTGGGCCATAGAACGCCTATTTTTGGTTTTATTTGTTTTATAAATTCTCCCAGAAAAAATCATTTTATTTTATTTGGTTTCTAAATTCTTCCTGATAAAATCACATTTTTTTTATTATTTTTTTTTCTAAAGTCTCCCTGAAAAAAAAAAAAAAAAACAGTGGGAGATTAATATTGGCCTTTCTGCTTGTGTGCCAGTCTTGACTCCTGGGTGCGTCATCTCTCAGTCAGTGGGCCATAGAACGCCTATTTTTGGTTTTATTTGTTTTATAAATTCTCCCAGAAAAAATCATTTTATTTTATTTGGTTTCTAAATTCTTCCTGATAAAATCACATTTTTTTTATTATTTTTTTTTCTAAAGTCTCCCTGAAAAAAAAAAAAAAAAACAGTGGGAGATTAATATTGGCCTTTCTGCTTGTGTGCCAGTCTTGACTCCTGGGTGCGTCATCTCTCAGTCAGTGGGCCATAGAACGCCTATTTTTGGTTTTATTTGTTTTCTAAATTCTCCCTGAAAAAATCATTTTATTTTATTTGGTTTCTAAATTCTTCCTGATAAAATCACATTTTTTTTATTATTTTTTTTTCTAAAGTCTCCCTGAAAAAAAAAAAAAAAAACAGTGGGAGATTAATATTGGCCTTTCTGCTTGTGTGCCAGTCTTGACTCCTGGGTGCGTCATCTCTCAGTCAGTGGGCCATAGAACGCCTATTTTTGGTTTTATTTGTTTTATAAATTCTCCCAGAAAAAATCATTTTATTTTATTTGGTTTCTAAATTCTTCCTGATAAAATCATATTTTTTTTATTATTTTTTTTTCTAAAGTCTCCCTGAAAAAAAAAAAAAAAAAACAACCAAAAAAAACAGTGGGAGATTAATATTGGCCTTTCTGCTTGTGTGCCAGTCTTGACTCCTGGGTGTGCCATCTCTCTCTCTCTCTCTCTCTCTCTCTCTCTCTCTCTCTCTCTCCAATTGTGGTCCATAGAAAGCCTATATTTTTTTTCCTTGATTTGGGTTCTAAAATCTACCAGAGAAAATAACTACATCAATCATTGGTAGAAAAATATTGGCCTCTGGGTTTGTGTGCCACTCCTGACTCCTGTGTGCGTCATCTCTCAGTCAGTGGGCCATAGAACGCCTATTTTTGTTTTTATTTGTTTTATAAATTCTCCCTGAAAAAATCATTTTATTTTATTTGGTTTCTAAATTCTTCCTGATAAAATCATATTTTTTTTATTATTTTTTTTTCTAAAGTCTCCCTGAAAAAAAAAAAAAAAAAAAAAAAACAGTGGGAGATTAATATTGGCCTTTCTGCTTGTGTGCCAGTCTTGACTCCTGGGTGTGCCATCTCTCTCTCTCTCTCTCTCTCTCTCCAATTGTGGTCCATAGAAAGCCTACATTTTTTTTCCTTGATTTGGGTTCCAAAATCTACCAGAGAAAATAACTCCATCAATCATTGGTAGAAAAATATTGGCCTCTGGGCTTGTGTGCCACTCCTGATTCCTGTGTGCGTCATCTCTCACTCAGTGGCCCATAGAAAGCATATAGTTTGTTACATTTGTTTTCTAAATTCTCCCTGCAAAAATCTTTTTTTTTTTTTTGGGGGGGTTTCTAAAGTGTTCCTGAAAAAAATAAAAATAAAAAAAAAATAATAGTGTGACATTAATATTAACATTTGTGCTTCAGTGACAGTCCTGCGTGTGGGGCATCTCTCTAATTTGCAGCCACCAAAAAAAGAGTGTGTAACATTGGGCCTGATTTTCGCTGTGGTCTCACCAACCTGTAAAGGGGTAGCTAAATCATACTGAAGTTATAGCTCACCGTGTAAGTTGTGTGACTGCAACAAATAACGTTAGTTTGGTTACGTTTTTAAAACAATGAGGAAGTCTAGTGGAAGAGGTCGTGGCCGGGGGCGTTCATTGTCAGCTGGTAATGAGGGTAGTGGTAGTGGTGGAGCATCAGGTGGTCGTGGGGGAAAAAATATTGCACCTAAGTCTGGAGCTGTGGAGCCAGGTTCGTCGTCCGGCTACACAAGGCCTCGAACGCTCCCTTTTCTGGGATTAGGAAAACCGCTTTTAAAGCCGGAGCAGCAAGAGCAAGTTTTGGCTTATCTTGCTGACTCAGCCTCTAGCTCTTTTGCCTCATCTCGTGAAACTGGTAAAAGTAAAAGCAGCGCGTCGTTAGTGGATGTTCACGGTCAGGGACAAGTCACTTCCTTGTCCTCTTCAGCAAAAACAACAACAGAGAAGAATGCAGCAGGCGACACAACGGGTTACTCCATGGAGCTCTTTACACATACCGTCCCTGGCTTAGAAAGTGAAGCAGTTAACAGTCCATGCCCATTACAAATTGAATCTGACATGGAGTGCACTGACGCACAGCCACAGCCAGACTACTATGCTGGTCCTTTGACTCAGACCACAACATTGCCCTCGCAGGGTGCTGATCAAGAATCAGACCCTGATGAGACTATGTTGCCCCATCACGAACGCTATACCACCGAACGACACGGTGACACAGACGAAGTTGCGCAGGAGGTACAAGAAGAGTTATTAGATGACCCAGTTCTTGACCCCGATTGGCAGCCATTGGGGGAACAGGGTGCAGGCGGCAGCAGTTCTGAAGCAGAGGAGGAGGAGGGGCCGCAGCAGGCATCAACATCGCCACAGGTTCCATCTGCCGGGCCCGTATCTTGCCCAAAACGCGTGGCAAAGCCAAAACCTGGTGGAGGACAGCGTGGCCATCCGGTTAAAGCTCAGTCTGCAATGCCTGAAAAGGTATCCGATGCTAGAAAGAGTGCAGTCTGGCATTTTTTTAAACAACATCCAATTGATCAGCGCAAAGTCATCTGTCAAAAATGTTCTACTTCCTTAAGCAGAGGTCAGAATCTGAAAAGTCTCAATACTAGTTGCATGCATAGACATTTAACCACCATGCATTTGAAAGCTTGGACTAACTACCAAACGTCCCTTAATGTTGTTGCACCCTCGGCCAATGAAGCTAGTCATCAACGCAACATCCCTTCCGGCAGTGTAGGACCACCATTTAGCGCACCACCTGCTGTATCTGTGCAGGTATCTTTGCCAGGCCAAAGCAGTCAGGGTCAGGGAATCACCAGTTTCGTAGTAGGAAACACTGCATCTAGGGCACCGGCGGCAACAATACCATCTCCCACCGTCTCTCAGTCTGCCATGTCCACCGGCACCCCCGCTAGTTCCACGATCTCCAGCTCTCCAGTCCAGCTCACCCTACATGAGACTATGGTTAGAAAAAGGAAATACTTAGCCTCGCATCCGCGTACACAGGGTTTGAACGCCCACATAGCTAGACTAATCTCGTTAGAGATGATGCCCTACCGGTTAGTTGAAAGCGAAGCTTTCAAAGACCTGATGGACTATGCTGTACCACGCTACGAGCTACCCAGTCGACACTTTTTTTCCAGAAAAGCCATCCCAGCCCTCCACCAGCATGTTAAAGAGCGCATCGTCCATGCACTCAGGCAATCTGTGAGCACAAAGGTGCACCTGACAACAGATGCATGGACCAGTAGGCATGGCCAGGGACGTTACGTGTCCATCACGGCACACTGGGTAAATGTGGTGGATTCAGGGTCCACAGGGGACAGCAAGTTTGGGACAGTTCTGCCTAGCCCACGGTCTAGTAAACAGTTGTCTGTAGCCGTTCGCACCCCCTCCTCCTCCTCCTCCTCGTCCTCCTGCAGAAGCAAGAGCTCGTCCACAGACCGCAGTCGCACAAACACTCCATCCGCACCTGCCACTGTTGCACACCAGGTCTCCCATTATGGGGCAGCTACTGGCATACGTCAGCAGGCTGTATTGGCTATGAAGTGTTTGGGCGACAATAGACACACCGCGGAAGTTCTGTCCGAGTTCTTGCAGCAAGAAACGCAGTCGTGGCTGGGCACTGTAGATCTTGAGGCAGGCAAGGTAGTGAGTGATAACGGAAGGAATTTCATGGCTGCCATCTCCCTTTCCCAACTGAAACACATTCCTTGCCTGGCTCACACCTTAAACCTGGTGGTGCAGTGCTTCCTGAAAAGTTATCCGGGGTTATCCGACCTGCTCCTCAAAGTGCGTGGACTTTGCGCACATATCCGCCGTTCGCCTGTACACTCCAGCCGTATGCAGACCTATCAGCGTTCTTTGAACCTTCCCCAGCATCGCCTAATCATAGACGTTGCAACAAGGTGGAACTCAACACTGCACATGCTTCAGAGACTGTGCGAACAGAGGCGGGCTGTTATGTTTTTGTGGGAGGATACACATACACGGGCAGGCAGTAGGATGGCAGACATGGAGTTGTCAGGTGTGCAGTGGTCGGAGATTCAAGACATGTGTCAAGTCCTTCAGTGTTTTGAGGAATGCACACGGCTGGTTAGTGCAGACAACGCCATAATAAGCATGAGCATCCCCCTAATGCGTCTGCTGATGCAAAGTTTGACGCACATAAAGGATCAGGCGTCTGCACCAGAGGAAGAGGAAAGCCTTGATGACAGTCAGCGATTGTCTGGTCAGGGCAGTGTACATGACGAGGTACCGGGCGAAGAGGAGGTGGAGGATGAGGAGGATGATGGGGATGAGTATATTTTTAATGAGGAAGCTTTCCCGGGGGCACGGGAAATTGGTGGCGTGGCAAGGCCGGGTTCTGGTTTTTTGAGGGACACAAGTGACGTAGATTTGCCTGCAACTGCCCCTCAACCAAGCACAACCGCAGATTTGACAACGGGAACTTTGGCCCACATGGCGGATTATGCCTTGCGTATCCTCAAAAGGGACACACGCATTACAAAAATGATGAACGATGACGATTACTGGTTGGCCTGCCTCCTTGATCCTCGCTATAAAGGCAAATTGCAAAATATTATGCCACATGAGAACTTGGAACTAATATTAGCAACAAAACAATCAACTCTTGTTGACCGTTTGCTTCTGGCATTCCCTGCACACAGCGCCCGTGATCGTTCTCACACGAGCTCCAGGGGCCAGCAGACCAGAGGTGTTAGAGGGGCAGAAATCAGAAGTGGCGTTGGCCAGAGGGGTTTTCTGACCAGGTTGTGGAGTGATTTTTCTATGACCGCAGACAGGACAGGTACTGCAGCATCAATTCAAAGTGACAGGAGACAACATTTGTCCAGTATGGTTACAAACTATTTTTCATCCCTTATCGACGTTCTCCCTCAACCGTCATTCCCATTTGATTACTGGGCATCCAAATTAGACACCTGGCCAGAATTGGCAGAATATGCATTGCAGGAGCTTGCTTGCCCGGCAGCTAGTGTCCTATCAGAAAGAGTATTCAGTGCTGCAGGTTCAATACTAACAGAAAAAAGGACTCGTCTGGCTACCCAAAATGTAGATGATCTAACCTTCATTAAAATGAACCACAACTGGATTTCAAAATCTTTTGCCCCACCCTGCCCGGCTGACACCTAGCTTTCCTATGAAAAGGTCTTGCCTGTGGACTATTCTGAATGACTTTTCCAATCTCGTAATTTTCTTCACCTGATTGTCCAGCATACGACATGTTTCCACCTCACGAAATGGCCAAACTCCCCACACGGGGCCGTGCTATCGCCACTTTGCGCTTGGACCCTTGAGAGTGCTGTTTGTCTGAAGAGGTGGGTGTGGCCGCTTTTGGTCGACGGCACTGCCACTGGGTCCCTCATAGTACAATAAAGTGTCTCTGGCGGTGGTGGTGCGCACCCAACGTCAGACACACCGTTGTAATATGAGGGGCCCTGTGCCTGTAACGCCGGCCACAAGACAGTTCCCCCCCCAGCTCAAACAGTGCTCTACCACTAGCAAAATTATCTCTCACAGCTTCACCAATGTGTAGTCTAGGCGCTGACATCCTTCAATGCCTGGCACTGACAATACCATTGTTTTGACATTTTTGTTATGTTAGGCCTTCGAAGCCTGTCTGCGGTCCCTTCTTTCTACAACTACTACACTGACCAGGCCACTGCTGGCCGTGTTACCCTGGAACCAATTTAAAATTGCCTACAGCCAGCCCAAGTTTGTTATGTTAGGCCTTGGAAGCCTGTCTGCGGTCACTCCTTCCACTAGACTTCCACTGACCAGACCACTGCTGCCCGTGTACCCCTGGAACCAATTTAAAAGTGCCTACAGCCAGCCCAAGTTTGTTATGTTAGGCCTTGGAAGCCTGTCTGCGGTCCATTCTTTCAACTACTACTACACTGACCAGGTCACTGCTGCCCGTGTACCCCTGGAACCAATTTAAAAGTGCCTACAGCCAGCCCAAGTTTGTTATGTTAGGCCTTGGAAGCCTGTCTGCGGTCACTCCTTCCACTAGACTTCCACTGACCAGACCACTGCTGCCCGTGTACCCCTGGAACCAATTTAAAAGTGCCTACAGCCAGCCCAAGTTTGTTATGTTAGGCCTTGGAAGCCTGTCTGCGGTCCATTCTTTCAACTACTACTACACTGACCAGGTCACTGCTGCCCGTGTACCCCTGGAACCAATTTAAAAGTGCCTACAGCCAGCCCAAGTTTGTTATGTTAGGCCTTGGAAGCCTGTCTGCGGTCACTCCTTCCACTAGACTTCCACTGACCAGACCACTGCTGCCCGTGTACCCCTGGAACCAATTTAAAAGTGCCTACAGCCAGCCCAAGTTTGTTATGTTAGGCCTTGGAAGCCTGTCTGCGGTCACTCCTTCCACTAGGCCTCCACTGACCACACCACTGCTGTCCGTGTACCCCTGGAACCAATTTAAAATTGCCTACAGCCATGTGTTATTATTTTAGGCCTTCGATGCCTGTCTGCGGTCACTCCTTCCACTAGGCCTCCACTGACCACACCACTGCTGTCCGTGTACCCCTGGAACCAATTTAAAATTGCCTACAGCCAGCCCAATTTTTTTATTTTAGGCCTTCGATGCCTGTCTGCGGTCCATTCTTTCAACTACTACTACACTGACCAGGTCACTGCTGCCCGTGTACCCCTGGAACCAATTTAAAATTGCCTACAGCCATGTGTTATTATTTTAGGCCTTCGATGCCTGTCTGCGGTCACTCCTTCCACTAGGCCTCCACTGACCACACCACTGCTGCCCGTGTACCCCTGGAACCAATTTAAAATTGCCTACAGCCAGCCCAATTTTTTTATTTTAGGCCTTCGATGCCTGTCTGCGGTCCATTCTTTCAACTACTACTACACTGACCAGGTCACTGCTGCCCGTGTACCCCTGGAACCAATTTAAAATTGCCTACAGCCAGCCCAATTTTTTTATTTTAGGCCTTCGATGCCTGTCTGCGGTCCATTCTTTCAACTACTACTACACTGACCAGGTCACTGCTGCCCGTGTACCCCTGGAACCAATTTAAAATTGCCTACAGCCATGTGTTATTATTTTAGGCCTTCGATGCCTGTCTGCGGTCACTCCTTCCACTAGGCCTCCACTGACCACACCACTGCTGTCCGTGTACCCCTGGAACCAATTTAAAATTGCCTACAGCCAGCCCAATTTTTTTATTTTAGGCCTTCGATGCCTGTCTGCGGTCCATTCTTTCAACTACTACTACACTGACCAGGTCACTGCTGCCCGTGTACCCCTGGAACCAATTTAAAATTGCCTACAGCCATGTGTTATTATTTTAGGCCTTCGATGCCTGTCTGCGGTCACTCCTTTCACTAGGCCTCCACTGACCACACCACTGCTGTCCGTGTACCCCTGGAACCAATTTAAAATTGCCTACAGCCAGCCCCATTTTTTTATTTTAGGCCTTCGATGCCTGTCTGCGGTCCATTCTTTCAACTACTACTACACTGACCAGGTCACTGCTGCCCGTGTACCCCTGGAACCAATTTAAAATTGCCTACAGCCATGTGTTATTATTTTAGGCCTTCGATGCCTGTCTGCGGTCACTCCTTCCACTAGGCCTCCACTGACCACACCACTGCTGTCCGTGTACCCCTGGAACCAATTTAAAATTGCCTACAGCCAGCCCAATTTTTTTATTTTAGGCCTTCGATGCCTGTCTGCGGTCCATTCTTTCAACTACTACTACACTGACCAGGTCACTGCTGCCCGTGTACCCCTGGAACCAATTTAAAATTGCCTACAGCCATGTGTTATTATTTTAGGCCTTCGATGCCTGTCTGCGGTCACTCCTTCCACTAGGCCTCCACTGACCACACCACTGCTGCCCGTGTACCCCTGGAACCAATTTAAAATTGCCTACAGCCAGCCTAATTTTTTTATTTTAGGCCTTCGATGCCTGTCTGCGGTCCATTCTTTCAACTACTACTACACTGACCAGGTCACTGCTGCCCGTGTACCCCTGGAACCAATTTAAAATTGCCTACAGCCAGCCCAATTTTTTTATTTTAGGCCTTCGATGCCTGTCTGCGGTCCATTCTTTCAACTACTACTACACTGACCAGGTCACTGCTGCCCGTCTACCCCTGGAACCAATTTAAAATTGCCTACAGCCATGTGTTATTATTTTAGGCCTTCGATGCCTGTCTGCGGTCACTCCTTCCACTAGGCCTCCACTGACCACACCACTGCTGTCCGTGTACCCCTGGAACCAATTTAAAATTGCCTACAGCCATGTGTTATTATTTTAGGCCTTCGATGCCTGTCTGCGGTCACTCCTTCCACTAGGCCTCCACTGACCACACCACTGCTGCCCGTGTACCCCTGGAACCAATTTAAAATTGCCTACAGCCAGCCCAATTTTTTTATTTTAGGCCTTCGATGCCTGTCTGCGGTCCATTCTTTCAACTACTACTACACTGACCAGGTCACTGCTGCCCGTGTACCCCTGGAACCAATTTAAAATTGCCTACAGCCATGTGTTATTATTTTAGGCCTTCGATGCCTGTCTGCGGTCACTCCTTCCACTAGGCCTCCACTGACCACACCACTGCTGTCCGTGTACCCCTGGAACCAATTTAAAATTGCCTACAGCCATGTGTTTTTATTTTAGGCCTTCGATGCCTGTCTGCGGTCCATTCTTTCAACTACTACTACACTGACCAGGGCACTGCTGGCCGTGTACCCCTGGAACCAACATCAGAAAATATAAAAATAAGTATTTTGCTTATAAAAAAGAAAATACTGGTGAGATATCAAATGCAGACATTTTAACATTAAAAACAAACACACAACTAAAATCTGGTACAGTACTAAAAATGGCCACCAGCTACAATTACTTTCTCCTGCAAGTAGTTAACTGAAAGTTTTTTTAAATTGAAAACACACATATGGCATCCACCGAGTGTTGTCCTGTCGCGTCTTCTTTATATTATTGCCGAGAAGATGCAAAATAATGAAAATAATAAAATCATTAATTACCAAAATAATAGAGAAAGTCAACACCACATTGCAAATAAACATTCATTCCAAATAAAGAAGCAGGGCGCGTCCGAGGGTGAGTATATACCTAATAAGAATCTAATCACCCTCGGACGCGCAATGCTTATTTCCAACAGCCTTCCTTCCTAAGAATCAGCCCTTCCGTCGTGTAGAGAGACGTTGTGTTACACTCCAAGGTGTTCCCCAGGTTGCCTTTCCTGAGCTTCGATCTTCCGGCTCTCGTTTAGTAGTTCTTGGAAACTACACTGCATTAGGCCTTCAAATTGGGTATGGGGTGTAGAGAGAGGGTGTGTTACACTCCAAGGTGTTCCCCAGGTTGCCTTTCCTGAGCTTCGATATTCCGGCTCTCGTTTAGTAGTTGTTGGAAACTACACTGCATTAGGCCTTCAAATTGGGTATGGGGTGTAGAGAGAGGGTGTGTTACACTCCAAGGTGTTCCCCAGGTTGCCTTTCCTGAGCTTCGATATTCCGGCTCTCGTTTAGTAGTTGTCGGAAACTACGCTGCATTAGGCCTACAAATTGGGTATGGGGTGTAGAGAGAGGGTTTGTTACACTCCAAGGTGTTCCCCAGGTTGCCTTTCCTGAGCTTCGATCTTCCGGCTCTCGTTTAGTAGTTGTTGGAAACTACGCTGCATTAGGCCTTCAAATTGGGTATGGGGTGTAGCGAGAGGGTGTGTTACACTCCAAGGTGTTCCCCAGGTTGCCTTTCCTGAGCTTCGATCTTCCGGCTCTCGTTTAGTAGTTCTTGGAAACTACACTGCATTAGACCTTCAAATTGGGTATGGGGTGTAGAGAGAGGGTGTGTTACACTCTAAGGTGTTCCCCAGGTTTCCTTGCCATTGCTTCGGTCTTCCGACTCTCGTTTAGTAGTTGTAGAAAAGTACACTGCATTAGGCCATACAAAATGGGTATGGGGTGGAGAGAGATGGTGTGTTACACTCCAAGGTGTTCCCCAGGTTGCCTTTCCTGAGCTTCTATCTTCAGGCTCTCATTAAATTGTGGTTAAATGGAACAACTGCATTTGGCGTACTAGTTGGTTTGGGGCCTACTATCGGTGTCTGCCACTCCTTGCTGTTCTCCTCCACTGAACAAAGCTGTGCCGCCTGTTTACTACGGTTGCCAATTTTGAACTGCATTTCGACTACTTACTGATTTGGCCCTACTCTCTGTGTCAGCCTCTCATTCCAGTTGTCCTCCACTGCAATGCCCCCTGGTTATTCCTGTGTTACCAATTTTGAACTGCATTTAGCCCACTTTCTTCTTTGGGCCTATATCTGTGTTTCCACTTCATCGTGCCCATTGCCCAGCCAGTGATAGATGAGTCTGCTGGTACATTGACCCATAACGCAACATTCCCCGTGCACGCTACACAACAACATTGTGACCCTGCTGAAAGTCAGGTTGCTCTTCCCGCATACCATACCACCTTACACGGGGACAAAGAGGAAGGTGCAGATGAAAGTGCAGGTTCCTTCATCAGGTGGGGGGAGGAATACTAGTTGGCGACGTCACTGGCACAGGGCCTCTCATAGTACGCAAAAGTGTTGCTGCCGGTGGGAGGCGCCCCCGCCGTGCAAACACACCGCTGTACTTTGAGGGGCCCTGTGCCAGTGCCAATGCCAACGAGTGGGCCCCCCCTGCTTGCTCAGGTTCACAGCACTTGCAAAGTTGAAATACTTACCTCTCCCTGCTCCACTGCCGTGACGTGGTCCAGATTTCCTGGGCCCACTAATTACTTGAACCAGCCCTACCCCCCACAACTTTAGCCAAATGACCCCCAATTTCAAATGCCTTCCAATTATTATAAGGTAAATTACGCTTGACAAGCTTCATTAAGAAGAATGGATGGTTTTGACATTAAAATGGGCACTCTAGGTGTTTTCCTGGCCCCCACTCACTGCCGACTATGCTGCCCCATTGACTTGCATTGGGTTTCGTGTTTCGGTCGATCCCGACTTTACGTCATAATCGGCCGATTTCACTCGACCCGACTTTGGACATAGTCGGGTTTCGCAAAACCCGGCTCGACTCTAAAAAGGTCAAGGTCGCTCAACTCTACAATTCACAGTGCAAAGGAAAAAAAATGGTCTCAGAACTTCTTTTTTCCCTCTATTGAGAATCATTAGTACTTTTGGCTTCCTGTACTGTTATGATAGGCAATTCAGTAACACAATGTACATAGCGATCAGAGCACATACAGTGATCTGACAATAACCCAAAATAATAGAACGAGCTCTGAGACGTGGAAACTCTCTAGACCGCAATTCCTGATCCTCTCCAAACACAACTAGAGGCAGCTGTGGATTGCGCCTAACGCTCCCTATGCAACTCGGCACAGCCTGAGAAACTAACTAGCCTGAAGATAGAAAAATAAGCCTACCTTGCCTCAGAGAAATACCCCAAAGGAAAAGGCAGCCCCCCACATATAATGACTGTGAGTAAGATGAAAAGACAAACGTAGGGATGAAATAGATTCAGCAAAATGAGGCCCAATATTCTAGACAGAACGAGGATAGGAAAGATAACTTTGCGGTCTACACAAAACCCTAAAGAAAACCACGCAAAGGGGGCAAAAAGACCCTCCGTACCGAACTAACGGCACGGAGGTACACCCTTTGCGTCCCAGAGCTTCCAGCAAAACAAATAGACTAGCTGGACAGAAAAAAATAGCAACAAATAGCAAAGAAGCACTTAGCTATGCAGAGCAGCAGGCCACAGGAATGATCCAGAGAAACACAAGTCCAACACTGGAACATTGACAGGAAGCATGGATCAAAGTATCAGGTGGAGTTAAGTAGAGAAGCAGCTAACGACCTCACCAGATCACCTGAGGGAGGAAACTCAGAAGCTGCAGTACCACTTTCCTCCACAAACGGAAGCTCCCAGAGAGAATCAGCCGAAGTACCACTTGTGACCACAGGAGTGAACTCTGCCACAGAATTCACAACAGCTTTGTGTCTGCTGATCAGGATGATTGGGTGGCTTTCTTGCCATTGGCCGAGTTTGCCCTTAATAATATGGCTAGTTCGGCTACTTTGGTTTCACCTTTCTTTTGTAATTTTGGTTTTCATCCTCGTTTTTCTTCGGGGCAGGTTGAGCCTTCTGATTGTCCTGGTGTGGATTCTGTGGTGGACAGGCTGCAGCAGATTTGGACTCATGTGGTGGACAATTTGATGTTGTCTCAGGAAAAGGCTCAACGTTTTGCTAACCGCCGTTGGTCGGTGTGTTGGTCCCCAGCTTCGTGTGAGGGATTTGGTTTGGTTGTCTTCTCGTCATGTTCCTATGAAGGTTTCTTCCCCTAAGTTTAAGCCTCAGTTTATTGGTCCTTATAAGATTTCTGAAATTATCAATCCGGTGTCTTTTCGTTTGGCTCTTCCAGCCTCTTTTGCCATTCATAATGTTTTCTATAGATCTTTGTTGCGGAGATATGTCGTGCCCATTGTTCCCTCGGTTGATCCTCCTGCCCCGATGTTGGTTGAGGGAGAGTTGGAATATGAGGTTGAGAAAATTTTGGATTCTCGTTTTTTGAGGCGGAGGCTTCAGTATCTTGTCAAGTGGAAGGGTTATGGCCAGGAGGATAATTCTTGGGTTGTTGCCGCCGATTTGGTTCGTGCTTTTCACTTGGCTCGTCCTGATCGGCCTGGGGGCTCTGGTGAGGGTTTGGTGACCCCTCCTCAAGGGGGGGGGGGGTACTGTTGTGAATTCCACTCTTTGGCTCCCTCCGGTGGTTGTAAGTGGCACTTTTGTGAGTTCTGCTCTTGGGCTCCCTCCGGTGGTTTTAAGTGGTATGGCTGCTCCTTGGATTTAGCAGTCTGCAGCTGCTTCCACTGATTGTCTTTCTGCTCGGCTATTTATGCCTGGCTCTTCCCTTCAGCCAGTGCCACTTGTCAATGGTTCCTGGTTGGATTCACATCTCTCTTGGATTTCCCTGATATCCTGACCAGTTCAGCAAAGTTAAGTCCTTGCTTGCTCTTTTCTGTCCACAGGTTGTGGACTTATTCTATGTTTTGTCCAGCTTGTCAGTATGGATATATTTGGTTAAGCTGGAAGCTCTGGGAAGCAGATTTACCCTCCACACCTTTAGTCAGGTGTGGAGATTTTTGTAAACTCTGTGTGGATTTTTTGTAGTTTTTAATACTGACCGCACAGTATTCTATCCTGTCCTATCTATCTAGCTAGACTGGCCTCCTGTGCTACATCCTGGTTTCATTCTGTGTATGTCTTTTCCCTCTCCACTCACAGTCATTACTCATGGGGGGCTATCTATCCTTTGGGGATTTTCTCTGAGGCAAGATAGTTTTCCTGTTTCTATCTTTAGGGGTAGTTAGTTCTCAGGCTGTGACGAGGTGCCTAGGGAGTGAAAGGAGCATCCCACGGCTACTTCTAGTCTTGTGTTGAGCTTAGGGACTGCGGTTAGTACAGGTACCACCTCCTTCAGAGCTCGTCCCATGTTGCTCCTAAACCACCAGTTCATAACAGGCTAATGCTCCATGCAAGAGATCATCTTAGCCTGGTTCTATGCACTAAATTATCACCAGATCTTATTTCTCCTAGTAGCACCACTAGGAAGTAATAGAAGGGGAGATTCCCAGCATAAAAGTGTTCCTGAAAAATCTCTAAGACTGATGGTTCTAGCACCAAGAAGAATCCAAGACGCTATCAGGTCAACATCTGCCCTGCAGATTTCAATCGGCTACTCACAAGTCTATATACATAATTGTCTAAGGGGTACTTCCGTCTGTCTGTCCTTCTGTCACGGATATTCATTGGTCGTGGGCTCTGTCTAATGGAAATCCAAGTCGCTGAAATGGCTGCTCCTTTCTCGCCGCAGTCAGTGGCCGACGCCCGCTCCCCGAAGTCAGTGTCCCCGCAGTCAGTGTCCCCGGCGCTCCGCTCCCCGCAGTCAGTGTCCCCGGCGCTCCGCTCCCCGCAGTCAGTGTCCCTGGCGCTCTGCTCCCCGCAGTCAGTGTCCCCAGTGCTCCGTTCCCCGCAGTCAGTGTCCCCAGCGCTCCGCTCCCGCAGTCAGTGTCCCCGATGCCCGCTCCATACTCCCCTCCGGTCACCGCTAACACAGGGTTAATGCCGGCGGTAACGGACCGCGTTATGCAGCGGGTAACACATTCCGTTACCGCCGCTATTAACCCTCTGTGTCCCCAACCTTTTACTATTGATGCTGCCTATGCGGCATCAATAGTAAAAGAAAGTAATGTTAAAAATAGTAAAAAAAAAACCTGCTATACTCACCCTCCGTTGTCCGCTCAGCCGCTCGCACCTGCCTCCATCTTCCTTTCCCAGCGATGCTTTGCGAAATTACCCACAAGACCTGGCATATGGGTAATTTCGCAAAGCATCCGGGGAACGCAAGATGGCCGCAGCCGAGCGCCCATCTGCACGGTGCCGTTGGATCCCAGGAAGCGGAGAGACGGGACGCTGAGGAGCAGCGACAAGAATGGTGAGTATGTTAAACTACAAGGGGCCCTCGGATCGTTAGGTGAGTATGTTTATTTTTTATTTTTTTAACCTGTGACATACGTGGCTCGGTAATATACTACATCACTGGGTAATATACTACATGGCTCTGTGCTGTATACTATGTGGCTGGGCAATATACTACGTAAATGGGCAATATACTACGTGACTGGGCAATATACTACGTTGCTGTGCAATATACTACATGGCTCTGTGCTGTATACTACGTGGCTGGGCAGTATACTACATGGCTAGCCAATATACTACGTCGCTGTGCAATATATTACGTGGCTCTGTGCTGTATACTATGTGGCTGGGCAATATACTACGTCACTGGGCAATATACTATGTCACTGGGCAATATATTACGTGGCTGGGCAATATACTACATAACTGGGCAATATACTACGTGGCTGGGCAATATACTACATGGCTGGGCAATATACTACGTCGATGGGCAATATACTACGTCGATGGGCAATATACTACGTGGCTTGACACTATACTACGTGGACATGCATATTGTAGAATACCCGATGTGTTAGAATCGGGCCACCATCTAGTTTTGTATAATAACTTCCAGTGGGGCAACTCAACCCCAAGCCAAACACTGGATAATAAATAATAAATCACATAATACATAGAGCATAGGTGAGAATTTTTACATTTAATGAATATATACAGTACATATATCAACATTTGTGGGAATAACAATGATTATGGAAAAACATTTGCCTCCAATATTTTCTGTTTTTCTGTTAAACTATTCATGCTGATCTCAGTGCTGTTTCAGATATGTTCTCCAACATCTAGAAATCAATTGAATGTAAAGGTCTTATATATTATTTAGATTTTTTTTTCAATCTTGGATATAACGCTATACACATGAAAAACAGAAAAAGCTTCACTGAAACTACATTATTAAAATGTCAGAGATAGACGAACACAGCGAGTGTAGCTACTGTTAATATTTAATCCTAGCATAATAGCAATTCTTATACACTTTCCGTTCCAGTAGGGAAACAAATGGTAAAGTATAAATCATAAAGTCTTTTCTTTTCATTTATTTCTCATAACCAATGCTTTCTTGGTGAATCAGAAGCACGGTTAACAGCCTCCAGCACTGCCTTCCCTGATTCACTCTTATTGCAGTTTTCAATTCAGTCAAATTTCCCGTAGTGACAATAATCACAGCTGAATAACCAGAACTCACATCAGTGAATTGCTCCTTCCACCCAATTCCACCTCTGCCCTCACTCATCTCACGCATCATCCTACCTTCTTTTGAAGAACACTCTGTATCTACTCTTTTATCATCTTTATTTACTAACTGGCTCCTACATTTCTTTTCAAAGGATATCACCATCATAATTATGGCTACGATAAATTCAGCATTCATTTTGACTCCTGCCATTCAGTTGCCTTCAAACTTCAATCACTTGTTTTGACCTTTGCCAATTGTCCTCCACAGTCGCTTACAAGTGCAGCGCCCCAGAGTCCTGGTCGTTGCAGTAATGTCGCTCTGCCACTAAGGGGAGTGCTGTTATGTCTGATTGCACTAAAGGAGTTCACCTAACCAGGTATCACAGTCACACATTACACTTCACACTCCGGCCACCAGGGGGAGCAAAAGGCACTATGTATTAGGCCACTCCTCACACTCTGGTAAAACTGGGGGTTGGATAGGAAGTTAGACAGAACGCAGCCTGGGAGAGCTCCAGGGAGGACCTGTCAGGGGTGGGTTCCTGGCAGGTACCTAGCAGAAAGGACAGATCGTCACGGAGCTGCGCCTGCACTACCTTGTGGCGGCATCCAAAGGAAGGACACGAAGCGAAGGATATTGTGGAGAAGTGAGAAACGAGATCACAGAACAAGGAGATAAAACCAGTAGGAGTCGTGCCCCGAGATCGGCAACATCCTACTGAGGCGCGTAGCTGGTGGCCGGAATGCCGAGGAAGTAACAGACTTCAAGCATTACTTCAAACAGCGGAAGGACAGTTGATTATAGGTTGGCTGTCTACCTTAAATCACCTAAGCAGACATAGGGGGCAATTGTGGGAGAGGGGTGTCTCTAGGGTCCCAGAATAACTCCAGGCCTTCCCGTCAAACGGGTGTGTCCTAGCCAGATAAACTTGGGGGACGGAGAGAGAGAGAACGAACGAATGCGAAAGTTGTGAAGACTATCCCGAATGCTCAGCAGGGAAGGACTACAACACACAGGCGCTAGTTGGTAGGCACTGATTTCCACCTGCAAAGGGAACTCTGGATGTGCCTTCGGACCGGCCGGACTCAGCCAGCCCTGTTAGCAGTGCTCTGGATTGCGGACCCCGAAGTCTTCAGTAAAAAGGTAAAGAGACTGCAACCCTATGTCCTCGTTATTGACTGCGCCTCACATCATCGCCACCTACACTACTGGGAAGCCCTGGGGATATACTTCACCTGTGGGAAGGTATACCATCTAGCTGCCATTCCATCACACCAGCGGACCCCTAAGCAGCGTCGGTCACCCTGACCGAATACCAAAGGTGGCGTCACGAACCCTTGACAAACTTTCATCACCCTTTCATTGGACGCCCCTTAGCAGGGTCACGGACCGGGTCCAGCCACCGTGACAACCTCAGCACCAAGACAGACGCCCTGCGTCTGGGGGCGCTTCACAAGAAGGGCTACAACCTAGATTTTATTTTCACCAGCTTCTGTTCCTACTCTTACCTGTCAAACCGATCTCTCCCTCAATGTCATCAACTTAGTAACTGTTCATCCATTTTCTTTTCAACTGCTCTCACTAGGGTTGAGCGAAACGGGTCGGCCATTTTCAGAAGTCGCCTACTTTTGGCAAAGTCGGGTTTCATGAAACCCGACCCGACCCCTGTGTGGGGTCGGCCATGAGGTCGGCGATCTTCTGAATCTGGTATCGGAATTCTGATACCAAGTTCCGATATGTTTGCAATATCGGAAATCGGTATCGGAATCCATATTTAAGTGTAAAATAAAGAATTAAAATAAAAAATATCGCTATACTCACCCTCTGACGCGCCCTGGTACTAACCGGCAGCCTTTCTTCCTTCGAATCAGCGCTTGCAGGACCTTGCGGTGATGTCGCGGCTTGTGATTGGTCACGCGACCGCCCATGTGACCGCTCGCGCGACCAATCACAAGCCGCGACGTCACCGCAAGGTCCTGCAAGCGCTGATTCTTAGGAAGGAAGGCTGCCGGAAAGAAGCAGGGCACGTCCGAGGGTGAGTATATTCCTATAAAAGTAAAAGTCACTCAACCCTAGCTCTCACCATTCCAGATAGCAAATTCCTGAATAACCATGAAGTTAAAAAAAATGTTAAATGTTCTTGGATTTCAAAAGGACATTTCACTGTTACTGATGTAATAGTGACTGCCGAGCAGAATCAATTTTTTGTTGTTGTTTTTTTTCGCCTCTCTGATGTGGAGATGTTAGCAATCAAACTATTTGGCACCTAATGAGTTAACTTATTTATAGTCAAAGTGGGTGTTATCAGACAGTCTTCACTGGGGTGTGTCCTTCTCCTTCCTTTACTGTGCTGACCAATGAAAAGCAGATAGCAGCACTCAAAGGAAGGAACAGGTCCCCAACATAGCTTAGAGTAGGTTTATCAATGTGAGAGATGTAATGACACAGCCCTTATCTCCTGCTCTCCTGGTCTAACCTCCTGCATGATTAGAATGCACAGATGACTAATAACACCTTTCAGATAAGGCCCCTTAGAGGGAGGGGCAGTACATGAATAATTTGATGAAAGTCCTCTATAATCACTTTCTGAGTATTTTGTTATTCCTTATATACCTTCACTTTATGAAACCGAAGCATCTACTGTTTGATACATTCCACAATTATGGTCCATTTAAACAAGCCAATAACTGGGGAACAAACATTCTTAGAAGCACTAGTTCCCTACGATGATGTTTTTTAAGCAGGTTTAAAAGTCATCATTATCAGCAGCTCATTGACACTTGTAAAAAGGTGATATGCTGCTAATAACATGATATTCTGTGGGTAAAGATTGATCATATTAATGATCACTATGTGAACATAGTATGTTTGTCAGACAGTATACATATAGCCAATCAGGAGTCTTTTATCGTCCCAGTTTGGACCAACTAAAGGGGCCATTACTTCAGCTAACAACTCTCTCAGTCCTCCCACACGCGATAGGCATCTATGATGCACCAATTTGACAAAAGTAGCGTCTAGCAATGTCTGTATTTAAATATGTTGTTTATGTGATGATAACATTTGCTAGTTTTTTGGTATAAACATTTTGACTAGAACTATTCTGTATCTAAACAGAATACTCAGTGTATAGTGCTGAATAAACATCTCTTAGGGATGATGATTAATGTTGAGAATTCAAGCTGAATTCATCACCTTTTTTATTGTACTCAATAAGAACTATGAAGCAGATAATGGGTCCCCACTTTCACCAGTCTTACATGTCCACTATCTCAGGATAACGTATGATTTTGTAGTTTCTTGAACTGCAAATGTAAGCCCTTGCCATCTCTTACAGCCACATTTTTTGTCAGCTCTCGTCATATCCTGCCCAGAGTACAGTAACATCCTTCTCTGTGCCATCCTATATAACATTCTTGCACCAAGTTGCAAGGTCTTTCACTCCAAGTGCCCATTTATTTTTCCATACATCATCCTTTCCCTTCTGCCTATGACTATGGCTGGCCCAACTAATTCACGTCAAAATAAAAAACATGGTATAAAAGACTGCCCTGATCTCCCTGTTTTCTCTCACATGTAACCTCGGATCTACACAAGACCGCCATCTCTGATCTTTTCCCTCTTTGCTCGATACATAATTATTTCCAAGATTTGTATTCCCCTTTTTTCTGAGAGTCGCTTTCCAAATATTTTTACTAGTAATGAGCGAACGTGCTCTCCACTACTCATCACTCGCCTGAGTAATACTATGCTCAGTCTTCACGGCGAGCATCGAGCATTTCCGGGATTACTCGGCGGGAAGTGAGGTCTCCACCAAGAATTTTTGGCAGACTTTAGAGACCCAATCACACTGCAGGAATTGTCTGCCAGGCCATGAAAGGCCGCAGCCATCTTTGTTGTGGTCGTGCAGTGATTGGCTTGGCCGCACAGCATCATCACGAGGATAAGAGACCTGGCGCCGCCCTGCTCGCCGCATTCAGCTCCGGAGTTATCTAGTGTAGGGAGAGCTCCTGCCATAATAGGGGCAGAATCGTGCTTTTAATAGTTAGTGTAGGTTTGCAACTGCTAATTCCACAACTCCTGAGAAACCAACAGTCCTTTTTAGGGCTAATTTGGGGGTCCCGATATTGCAGCACTAGGTAGGCATGGGACAGCATATCCACATCTGTGCATGGCCTGCAGGCACTGTATGTGCACACATAGCTCCCACTGCATCCCTCCCAAAGCTCCATAACTGTCTGCTGCTGCTTATTTACTATTTACCTAGCTGCAGTTTTCTTTTTTCCAAAAATTCACCTCCCCAAAAAAATTATACAGTCTGTTATGTCACACTGAGGCCTGGTGTATCTGTTTAAAAATCATAGTTTGTCAGGCATACGTAACATAGTTGTGTGTGCTAGCCTTGTGCCACTGTTTTTTTTAATTCATCATAGCAAAAAATCCAAGCAAAAAACAAGTGTAGGGTTGCACTTTTTTTTGCATGAGTATGGACCCGACTCCACTCCCTTAAGGGTGGAGCCACATATTCATTACTGAAATGAGCGGTAACGGTGACCGCTCAGTAGAGGAAGAAGCAGCAGTGTCGGGGAACCAGGGACTGCACCGCACTATGAACAGGTGAGTATAACGGGGAGGGGAGCGCTGCGCGATATTCACCTGCTCCTCGTTCCGTGCGCCATTCTGTCTCCAGCGTCTTCGGCAGTAACGCTCAGGTCAGAGGGCGCGATGACGTGATTAGTGCGTGCCCTCTGCCTGAACGTCAGTGCAGAAGACGCTAAAGATGGAGCGGTGCCGGAATGAGGAGCAGGTGAATATTGAAAGTGCCAGGGGCCTGAGCGATGGAGAGGTGAGTATGTGATATTTTTTTTTTTATCGCAGCAACAGCAAATGGGGCAAGTGTCTGTATGGAGCATCTTCTGGAGCCATAACATTTGCGCAGCACTATAATGTGGCAAGTGTCTGTATAGAGCATCTTATGGGGCCATAACGTTTGTGCAGCATTATATGGGGCAAGTGTATTTATAGGGCCATAATCAAGGTTTGTGCAGCACTTTATGGGGCAAATATCTTTATAGAGCATCTTATGGGGCCATAATCAACATTTGTGCAGCATTATATTGGGCAAATGTGTCTATGTAGCATCTTATGGGGCCATTATTATCCTTTATGCAGGATTATTTGGGGCATATTTTAATATGGTGCATCTTATGGGGCCCATCATAAACTTTATGGATCATTATATGGGGCTTCTGATTCAATATGGATATTCAAAAACACAACCTACTGATGTCTCAATTAATTTTACTTTTATTGGTATCTATTTTTACTTTTGACATTTACCGGTAGCTGCTGCATTTCCCATCCTAGGCTTACACTCGAGTCATTAAGTTTTCCCAGTTTTTTGTGGCAAAATTAGGGGGGGTCGGCTTATACTCGGGTCGGCTTATACTCGAGTACATACAGTAATACAGTCTGAGTTCTGTTGTATCTGGTTTTGAAAACCACAAAAAAAATTAATACAGTCTGTTATGTCAGACTGAGGCTTGTTGTATCTGTGGTGGAAAGATCGTAGCTTGACAGGCATAAGTTTCATAGTTCTGTCTGTTAGCCTTGTTCTTTTTTTATTTTAAAAATTCTACAAAACCCTAAAAAAAAGTTAATACAGTCTGTCATGTCAGGCTGGTGTATCTGTTTTTGAAAAACAGTATTTCCACAGGCATACATAGCATAGTTGTGTGTGCTAGCCTTGGTCAATTTTTGGGGGTTAAATTCACAAAAAAACAAAACAAAAAAAAACCACACTAATACAGTCTGTTATGTCAGGCTGAGTTCTGTTGTATCTGGTTTAGAAAAATTGTATTTCAGCAGGCATACGTAGCATAGTTCCGTGTGCCACTCTTTTTTGGGGGGGTTTAAATTAACCAAAAAGCCCCAAAAAATTTAATACAGTTTTATGTCATACTGAGGCCTGGTGTTTGTGTTTGAAAAATCGTAGCTTTGCAGGCATACTGATCAGATATAATTTAGCTCCAAGTAAATACATTTGTGTTGAGCTTTTGAAATAGTGCAGTAGTCCATTTAAAATGGTCAAGGCAAGGGGCAAGGGATAGGGAAGTGGACGTTATCATGATGGTGCATGCAGAGAACGAGGCCATAGCCAACGTGAAAGTCGGCCACAACAAAGATCCACATCTTCTCGCTCAACCTTCCTGTCCCAGTTTCTAGGGGACCGCAGCACACCACTATTGAAGCCAGAGCAGTGTGAATTGGTTGTTGGTTGGATAGCGGATAATGCTTCCAGTCACTTAGCCATCACCACTACCACCATGTCTCCACACGGTCAAGTCTAAGTAGCCATGAGTGTGGTCCGAATATTCCTCACCCTGATCTTCCTTCCTCCCACCATGCCTAGTGCCCTGAGACAACTGATGCCACTCTTGGACCACTCTGAAGAGCTGTTCAGTTTTCCATTTCAAGATTCCAGACTCTTGGCCGGTCAACTTGAAGTGGGGACAGATGAGATCGCATGTAGAGATGCCCAAAGCTTTGACCAGCCCCGGTCACACAAAGGCGATGGTGGGAAAGTGTCACAAGAGGTGGACAATGATGAGACACAATTGGCAGAAAGTCAGGAGGAGGAACAGGGTGCGGATGTGGAAGACGAGGTGGTGGATGACATAGTGACTGACCCAACTTGGCAAGAGGACATGCAGAGCGAGGACAGCAGCACACATGGGGAAGGAGGCATATCTCCACAACAGGCAGGAAGAAGCAGTGTGGGGACCACAGACAGAAGGCGTGCATCCATTCCCCGTAACACCAACATAAGAGAAGTTGCAATTCCAGCTGTTAGATCTTCCCTAGTCTGCTTATTTTTCAAAGGTTCTGCCGATAACCCCAAACAGGCCATTTGCAGCATCTGTCATGCCCGCATCAGCAGGGGTAGCAAAACAACCACCCTTTCCAGGCACATGGCAGCAAAGCACCCGACTTTGTGGGCCGAACCCCAGGCTCCAGGAACACTGTCTGCAGGTGACACCACTGCTTCTTCCACTGTTTTGCATAGAAGCCAATCCCCAGTCCACCGTGCATGTGAAGAAGCCTCTAGCCCTGCACCTGTTGTTGCCCACAGTCAAGCAGCACCATCATCAAGCCCGTCCACGTCCTTGTACCAGGACAGCCTTCAGTTGTCTATACCTCAGTCTTTGGAACGCAAGTGGAAATACCCAGCCAACGCCCCACAGGCCACAGTCCTAAATTCTAATATTTCTCTTCTGCTTGTGCTAGAAATGTTGCCTTTTAGGCTCATTGAGACTGAAGCTTTCCGCAACCTGATGGAGGCGGCCGTCCCTAGGTACTCGGTCCCCAGTCATCACTATTTCTCCCGGTGTGCCGTACTGGCATTACACCAGCATTTGTCCCACAACATTACCCATGCCCTCAAGAATGCTGTTACTGGGAAAGTCCACCTAACCATGGACACGTGGACAAGTGTTTGTGGGCAGGGACGGTACATCTCACTGACGGCACACTGGGTTAACATAGTGGAAGCCGGGACCCAGTCGGACTTTGGGATGGAACACATCCTCCCCACACCGAGGATTGCAGGCCCTACGTCAATCAGGGTTGCCCAAAGAATCTACAGCTCCTGCACCACCTCCTCCTCTTCATCCTCCATCTCTGAAATCAACACATCAGTCAGAAGCTGGTAGCACTGCAGCACTGCCTCGGCAACAGGCTGTGCTGAAGCTAATCTGCATAGGTGACAAACTGCACAATGCAGAAGAGTTGTGGACAGCGCCGAAAGAGCAGTCAGATATTTGGATAACACTGCTGAACCTACAGCCAGGCATGGTAGTATGTGACAATGGCCATAACCTGGTGGCAGCTCAGAGGCAAGGTGAGCTCACACACATACTTTGCTTGGCCTATGTGCTTATCCTTGTGGTTCAACGTTTTCTAAAAAGCTACCTGGAGCTGCCGGATCTGCTATTGAAAGTACGCCGTCTGTCTGCCCAATTCAGAAAGTCAGCTACAGCTTTAGCTGCCCTTGCCATGTTTCAGCAGCGGTTTCAGTTTCCAGCTCACCGACTGTTGTGTGATGTCCCCACGTGCTGGAACTCTACGCTGCATATGTTGGAAAGGACTTGTGAGCAGAAGAGGGCAGTTGTTGGCTACCAACATCAACAAGGCCGTTGATATTCAGTTCAGACTCCACATATAAGACCTCAGGAGTGAACATGGATATCAGACCTATGTACCATCCTTCAAAACTTTGAGGACTGCACCAAGGTGGTGAACGGTGATGAAGCCATAACTAGCATCACCATCCCACTTCTCAGCATTCTGAAAACCTCTCTGCTCACAATTAAAGAGGATGCATTGCAGGCAGAGCATGAGGACATGGATCAAGGAACCATACAGGGGGATTACACTCAGCCCAGCCTCATGTCTTCTCAACATGGATTGGTAGGCAATGAGGAGGAGGTGGAGGAAGAACAGGAGCTACTTAAATTCACTATAGACGGCAAGCACAGCTGTCCTAGCATCTGTTCAATGGGGAAGGCCTGAGGACAAGGAGGATGAGAATGAGGAGGAGGACAGCATGGTCAGTCATCCTGATGGTGAAGACATGGAGGTCTTTCCTGTTAGCAGTCTGGCACGCATGGCTGACTTTATGTTGCGCTGCATTTCACGTGACCCTCACATTATAAAAATTTTGGGTGACACTCATCATTACTGCTGGTGACTAGAGTTGAGCGACCTTGACCTTTTTAGAGTCGAGCCGGGTTTCGCGAAACCCGACTATCTCAAAAGTCGGGTCGAGTGAAATCGGCCGATTATGACGTAAAGTCGGGATCGACCGAAACACGAAACCCAATGCAAGTCAATGGGGCAGCATAGTCGGCAGTGAGTGGGGGCCAGGAAAACACCTAGAGTGCCCATTTTAATGTGAAAACCATCCATTCTTCGTAATGAAGCTTGTCAAGCGTAATTTACCTTATAATAATTGGAAGGCATTTGAAATTGGGGGTCATTTGGCTAAAGTTGTGTGGGGTAGGGCTGGTTCAAGTAATTAGTGGGCCCAGGAAATCTGGACCACGTCACGGCAGTGGAGCAGGGAGAGGTAAGTATTTCAACTTTGCAAGTGCTGTGATCCTGAGCAAGCAGGGGGGCCCACTTGTTGGCATTGGCACTGGCACAGGGCCCCTCAAAGTACAGCGGTGTGTTTGCACGGCGGGGGCGCCTCCCACCGGCAGCAACACTTTTGCATACTATGAGAGGCCCTGTGCCAGTGACGTCGCCAACTAGTATTCCTCCCCCCACCTGATGAAGGAACCTGCACTTTCATCTGCACCTTCCTCTTTGTCCCCGTGTAAGGTGGTATGGTATGCGGGAAGAGCAACCTGACTTTCAGCAGGGTCACAATGTTGTTGTGTAGCATGCACGGGGAATGTTGCGTTATGGGTCAATGTACCAGCAGACTCATCTATCACTGGCTGGGCAATGGGCACGATGAAGTGGAAACACAGATATAGGCCCAAAGAATAAAGTGGGCTAAATGCAGTTCAAAATTGGTAACACAGGAATAACCAGGGGGCATTGCAGTGGAGGACAACTGGAATGAGAGGCTGACACAGAGAGTAGGGCCAAATCAGTAAGTAGTCGAAATGCAGTTCAAAATTGGCAACCGTAGTAAACAGGCGGCACAGCTTTGTTCAGTGGAGGAGAACAGCAAGGAGTGGCAGACACCGATAGTAGGCCCCAACCCAACTAGTAGGCCAAATGCAGTCTAACATTAACAACTACTTAACGAGAGCCTGAAAATGGAATTTCAGGACAGGAAACCAGGAGAACAGCAAGGAGTGGCAGACACCGATAGTAGGCCCCAAACCAACTAGTACGCCAAATGCAGTTGTTCCATTTAACCACAATTTAATGAGAGCCTGAAGATAGAAGCTCAGGAAAGGCAACCTGGGGAACACCTTGGAGTGTAACACACCCTCTCTCTCCACCCCATACCCATTTTGTAGGCCTAATGCAGTGTACTTTTCTACAACTACTAAACGAGAGTCGGAAGACCGAAGCAATGGCAAGGAAACCTGGGGAACACCTTGGAGTGTAACACACCATCTCTCTCCACCCCATACCCAATTTGTAGGCCTAATGCAGTGTAGTTTCCAAGAACTACTAAACGAGAGCCGGAAGATCGAAGCTCAGGAAAGGCAACCTGGGGAACACCTTGGAGTGTAACACACCCTCTCTCTACACCCCATACCCAATTTGAAGGCCTAATGCAGTGTAGTTTCCAAGAACTACTAAACGAGAGCCGGAAGATCGAAGCTCATGAAAGGCAACCTGGGGAACACCTTGGAGTGTAACACAACGTCTCTCTACACCACGGAAGGGCTGATTCTTAGGAAGGAAGGCTGTTGGAAATAAGCATTGCGCGTCCGAGGGTGATTATATTCTTATTAGGTATATACTCACCCTCGGACGCGCCCTGCTTCTTTATTTGGAATGAATGTTTATTTGCAATGTGGTGTTGACTTTCTCTATTATTTTGGTAATTAATGATTTTATTATTTTCATTGTTTTGCATCTTCTCGGCAATAATATAAAGAAGACGCGAAAGGACAACACTCGGTGGATGCCATATGTGTGTTTTCAATTTAAAAAACCTTTCAGTTAACTACTTGCAGGAGAAAGTAATTGTAGCTGGTGGCCATTTTTAGTACTGTACCAGATTTTAGTTGTGTGTTTGTTTTTAATGTTAAAATGTCTGCATTTGATATCTCACCAGTATTTTCTTTTTTATAAGCAAAATACTTTTTTTTTTATTTTATGATGTTGGTTCAAGGGGTACACGGGCAGCATTGGACAGGTCAGTGGAGGCCTAGTGGAAGGAGGGACCGCAGACAGGCTTCGAAGCCCTAACATAATAAATTGGGCTGCCTGTAGGCAATTTAAAATTGGTTCCAGCGGAACACGGGCAGCAGTAGACAGGTCAGTGGAGGCCTAGAGGAAGGAGGGACCGCAGATGCGCCAATGTTTCCCCCATACCAAATTTGTAGGCCTAATGCAGTGTAGTTTCCAACAACTACTAAACGAGAGCCGGAATATCGAAGCTCAGGAAAGGCAACCTGGGGAACACCTTGGAGTGTAACACACCCTCTCTCTACACCCCATACCCAATTTGAAGGCCTAATGCAGTGTAGTTTCCAAGAACTACTAAACGAGAGCCGGAAGATCGAAGCTCAGGAAAGGCAACCTGGGGAACACCTTGGAGTGTAACACACCCTCTCTCTACACCCCATACCCAATTTGAAGGCCTAATGCAGCGTAGTTTCCAACAACTACTAAACGAGAGCCGGAAGATCGAAGCTCAGGAAAGGCAACCTGGGGAACACCTTGGAGTGTAACAAACCCTCTCTCTACACCCCATACCCAATTTGTAGGCCTAATGCAGCGTAGTTTCCGACAACTACTAAACGAGAGCATGAAGATCGAAGCTCAGGAAAGGCAACCTGGGGAACACCTTGGAGTGGAACACACCCTCTCTCTACACCCCATACCCAATTTGAAGGCCTAATGCAGTGTAGTTTCCAAGAACTACTAAACGAGAGCCGGAAGATCGAAGCTCAGGAAAGGCAACCTGGGGAACACCTTGGAGTGTAACACACCCTCTCGCTACACCCCATACCCAATTTGAAGGCCTAATGCAGCGTAGTTTCCAACAACTACTAAACGAGAGCCGGAAGATCGAAGCTCAGGAAAGGCAACCTGGGGAACACCTTGGAGTGTAACAAAACCCTCTCTCTACACCCCATACCCAATTTGTAGGCCTAATGCAGCGTAGTTTCCGACAACTACTAAACGAGAGCATGAAGATCGAAGCTCAGGAAAGGCAACCTGGGGAACACCTTGGAGTGTAACACACCCTCTCTCTACACCCCATACCCAATTTGAAGGCCTAATGCAGTGTAGTTTCCAAGAACTACTAAACGAGAGCCGGAAGATCGAAGCTCAGGAAAGGCAACCTGGGGAACACCTTGGAGTGGAACACACCATCTCTCTACACCCCATACCCAATTTGAAGGCCTAATGCAGCGTAGTTTCCAACAACTACTAAACGAGAGCCGGAAGATCGAAGCTCAGGAAAGGCAACCTGGGGAACACCTTGGAGTGTAACACACCCTCTCGCTACACCCCATACCCAATTTGTAGGCCTAATGCAGCGTAGTTTCCAACAACTACTAAACGAGAGCCGGAAGATCGAAGCTCAGGAAAGGCAACCTGGGGAACACCTTGGAGTGTAACAAACCCTCTCTCTACACCCCATACCCAATTTGTAGGCCTAATGCAGCGTAGTTTCCGACAACTACTAAACGAGAGCATGAAGATCGAAGCTCAGGAAAGGCAACCTGGGGAACACCTTGGAGTGTAACACACCCTCTCTCTACACCCCATACCCAATTTGAAGGCCTAATGCAGTGTAGTTTCCAAGAACTACTAAACGAGAGCCGGAAGATCGAAGCTCAGGAAAGGCAACCTGGGGAACACCTTGGAGTGGAACACACCATCTCTCTACACCCCATACCCAATTTGAAGGCCTAATGCAGCGTAGTTTCCAACAACTACTAAACGAGAGCCGGAAGATCGAAGCTCAGGAAAGGCAACCTGGGGAACACCTTGGAGTGTAACACAACGTCTCTCTACACCACGGAAGGGCTGATTCTTAGGAAGGAAGGCTGTTGGAAATAAGCATTGCGCGTCCGAGGGTGATTATATTCTTATTAGGTATATACTCACCCTCGGACGCGCCCTGCTTCTTTATTTGGAATGAATGTTTATTTGCAATGTGGTGTTGACTTTCTCTATTATTTTGGTAATTAATGATTTTATTATTTTCATTGTTTTGCATCTTCTCGGCAATAATATAAAGAAGACGCGACAGGACAACACTCGGTGGATGCCATATGTGTGTTTTCAATTGAAAAAACCTTTCAGTTAACTACTTGCAGGAGAAAGTAATTGTAGCTGGTGGCCATTTTTAGTACTGTACCAGATTTTAGTTGTGTGTTTGTTTTTAATGTTAAAATGTCTGCATTTGATATCTCTCCAGTATTTTCTTTTTTGTAAGCAAAATACTTATTTTTATATTTTCTGATGTTGGTTCCAGGGGTACACGGGCAGCAGTGCCCTGGTCAGTGTAGTAGTAGTTGAAAGAATGGACCGCAGACAGGCATCGAAGGCCTAAAATAAAAAAATTGGGCTGGCTGTAGGCAATTTTAAATTGGTTCAGGGGTACACGGGCAGCAGTGGTGTGGTCAGTGGAGGCCTAGTGGAAGGAGTGACCGCAGACAGGCATCGAAGGCCTAAAATAATAACACATGGCTGTAGGCAATTTTAAATTGGTTCCAGGGGTACATGGGCAGCAGTGACCTGGTCAGTGTAGTAGTAGTTGAAAGAATGGACCGCAGACAGGGATAGAAGGCCTAAAATAAAAAAATTGGGCTGGCTGTAGGCAATTTTAAATTGGTTCCAGGGGTACACGGGCAGCAGTGGTGTGGTCAGTGGAGGCCTAGTGGAAGGAGTGACCGCAGACAGGCATCGAAGGCCTAAAATAATAACACATGGCTGTAGGCAATTTTAAATTGGTTCCAGGGGTACACGGGCAGCAGTGACCTGGTCAGTGTAGTAGTAGTTGAAAGAATGGACCGCAGACAGGCATCGAAGGCCTAAAATAAAAAAATTGGGCTGGCTGTAGGCAATTTTAAATTGGTTCCAGGGGTACACGGGCAGCAGTGGTGTGGTCAGTGGAGGCCTAGTGGAAGGAGTGAGCGCAGACAGGCATCGAAGGCCTAAAATAATAACACATGGCTGTAGGCAATTTTAAATTGGTTCCAGGGGTACACGGGCAGCAGTGGTGTGGTCAGTGGAGGCCTAGTGGAAGGAGTGACCGCAGACAGGCATCGAAGGCCTAAAATAATAACACATGGCTGTAGGCAATTTTAAATTGGTTCCAGGGGTACATGGGCAGCAGTGACCTGGTCAGTGTAGTAGTAGTTGAAAGAATGGACCGCAGACAGGCATCGAAGGCCTAAAATAAAAAAATTGGGCTGGCTGTAGGCAATTTTAAATTGGTTCCAGGGGTACACGGGCAGCAGTGGTGTGGTCAGTGGAGGCCTAGTGGAAGGAATGACCGCAGACAGGCATCGAAGGCCTAAAATAATAACACATGGCTGTAGGCAATTTTAAATTGGTTCCAGGGGTACACGGGCAGCAGTGGTGTGGTCAGAGGAGGCCTAGTGGAAGGAGTGACCGCAGACAGGCATCGAAGGCCTAAAATAATAACACATGGCTGTAGGCAATTTTAAATTGGTTCCAGGGGTACACGGGCAGCAGTGACCTGGTCAGTGTAGTAGTAGTTGAAAGAAGGGACCGCAGACAGGCATCGAAGGCCTAAAATAAAAAAATTGGGCTGGCTGTAGGCAATTTTAAATTGGTTCCAGGTGTACACGGGCAGCAGTGGTGTGGTCAGTGGAGGCCTAGTGGAAGGAGTGACCGCAGACAGGCATCGAAGGCCTAAAATAATAACACATGGCTGTAGGCAATTTTAAATTGGTTCCAGGGGTACACGGGCAGCAGTGACCTGGTCAGTGTAGTAGTAGTTGAAAGAATGGACCGCAGACAGGCATCGAAGGCCTAAAATAATAACACATGGCTGTAGGCAATTTTAAATTGGTTCCAGGGGTACACGGGCAGCAGTGACCTGGTCAGTGTAGTAGTAGTTGAAAGAATGGACCGCAGACAGGCATCGAAGGCCTAAAATAATAACACATGGCTGTAGGCAATTTTAAATTGGTTCCAGGGGTACACGGACAGCAGTGGTGTGGTCAGTGGAGGCCTAGTGGAAGGAGTGACCGCAGACAGGCATCGAAGGCCTAAAATAATAACACATGGCTGTAGGCAATTTTAAATTGGTTCCAGGGGTACACGGACAGCAGTGGTGTGGTCAGTGGAGGCCTAGTGGAAGGAGTGACCGCAGACAGGCATCGAAGGCCTAAAATAATAACACATGGCTGTAGGCAATTTTAAATTGTTTCCAGGGGTACACGGGCAGCAGTGACCTGGTCAGTGTAGTAGTAGTTGAAAGAATGGACCGCAGACAGGCATCGAAGGCCTAAAATAAAAAAATTGGGCTGGCTGTAGGCAATTTTAAATTGGTTCCAGGGGTACACGAGCAGCAGTGGTGTGGTCAGTGGAGGCCTAGTGGAAGGAGTGACCGCAGACAGGCATCGAAGGCCTAAAATAATAACACATGGCTGTAGGCAATTTTAAATTGGTTCCAGGGGTACACGGGCAGCAGTGACCTGGTCAGTGTAGTAGTAGTTGAAAGAATGGACCGCAGACAGGCATCGAAGGCCTAAAATATAAAAATTGGGCTGGCTGTAGGCAATTTTAAATTGGTTCCAGGGGTACACGGGCAGCAGTGGTGTGGTCAGTGGAGGCCTAGTGGAAGGAGTGACCGCAGACAGGCATCGAAGGCCTAAAATAATAACACATGGCTGTAGGCAATTTTAAATTGGTTCCAGGGGTACACGGACAGCAGTGGTGTGGTCAGTGGAGGCCTAGTGGAAGGAGTGACCACAGACAGGCATCGAAGGCCTAACATAACAAAAATGTCAATACAATGGTATTGTCAGTGGCAGGCATTGAAGGATGTCAGCGCATAGACTAAACATTGGTGGAGCTGTGAGATAATTTTGCATGTGGTAGAGCACTGTTTGAGCTGGGGTGGGGGGAAACTGTCTTGTGGCCGGCGGTACAGGCCCAGGGCCCCTCATATTACAACGGTGTGTCTGACGTTGGGTGCGCACCACCACCGCCAGAGACACTTTATTGTACTAGGAGGGACCCAGTGGTAGTGCCGTCGACCAAAAGCGGGCTCACCCACCTCTTCAGACAAACTGCACTCTCACGGGTGCTGTCGCCAAGTGTCGATACCACGGCCCCGTGTGGGGAGATTGGCCATTTAGTGAGGTGTAAACATGTCGTATGCTGGACAATCAGGTGCTGAAAATTACGAGATTGGAAAAGGCATTCAGAATAGTCCACAGGCAAGACCTTTTCATAGGAAAGCTAGGTGTCAGCCGGGCAAGGTGGGGCAAAAGATTTCGAAATCCAGTTGTGGTTCATTTTAATGAAGGTTAGATCATCTACATTTTGGGTAGCCAGACGAGTCCTTTTTTCTGTTAGTATTGAACCTGCAGCACTGAATACTCTTTCTGATAGGACACTAGCTGCCGGGCAAGCAAGCTCCTGCAATGCATATTCTGCCAATTCTGGCCAGGTGTCTAATTTTGATGCCCAGTAATCAAATGGGAATGACGGTTGAGGGAGAACATCGATAAGGGATGAAAAATAGTTTGTAACCATACTGGACAAATGTTGTCTCCTGTCACTTTGAATTGATGCTGCAGTACCTGTCCTGTCTGCGGTCATAGCAAAATCACTCCACAACCTGGTCAGAAAACCCCTCTGGCCAACGCCACTTCTGATTTCTGCCCCTCTAACTCCTCTGGTCTGCTGGCCACTGCAGCTCGTGTGAGAACGATCACGGGCGCTGTGTGCAGGGAATGCCAGAAGCAAACGGTCAACAAGAGTTGATTGTTTGGTTGCTAATATTAGTTCCAAGTTCTCATGTGGCATTATATTTTGCAATTTGCCTTTATAGCGAGGATCAAGGAGGCAGGCCAACCAGTAATCGTCATCATTCATCATTTTAGTTATGCGTGTGTCCCTTTTGAGGATACGTAAGGCATAATCCGCCATGTGGGCCAAAGTTCCAGTTCTCAAATCTGCGGTTGTGCTTGGTTGAGGGGCAGTTTCAGGCAAATCCACGTCACTTGTGTCCCTCAAAAAACCAGAACCCGGCCTTGCCGCGCAACCAATTTCCAGTGGCCCCGGAAAAGCTTCCTCATTAAAAATATAATCATCCCCATCATCCTCCTCGTCCTCCTCCTCCTCTTCGCCCGCTACCTCGTCCTGTACACTGCCCTGGCCAGACAATGGCTGACTGTCATCAAGGCTTTCCTCTTCCTCAGCTGCAGACGCCTGATCCTTTATGTGCGTCAAACTTTGCATCAGCAGACGCATTAGGGGGATGCTCATGCTTATTATGGCGTTGTCTGCACTAACCAGCCGTGTGCATTCCTCAAAACACTGAAGGACTTGACACATGTCTTGAATCTTCGACCACTGCACACCTGACAACTCCATGTCTGCCATCCTACTGCCTGCCCGTGTATGTGTATCCTCCCACAAAAACATAACAGCCCGCCTCTGTTCACACAGTCTCTGAAGCATGTGCAGTGTTGAGTTCCACCTTGTTGCAACGTCTATGATTAGGCGATGCTGGGGAAGGTTCAAAGAACGCTGATAGGTCTGCATACGGCTGGAGTGTACGGGCGAACGGCGGATATGTGAGCAAAGTCCACGCACTTTGAGGAGCAGGTCGGATAACCCCGGATAACTTTTCAGGAAGCACTGCACCACCAGGTTTAAGGTGTGAGCCAGGCAAGGAATGTGTTTCAGTTGGGAAAGGGAGATGGCAGCCATGAAATTCCTTCCGTTATCACTCACTACCTTGCCTGCCTCAAGATCTACAGTGCCCAGCCACGACTGCGTTTCTTTCTGCAAGAACTCGGACAGAACTTCCGCGGTGTGTCTGTTGTCGCCCAAACACTTCATAGCCAATACAGCCTGCTGACGTTTGCCAGTAGCTGCCCCATAATGGGAGACCTGGTGTGCAACAGTGGCAGCTGCGGATGGAGTGGTTGTGCGACTGCGGTCTGTGGACGAGCTCTCGCTTCTGCAGGAGGACGAAGAGGAGGAGGAGGGGGTGCGAACGGCTACAGCCAATTGTTTCCTAGACCGTGGGCTAGGCAGAACTGTCCCACACTTTCTGTCCCCTGTGGACCCTGCATCCACCACATTTAACCAGTGTGCCGTGATGGACACGTAACGTCCCTGGCCATGCCTACTGGTCCATGCATCTGTTGTCAGGTGCACCTTTGTGCTCACAGATTGCCTGAGTGCATGGACGATGCGCTCTTTAACATGCTGGTGGAGGGCTGGGATGGCTTTTCTGGAAAAAAAGTGTCGACTGGGTAGCTCGTAGCGTGGTACAGCGTAGTCCATCAGGGCTTTGAAAGCTTCGCTTTCAACTAACCGGTAGGGCATCATCTCTAACGAGATTAGTCTAGCTATGTGTGCGTTCAAACCCTGTGTACGCGGATGCGAGGCTAAGTACTTCCTTTTTCTAACCATAGTCTCATGTAGGGTGAGCTGGACTGGAGAGCTGGAGATCGTGGAACTAGTGGGGGTGCCGGTGGACATGGCAGACTGAGAGACGGTGGGAGATGGTATTGTTGCCACCGGTGCCCTAGATGCAGTGTTTCCTACTACGAAACTGGTGATTCCCTGACCCTGACGGCTTTGGCCTGGCAAAGAAACCTGCACAGATACTGCAGGTGGTGCGGAAAATGGTGGCCCTACACTGCCGGAAGGGATGTTGCGTTGCTGACTAGCTTCATTGGCCGAGGGTGCTACAACCTTAAGGGACGTTTGGTAGTTAGTCCAGGCTTGCAAATGCATTGTGGTTAAATGTCTATGCATGCAACTTGTATTGAGACTTTTCAGATTCTGTCCTCTGCTTAAGGTAGTTGAACGTTTTTGACAGATGACTTTGCGCTGATCAATTGGATGTTGTTTAAAAAAATGCCAGACTGCACACTTCCTAGCATCGGATCCCTTTTCAGGGATTGCAGACTGAGCTTTAACCGGATGGCCACGCTGTCCTCCAACAGGTTTTGGCTTTGCCACGCGTTTTGGGCAAGATACGGGCCCGGCAGATGGAACCTGTTGCGATGTTGATGCCTGCTGCGGCCCCTCCTCCTCCGCTTCAGAACTGCTGCCGCCTGCACCCTGTTCCCCCAATGGCTGCCAATCGGGGTCAAGAACTGGGTCATCTATTACCTCTTCTTGTAGCTCGTGTGCAACTTCGTCTGTGTCACCGTGGTGGTCGGTGGTATAGCGTTCGTGATGGGGCAACATAGTCTCATCAGGGTCTGATTCTTGATCAGCAGCCTGCGATGGCAATGTTGTGGTCTGAGTCAAAGGACCAGGATAGTAGTCTGGCTGTGGCTGTGCATCAGTGCACTCCATGTCAGATTCAACTTGTAATGGGCATGGACTGTTAACTGCTTCACTTTCTAAGCCAGGGACGGTATGTGTAAAGAGCTCCATGGAGTAACCCGTTGTGTCGCCTGCTGCATTCTTCTCTGTTGTTGTTTTTGCTGAAGAGGACAAGGAAGCGACTTGTCCCTGACCGTGAACATCCACTAACGACGCGCTGCTTTGACATTTACCAGTTTCACGAGAGGAGGCAAAAGAGCTAGAGGCTGAGTCAGCAAAATAAGCCAAAACTTGCTCTTGCTGCTCCGGCTTTAAAAGCGGTTTTCCTACTCCCAGAAAAGGGAGCGTTCGAGGCCTTGTGTAGCCAGACGACGAACCTGGCTCCACAGCTCCAGACTTAGGTGCAATATTTTTTTTCCCACGACCAGCTGATGCTCCACCACTACCACTACCCTCATTACCAGCTGACAATGAACGCCCTCGGCCACGACCTCTTCCACCAGACTTCCTCATTGTTTTAAAAACGTTAACAAACGAACGGTATTTGTTGCTGTCACACAACTTACACGGTGAGCTATAACTTCAGTATGATTTAGCTACCCCTTTACAGGTGGGTGAGACCACAACGAAAATCAGCCACAATGTTACACACTCTGTTGTTGTTGGCAACAAATTAGATGGCACACACGCAGGACTGTCACTGAAGCGCAAATGTAAATATTTATCTCCCACTGATTTGTGTTTGTTTTTTTTAAAAGGGAGACTTCAGAAAAAAAAAAAATTAAAAATAATTATTTTTTACAGAAGAATTTATAAAACAAATAAAATGAAATGATTGTTTCAGGGAGAATTTAGGAAAAAAAAAAAAAAAAAGGCTTTGTAGGGCCCACTGAGTGAGAGAGGATGCACACAGGAGTCAGGAGTGGCACACAAGCCCAGAGGCCAATATTAATCTCCCACCGATTGATTTAGTTATTTTTTTTGGTAGATTTTGGAACCCAAATCAAGCAAAAAAATTAATAGGCTTTCTATGGCCCACAATTGGGGAGAGAGAGAGATGGCACACCCAGGAGTCAAGACTGGCACACAAGCAGAAGGGGCAATATGAATCTCCCACAGATTTTTTTTTTTTTTTTTTTTTTCAGGGAGACTTGAGAGAAAAAAAAATACCAAAATAATGATTTTTTTCAGGAATAATTTAGAAACCAAAGAAAATAAAATGATTGTTTCAGGGAGAATTTAGAAAACAAATAAAACAAAAAATAGGCTTTCTAGGGCAGTAGTGTATAAGCGGGTGGTTTCGTCAAACTCAATCTGACAGGTGCCCCGCCCCTATCAAAGTGTATCAAAGTGTGTAACCCCTCCCCTCCCCTTGTTTGACGGCTGGTATCCAGCTGTCCCTCCTTGTTTGATTTCCCCTTTTGATATAGTTTAATATAGTTTAATTTGTTGTAGTTTTGATATTATTCCCGTATTTTGTGGAATAACACATGTTTATAATTATAGCCTAGTCGTGTATTTATTTTACACGTGGTTTATAACACCTTTCTCATTTGTTTATAATAGATTTTATACGTATCCCCGAGTTTGATTCTGTAAGCTTTTGTTTTATTCACAGTGTATTCATATAGTGGAGAACTTAAAGCTGTTTATATGTGTCTCTACTGAACACTATGGTGAACATTAACTAAATGTTTATTTTCCCAAACAGAGAATCTGCTGTGGGTATTTGCAGTGTATTCATATAGTGGAGAACTTAAAGCTGTCTATTTGTTTTTGTAAATGGTGAACACTAACTAAATGGTGAACATTATCTAAATTAGGTTAACTGCGGTTCAGAGGTTCATAACACCTAGGTCAAGCAATTGTTGTTGTATTTGCGTACCCCATAAATGTTTATTTCCACAAACAGAAAAGTTATTGTGTCCTGAAGATGGCATCTGAGGTTATTTGTTATCTACTGAGGCCATTGCAAGCTGTGTTTATTCACATTGTAGCAGGTTTTATCCTTGTGGCTGCCTTATATACACAGAAGAGATATGCACCAATGTCACAACACAAGTTATAATATGACCCAATGTTACAACACAAGTAAGAAGCGTCGTGTTTTATACGAATAAAAGTCATTTAGGACTTATGTTATCATGTTTTTGCACTTTATTAATATGCGGACCACATAGGTCAGTGATTTTTGCACTTTATTAATATGCAGGCCACATAGGTCAGTGATTTTTGCACTTTATTAACATACAACACACAAGAAATAGACATTTAGAACTTATTTATGATTAATATGCGATTATTAGGCATTTAGGACTTATGTTATCATGTTTTTGCACTTTATTAATATGCTGACCACATAGGTCAAGGATTTTTGCACTTTATTAATATGCGGTCCACATAGGTCAGTGATTTTTGCACTTTATTAACATACCACACAAGAAATAGACATTTAGAACTTATTTATGATTAATATGCGATTATTAGGCATTTAGGACTTATGTTATCATGTTTTTGCACTTTATTAATATGCGGTTATTAGTCATTTAGGACTTATGTTATCATGTTTCTGCACTTTATTAATATGCTGACCACATAGGTCAGGGATTTTTTGTACTTTATTAATATGCGGGCCACAAACACTTCTGCACCCACGGGCGCTTCTCAACCAACCATGCATCCGGTACTCATCAGTCACTGTGAAATAATGCAAAAATACATCTGTGCGCGGCTGTCGGCATCAACATTGTGCTATTATAAGTTTATGGTTCTGTAAAGAACACGCAACACATACAGAACTCACACACACACACAAATACACACAGCACACAACACGCACACATTTCTCAAAATGCCATACACTTCAGAATATATTTGCAATTCACTACGCATGTAACACATATTTCTTCGCCCCACACGCATTTAACAGTCTTTCATATGTATCGCAGAAAGATTTTAGTTCCAACTGCGGGTCAGCGGCTTAAAGAAAAGTTATTGTGGCCTTGATTCTGGGGTAACACATGTTTATAAATATAGCCTAGTCGTGTATTTATTTTACACATGGTTTATAACACATTTCATTTGTTTTTGTTGTTTGATTGTCATGTAAGAAGCGTTGTGTTTTATACGAATATAAAAGTGACACATTCCCATATATTATTACAGCTTTCATTAATTCTACATTATTTTAGCACATATTAATTTTACACTATTAATTTTACAGGAGCCTGTGCTGCCTATAATTTGACTCCTTTTTATACAAAGACATCTAACATATACAGACTTTTAATATTTTTGTGTAAAATCGCGGTCAGACAGGCACAAACACACACACACACAAATACACACAGCACACAACACGCACACATTTCTCAAAATGCCATACACTTCAGAATATATTTGCAATTCACTACGCATGTAACACATATTTCTTCGCCCCACACGCATTTAACAGTCTTTCATATGTATCGCAGAAAGATTTTAGTTCCAACTGCGGGTCAGCGGCTTAAAGAAAAGTTATTGTGGCCTTGATTCTGGGGTAACACATGTTTATAAATATAGCCTAGTCGTGTATTTATTTTACACATGGTTTATAACACATTTCATTTGTTTTTGTTGTTTGATTGTCATGTAAGAAGCGTTGTGTTTTATACGAATATAAAAGTGACACATTCCCATATATTATTACAGCTTTCATTAATTCTACATTATTTTAGCACATATTAATTTTACACTATTAATTTTACAGGAGCCTGTGCTGCCTATAATTTGACTCCTTTTTATACAAAGACATCTAACATATACAGACTTTTAATATTTTTGTGTAAAATCGCGGTCAGACAGGCACAAACACACACACACACAAATACACACAGCACACAACACGCACACATTTCTCAAAATGCCATACACTTCAGAATATATTTGCAATTCACTACGCATGTAACACATATTTCTTCGCCCCACACGCATTTAACAGTCTTTCATATGTATCGCAGAAAGATTTTAGTTCCAACTGCGGGTCAGCGGCTTAAAGAAAAGTTATTGTGGCCTTGATTCTGGGGTAACACATGTTTATAAATATAGCCTAGTCGTGTATTTATTTTACACATGGTTTATAACACATTTCATTTGTTTTTGTTGTTTGATTGTCATGTAAGAAGCGTTGTGTTTTATACGAATATAAAAGTGACACATTCCCATATATTATTACAGCTTTCATTAATTCTACATTATTTTAGCACATATTAATTTTACACTATTAATTTTACAGGAGCCTGTGCTGCCTATAATTTGACTCCTTTTTATACAAAGACATCTAACATATACAGACTTTTAATATTTTTGTGTAAAATCGCGGTCAGACAGGCACAAACACACACACACACAAATACACACAGCACACAACACGCACACATTTCTCAAAATGCCATACACTTCAGAATATATTTGCAATTCACTACGCATGTAACACATATTTCTTCGCCCCACACGCATTTAACAGTCTTTCATATGTATCGCAGAAAGATTTTAGTTCCAACTGCGGGTCAGCGGCTTAAAGAAAAGTTATTGTGGCCTTGATTCTGGGGTAACACATGTTTATAAATATAGCCTAGTCGTGTATTTATTTTACACATGGTTTATAACACATTTCATTTGTTTTTGTTGTTTGATTGTCATGTAAGAAGCGTTGTGTTTTATACGAATATAAAAGTGACACATTCCCATATATTATTACAGCTTTCATTAATTCTACATTATTTTAGCACATATTAATTTTACACTATTAATTTTACAGGAGCCTGTGCTGCCTATAATTTGACTCCTTTTTATACAAAGACATCTAACATATACAGACTTTTAATATTTTTGTGTAAAATCGCGGTCAGACAGGCACAAATACACACACACACACACACACACACGCACACAACACAGAACCACACACAACAAACACACAGAACCCACACACACACACACACACACACAAGAAATAGACATTTAGGACTTATTTATGTTATTATCTTTATGCACTTTGAATGTGCTGTCTATAATTTGACTCTATCCTTGTTTTGTTGAAAATAACTGGACATACATAAGAAACCGGGCAATATATCTTTATAGAAATAACACTTCTGCACTCTTTGTGTATTTCTATCAGTTTTATTCAGGCATTTATAACACAACATGTTTGATATTGGTAATTTGATTCTGGGAACACATTTTAAGTTACTGCTGCACATGTATTACTGTTTTTCTTGTTTTTTGTGTAAAATTTCGTTGTTGGCTTACAAAGACATTTCTTTGAGAAATGTGTAGCATAACCAATTACCCATCACGGCCACTAGATGGCAGAATATCATATTAATTATTCTGGGATAACATTTCTCTTTGGGCATTTCTATCAGTTTTATTTATGCTTTTATAACACAACATGTCTGCTATTGTTAATTTGATTCGGGGATAACACATGTTTATAAAAATAACGCTATAGCAAGCGGTAATGTCAAATTCTGAAAATAGCCATTTTATATTGAATTACTAACATTTTTCTATTTTAGCGCTGACACAGCCACATATATTATTCCAGCTTTCTTTAATTCTGCATTATTTTATCACATGATGAAAATAGTCATTTATATTGAATTACTGCAGCTCGCGGCGCGTTACCACTGGACTCGTTTCTCAATTAATTTCCCAGCTGACGACGCTATCTATAATTCTGCGTATACCTTAGGCGTGTATTTACATGACAGTGTAATTATTTCTCACAATAAAACAACAGCTCAAATTTTAAGTTAGCTAACAGCATAATGATGACAAATGCATCTTTGCGGAATCTGATAACGACACGCTGAACAAAGGACGGAGCCTGACAAATACACACAACACACAACACGCACATATTATGAAAAATGACAACCATTGTATGTGATTTAAAAGACTTTAGTTAGATTTATCAGGGGTGATTTAGTTTGAAAGCACGCAACTCCTCGGTAATGTCATGTGTTGGACACGCATTTAACAGTCTTTCATATGTATCGCAGAAAGATTTTAGTTCCATCTGTGCGAGTTTGCTTTGAGCGTACTGCGCAGACATGTCAGTAAACATTTTGACATGGTCAGCATCCCACGAAGGACGACCTGTGTAAGGTGTATGTACAGCAACTTTCTGCTTTCTACCTACACGGCGTCGGGATACGGTTCGTTTCTTTAGAGGTAATACAGGGGCAAAAACGCTAGAAAAGTCTGCAAGAGCAGTATCTGCAGATTGCACAGTCTGGCACACAGGTATATTGAGGGGCTCTGTGGGTGACCACATTGTCTTGCTATATTAATTTACACCGCAAATATGTTTATACCGTAAAACTATATTATACTATATCAGTTGCTTTAATCCTTTGTATGTAAACACGAACTACGCGCAATTTCTCATACAGATACTGACACGGAGACATCTGACGCTATGGCTGAAAACTGGTGTGTTCCCGAACCACGCGATACGCTGGGTTCAGACGTGGAGATCATAGATGTCAAGAACCCTGCAACTTCAGCGAAACCCGATGCGCCTAAAAGACGCGGCAACTCGTTACGCCGATGTTTCAAGAATAGAAAAGGTATCTGTTCACTTGAAATACAGTCGATTCTCACTTTTGTGTAATACTCATATTTACTTACAGCTGCTAGCTAACTGTCAGAAAATTCATTTTTGAATATATATATATATATATATATATATATATATATTCTTCTCACCGCTGCAGTTTTGTGTAGAAAATCAATTCTGTGTTCGCTAATCGTTATATTTTTACTTACACCCGCTAATCTAGTTGCCCGGAAAATACAGCTTGAAAAAGAGAATATTCCCGCCTCTGCGAGTTTGAGCATTGCGCCTCCCGTTAAACCAGGAGCTGATGTGGGACAATTCCCGCTTCATACTTGTAAGTATATATCTGGACTGCTCTATACAGGTTTATGTAAATATTGTTACAATGATTTCATGGCTACCTGTCCCCATTAACTTTTCAAATATTACGTATGATCATAGCTATGCGTCGCCGTTTAGCTTTTCCAATTTTGCGCCGTTTCGCGGCTAACCGCCACTTGTATCTTTTCTTTTAGATACGTCGCCTCTTCAACAACGAGTTTTGCACCGGCGTAATTACGACACTGAAGAGAATCAACCACAAAGAGCTAATACGGCGGTGCGAACAACATCTCTCTCGCCCATCTGTGTTGTGGATCGTGATGAATGCTACGCTGCACCAAAACAACCCGGGAATCCAAGCCCCAAGATTTCACATCAGAAATATACGAACGTTTCAAGAGAGAAACGTGCAGCGCCGAACGCTAGGCCCCGCATAACTCGGCCCGCCAATAGCACAAGCGCCATACCCCAAGTTACGCCTGAAAACAGAGAAATTGAACAGCTCTCCGAGGGTATGTGGTCACCCACAGAGCCCCTCAATATACCTGTGTGCCAGACTGTGCAATCTGCAGATACTGCTCTTGCAGACTTTTCTAGCGTTTTTGCCCCTGTATTACCTCTAAAGAAACGAACCGTATCCCGACGCCGTGTAGGTAGAAAGCAGAAAGTTGCTGTACATACACCTTACACAGGTCGTCCTTCGTGGGATGCTGACCATGTCAAAATGTTTACTGACATGTCTGCGCAGTACGCTCAAAGCAAACTCGCACAGATGGAACTAAAATCTTTCTGCGATACATATGAAAGACTGTTAAATGCGTGTCCAACACATGACATTACCGAGGAGTTGCGTGCTTTCAAACTAAATCACCCCTGATAAATCTAACTAAAGTCTTTTAAATCACATACAATGGTTGTCATTTTTCATAATATGTGCGTGTTGTGTGTTGTGTGTATTTGTCAGGCTCCGTCCTTTGTTCAGCGTGTCGTTATCAGATTCCGCAAAGATGCATTTGTCATCATTATGCTGTTAGCTAACTTAAAATTTGAGCTGTTGTTTTATTGTGAGAAATAATTACACTGTCATGTAAATACACGCCTAAGGTATACGCAGAATTATAGATAGCGTCGTCAGCTGGGAAATTAATTGAGAAACGAGTCCAGTGGTAACGCGCCGCGAGCTGCAGTAATTCAATATAAATGACTATTTTCATCATGTGATAAAATAATGCAGAATTAAAGAAAGCTGGAATAATATATGTGGCTGTGTCAGCGCTAAAATAGAAAAATGTTAGTAATTCAATATAAAATGGCTATTTTCAGAATTTGACATTACCGCTTGCTATAGCGTTATTTTTATAAACATGTGTTATCCCCGAATCAAATTAACAATAGCAGACATGTTGTGTTATAAAAGCATAAATAAAACTGATAGAAATGCCCAAAGAGAAATGTTATCCCAGAATAATTAATATGATATTCTGCCATCTAGTGGCCGTGATGGGTAATTGGTTATGCTACACATTTCTCAAAGAAATGTCTTTGTAAGCCAACAACGAAATTTTACACAAAAAACAAGAAAAACAGTAATACATGTGCAGCAGTAACTTAAAATGTGTTCCCAGAATCAAATTACCAATATCAAACATGTTGTGTTATAAATGCCTGAATAAAACTGATAGAAATACACAAAGAGTGCAGAAGTGTTATTTCTATAAAGATATATTGCCCGGTTTCTTATGTATGTCCAGTTATTTTCAACAAAACAAGGATAGAGTCAAATTATAGACAGCACATTCAAAGTGCATAAAGATAATAACATAAATAAGTCCTAAATGTCTATTTCTTGTGTGTGTGTGTGTGTGTGTGTGGGTTCTGTGTGTTTGTTGTGTGTGGTTCTGTGTTGTGTGCGTGTGTGTGTGTGTGTGTGTGTGTATTTGTGCCTGTCTGACCGCGATTTTACACAAAAATATTAAAAGTCTGTATATGTTAGATGTCTTTGTATAAAAAGGAGTCAAATTATAGGCAGCACAGGCTCCTGTAAAATTAATAGTGTAAAATTAATATGTGCTAAAATAATGTAGAATTAATGAAAGCTGTAATAATATATGGGAATGTGTCACTTTTATATTCGTATAAAACACAACGCTTCTTACATGACAATCAAACAACAAAAACAAATGAAATGTGTTATAAACCATGTGTAAAATAAATACACGACTAGGCTATATTTATAAACATGTGTTACCCCAGAATCAAGGCCACAATAACTTTTCTTTAAGCCGCTGACCCGCAGTTGGAACTAAAATCTTTCTGCGATACATATGAAAGACTGTTAAATGCGTGTGGGGCGAAGAAATATGTGTTACATGCGTAGTGAATTGCAAATATATTCTGAAGTGTATGGCATTTTGAGAAATGTGTGCGTGTTGTGTGCTGTGTGTATTTGTGTGTGTGTGTGTTTGTGCCTGTCTGACCGCGATTTTACACAAAAATATTAAAAGTCTGTATATGTTAGATGTCTTTGTATAAAAAGGAGTCAAATTATAGGCAGCACAGGCTCCTGTAAAATTAATAGTGTAAAATTAATATGTGCTAAAATAATGTAGAATTAATGAAAGCTGTAATAATATATGGGAATGTGTCACTTTTATATTCGTATAAAACACAACGCTTCTTACATGACAATCAAACAACAAAAACAAATGAAATGTGTTATAAACCATGTGTAAAATAAATACACGACTAGGCTATATTTATAAACATGTGTTACCCCAGAATCAAGGCCACAATAACTTTTCTTTAAGCCGCTGACCCGCAGTTGGAACTAAAATCTTTCTGCGATACATATGAAAGACTGTTAAATGCGTGTGGGGCGAAGAAATATGTGTTACATGCGTAGTGAATTGCAAATATATTCTGAAGTGTATGGCATTTTGAGAAATGTGTGCGTGTTGTGTGCTGTGTGTATTTGTGTGTGTGTGTGTTTGTGCCTGTCTGACCGCGATTTTACACAAAAATATTAAAAGTCTGTATATGTTAGATGTCTTTGTATAAAAAGGAGTCAAATTATAGGCAGCACAGGCTCCTGTAAAATTAATAGTGTAAAATTAATATGTGCTAAAATAATGTAGAATTAATGAAAGCTGTAATAATATATGGGAATGTGTCACTTTTATATTCGTATAAAACACAACGCTTCTTACATGACAATCAAACAACAAAAACAAATGAAATGTGTTATAAACCATGTGTAAAATAAATACACGACTAGGCTATATTTATAAACATGTGTTACCCCAGAATCAAGGCCACAATAACTTTTCTTTAAGCCGCTGACCCGCAGTTGGAACTAAAATCTTTCTGCGATACATATGAAAGACTGTTAAATGCGTGTGGGGCGAAGAAATATGTGTTACATGCGTAGTGAATTGCAAATATATTCTGAAGTGTATGGCATTTTGAGAAATGTGTGCGTGTTGTGTGCTGTGTGTATTTGTGTGTGTGTGTGTTTGTGCCTGTCTGACCGCGATTTTACACAAAAATATTAAAAGTCTGTATATGTTAGATGTCTTTGTATAAAAAGGAGTCAAATTATAGGCAGCACAGGCTCCTGTAAAATTAATAGTGTAAAATTAATATGTGCTAAAATAATGTAGAATTAATGAAAGCTGTAATAATATATGGGAATGTGTCACTTTTATATTCGTATAAAACACAACGCTTCTTACATGACAATCAAACAACAAAAACAAATGAAATGTGTTATAAACCATGTGTAAAATAAATACACGACTAGGCTATATTTATAAACATGTGTTACCCCAGAATCAAGGCCACAATAACTTTTCTTTAAGCCGCTGACCCGCAGTTGGAACTAAAATCTTTCTGCGATACATATGAAAGACTGTTAAATGCGTGTGGGGCGAAGAAATATGTGTTACATGCGTAGTGAATTGCAAATATATTCTGAAGTGTATGGCATTTTGAGAAATGTGTGCGTGTTGTGTGCTGTGTGTATTTGTGTGTGTGTGTGAGTTCTGTATGTGTTGCGTGTTCTTTACAGAACCATAAACTTATAATAGCACAATGTTGATGCCGACAGCCGCGCACAGATGTATTTTTGCATTATTTCACAGTGACTGATGAGTACCGGATGCATGGTTGGTTGAGAAGCGCCCGTGGGTGCAGAAGTGTTTGTGGCCCGCATATTAATAAAGTACAAAAAATCCCTGACCTATGTGGTCAGCATATTAATAAAGTGCAGAAACATGATAACATAAGTCCTAAATGACTAATAACCGCATATTAATAAAGTGCAAAAACATGATAACATAAGTCCTAAATGCCTAATAATCGCATATTAATCATAAATAAGTTCTAAATGTCTATTTCTTGTGTGGTATGTTAATAAAGTGCAAAAATCACTGACCTATGTGGACCGCATATTAATAAAGTGCAAAAATCCTTGACCTATGTGGTCAGCATATTAATAAAGTGCAAAAACATGATAACATAAGTCCTAAATGCCTAATAATCGCATATTAATCATAAATAAGTTCTAAATGTCTATTTCTTGTGTGTTGTATGTTAATAAAGTGCAAAAATCACTGACCTATGTGGCCTGCATATTAATAAAGTGCAAAAATCACTGACCTATGTGGTCCGCATATTAATAAAGTGCAAAAACATGATAACATAAGTCCTAAATGACTTTTATTCGTATAAAACACGACGCTTCTTACTTGTGTTGTAACATTGGGTCATATTATAACTTGTGTTGTGACATTGGTGCATATCTCTTCTGTGTATATAAGGCAGCCACAAGGATAAAACCTGCTACAATGTGAATAAACACAGCTTGCAATGGCCTCAGTAGATAACAAATAACCTCAGATGCCATCTTCAGGACACAATAACTTTTCTGTTTGTGGAAATAAACATTTATGGGGTACGCAAATACAACAACAATTGCTTGACCTAGGTGTTATGAACCTCTGAACCGCAGTTAACCTAATTTAGATAATGTTCACCATTTAGTTAGTGTTCACCATTTACAAAAACAAATAGACAGCTTTAAGTTCTCCACTATATGAATACACTGCAAATACCCACAGCAGATTCTCTGTTTGGGAAAATAAACATTTAGTTAATGTTCACCATAGTGTTCAGTAGAGACACATATAAACAGCTTTAAGTTCTCCACTATATGAATACACTGTGAATAAAACAAAAGCTTACAGAATCAAACTCGGGGATACGTATAAAATCTATTATAAACAAATGAGAAAGGTGTTATAAACCACGTGTAAAATAAATACACGACTAGGCTATAATTATAAACATGTGTTATTCCACAAAATACGGGAATAATATCAAAACTACAACAAATTAAACTATATTAAACTATATCAAAAGGGGAAATCAAACAAGGAGGGACAGCTGGATACCAGCCGTCAAACAAGGGGAGGGGAGGGGTTACACACTTTGATACACTTTGATAGGGGCGGGGCACCTGTCAGATTGAGTTTGACGAAACCACCCGCTTATACACTACTTAGGGCCCACTGAGTGACAGATGACGCACACAGGAGTCAGGAGTGGCACACAAGCCCAGAGGCCAATATTAATCTCCCACCGATTGATTTAGTGATTTTTTTCAGGTAGATTTTGGAACCCAAATCAAGCAAAAAAATTAATAGGCTTTCTATGGCCCACAATTGGGGAGAGAGAGAGAGATGGCACACCCAGCAGTCAAGACTGGCACACAAGCAGAAGGGGCAATATGAATCTCCCACAGATTTTTTTTTTTTTTTTTTTTCAGGGAGACTTGAGAGAAAAAAAATACAAAAAAAATGATTTTTTTCAGGAATAATTTAGAAACCAAAGAAAATAAAATGATTGTTTCAGGGAGAATTTAGAAAACAAATAAAACAAAAAATAGGCTTTCTAGGGCCCACTGAGTGACAGATGACGCACACAGGAGTCAGGAGTGGCACACAAGCCCAGAGGCCAATATTAATCTCCCACTGATTGATTTAGTGATTTTTTTCAGGTAGATTTTGGAACCCAAATCAAGCAAAAAAATTAATAGGCTTTCTATGGCCCACAATTGGGGAGAGAGAGAGAGATGGCACACCCAGGAGTCAAGACTGGCACACAAGCAGAAGGGGCAATATGAATCTCCCACAGATTTTTTTTTTTTTTTTTTTTTTCAGGGAGACTTGAGAGAAAAAAAAATACAAAAAAAATGATTTTTTTCAGGAATAATTTAGAAACGAAAGAAAATAAAATGATTGTTTCAGGGAGAATTTAGAAAACAAATAAAACAAAAAATAGGCTTTCTAGGGCCCACTGAGTGACAGATGACGCACACAGGAGTCAGGAGTGGCACACAAGCCCAGAGGCCAATATTAATCTCCCACTGATTGATTTAGTGATTTTTTTCAGGTAGATTTTGGAACCCAAATCAAGCAAAAAAATTAATAGGCTTTCTATGGCCCACAATTGGGGAGAGAGAGAGAGATGGCACACCCAGGAGTCAAGACTGGCACACAAGCAGAAGGGGCAATATGAATCTCCCACAGATTTTTTTTTTTTTTTTTTCAGGGAGACTTGAGAGAAAAAAAAATACAAAAAAAAATGATTTTTTTCAGGAATAATTTAGAAACCAAAGAAAATAAAATGATTGTTTCAGGGAGAATTTAGAAAACAAATAAAACAAAAAATAGGCTTTCTAGGGCCCACTGAGTGACAGATGACGCACACAGGAGTCAGGAGTGGCACACAAGCCCAGAGGCCAATATTAATCTCCCACTGATTGATTTAGTGATTTTTTTCAGGTAGATTTTGGAACCCAAATCAAGCAAAAAAATTAATAGGCTTTCTATGGCCCACTGAGTGAGAGATGGCACACACAGGAGTAAGGAGTGGCACACAAGCCCTGAGGCCAATATTTTTCTCCCACTGATTGATTGATTGATTTTTTCAAGTAGAATTAGGAACCCAAATCAACCCAAAAAATAAATAGGCTTTCTATGGCCCACTATTTGTGAGAGAGATGGCACGCTCAGGACTGGCACACAAGCCCAGAGGCCAATATTAATCTCCCACTTTTTTTTTTTTTCCAGGGAAAATTTATAAACCCAATAAAAAAAATAATAATAAATAGGCTTTCTATGGCCCACTATCTGAGAGAGAGAGATGGCACGCTTAGGACTGGCACACAAGCCCAAAGGCCAATATTAATCTCCCACTGATTGATTGATTGATTTTTTCAGGTAGAATTATGAACCCAAATCAACCAAAAAAATAAATAGGCTTTCTATGGCCCACTATTTGTGAGAGAGATGGCACGCTCAGGACTGGCACACAAGCCCAGAGGCCAATATTAATCTCCCACTTTTTTTTTTTTCCAGGGAAAATTTATAAACCCAATAAAATAATAAAAAAATAGGCTTTCTATGGCCCACTATCTGAGAGAGAGAGAGATGGCACGCTTAGGACTGGCACACAAGCCCAAAGGCCAATATTAATCTCCCACTGATTGATTTATTGATTTTTTCAGGTAGAATTTAGAACCCAAATCAAGCAAAAAAATTAATAGGCTTTCTATGGCCCACTGAGTGAGAGATGGCACACACAGGAGTAAGGAGTGGCACACAAGCCCTGAGGCCAATATTTTTCTCCCACTGATTGATGTTGTGATTTTTTCTGGTAGATTTTGGAACCCAAATCAAGCAAAAAAATAAATAGGCTTTCTATGGCCCACTGAGTGAGAGATGACACAGACAGAGATGGCACTCTAGCAGAAATGTCAATCTTAATCTCCCACAAAAAAAAAAAAAAAAAAAAAAAAAAAGGAACTGTCCTTCAATTACTATCTCCCTGCAGTAATCTCAGCCAGGTATGGCAGGCAGCAATAAGGAGTGGACTGATGCACAAATTAAATAAAAAGTGTGGACAAACAAACAAGATAGCTGTGCAGAAAGGAAGGAACAAGAGGATTTGTGCTTTGAAAAAAGCAGTTGCTTTGCACAGCGGCGTACACACAGCAATGCAGCTATCAGGGAGCCTTCTAGGGCAGCCCAATGAGCTACAGCGCTGAGGAAAAAAAAAAAAAAAGGAGCTTCCACTGTCCCTGCACACCGAAGGTGGTGTTGGGCAGTGGAAATCGCTACAGCACAAGCGGTTTTGTGGTTAATGGACCCTGCCTAACGCTATCCCTGCTTCTGACAAAGCGGCAGCAACCTCTCCCTAAGCTCAGATCAGCAGCAGTAACATGGCGGTCGGCGGGAACTCCCCTTTATAGCCCCTGTGACGCCGCAGACAGCAAGCCAATCACTGCAATGCCCTTCTCTAAGATGGTGGGGACCAGGACCTATGTCATCACGCTGCCCACACTCTGCGTTTACCTTCATTGGCTGAGAAATGGCGCTTTTCGCGTAATTGAAACGCGACTTTGGCGCGAAAGTCGCGTACCGCATGGCCGACCACGCACAGGGGTCGGATCGGGTTTCATGAAACTCGACTTCGCCAAAAGTCGGCGACTTTTGAAAATGTTCGACCCGTTTCGCTCAACCCTACTGGTGACACTTCTAGACCCACGCTACAAGGAGAACTTTCAATCTCTTCTGTCAGAGGCAGAGAGGTGTACTAAAATGCTGCAGTACCAGAGGGCCCTTGTAACGGAATTACTTAGAAAATTCCCATGTGAGAACGCTGGAAGCAGATGTCAGAGTTTGTTGTACAACCAAGGAGTCCAAGTGAGAGAGAGAGAGAAGTACAATCCAGCTTAGGCAGGGGAACAATGGCAAAGTTCTGGGACAGTTTTCTCAGACCCTCCCATCGTGCTGGCATAGAGGCAAGGGGTGCTGTCACAAGAAGTGCAATGTTTGGGAAGATGCTGAGGGAGTACCATGCAGATCGTACAAACGTCCTCCGGGATTCCTCTGTGCCTTTTAATTATTGGGTATCCAAGCTGGACACGTGGCATGAACTGACTCTCTACGATTTGGAGATCCTGGCCTGCGCTGCTGCTAGCGTTCTGCCAGAGCGGGTTTTTAGTGCTGCTGGTGGAATTATAACAGATAAACGCATCCGCCTGTCAACTGAAGATGCTGACAGGCTGACTCTTATAAAAATGAACAAGGTCTGGATTGGGAAAGACTTCCGTACACCACCAAGTGAAAGCAGCAAAACATAACCTCAAATACATTCTCTCTTTTGGGGAGGTGTATTCTTATGCACCTCTTCACAACAACACATGGGTATACACTTCCAGATTTGGTCTGTTTGTTGTTATCCTCCTCCTTATCCTCATCCTCATCATCCACAACCAGTAGAACACCAGGGTGAATGGATTCCGTGATGCCTAAGTCATAATTTTTTTTTGCAAGAGTGTAAATATAATGCCGTAACTAATTGGAAACCAAAACAAAATGTTACTCCCACAGGGGGAAATGTCATAAAAAAATAGATGTACGTCTATTATTCCCATTTATTCTTATATATTCCATTTTGCCTATCTCTGGAGAGCCCTCTAATGAGGTAGTGTATACCTCTACAATAAAAAATTATTCAAAGACTTTTATATTATATATTTTTATTTATTGCCCTGTCTCTGAGCTGTTGCCGGAGACAAACATATCTTGTTGGACACATTCTGGCTTCAAATCTATGAAGCTGTGTTCGTCCACCTTTTGTTATTTACTTTCATCGGTGGATTCACATTATTTTTTTATTTGTTTGATTTCATTATAATTTAGCTTTATGTCTCCTCATTCTCCACCACTAGATCACCAGGCTTAATGTCTTCTGTGCCGCTACAGGCAGTCAATTTTTTGTCAAGGGTGTCTATGATGCCCATAGTATGTTTTTAAAAAATGTATCCCCCTTGGGGAAATGTTTGTCAGCCCATGCACTGCGTGTATGGGCATTACAAGTCTAGGAGACACAATCCTTTAAATTGGGCCTTGTTTTAAATGAGGCCTTCCTCTACCTCTCATCATTTTCCACCACTAGATCACCAGGGTTCACGTGTTCCATGCTGCTACAGACAGTCAATTTTTTGGCAAGGGTGTTTATGATCCTCATGAAATTTTTTTTTAAAATGTACCCCCCATGTGCAAATGCTTGTCAGGCCATGCACTCCATTACAAGCCTCAGAGACCACACACCTACATTGTGCCTACTTCTTAACTCTGTTTCCTGTAATGTATCTTCCTTACCTGTCACTAGATGACAAGGGTGAACGTGCTCTGTACTGTTATAGGCCGGTGAATTTTGGGCAAGGGGGCTGTGATGGCACTATTTTATTTATTACAAAATCACCCCCCATTGGGGAATTGTTTGTCAACTCATGCACTCCATTACAAGTCACAGAGACCCACACCCCTACATTGGGACTACTTCTTAACTCGGTTTCCTGCAATGTCTCTTCCTTATCTCAGACTACATGACCTAGGTGAACATGTTCTGTACTGTTATAGGCCACTGAATTTTGGGCAAGGGGGGCTGTGATGGCAATAGTATATTTTTATATAAGGTACCCCCCATTGGTGAAACCACATCCTTGTTGGCAAAAACTTCATATCATTTGTGTACCTTGAAGAACTCCCTTGAAAAGCTCCTTTTTGTGTTGCCTTGTTGCTCACATTGGACCCAATACACTTCATATAAATTTGATAAATCAATGCTGTTAGTTTGGCTCAGTAGTTCATTACAAATATTTCTTTATCCACTATATTAGTTTCTCTCCTTGAGAGCCATAACTTTGGCTACATCAAATATACAAATGTTGAATATACAAATTTTGATTGAAATATACCAAATGCATTCAGACAATTACATAGCTGTATTTCTTGTAAAACATTTACAGATGTGACAGACAATGCTCATAGTGACACAATCTTGAGAAATTTTATTTTATTCAGTTCACAAACAGTTCTAAGCTTCTATATGTTTGTCATTGTAAAACACTAAGGTTTACTGAAATGCTGCAAGTGGTGATTTTATCTAAATCCATGTGGCTTTTATATTCTAGGGGTTTATGGCCCCTCATCTGATGACTCCATGATATCTTAGTTTCATCCGACCTTGAAAGCTGGCCACTTGAAGGGCTGGGTGAAACTAGAGTTACTACATAGTGTTAATAACTATATAAGACCAGAGAAACATGACTAAGACAGATGCAAACACTGGGGTACCTGTACATGTACAGTGTGCTCATACATGCATTTTTGGGAACTCCCATGCAGTATAGTGAATCTCACAGTGGTTCTCTGTCTTGGTGTTGCTTCTCTGATATTCCAGACGGATGATGTTTAAAAGCCTCTTGTTGCTGATGTAAGTATGCTGTATGTACAGTAGTTAATCTTTATATATACTTAAATCATTATATGTATTTAATCCTTATATGTACTTAACCTTTGTGTGTTAACATAAACAAAAGTGTATGCACTCATACTATTCAATCATACTATTCCTTTAATTTTGTACTTTGCAATAAAATTGTGTTGTATTGCAAGTATTAGCCTTCTTTAAAGCCGTATCTGAAACTTAGTGTTAAAAACGTGGCTAATAAAATTGCAAAATTCTCCTGTAAATAATTCTGCAAAGAGGGAACCATCATACCATTTAAGGATGCAAAAAGTTGATCGTCCTTCAATGTAGTGCGTCCTGCTCTCAACATATTGTCGGGATTTCACTACCATTTTAAAAGGGTTTGACAGCTTGAGGCTTCATGGTACACATTTTTTTTTAAATAACAGTCTCCTGTCTCCAATCACGTCATTGAGACTGCATTGCTGGGTATTATCAAAATCTTAACTTACAACAAACATCATTTTGTGTCACATTACTAAACTTTATAGTCTTGCAAGAATTTAAAGTATTCTGTTTCACTCGCTTTTGGACTAATTGGTGATATTTTTATCAGCCACAACCCTGAATTTTTAGCAAGTTTTGGTGGAAGATTATTTCCTTTTTTTCCTTGCAGTCAGTTCTCCTTAACTCTGTGTGATTTTATATGTGATTTTTTATTTGAACATTGAGAAATGGATTTGGTAGGGATAGAGAGCACTTTTCTGACATTTGAAAAAAATCTTTTGGAACCATGCCTTGTTTAACGGCCATCATCTTGCAATGTATGATCTTTGCCTACAGTTTAACAGTTCAATGAATGCTTTTCTTTTCCATTAGAAGACGATTTCAGGGAAGCAACAATATTTTCTTTATCTGATACAATAACAGTCGTTTCTGTGGAGAAAATGAACACTTTGCATGGAGGTGTAATTTTTTTGGTGTGGAAATGCCATTTACTTTAATATGTTGGAAATCTTGCACTAAAGCCCCATTAATAATCACTTGGTTAGATTAACTTAGACCTTTTATGTCTATGATTGGCAACTTCTGGATGTACAAAATGCATATTGTGAAGTGGATTTTCATGGGCATATCCAGTATGTGGGTTCCAAGGCGTAATGGGGTGCATATGACTGACTATGCAGCAGGGCTGGCCTTGCTGCCAATGTGTAAAACAAAGGAGTATGGAGCACAAAATGCATATTGTGAAGTGGATTTTCATTTGTCCATACAGTATGTGGGTTCCAAGGCCTAATGGGGTGCATATGACTATACAGCAGGGCTCGCCTTGCTGCCAATGTGTAAAACAAAGGAGTATGGAGCACAAAATGCATATTGTGAAGTGGATTTTCAGGGGCCCATCCAGTATGTGGGTTCCAAGGCATAATGGGGTGCATATGACTATGTAGCAGGGCTCGCCTTGCTGCCAATGTGTAAAACAAAGGAGTACAAAGCACAAAATGCATATTGTGAAGTGGATTTTCCTGGGCCCATCCATTATATGGGTTCAAAGGCTTATTGGGGTGCATTTGAATTGGTAGCAGGGCAGGCCTTGAATTCAATGCAACACTTTTTCAGGAGTCCCCCCTGGACATCTTCTGACATGGGTATTGTGGTGCGTCGTAATTCTTGGCAGCCCATCCACTCACAGCATGGGCTACAACAGCTTAGGAGACCCACTGTTTCATAATGGCCCATTAAGAAGATTAATAACATAGTAACATAGTAACATAGTTAGTAAGGCCGAAAAAAGACATTTGTCCATCCAGTTCAGCCTAAATTCCATCATAATAAATCCCCAGATCTACATCCTTCTACAGAACCTAATAATTGTATGATACAATATTGTTCTGCTCCAGGAAGACATCCAGGCCTCTCTTGAACCCCTCGACTGAGTTCGCCATCACCACCTCCTCAGGCAAGCAATTCCAGATTCTCACTGCCCTAACAGTAAAGAATCCTCTTCTATGTTGGTGGAAAAACCTTCTCTCCTCCAGACGCAAAGAATGCCGCCTGATGCACCAGTAAAAATAGGCCATGTGACTTTAAGAGTCCCTCCTTCATAAATAGTGTTGAGCTATACCGTCCGATACTTGAAAGTATCGGTATCGGATAGTATCGGTCGATACCCGAAAAATATCGGATATCGCCGATACCGATATCCGATACCAATACAAGTCAATGGGACATCAAGTATCGGAAGGTATTCTCATGGTTCCCAGGGTCTGAAGGAGAGGAAACTCTCCTTCAGGCCCTGGGATCCATAGGGATGTGTAAAATAAAGAATTAAAATAAAAAATATTGATATGCTCACCTCTCCAGCGGCCCCTGGACATCACGCTGGTAACCGGCCGGCTTCTTTGTTTAAAATGAGCGCCTTTAGGACCTGTGAATGACGTCGCGGCTTCTGATTGGTCGCGTGCCGCCCATGTGACCGCCACGCGACCAATCAGAAGCCGCGACGTCATTCGCAGGTCCTTAATTCCTAGAATTAGGAGTTTTGTGAATGAGAATGACGTCGCGGCTTCTGATTGGTCGCGTGCCGGTCACATGGGCGGCACGTGACCAATCAGAAGCCGCGACGTCATTCGCAGGTCCTAAAGGCGCTCATTTTAAACAAAGAAGCCGGCCGGTTACCAGCGTGATGTCCAGGGGCCGCCGGAGAGGTGAGCATATCAATATTTTTTATTTTAATTCTTTATTTTACACATCCCTATTGATCCGATACCGATACCCGATACCACAAAAGTATCGGATCTCGGTATCGGAATTCCGATACCGCAAGTATCGGCCGATACCCGATACTTGCGGTATCGGAATGCTCAACACTATTCATAAATGAAGCAAGATGGGTCTGCTTATGTGTCACACACCACATGGCCAGCTAGGATTGTTAAATGTTACAATTACATTTCCCAGTGAATGCATTTGTAGTGGTTGAAAGCAATGTTAGAGTTGAAAAACGCTTCAAAAACGCTGCGTCTGAACTAAGCCCAAGTGGGGGAGGAACATTTCGGTATGGAGTTAATAATTTGGCCTTACAGGCAAGTCATTAACCTGCAAAAGGATGTGCCTTGACATATTTCCCAGCAAAATCCATTTTGGTTTTGTTTTAGTGTGTTTTTTGTTGAACCAGGAAAAATTGCATGAATCTCGGAAAAAAATGAATAAAGCTGTGCACTAGGAGTCGGGAATGATTCCAGGGGGATCCCCATGATGTTCATGTGTCATTTGAGCAGTGTTTCCATCATTTTCAGATGTTTTTAGACCTTAACCCCTTTCTGACATGGGACGTACTATCCCGTCGAGGTGGGGTGGGCCCCCATGACCATGGACGGGATAGTACGTCCAGCGCGATCGGCGGCGCTCACGGGGGGAGCGCCGCCGATCGCGGCCGGGTGTCAGCTGTTTATCGCAGCTGACATCCGGCACTATGTGCCAGGAGCGGTCACGGACCGCCCCCGGCACATTAACCCCTGGCACACCGCGATCAAAGATGATCGCGATGTGCCGGCGGTATAAGGAAGCTTCCCGCAGGGAGGGGGCTCCCTGCGGGCTTCCCTGGGCCCCCGCAGCAACGCGATGTGATCGCGTTGCTGTGAGGGTCTTACCTCCCTCCCTGCTTCCTCCAGCCCAGGATCCAAGATGGCCGCGGATCCGGGTCCTGCAGGGAGGGAGGTGGCTTCACAGAGCCTGCTCAGAGCAGGCACTGTGAAGGCTGCAGCGCTGCATGTCAGATCAGTGATCTGACAGAGTGCTGTGCACACTGTCAGATCACTGATCTGTGATGTCCCCCCCTGGGACAATGTAAAAAAGTAAAAAAAAAATTTCAAAATGTGTAAAAAAAAAAAAAGAAAAAATATTCCTTAATAATGAAAAAAAAAATATATATATATTATTCCCCTAAATACATTTCTTTATCTAAATAAAAAAAAAAACAATAAAAGTACACATATTTAGTATCGGCGCGTCCGTAACGGCCCGACCTATAAAACTGGCCCACCAGTTAACCCCTTTAGTAAACACCGTAAGAAAAAAAAAAAAAAAACGAGGCAAAAAACAACGCTTTATTATCATACCGCCGAACAAAAAGTGGAATAACACGCGATTAAAAAAGACAGATATAAATAACCATGATACCGCTGAAAGCATCATCTTGTCCCGCAAAAAACGAGCCGCTATACAGCATCATCAGCAAAAAAAAAAAAAGTTATTGTCTTGAGAATAAAGCGATGCAAAAATAATTATTTTTTCTATAAAATAGTTTTTATCATATAAAAGCGCCAAAACATCAAAAAATGATATAAATGAGATGTCACTGTAATCGTACTGACCCGAAGAATAAAACTGCTTTATCAATTTTACCAAACGCGGAACGGTATAAACGCTTCCCCCAAAAGAAATTCATGAATAGCTGTTTTTTGGTCATTCTGCCTCGGAAAAATCGGAATAAGAAGCGATCAAAAAATGTAACGTGCCCGAAAATGTTACCAATAAAAACGTCAACTCGTCCCGCAAAAAACAAGACCTCACATGACTCTGTGAACCAAAATATGGAAAAATTATAGCTCTCAAAATGTGGTAACGCAAAAAATATTTTTTGCAATAAAAAGCGTCTTTTAGTGTGTGACGGCTGCCAATCATAAAAATCCGCTAAAAAACCCGCTATAAAAGTAAATCAAACCCCCCTTCATCACCCCCTTAGTTAGGGAAAAATTAAAAAAAATGTATTTATTTCCATTTTTCCATTAGGGCTAGGGTTAGGGCTAGGGCTAGGGTTAGGGTTTGGGCTAGGGCTAGGGTTAGGGCTAGGGTTAGGGTTAGGGCTAGGGTTAGGGCTAGGGTTAGGGATAGGGTTAGGGATAGGGCTAGGGTTAGGGCTAGGGTTAGGGTTAGGGTTAGGGCTAGGGTTAGGGCTAGGGTTAGGGCTAGGGTTAGGGCTAGGGTTAGGGCTACAGTTAGGGTTGGGGCTAAAGTTAGGGTTAGGGCTATGGTTAGGGCTAGGGCTACAGTTTGGGTTGGGGCTAAAGTTAGGGTTGGGGCTAGGGTTAAGGCTACAGTTAGGGTTGGGGCTAAAGTTACGGTTAGGGTTTAGATTACATTTACAGTTGGGAATAGGGTTGGGATTAGGGTTAGGTGTGTGTCAGGGTTAGAGGTGTGGTTAGGGTTACTGTTGGGATTAGGGTTAGGGGTGTGTTTGGATTAGGGTTTCAGTTACAATTGGGGGGTTTCCACTGTTTAGGCACATCAGGGGCTCTCCAAACGCGACATGGCGTCCGATCTCAATTCCAGCCAATTCTGCGTTGAAAAAGTAAAACAGTGCTTCTTCCCTTCCGAGCTCTCCCGTGTGTGCAAACAGGGGTTTACCCCAACATATGGGGTATCAGCATACTCAGGACAAATTGGGCAACAACTTTTGGGGTCCAATTTCTCCTGTTACCCTTGGGAAAATACAAAACTGGGGGCTAAAAAATAATTTTTGTGGGAAAAAAAAAGATTTTTTATTTTCACGGCTCTGCGTTATAAACTGTAGTGAAACACTTGGGGGTTCAAAGTTCTCACAACACATCTAGATAAGTTCCATGGGGGTCTAGTTTTCAATATGGGGTCACTTGTGGGGGATTTCTACTGTTTAGGTACATTAGGGGTTCTGCAAACGCAATGTGACGCCTGCAGACCATTCCATCTAAGTCTGCATTCCAAATGGCACTCCTTCCCTTCCGAGCCCTCCCATGCGCCCAAACGGTGGTTCCCCCCAACATATGGGGTATCAGCGTACTCAGGACAAATTGGAAAACAACTTTTGGGGTCAAATTTCTCCTCTTACCCTTGGGAAAATACAAAACTGGGGGCTAAAAAATAATTTTTGGGGGAAAGATTTTTTTTTTCAATTTTCACGGCTCTGCGTTACAAACTGTAGTAAAACACTTGGGGGTTCAAAGCTCTCACAACACATCTAGATGAGTTCCTTAGGGGGTCTAGTTTCCAAAATGGTGTCACTTGTGGGGGGTTTCTACTGTTTCGGTACATTAGGGGCTCTGCAAATGCAATGTGACACCTGCAGACCATTCCATCTAAGCCTGCATTCCAAATGGAGCTCCTTCCCTTCCGAGCCCTCCCATGCGCCCAAACAGTGGTTCCCCCCCACATATGGGGTATCAGCGCACTCAGGACAAATTGGGCAACAAATTTTGGGGTCCATTTTCTCCTGTTACCCTCGGGAAAATACAAAACTGGGGGCTAAAAAAATAATTTTTGTGGGAAATATTTTTTGTTTTATTTTTACGGCTCTGCATTATAAACTTCTGTGAAGCACTTGGTGGGTCAAAGTGCTCACCACACCTCTAGATAAGTTCCTTAGGGGGTCTACTTTCCAAAATGGTGTCACTTGTGGGGGGTTTCAATGTTTAGGCACATCAGTGGCTCTCCAAACGCAACATGGCGTCCCATCTCAATTCCTGTCAATTTTGCATTGAAAAGTCAAACAGCGCTCCTTCCCTTCCGAGCTCTCCCATCCGCCCAAACAGTGGTTTACTCCCACATATGGGGTATCAGCGTACTCAGGACAAATTGTACAAAAACTTTTGGGGTCCAATTTCTTCTCTTACCCTTGGGAAAATAAAAAATTGGGGGCCGAAAGTTAATTTTTGTGAAAAAATATGATTTTTTATTTTTACGGTTCTACATTATAAACTTCTGTGAAGCACTTGGTGGGTCAAAGTGCTCACCACACATCTAGATAAGTTCCTTAAGGGGTCTACTTTCCAAAATGGTGTCACTTGTGGGGGGTTTCAATGTTTAGGCACATCAGGGGCTCTCCAAACGAAACATGGCGTCCCATCTCAATTCCAGTCAATTTTGCATTGAAAAGTCAAATGGCGCTCCTTCGCTTCCGAGCTCTGCCATGCGCCCAAACAGTGGTTTACCCCCACATGTGGGGTACTGTCGTGCTCAGGACAAATTGTACAACAATGTTTGTGGTCTATTTTCTCCTGTTACCCTTGGTAAAATTAAACAAATTGGAGCTGAATTAAATTTTTTGTGAAAAAAAGTTAAATGTTCATTTTTATTTAAACATTCAAAAAATTCCTGTGAAGCACCAGAATGGTTAATAAACTTCTTGAATATGATTTTGAGCACCTTGAGGGGTGTAGTTTTTAGAATGGTGTCACACTTGGGTATTTTCTATCATATAGACCCCTCAAAATGACTTCAAATGAGATGTGGTCCCTAAAAAAAAATGGTGTTGTAGAAATGAGAAATTGCTGGTCAACTTTTAACCCTTATAACTCCCTAACAAAAAAAAATTTTGGTTCCAAAATTGTGCTGATGTAAAGTAGATATGTGGGAAATGTTATTTATTAAGTATTTTGTGTGACATATCTCTGTGATTTAATTGCATAAAAATTCAAAGTTGGAAAATTGTGAAATTTTCATAATTTTCGCCAAATTTCCATTTTTTTCACAAATAAACGCAGGTACTATCAAAGAATTTTTACCATTGTCATGAAGTACAATATGTCACAAGAAAACAGTGTCAGAATCACTGGGATCCGTTGAAGCGTTCCAGAGTTATAACCTCACAAAGGGACAGTGGTCAGAATTGTAAAAATTGGCCCGGTCATTAACGTGCAAACCACCTTTGGGGGTAAAGGGGTTAAGAGGACCCCGGGGGGATCGCGGTAAAAATACTTGGGTCTCCCATAGACTTACATTGGGCTCGTTACTCGGGTCGAGTACCCGAGTATTCCAATCTGCTCAAACCGAGCAACGAGCACCCGAGCATTTTAGTGCTCGCCCATCACTAATTGTTACCCTTTTGCTTGTCACTGTATCTAGGCCCTAGAACTGAATGGTGCTTTAAAATAATGAAAAAAATAATAATAATGAACATGAAACCTAAAAGAATAATACTATTTAGTCAAGATTGTGATTTGAGAAGTCAGGTTCAATATTCAGCAGCCAAAGTTCAATTTATACGATAGCCTTATATGACAATCCAGCATGTTCATCCAGGTACCGACAGGGCAGTAGCATTGTGAAGAAGAGCAACCCGTCTCCAAGGACAGCCAAGTACAGTAAGTGCCTGGCATACCATTATAGTTGAGCTACGATGCCAGACACCATCAATAAGTGAATGTAATGCCGTTTGTTAAACAAAAACAACAACTTTTTATTCAACTCCTCTTAGAAAAGCTTGAAAATTTCCAGACTAAAGATGAATGTGAAATATTATCATTATTGAAATCATAATTCCTTTCTACATAAAGTATGAAGTTGCCAAGTACTTGTTCTTGTTCTCAGTAGTTTTGCTCTTCAAAGTCTCACAGAAAATCTGCTTGTTGTAATGTGTGGGAAATGATGTGGTTATTTTCTAACTTGACAGGGATCTATTATAAAGTCACTTGCTCATAAATTTCTAGAGCCATGACTAAGTCTTCAGCTTAGCAATTTCCCCCCCAAAGCTCTTGAAGTGTCATGAACAAATGTAAATGTGTACACAAGCGTTATACATGACTCGTCATCAGGGAATCCACTGTCCTGGGGAGTAACAGAGCTAATTTTATTCCCTTCCCAAGTGAGCTAAACAGTGGCATCAAAAGTCATCTCTGCATGGTCCAAATACATTCAAGAGACAGATTTACACAGGAATACGTATACGTAATGAAATAAAAAAAATTACCCTCCAGATGTTCCCGATGTAGCTGGCCAGAGTATACAGAGTATAAACTGTCCGAGGCCAAACTATACCCAGGGATATAAAATAGTCTAGGCAAACCATACCCAGCCAGGCAACAATATACCCCTCTATTTTATGAGCCCTTGTAAATTAGATTTTAGATGCCCTTTTTTAATAACTTAAAGCTGACTTACAAGCAGTGGGAAGGTATTTGTGCTGTTAATCACATGATGAAGATTGATTTTACAATACAATGTGACTGGTAATGGACAACAGTCATTACATCTGAGATTACACTGTTGAGATAAGTGCTTTTACCATAGAATGCAATTATCATTTGATCTTATAATTTCGCTGGTTTTCTCACCCTGTCTGAGTAATTCTTGTGTATATCACTCAAAGCTGCTGTTATCAAGGGGAAATATAATTTGGCATGAGGGAGTATGAAATGGCCTAGGACAATTTATACCCCAGAGTATAAATTGGCCAAGGCCATAATATACCCTGGGTATAATCTAGCCTAGACCTCTTTAACTCAGGGTATAATTTGGACTCGGGGTATACTATAGCCTGTTACGCCGGTCTTGTATATTTGTTACTCAGAATAGTTCTTAGTGTTGGAACAAAAATGTAATATTATAAAAAAAGGTTGGTCTATGTTCATGACGGTCCATAACGGCTTGAAAGGGTCATTAGACTCTTGTAAGCCCAATAGATGCCAAAAAGGACACTCGCTGTTCTACAACAGTATACCTTTTTTAATGTACAGTATAGGTAAGTCTAGCTTGCCTCTGACTTGGGAAGGAAGAAGAGCAGTACCAGGCTTAGCGACTAGTAAGAACAAGAAAATTTGTCTACGCTGTGGTCAGACTGTCATCGACCAGTAGCCCATGTCAAGGAGAATCCACCAGTATTATAGTCAGTGATGAACTCTTAATCTGGGTTGCCCAATTTTGAAAAAAATAAAAAAGCAGCATTTGCGGTAAAAGAGAAACAGGGAATTGTCAGGGATTCTCATAGACTTTTACGTTTACAATCAGTAATCACCTGGCCGCTAGAGATGGTTAGATTGATCTGTGGTGAATCAAATTCGAGTTAAATTTTCTGAAATTCGCAGGTTCCTGCAAATTTGAATCTGATTGGCCAAAAATAAAAATTCCCAACTCCATTTCACGCACTGGTGAAGAAATCCAGAGATGGCCAATGATGACAAGTGGCGCTCTTCCTCATTAAAACTCTGCAGCATTTTACAAGTGATGGTCTAGAGCGCCAATAAGGAGGGACTACCATAGTCAGTATAAAAGATGGGGGCCAGTCAAACAGCGTAATTTTATGCATTTAAAGAGTAAGGAGAGCAATCAGAGAGCTAAGCTCATTGCACATACGGACAGAAAAAGGACAAAATTGCATCCATCGTGTTCTACTGCTGAACTCGCATTGAAGAACACATTGAGCTGCAATGATTCTCTTTTTCTCTCTTTTCAAAAGGGGTTTGAACATCACTAGTGACCGCAGATAGAATAAACTCTCACTGCAGGGCCAATATAGTGGTAGCAGGGAAAATGAGAGCTGAAGCTATTGATTGGCTGCAGAGGTCATATGCTAGATTGGCAGAGGAAAGAAGAGGTGAGTAGTGTTTCAGAATTTTCTGCTGTTTTTTCTTCTTTTTTTTTTAAAGAAAAATACTAACATAGTATTTAAGGTTGAAAGAAGACTTTAAGTCCATCTCGTTCAACCCATAGCCTAACATGTTGATTCAGAGTAAGGCAAAAAAAAACCCATGTGGCAAACACTGAGCTCCACATTGGGGAAAGAAAATTCCTTCCCGACTCCACATACGGCAATCAGACTAGTTCCCTGGATCAACGCCCTATCAAGGAATCTAGTATATATAACCTGTAACATTATACTTTTCAAGAAAGGCATCCAGTCCCCTCTTAAATTTTAGTAATGAATCACTCTTTACAACATCATACGGCAGAGAGTTCCATAGTCTCACTGCTCTTACAGTAAAGAATCCACACCTGTGATTATGCTTAAACCTTCTTTCCTCCAGACGTAGAGGATGCCCCCTTGTCCCCGTCTCAGGTCTAAAGATAAAAAGATCATTAGAAAGGTCTTTGTATTGTCCCCTCATATATTTATACATTAAAATAAGATCACCCCTTAGCCTTCATTTTTTCAAACTAAATAGCCCCAAGTGTAATAACCTATCTTGGTATTGCAGACCCCCCAGTCCTCTAATAACCTTGGTCGCTCTTCTCTGCACCCACTCTAGTTCAGCTATGTCTTTCTTATACACCGGAGACCAGAACTGTGCACAGTATTCTAAGTGTGGTCCAACTAGTGACTTGTATAGAGGTAATATTATGTTCTCCTCATGAGCATCTATGCCTCTTTTAATGCATCCCATTATTTTATTTGCCTTTGCAGCAGCTGCCTGACACTGACCACTGAATATGAGTTTGTCATCCACCCATACACCCAGGTCTTTTTCACTGAAGGTTTTGCCCATTGTTTTAAAATTAAGTGCATAGTTATACATCTTATTTCTTCTGCCCACGTGCATGACCTTATGTTTATCCCCATTAAAGCTCATTTGCCATTTATCAGCCCAAGCTTCTAGTTTACATAAATCATACTGTAATATAAAATTGTCCTCCTCTGTATTGATTACCCTGCAGAGTTTAGTGTCATCTGAAATTACTGAAATTCTACTCTGTATGCCCCCTACAAGGTCATTAATAAATATGCTAAACAGAAGAGGGCCCCTGTGCTACCCCACTGCTAACCGCGACCCTGTCCGAGTATGCTCCACTCCATTAATAACCACCCTTTTTTTCCTGTCCCTCTTAAGGGTTAAGAGTCAGCTCTTAACCCACCTACACATATTTTCCCCTATCCCCATTGTTCTCATTTTATGTATCAACCTTTTGTGTGGCACCGTATCAAAAGCTTTTGAAAAGTCCATATACACTTCGTCCACTGCGTGTTCTTGGTCCAGTCCGGAACTTACCTCTTCATAGAAATTGATCAAATTAGTCTGACAAGAACGGTCCCTAGTAAACCCGTGCTGATATTGAGTCATGAGGTTATTCCTCTTCAGATACTCCAGAATAGCATCTCTTAGAATACCCTCCAGGATTTTACCCACAGTAGAGGTTAAGCTTACTGGCCTATAATTACTGAGTTCAGTTTTTGTCCCCTTTTTGAATATTGACACCACATTTGCTATATGCCAGTCCTGTGGTACAGACCCTGTTATTATGAAAGTTTTAACCCCTTTCTGACCTCAGGCGGGATGGTATGTCCAACATCAGATCCCCTGCTTTGATACGGGCTCCAGCGGTGAGCCCGCATAAAAGCCGGGACTTGTCAGCTGTTTTGAACAGCTGACATGTGCCCGCAATACCAGCGTGTGGAATCGCGATTCACCTGCCGATATTAACTAGTTTAATGCCGTTGTCAAACGCTCACAGTGGCATTTAACTAGCGCTTCCGGCCATCCGGCTGGAAATTCGCACATCGCTGACCACTGTCACGTGATCGGGGGTCAGTGATGCGTCGGCACAACAACCAGAGGTCTCCTTGAGACCAGGATGGTTGTTGATGCTGGATAGCAAGTCTGTAATTCTACTACATAGGGGGATCTAAGCTTCGCTCTTATGTAGCAGAGGCAATTGAGTTGTGCCAGCTTCTAGCCTCCCATGGATGCTATTGAAGCATGGCAAAAGTAAAAAAAAAGTTTTAAAAAATATGAAAAAAATACAAAAAATGTAAAGTTTAAATCACTCCACTTTCACCCCGTTCAAAATAAAACAATAAAAAAATCAAGCATACACACATTTGGTATCGCCGCATTCAGAATCACCTGATCGCTCAATAAAAAAAGGATTAAACTGATTGCTAAGCGGCGTAGCGAGAAAAATATTTGAAACGTCAGAATTAAAGTTTTTTTGGTCGCCTCGACATTGCATTAAAATGCAATAACGGGCGATCTAAAGAACGTATCTGCACCAAAATGGCATTATTAAAAACATACGGGTATCTGAAAATGAAGCTTTTTTTTTTTTAGCTAAGTTTGGAATTTTTTTCACCACTTAGATAAAAAATAACCTAGACATGTTTGGTGTCTATGAACTCATAATGACCTGGAGACCTGGAGGTCAGTGTTAGCATTTAGTAAACCTAGCAAAAAATCCAAGCAAAAAACAAGTGTGGGGTTGCACTTTTGTTTCCATGAGTATGGACCCGACCCCACTCCCATAAGGGTGGAGCCACATATTCATTACTGTAATGAGCGGTACCATGTGACCGCTCACTGCAGGAAGAAGCTGCCAGCGCCAGGGAACAGATGTGCAGGGACCGCGCCAGGAGCAGGCGAGTATAACGCAGTGCACGATATTCACCTGCTCCCCGTTCCGCTGCCCGGTGCCGCTGTGTCTTCCGCATCCTCTGCAGTGATGCTCCGGTCAGAGGGCGCAATGACGCAATTAGTCCGCGCCACCGTCTGCCTGAACGTCAGTGCGAATGACGGGGATGGAATTGGGAGCAGGTGAATATCGCAAGTGCTGGTGGCCTGAGAGGTATGTGATTTTTTATTTTTTTAATCGCAGCAACAGCATATGGGGCAAATGTCTGTATGGAGCATCTAATGGGGCCATGTGCAGCCTTATATGGGGGTAATTATCTGTATGGAGCATCTTATGGGGCCATGTGCAGCATTATATGGGGCAATTATCTGTATGGAGCATCTTATGGGGCCATGTGCAGCATTATGTGGGGCAATTATCTGTATGGAGCATCTTATGGGGCCATGTGCAGCATTATATGGGGCAAATATCTGTATGGGGCCATGTGCAGCATTATATTGTTATGATCTGGTGGTTTAGGAGCAACATGGGACGAGCTCTGAAGGAAGTGGTACCTGTACTGACCGCAGTCCCTAAGCTCAACACAACACTAGAAGTAGCCGTGGGATGCTCCTAACACTCCCTAGGCACCTCGTCACAGCCTGAGAACTAACTACCCCTAAAGATAGAAACAGGAAAACTAACTTGCCTCAGAGAAAATCCCCAAAGGATAGATAGCCCCCCACAAGTAATGACTGTGAGTGGAGAGGGAAAAGACATACACAGCATGAAACCAGGATGAGCAGAGGAGGCCAGTCTAGCTAGATAGATAGGACAGGATGGAATACTGTGCGGTCAGTATAAAACACTACAAAAAATCCACACAGAGTTTACAAAAATCTCCACACCTGACTAAAGGTGTGGAGGGTAAATCTGCTTCCCAGAGCTTCCAGCATAACTGAATTAATTCATACTGACAAGCTGGACAAACATAGAAAGCACAGAACGGATAAGTCCACAACCTGTGGACAGAAAAGAGCAAGCAAGGACTTAGCTTTGCTGAACTGGTCAGGATAACAGGGAAATCCAAAGAGATGTGAATCCAACCAGGAACCATTGACAAGTGGCACAAGCTGAAGGAAAGAGCCAGGCTAAATAGCCGAGCAGAATAGACAATCAGTGGAAGCAGCTGCAGACAGCTAAATCCAAGGAACAGGCATTCCACTTAAAACCACCGGAGGGAGCCCAAGAGCAGAACTCACAAAAGTGCCACTTACAACCACCGGGGGGAGCCCAAGAGCGGAATTCACAACATATATGGGGCAAATATCTGTATGGGGCCATGTGCAGCATTATATGGGGCAATTATCTGTATGAAGCATCTTATGGGGCTATAATCCACATTTGTGGAGCATTATACGGGGCAAATGTGTCTATGGCGCATCTTATGGGGTCATAATCAACATTTGTGCAGCATTATATGTGACATTTTAATATGGAGCATCTTATGGAGCCCATTATAAACTGTATGGAGCATTATATGGGGCATATTTTGTATGGAGCATCTTATGGGGCCATCATGAACTGTATGGAGCATTATATGGGGCTGCTGATTTAATATGGATATTCAAAAACACTTAAACTAATGTCTCAATTAATTTAACTTTTATTGGTATCTATTTTTATTTTTGAAATTTACCAGTAGCTGCTGCATTTTCCACCTTAGGCTTATACTCGAGTCATTAAGTATTCCCAGTTTTTTGTGGCAAAATTAGGGGGTCGGCTTATACTCGGGTCGGCTTATACTCGAGTATATACGGTAATTGTCTCTCATAGTTGTCAAAAACCTATTACCTTTGCTGGAACTGCAGGTTTCTGTTCCCCAATGTATTTCAGAAGTCCCCCATAATAATAACTTCTCCTTCTGTCGCTGCTTCATATATTTGCTAAAGAAGGATATTCTCCGCTGCTTCCATTATTTTTGGAGACATAACAAACCCTATCAGTAACTTATTATTTTTCCCCTTATCTCCACCGACAGCGACTATGCATTATCTTTATATTCACCTATATTATCACGCAGGATGGGTTTTAAGGATGATTTTACATATAAACACACAACTCACCCTCGCTTGTTTGTACGGTCTTTTCTGAACAGACTATAACCCTGCAAATTAACATCCCAGATATGGCTCTCATCCAGCCATGTCTCAGCCATTAATACATGTCATAATTATGTTTCAACAAAATTAATTCTAATTCCTCCATTTTGTTGGCGAGGCTTCTGGCATTAGTATATATGCACTTTGTGTATCTCTCTTTACCTCTACTCTTCTTTAAAATATTAACTGTTCTAACCCCACCCCCCATGGCACCGTCGCCCCCAACTTCCTTATTTGTGCCCAGGTCTCTATCTGCACTATTTTCCCCTCCTATAAAATGAATACCCTCCCCCCATTCCCTAGTTTAAACACTCCTCCAACCTTCTAGCCATTTTCTCCCGCAGCACAGCTGCACCTTCCCCATTGAGGTGCAGCCCGTCACTAGCATAGAACCTGTAGCCAACTGAGAAGTCGGCCCAGTTCTCCAGGAACCCAAACCCCTCCTTTCTACACCAATTTCTGAGTCACTTCTTTACCTCCCTAATGTCCCCTTGCCTCTCTGGCGTGACATGTGGTACAGGCAGTATTTCAGAGAATACCACCTTGGAGGTCCTTGCTTTCAGCTTGCAGCCTAATTCCTTGAAACCGTTTTTAAGGACCTTCCACCTACCTCTAACTTTGTCATTTGTGCCAATGTGCACCATGACCTCTGGGGCCTCACCAGCCCCTCCCAGTAATCTGTCAACCCAATCAGCGATGTGTCAACTCGAGCGCCAGATTGCCCCATCTGTTCCCCTAATAATTGAGTCCCCCACTACCAGCACCTGTCTGGCCTGCCCTGCTCTCCTATTCCCCCCTTACTGGAGCAGACACTCCTCCGGCTTTCAGAGGACATGCCTGGCTGCAGCAGTGCTACCCCTGTACTGGCACCCCCCTCTTCTGCCAACGTAGCAAACTTATTGGGGTGTTCCAGATCAGGACTAGCCTCCCTGGAACTCTTCCCTCTATCCGGCCTTCTAACTGTCACCCAGCTAGCTGCCTCACTGTCCTGTAGCTCCATCCTATCATCCCCCCTCATCTATCCCATTGAGCGTCTGCTCAGTGAGCAGAAGACTCCTTTCCATATTGTCAATGGATCTCAGTGTTGCCAGCTGCACATTTAGATTCAGAATCTGGGCTTCCAAATGCACAACGTGCTCACATCTCGCACAGCAGTATGCACCCTCGATCGGCTGATCAAGGATTGCATACATGTGGCAAGATGTGCACTGGATGGTATACCCCCTTTAATAACAGCAAGTTGCTCAGGATCTGAAGTAGCAAAGTATTAATACACCACTGCACTACCACAATAGGTTGTGTTCTAGTTATTGCACAATGCTGTATTTGTGATAAGCAATGAAATTGGGATGCAAAGAAAAAGTTTCTTAAACAGCTCAAGAACTTATTGACTTTGTAAGGAAATAACAAGTGAAGCAGATTTGCCACAAAGAGATTTACATAGCGATCATTTGTAGAACAGTGCTACAGTGGACACAGTTCATGGAACGTTTTGGAGTCTGTGTGCTGTTCTATGAAAACTGGAAACAAGTTGCAAGTTCAGTGTTGGATCTGGACTATAATGTTTATAAGTATAATATCTCCTGAGACATAATCTGTGACCGCTGTGGGGCTGTTCTACAACAGATTTGTATTAAAACTTGGATGAGCAATGGCCAGGCCCCTTGGAATGCGCATTCACACATTTGCTCCCCATTGGTTTGTGCACTGCCTGGTTCCTGCAAGCTTCTTATGTCTAGAGGTAATCTCATCTTTTTAAGTGGGAGAACTTGCACAGTTGGTGGCTGACTAAATACTTTTTCTCCCCACTGTATATGGGGCCTTATCTGAACAGTATCCCATTAAAAGCAATAGTTAAGTTATGAAAATTTCTTTATGGACCTTAAGGTACCGTCACACTAGACGATATCGCTAGCGATCCGTGACGTTGCAGCGTCCTCGCTAGCGATATCGTCCAGTGTGACAGGCAGCAGCGATCAGGCCCCTGCTGTGCTGTCGCTGGTCGGGGAAGAAAGTCCAGAACTTTATTTGGTCGCTGGACTCCCCGTAGACATCGCTGAATCGGCGTGTGTGACACCGATTCAGCGATGTCTTCACTGGTAACCAGGGTAAACATCGGGTAACTAAGCGCAGGGCCGCGCTTAGTAACCCGATGTTTACCCTGGTTACCATCCTAAAAGTAAAAAAAAACAAACAGTACATACTTACCTACAGCCGTCTGTCCTCCAGCGCTGTGCTCTGCACTCCTCCTGTACTGGCTGTGAGCGTCGGTCAGCCTGAAAGCAGAGCGGTGATGTCACCGCTCTGCTTTCCGGCCGCTGTGCTCACACAGACAGTGCAGGAGGAGTGCAGAGCACAGCGCTGGAGGACAGACGGCTGTAGGTAAGTATGTAGCGTTTGTTTTTTTTTACTTTTAGGATGGTAACCAGGGTAAACATCGGGTTACTAAGCGCGGCCCTGCGCTTAGTTACCCGATGTTTACCCTGGTTACCGGCATCGTTGGTCGCTGGAGAGCGTTCTGTGTGACCGCTCTCCAGCGACCAAACAGCGACGCTGCAGCGATCCGGATCGTTGTCGGCATCGCTGCAGCGTCGCTAAGTGTGACGGTACCTTTAGGTTTGCACAGAAAAACAATCTCAGTGTGTTATACTTTGGTCTGATTCTTATGCAAAGTCAATGGGTCTGAGAAAAACAAACCCAAAACTGATTCAATTTGTATGGAGAATCAGCCATTTTTTAATGTTGAAACACAGCCTAAATCAGATGGACTGTACCAGTAATGCCGGACTGTACTTTTAAATTGACCAGGAAAGTAATTTTTACTATCATATACAGTATATTAAAAAAAACCCTAATGCCTTATCCATGCATCAGTGATTTTTCAGGGCTGAAAAAAGGGCAATTTTTCATTGCTGTGTTGGATCCATTTTTCATTGCTGTGTTGGATCCATTATTCATTTCTGTGTTGGATTCATTTTTATCCATGTGTCCGTTTTTAATATTAGTCTGTCATCTGTTTTTTTTTTAATTGGAAAAAAAATTGGACCAAAGCAAGATGTGTCTCAGTTTTTTTTTCACGTGGACAAAAAATGGGGAAAATTACATTTTTCTTTGTAGATACTGTACACAGCCGGTATGTTCAATCTGTTTGTGGTTAGGAATTGCAGTGAAAGTACTGTAGATTATTTTTACTCTGCTGACATGGAGTCTTTTCTTTCCATCAATGTCTAATTAAATCCATTCTCACGTTGTAACTGTCAAGGCTGTTACATAGTAAAACAAGTAAAGATGAAATGGGTGAACACTTTTCACAGGCGCAGTGCCGTATTCCGTCCCTCACATGTCATGGCTACATACATGCTGTCAGTAAGCTTCAGTTGTTTCAGTGACAGCAGGCTCATTATGGCTCATTGCAATTTGCTTAGGAATTGTTTAGCCAGGGGGGGCGTGGCCTAGGCAGCAATGGTGTAAGGTGTGCGGTGCCTAAGCTCCTGAGTGACATCGTCTGAAATCAACTCAAACCGTGGAAAAACAGCATCCTTTGGTAAAAATAATCGAGGATATGTTCCCAGTATCTCTCTAGGATAACAGAGAGCCTAAATTTGTGACTTAATTGTCTCTTCTGAGAGAAATTCCTGTCAGCATTTTGAGGCCTGTCAATCTTTGTGACAGGAATCCTCAGCTGTTTTTCCTGCCGGTTTTCTCCCTGTTAAATTGACTGTGATTCCTCAACTTGTCCACCAAGTGCTGTGACAACCCACCTGACAACAGAAGAACCCTCAAAATTAACGGGTCACAGAGTTTATTACCTTCACCCCGACACCGGCCCGGCTAATTAGAGAAGTACCAGCTCTCTGGGCGCCATCTTAGAAAATCATCATCTGACACAATAGGAGTATTTACCTGCCCATCTCTATACAGCACCAAGCCTCCCCGGTCTGAAAGGCGGAGGCAGAAAAGAACAATCAAGGATTCAGGGAGGATCCGGTGAAGTGACAGACAGCACTTCTCGCCACCTCCAACACTCCCCTGGACTTTGCATCATAGGAGAAAACAGAAGACGCCGCCATTTTATTGGTGGCCAGCGGCGGACCAGGCGACACACACGACCGACTCCTGTTAAAGCTGCGCTGGACAACCCAAGCTGGACCCGATCAGCTGCAAATCTAATTGGCGGTAAGTTCCAGCTCCTGGCTGGGAAAGTCCCTGCACCGGAAGACGACAACGCGGCAACACAAGCTGAGGACTTAGACAGCCGGCCGGACTGCTTCAGCGCCATTTCTGGAGGTGGTGAGTTCCAGCTTATGCTGGATGCTGCATCACAGGGGGTAGAGAGATTAACGGAGTCCGACGGTCCGGAACGCCGTTGGCTTTGAAGACCCTGCCAGATCCAATAGCAAGAAGAGGAGACTACAACACAACTAATCCTGCTGACGACTAGTTAGGAGCCTGAAGGGCTTTTAATGCAAAAGAGCTATAACCTAATTTCTCTGGTAGGATCAAACCCAGGTGAATAGTATTAGTTTACACACCCCTCTGCATCTCTGCATAGTCATAACTACTGCCTGCCTATATAGTACCTTCTCTCTCCTAAATTATATTCTTAGGGTTATTCTAATAAGCAACCCTTTGTCTCTTACTTCAGAGTTACCAGTAGAGAATTCTTCCACGACAACATATAAATCATTCTATATAACTCCAACTTTGCTGGGAGATTTAGAGTGTGGGCAACCCTCCTACCCTATTCTGTGACTGTCTTAGTTACTACTATCTGAATTCTAGAGCACGGATCGGGGATAATTATGAGTAAATCCTCGGCCAAACCCCAATTCTCAAACATGGCCTTATCTAATTCTCAAAAAGCCCCAAAATTTAAAGGGGTAGGGCGAAATACATCAAAAGACTTGATAACTAAAACAAGTCCCAATAGGTCCAGGTACCCACTAAAAGATGAGGAAGATTCAGACCACGAAAAACTCTCTAACCAAAATGAAGTAAAACAATCCTCCCCCACTACTATTATAGAGATGGATTCATCTACCTCTTTAAAGAGGAAAATTCCAGAGGTTATAGCCGAAAAATACACTACTCCACATGACTCATCTGACGAGGTCTCAGAAACCTCTCCTAACTTGAGTCCAGCTAAATCCAAGCAAAAAATAAGCAACCCAAACATAGACGATACCCAGGGATTTGATCTGAATTCTGTGGGGATTCTTATATCTAAATTGACAGAGAAAATGGACAAATTCGAAAATGGTATGAATGAAAAATTTGATAAACAAAATAAATTACTAGAAGACTCATTGTCCCTCCTCAGCAAAAGGATGGACGGGTTTGAGGACAGAATTAAAAAAATAGAAGAGAGGCCAGATCTAACCTCTAAAATAAATAAAGACATCACAAAAGAGTTGCACAAGCTGAAGCTCAAAGTAGCGGATTTAGAAGATCGAAATCGCAGAAACAATATTAAAATTAGGGGCATCCCCGAGACCATAGGCCCAAACAAACTGGAGGAATTTACCAAAAAATTATTCAGGAAAATTATTCCCTCCCTAACAGAGCAAGAGCTAGAAATTGACAGAATACATAGGCTGCGAAAACCGCCCACCATCCCTAAAGACCTACCCAGAGACACACTCATGAGAGTGCACTTCTTCAAAACAAAAGAAAGAATCCAAAATTACTTTAGAGAAAATAAACATTTCCCTGAGCCATTTGAAAAACTAAAAATATATGCTGACCTCTCCAAAGAAACGATTGAAGGGAGGAAAACTTTTCAAAGCATTACCATACCTCTCAGGGACAATGAAATCTCCTATAAGTGGGGATTCCCACTCAAGTTAATAGTCAACTACAAAGGCAACTTTATCGTTCTTAATTCTCCAGAAGAAGGCAGAGACTTCTTGCACTCCATCAGTATTCCTCTTCAACCACGACATAAGGATCGCCTTGACTCTGATGGTAAAACATGAAGAGTTTTTGTTCAAGTTTATTGTTTACTTAAATGGGAAACTATCCCGATAAGAAGCTAATACCTATTTTTGGTCATTCTTGTTAATGTTACATGGGTATAAGTTCAACAACCAAGAAGGTGTTGCTTGGGAGCTAGTAACACGAACTTTTCCCCCAACAGGTGAAGTCAGGTTCACCGTAGTGGACCACTTCAAGTGGACATTACAGTTTATTGTTTATTGTTCTTACTCTTACTTAACGTATATTGATTTCTTAATCCTCACAGGTTTGCTGCTACACAATGAGTTTAAAGATATTATCTTACAATGTTAGAGGCTTAAATAGTCCACACAAAAGACACACCCTTTGGAGAGAACTATCCAAAAGCCATGCCGATATAATTTGTTTACAGGAATCCAAATTTAAACACTCAGAGAACCCAAAATGTTCGCATAAAAATTTCCCACATATTTACAAGTCGGACAACACAAAAAAGAAAGCCGGTGTGGTCACAATCGTTAAAGGATCTATCTCATTTGAATTTCTAGAGGAGATCAAAGATACTAAAGGGAGGTTTCATATTCTTGTTTGTTCCTTGAATAACCAGATTTGCACAATCATCAATATTTACGCCCCCAACACAGGTCAAATAGGTTTTCTGAACAAAGTAAATAAAAAAGTAATGTCAATCAAGAGAGGTGCCATGATTTGGTTGGGAGACTTTAATTTGGTACCAAATGCAAATATGGATTCTTCCACCCCAAATAGATACCGACCACATACTTTAGACAATTGGATACACCAAAATGAATTATTTGACATCTTTCGGTGTCTAAACACCACTTCAATTGAATACACCCATTTCTCTGACCCTCATCAATCAGCGTCACGAATTGATTTAATCTTATCGGACATTTTTACGCTCCCTAAAATCTGTAGAATCACAATAGAAAGGAAAACATTCTCGGACCACTCCCCAGTTTCAGCAGAAATCCAAATTGGCCACTCGGTTAATAAAAATTCACTATGGAAATGTGACGCTAACCTACTACACCACCCTGACCATAGATCAATATTAGAAAAATCACTAACAAATTATTTCACAGAGAATTCACCTACTGAAACATCCCCTTTCACCCATTGGTGTGCCCATAAGGCAGTCATGAGGGGTATCATGATCCAAATCTCTGCAAAAAGGAAAAAGTTGCTTAGAATTCAGATTGAAGACATTCAAAATAAAATAAAAGACAAAGAAAACGAACAACTAAGTTTAAACCCCCCGTCTACTCAAAGTAAAATAGAGCTACTGAACCTCAGGCATGGTCAAAATTTCCAAAATGAAGCAATATTCCTCAATTAATAAGCCAACGCGTTACATGATTAATAGAATGAAAAAAATAAGACAAGCAAACAGGATCACCAAAATACAAACAAAAAATGGTACAACGGTATCTCATCCCCAAGATATAGCCAACTCCTTCGCAGATTATTACAGCAAATTATATAATTTACATTCCCAGCCCTCCACCCCACTTCCAAATGTTTCTGACATTGAAAAATTCTTGACCTCAATTAGCCTTCCAAAATTGACCCTTGATGATTTAGAAAACCTAACCTCCCCTTTTTCCCTAGAAGAAATAGAAAGAACCATTCTTCAACTCAAGGACTTTAAATCGCCAGGCCCTGATGGTTTTGGAAACGAATATTATAAAACCTTCACCAAATTACTCTCCCCACATCTACAAAACCTTTTTAATATAGCTAGTTCCTCAGGTAAATTCCCAGCAGAAATGTTAGAATCGACAATTATTTTAATTCCCAAACACAATTCGGACTTAACCCTTGTTAATAATTACAGGCCAATTTCCTTAATCAATACAGATCTGAAAATTTACTCCAAGCTAATTGCAAATAGGCTCAAATCCTATTTGCCGTTATTGGTTCATGGGGACCAAATGGGTTTTATAACAGGTCGTCAAGCGTCAGATGGTACTAGAAGACTTATCAACTCAATTAAATTGATTCATTCCTCTAAAGTGCCATCTGTAATTATTACTCTAGACGCCGAAAAGGCTTTTGACCGATTAAACTGGCTTTATTTAACATCAGTACTTCAAAAATTTGGGTTTAATGAAAAATATATCAACAGCGTAATGGCACTCTATTCAAAACCAACAGCCAAAATTTATGCAAACAACTACTCCTCTACACCATTTAACATTTCAAATGGTACAAGACAAGGGTGCCCTTTATCTCCGCTGCTTTTTATTTTATCAATGGAACCACTAGCGCAATCAATTAGGCAAAATAATTCCATAAAAGGTCTACAAACGCGAACACGCCATTATAAGATAGGGCTCTTTGCCGACGACATGATGTTTACCCTGACGGACCCCTATGAATCAGTTTCGGAGCTACAAAAAACCCTTCAATTTTTTTCAACTATTACCCTTTTTAAGATAAACGAAAATAAATCCAAAATATTGCCATTTTACTTGACGGAATTAGAAACAAAGAAAATAAAAGATATAGTTTCAATCAGTTGGTCGGAAGGAGACCTAGACTATCTAGGTATAATCATTTCAAAAAACTTAGACACATTAATGAAGAAAAACTTGAACAAACTCTTGGAAAATATAAACAAAGACCTGGGTTTCCTCGGTACAAAAGACCTCTCATGGTGGGGCAGAGTATTGGCAACTAAAATTTTTATTGTCCCTAAAATCTCTTATATACTGAGAACACTTCCCCTAAAAATCAACACTTCCTACCTGACTAGCTTCCAATCAACAATAAATACGTTTATTTGGAATAAAAAAAGGGCCCGCATTTCCACAAACATTCTATATAAATGCAAGGAATTTGGGGGCATAGGCTTACCAAACATTACAGCTTTATATCTATTGAATTTAATAAAACAAAGCCAGTATTGGTTCATGAAAGAAGATCCTCCGAATTGGCTTGACCTTGAAATTGAACTTAATCATAGGAAATCTCCCAAAGAATTGGTTTTTGACCATATTCTCAACAGACCTTATAAGGCATACGCCCATCACCCTATCTTTTCTCCCATTATATATGCCTGGAATAAATTGTCCAAACGAAAGAGAGGCTCCAACAGGAAAATCCTCCTCCAAAATACCCCTATAGAGATTATCATGCTTACCCAAAATATTAATCCCTCCCCCATATGGAGAGACAACGGGATTCAAAAATTAAATGATATTCATGATGGGGTTAAATTTCTCACCTTCAGCTCTATTAGACAAAAATTTAAAATACCCTCCTCAGCCTTTTTCCCTTACATGGTACTAAAGGACCAAGTTCAAAAATTCATTACAAACAAACCAAAAATATCTGAAGCAACTATTAATTTACTAAAAAATCCCACACACAATTTATTTTGGAATAACAAGCAAATATATCGGTGGTTTAACAATGACATACAATTCAATAAGTTAGCTCATATGATAAAATGGGAAGGGGATCTGAATGTAACGTTCACTCCAGAACAGTGGGAAAATGCAATCCACTTTACTTATGCATCAAACATCTGCATGACACTGAAAGAGGCCTATTATAAAATAATAACAAGATGGTACTATACTCCGGCTCGCCTTTCTCATCTGCCGTCAGGAGGATCTCCATTATGCTGGAGAGAATGTGGAGAGCGTGGAAGTTTGCTACATGTGTTTTGGTCATGCCCCCGGGTAAAACCCTTATGGAGGCAAGCCATAAAATTAATTAACAAATTATTAACAGGTAATATTATAGTTACCCCTGCAATGGCCTTGTTGTCCCTGAACTGGGAAAAAATAGACACAAATGTGAGATCTCTTATCATCCATATCTGCCTTGTGGTCAAACAAATCATAGCTTTCCATTGGAAGAATCCGACTTTACCGGCTTTTACTGAAATTATAGACCAAATTAACTTACACAAGACATACGAAGAAAACTTCGCAATAGTAAATAATTACTATACGAAACATGATAGGAAATGGAAGAAATGGGTTGAGGTAAACTCCAATCTATCGCATTAAAGGAAAGATGATGGCTTCTACATACCTGTGAGGTTATTACGACTTATTATATGCTCTTTGCTATTATTATATGCTATTATATGTTACTATATGTTAATCTGTTAAAAATTGTTAATCATTATCAAATTTTGTTTAAAGGGAACCTGTCACCCCGTTTTTTGAGATTGAGCTATAAATACTGTTAAATAGGGCCTGCGCTGTGTGTTCCTATAGTGTATGTAGTGTACCCCGATTCCCCATGTATGCTGAGAAATAACTTACCAAAGTCGCCGTTTTCGCCTGTCAATCAGGCTGGTCAGGTCGGGAGGGCGTGGTGACATCGCTGGTTCTTCCTCAGCTTTACGTTGGTGGCGTAGTGGTGAAGACACAGCGCGCGATCTGCGCTGTCATCCCTTTCGTCGGTGGGGGCGGCCATCTTCCTGGGGCCGCGCGTGCGCAGATCGAGTGCTCTGCTGCACGGGGCTTCAGGAAAATGGCCGTGGGATGCCGCGCGTGCGCATTAGAGATCGCGGCGGCCATTTTCCCAAAGCCGAGTTTGCATCTCGGCTTTGGGAAAATGGCCGCCGCGATCTCTAATGCGCACGCGCGGCATCCCGTGGCCATTTTCCTGAAGCCCCATGCAGAAGAGCACTCGATCTGCGCACGCGCGGCCCCAGGAAGATGGCCGCCCCCACCGACGAAAGGGATGACAGCGCAGATCGCGCGCTGTGTCTTCACCACTACGCCACCAACGTAAAGCTGAGGAAGAACCAGCTATGTCACCACGCCCTCCCGACCTGACCAGCCTGATTGACAGGCGAAAACGGCGACTTTGGTAAGTTATTTCTCAGCATACATGGGGAATCGGGGTACACTACATACACTATAGGAACACACAGCGCAGGCCCTATTTAACAGTATTTATAGCTCAATCTCAAAAAACGGGGTGACAGGTTCCCTTTAAAATGGACAGTGTGTCCACAATGTTGTTCTTACCTTTCCCCAAACCCTCCCCACCTCCTTCCCTCTCCTTCCCCTATTCCCTTGTGAGCTGACTCCACATGCTAATATTAAATTTCAAAGATATAATAAAATTATTTGAATAAGTATGATCACAGGTTACCATTCCCCAAACCCATCTCCCCTACCTCCCTCCCTCTCCTTACCCTTATTCCCTTGCGAGCTGACTATATGATTATTTCCACATGCTAATATTAAATTTCAAAGTTATAATAAAAATTATTTGAACAGGAATTGTTTAGCCAGTGACTAGTAAGACTAGGATCGGAATAGAAAAACTATTGTAAGGTGTGGAGTCTATTGAATGGTTGAATTCTCAAAGCACCATCATGAGAAAATGATTTTAAGGGGAACCTGTCATTACATTCATGCAGGGTTTCAAAGAAAACAGACTGAAAAGCAAGCCTGGGTCTGTAGGAAGAGAAGCAACTAGTGGGATGCAGTCCCCGACCAGTTTCGCCTCGTCCTGCTCCCGTTAATTGACAGGTTTCTCCCATGTAACTACATAGCCAATTGAGGACTGATCAGACTAATAAGGTATCTCACCATAGCTTCTGGATGACTTTTGGATATGTGTACATGGGAGACACTGTCAATCAACTGGAGTGGTGTGGGGAGAAACTACTTTGGTCTACCTTCGACTATTTAGGTTTCTCCATACAGTACCTGGCCGGCTTTTATATCACGTTTTCTCTGAAACCCTGAAGCCCGTCCATATCATTGGTGTGGCATGCACACGTCTCAAATTTGAGTACTTAATCAGGTGGGCTAAAACCGTCCTGCACAGTTATGTATGTGGATTTAGTTTATTTTTTTTATCTATTTTTTGCTAGCAAAATTAAATTTCACTGCCCAAAAAGTACTTTAAAAAAATGCCAGGCAGGTACACGCCTGGGGAATGTAAAATGTGGCAAAAGTCTGCATTATGTTATATCGTGTGATTGTCAGATTGAACAAGTTGTAAAAGGTCTGTAGAAAGTTAAACTTATTTTTTTCTTTTATTATACACTATTTCCCTGTCCCCCTTTGACAAAAATGTTGTTGCTAAAAATGAGACATTAGCAGATACACTCCCAGAAAGCAAAATGTGACAGCATTAAAATCTTCCCATCGCTTTGATAAAATTCATAAAATTTCAGTAACCCTAAAGAGCTCCATTTCTAGGTAGGAACGTGCCAAACAAGCAACATGTGGCAGTGGTATGTTGTAGTGGCACGTACGATTCTCAAATTGGAATAGTGAAACAAGTTTGCAAAAGCTAGATGTGTATGTTTATCTTTTTATTTATTTATCATTATGCATTGCTTTTTTAGTGCTATCATATTCCACAGCGCTTTAACCCCTTCATGACCTTGGGATTTTTCATTTTTCCGTGTTCGTTTTTCACTCCCCTCATTCCCAGAGCCATAACTTTTTAATTTTTCCGTCAATTTGGCCATGTGAGGGCTTATTTTTTGTGGGACGAGTTGTACTTTTGAACGACATCATTGGTTTTAGCATGTCGTGTACTAGAAAACGGGAAAAAAATTCCAAGTGCGGTGAAATTGCAAAAAAAGTGCAATCCCACACTTGTTTTTTGTTTGGCTTTTTTGCTAGGTTCACTAAATGCTAAAACTGACCTGCCGTTATGATTCTCCAGGTCAGTACGAGTTCATAGACACCTAACATGACTAGGTTACTTTTTATCTAAGTGGTGAAAAAAAATTCCAAACTTTGCTAAAAAAAAAAAAAAATGGCGCCATTTTCTGATACTCGTAGCGTCTCCATTTTTCGTGATCTGGGGTCGGTTGAGGGCTTATTTTTTGCATGCAGAGATGACGTTTTTAATGATACCATTTTGGTGCAGATACGTTCTTTTGATCGCCCGTTATTGCATTCTAATGCAATGTCGCGGTGACCTAAAAAACGTAATTCTGGCATTTCTAATTTTTTTCTCGCTACGCCGTTTAGCGATCAGGTTAATGCTTTTTTTTAATTGATAGATCGGGCGATTCTGAGCGGGGCGATACCAAATATGTGTAGATTTGATTTTTTTTTTATTGATTTATTTTGATTGGGGCGAAAGGGGGGTGATTTAAACTTTTATATTTTTTTTATTTTTTTTCACATTTTTTTTAACTTTTTTTTTTAACTTTTGCCATGCTTCAATAGCCTCCATGGGAGGCTAGAAGCTGGCACAACGCGATCGGCTCTGCTACATAGCAGCGATCTGCTGATCGCTGCTATGTAGCAGAAATGGAGGTGTGCTGTGAGCGCCGACCACAGGGTGGCGCTCACAGCCACCGGTCATCAGTAACCATAGAGGTCTCTAGGACCTCTATGGTTACCATCCAGACGCATCGCCGACCCCCGATCATGTGACGGGGGTCGGCGATGATGTCATTTCCGGCCGCCCGGCCAGAAGTGGTAGTTAAATGCCGCTGTCTGCATTTGACAGCGGCATTTAACTAGTTAATAGGTGCGGGTAGATCGCGATTCTGCCTGCGCCTATTACGGGCACATGTCAGCTGTTCAAAACAGCTGACATGTCCCGGCTTTGATGCGGGCTCACCGCGGAGCCCTGCATCAAAGCAGGGGATCTGACCTCGGACGTACTATCCCGTCCGAGGTCAGATAGGGGTTAAAGACATTATCATCGCTGTTCCCAATGGGGCTCACAATCTAAATTCCCTATCAGTATGTCTTTGTAGAATGAAAGGAAACCAGAGAACCTGGAGGAAACCCACGCAAACACAGGGAGAACATACAAATTCCTTGCAGATGTTGTCCTTGGTGGGATTTGAATCCAGGACCCCAGCGCTGCAGTGCTAACCACTGAGCCACCATGCTGCCCTCTTAGCGACCGTGCTTTATCTATGTTAAACACTAATAAATATAGTAAGAACAGGAAATAACTCACCAGTTAAGCTAAAACATATTTTTTAACCCTTTCACAATGTGGCCAATTTTCATTTTTGCGGTTTTGTTTTTTCCTCGCCTTCTTCCCAGAGCCATACCTTTTTTATTTATCTGTCTACATAGACATACGAGTAGAGATGGCCGAACCCGAACAGTAAAGTTCTGCGTCCGTACCTAACACCTACTGTTCAGGCACAGACACCGAACACAGACTTCACCAGGAAGTCCGTGTTACTGTTCGGGATCGGACCCCTGAACAATGGGTGTTTGTCGCACTGTCATGCACATGCATGCACATCAAACACGGCTTCTGATTGGCGGTAAACTCATTACTGCCAGTAAGACAGCCGCGGTTCCCATGCTGTCAAATGACAATGTGAGCCTGCAGCTGTGATTGGAGGTATAAAGTTTAACTCCGGTCATGGGCGACAGCTGATGGGACTACTACTCAGATCAGCCTACACCGGCTGCCGCTAATAAGAGTGAAAGCACTTGGCAGCTGATGGGAGTATTCATCAGAAGGTGCCAATGTTCTAAATAAATAATTTAGGAAAAAAACAGCATGGGCTCCCCTGTATTTTTGATAACCAGCCAGGTATCAAAAATACAGGGGTCACCATGCTGTTGTTTTAATTGTTTAAATAAATAATTTAATAAAATGGCTTGGGAGGCATGGATACTGGCCTACCCCCAGCCTAAAAATATCAGTCTGCAGCTGCCCAGAAAAGGCACATCTATTTGATGCACCAATTCTGGCACTTTACCCTGCTCTTCCCACTTGCACTGTAGTGGTGGCATTGATGTCACCTTTGTCTTGTCTGGTGACATCAAGCCCATGGATTAGTAATGGAGAGGCGTCCATAAGACACCTATCCATTACTAATCCTATAGTTGTATTGTAAATATAGATACAACAAGAATAAATTCTTTTATTTGACACAAAAACAAAATACACTTTTTCTTTTTTTATTTAAAAATAACAAACACTGTTATACTCACTTAACGCCCATCCCTCATCTCCTGTAATAAAACAAAAATAATAAACAACAATATTCCTCACCTGTCCGTCATTCTGTTCCATGCAGTAGCCCATGTCTGGAGATTACGAGTCTTCAACCTAGACGGTGCAAAGATGTGACCTTCCAGGCTGAGAACCACTGATTAATGAGCTGCTGGGAGCACAGCATTAGTGAGCAGTGATGACCTCATCGAGTTTACTGCAGGTCACAGAGGCTGCGTTCCCAGCTGGGCCCCTCAACTGCAGTGACCTCTCTCCGGTGAGATCACCGCTAGCACAGTGAGAAAAAGTCTCACGGTGCAGTGGTGTGTTCACCGGGAGAATTTCACTGTGGTGAATTTGAACTGTGGTGCACTCGCCCCTGCACCGTGAGACTTTTTTTCACTGAGCTAGCGGTGATCTCACAGTAGGGAGGTCACCGCAATTCAGGGACCCTGCTGGGAATGCAGCCTCATTGACCTGCAGTAACCTCACATGTGTCACATTAATTTTTTTAAAATGAACTATAATACCATATACAAGGGACAAATACCATCACACCATGGACAGACCACATGTTACCACCACATAGTAACTGAGTAATGCCGCCACACTATGACTAGACCACATATTACCACCACATAGTGAATAAACAATACCACATACAAGAGACAAATACTGCCACACCATGACCAGACCAGATACTCCACCACATAGTGACAGATTAATACCACATACAAGGAATACCACCACAGCATGACCAGACCACTTATCAAGACCACATAGTGAATGAATAATACCACATACAATGGAAAAATACTGCTACACCATGACGAGACCATATATTATCACCACATAGTGACAGAATAACACTATATCCAAGGGACAAATACCGCCACGCCATGGCCAGTCCACATATTACTACCACATAGTTACCAAATACTGCAATACTTTAAAAACAAATACTACTATTACCATAAGTGCCATTATACACAGGAGCTCTGTACACAGTATACAGCATATTTTGTCAGCATACAAGTAAGACAATGATCTCAGGTGACATTATACACAGGAATTCTGTATATAGTGCCAGTGTACAGGTAATAAAACCCAGAAAAACAAGGAGTACTCAGTCCAAATATTTTGTACAAACGTATATAATACTTTATTTAATCAATAATAAACAAGTACATGTATGACAACATTAGACAAATAGAGGGTTAGGGTAGTCACGGATTTACCGGCAAAAATACATATCAGAACGTAAAGTGCATAGTGCTCATAGTTCTAATGGGAAGCCTTCCCCAGCAACATGTAACCACTAGCGTCAGGGATGACCGCACCTTGAAGAAGAGCAGCGAAACGCGCGTCGGTGGCGGCGTGACACGGGCCCGGCTTCTTACTTTATGATGGGTAAGCTCCCTAAAAGAGTACTATAACTCTATTGTGCTACAATTATGTACAATTATGTAGTAATCCCTGACGCTAGTGGTTACATGTTGCTGGGGAAGGCTTCCCATTAGAACTATGAGCACTATGCACTTTACGTTCTGATATCTATTTTTGCCGGTAAATCCGTGACTACCCTAACCCTCTATTTGTCTAATGTTGTCATACATGTACTTGTTTATTATTGATTAAATAAAGTATTATATACGCTTGTGCAAAATATTTGGACTGAGTACTCCTTGTTTTTCTGGGTTTTATGCTCTCGTTTGGAGTGTCCTTCTGATTGTATATGGCCTGTGATACGTGGTTCGTATCTACGAATCCTATGGGCTGTGGAAGATGTAGAGTGTTCTACTTGGTTTGGTTTTATACAGTGTACAGGTAATACAGTGATCACTGGTGACATTATACACAGGAACTCTGTATATAGCATATAGTGTACAGGTAATGCACTGATCACCAGTTACATTATACAGAGGAGCTCTGTGCATAGTATACAGTGTATAATGTATGTGTACAGATAATACATGGATCCGCATTGACTTTATACACAGGTGCTCTGTATATAGTGTCAGTGTACAGGTAATAAAGTGATCACCAGTGATATTATACACATGAGCTCTGTATATAGTATACAGTGTATAGTGTCAATGTACAGGAAACACACTGACTCATCGGTGACATCTTTAGTTTTCCTTTCCGTCTTCTTCGCTTTTCTTCTTCATCCAGCACAGACCACCATCACTTCTTCCAGCCAGTACTCTTTCCTGCAGAAAATAACACAGTTATCACATTCCATAATTAGTCCTCAACTTCTGCACTAAGCCACATGAAGAAAAAAGTGACAGTGTCACCTCGCACAGTAACAGGACTCCCCCACACTGAAAACAGCATCGTAAAAAAAAGTACATCACAGCATTAATAATATCTCTTATTTAGCCCCTACAGTAATAATGTCCCACATCCTGCTCACATATGTACTTCGTTATGGACTCCACATGTCTCATTCCTGGCCCCATATGTTGTCCCATTCCAGGCCCATATTTCTCCATAGCATCCTCATGTCTTTCCTTTCTGCCCCATATGTCTCTCCATTCTGCCCCTGTGTCTCCATTTTGCCCCCATGTCTCTCCAAACTGCTCCCATGTCTCTCCATATTGCCCCATGTTCCTTCATGCTGCCCCCCATAGAATGGTTTTACAAAAAATAAATTTTTCTCCTTACCAGCCACGGTCCAGCGGCATCCTCTCCCTGATTCATTTGAGGCATGGATGCACCAGAGTATGGCAGTGACGGCTTTTTCTACCTATATCTAATGCCAAGCTGTGTGCTCTGAGGTCCTCTTTCTAGACTATAAAACCGAACCTCTCTGCTTCGGCTCTGAGGCTGTCACGGTGGCTAGACCCGGTCCGCGACCCTGCTAAGGGGCGTCCAATAAAGGTGGTGCAGTGTGTCAGGGGTTCGTGACGCCACCTGTGGTGTTCGGTCAGGGTGACCGACGCTGCTATGGGGTCCGCTGGAGTGATGGAATGGCAGCTGGATGGTATACCTTCCCACAGGTGAAGTATGTCCCCAGGGCTTCCCAGTGGTGCAGGTGGCGATGGTGTGAGGTGCAGGCAATAACGAGGACACAAGGTTGCAGTCTCTTTACCTCTTTACTGATGACTTCAGGATCCTCAATCCAGAGCACGTTTAACAGAGCTATCAGAGACAGGCCGGTCTGATGGGCAATTCCAGAGTTTCCCTTGCAGATGGAAATCGTTGCCCACCACTAGCGCCTGTGTGTTGTAGTCCTACCCTGCTGAGCATTCGGTATAGTCCTCACAACTGCTGTTCTCGTTCTTTCGTTCTCTACAGCTCTCTCTTTCTCTTTTGTTCCAGATGTTACTAGTTTCTCGTCCCCCAGTATGTTTTGGCTAGGACGCACCCGTATGACGGGAAGGCTTGGAGGTCTTCCGGGACCCTAGAGATGCCCCTCTCCCAATGTTGCCCCCTATGTCTTCTTAGCAAATTTAAGGTAGACAGCCAACCTATAATTAACTGTCCTGCGGAGTTCGAAGTAAGGCCTGAAGTCAGTTACTCCCGCGGTGTTCCGGCCACCGGCTACACGCCTCAGTAAGATGTTGCCTCGGTCTCACGGCACGACTCTTACTGGTACTCCTTTTTGCTTGATCTCGTTTACACTGTTCCACAATATCCTTCCTTTCATGTCTCTTTCTTATGATGCCGCCACAAGAGGTGCAGGCGCGGCTCCGTAACGTTCTGTTCTGTTCACTAGGCTCCTGCCAGGTTCCCATGCCTGACAGGGACCCCCCTGTGTCTTCTCCCCGCAACACCCCTTGCCACGGGATTTTGCCTAAATCCAACCCAGTCAGCTTCTGACTAACTTCCTCCCCAGCCCCTAGTTTTACCAGTGTGAGGAGTGGCCCAATAAATAAAGCCTTTTTCTCCCCCTATTGGCCGGAGTGTAAAGTGTAATGTGTTCTGGTGATACCTGGTCAGGAGAATTCCTAGAGTGCCATCAGACGTACCATCACTCCCCTTAGTGGCAGAGTGTCATACTGCAACGACCAGATCTCTGGGGCGCTGAACAGGCATTATCTGGAAGCCTATGCAGCAAATCCTGGAGTTATATGAGCCTACTGTGGCTAATATAATCTTCTGCAATGTGTGAAATGGAGCTGGACATCGTTTTTTGTTATTTGCACAAATCTAATTGCAATTTCTTTGAATTCTCCTGCATTTGCAAATTTCCTCAGTTTAGACTGGAATTCAATTCAAATCAAACCAAATCGCTTATCTACTCTACTACTCGATATCACTAGGAATGCTGGCATCAACTTTCTTTCCCATAGAAATGATTACAGACATTATTATTATGACCCAAAATGCAATAGAAATATTTGTCATAAAAGGATTGGATTCATAATATCTTTTCAGGAGGACTCTGATCTCCATCCTCCTGGGTTCCTGATTGCTGGGGAACAGTCTCTCTTGTGTGTGCTCCTTACCCAGGAGCTGTGTGCTCCTACCTTCAGAGCTGCTCACTTCCTAGAGGTCTTTTGTGTGATTGATGGAGGTGGTAGGATTTACAGACAATTAACCCGACCTTTGACGCCACGTAGGCGTCATGAAAGTCGGTGCCAATCCGACCCATGACGCCTATGTGGCGTCATGGAAAGATCGCGTCCCTGCAAATCGGGTGAAAGGGTTAACTCCCATTTCATCCGATCTGCAGGGACAGGGGGAGTGGTCGTTTAGCCCAGGGCTTCACCCCCCCGTGGCTACGATCGCTCTGATTGGCAGTTTCACTTTCAACAGCCAAACAGAGCGATTTGTAATATTTCACCTATTATAACTGGTGAAATATTACAATCCAGCCATGGCCGATGCTGCAATATCATCAGCCATGGCTGGAAACACTAATGTGCCCCCACCCCACCCCACCGATCGCCCCCCCAGCCCCCCGATCTGTCCGGTACACTGCTCCGGCTCCCCTCCGTCCTGTGCTCCGCTCCCCCCGTGCTCTTGTCCGCTCCCCCCGTGCTCCAATAACCCCCCCGTGCTCCAATCACCCCCCCTGCACTCCGATCCACCCCCCCGTGCTCCGTTCCACCCCCCGTGCTCCGTTCCACCCCCCTGCGCTCCAATCCACCCCCCCATGCTCCGATCCCCCCCCCCGTGCTCCCCCCTGACCCCATCATATTTACCGATCCTGCCGGGGTCCGTCCGTCTTCTCCCTTGGCGCCGCCATCTTCCAAAATGGCGGGCGCATGCGCAGTGCGCCCGCCGAATCTACCAGCCGGCAGATTCGTTCCAAAAGTGCATTTTGATCACTGAGATATAATCTATCACAGTGATCAAAATAAAAAAAATAATAAATGATCCCCCCCTTTGTCACCCCCATAGGTAGGGACAATAAAAAAATAAAGAATTTTTTTTTTCCACTAATGTTAGAATAGGGTTAGGGTTAGGGGTAGGGTTAGGGGTAGGGTTAGGGGTAGGGTTAGGGGTAGGGCTAGGGCTAGGGTTAGGGCTAGGGTTAGGGCTAGGGTTAGGGTTTCGGTATGTGCACACGTATTCTGGTCTTCTGCGGATTTTTCCGCTGCGGATTTGATAAATCCGCAGTGCTAAACCGCTGCAGATTTATGGCGGATTTACCGCGTTTTTTCTGCGCATTTCACTACGGTTTTACAACTGCGATTTTCTATTGGAGCAGTTGTAAAACCGCTGCGGAATCCGCAAAAAGAAGTGACATGCTGCGGAATGTAAACCGCTGCGTTTCCGTGCAGTTTTTCTGCAGCATGTGTACAGCGATTTTTGTTTCCCATAGGTTTACATTGAACTGTAAACTCATGGGAAACTGCTGCGGATCCGCAGCGTTTTCCGCAGCGTGTGCACATACCTTTAGAATTAGGCTATGTGCACACGGTGCGGAATTGGCTGCGGATTCACAGCAGTGTTCCATCAGGTTTACAGTACCAAGTAAACCTATGGAAAACCAAATCCGCTGTGCCCATGGTGCGGAAAATACCGCGCGGAAACGCTGCGTTGTATTTTCCGCAGCATGTCAATTCTTTGTGCGGATTCCGCAGCGTTTTACACCTGTTCCTCAATAGGAATCCGCAGGTGAAATCCGCATAAAAAACACTGGAAATCCGCGGAAAATCCGCAGGTAAAACGCAGTGCCGTTTACCCGCAGATTTTTCAAAGATGATGCTGAAAAATCTCACACGAATCCGCAACGTGGGCACATAGCCTTAGGGTTAGAGTTGGAATTAGGGTTGTGGTTAGGGTTATGGGTGTGTTGGGGTTAGGGTTGTGGTTAGGGTTGTGATTAGGGTTATGGCTACAATTGGGATTAGGGTTAGGGGTGTGGGGGGGTTAGTGTTGGAGGTAGAATTGAGGGGTTACCACTGTTTAGGCACATCAGGGGTCTCCAAACGCAACATGGCGCCACCATTGATTCCAGCCAATCTTGTATTCAAAAAGTCAAATGGTGCTCCCTCACTTCCGAGCCCCGACGTGTGCCCAAACAGTGGTTTACCCCCACATATGGGGTACCAGCATACTCAGGACACACTGCGCAACAATTACTGGGGTCCAATTTCTCCAGTTACCCTTGTGAAAATAAAATATGCTTGCTAAAACATCATTTTTGAGGAAAGAAAAATGATTTTTAATTTTCACGGCTCTGCGTTGTAAACGTCTGTGAAGCACTTGGGGGTTCAAAGTGCTCACCACATATCTAGGCAAGTTCCTTGGGGAGTCTAGTTTCTAAAATGGGGTCACTTTTGGGGGGTTTCTACTGTTTAGGCACACCAGGGGCTCTGCAAACGCAACGTGACGCCCGCAGACCATTCCATCAAAGTCTGCATTTCAAAAGTCACTACTTCCCTTCTGAGCCCCGACGTGTGCCCAAACAGTGGTTTACCCCCACACATGGGGTATCAGCGTACTCAGGAGAAACTGGACAACAACTTTTGGGGTCCAATTTCTCCTGTAACCCTTGGGAAAATAAAAAATTCTGGGCTAAATAATTATTTTTGAGGAAAGAAAACGTATTTATTATTTTCACGGCTCTGCATTATAAACTTCTATGAAGCACTTGGGGGTTCAAAGTGCTCACCACACATCCAGATAAGTTCCTTTCGGGGTCTAGTTTCCAAAATGGGGTCACTTGTGGGGGGTTTCTACTGTTTAGCCACATCAGGGGCTCTGCAAACGCAACATGATGCCCGCAGAGCATTCCATCAAAGTCTGCATTTCAAAACGTCACTACTTCACTTCCGAGCCCCGGCATGTGCCCAAACAGTGGTTTATCCCCACATATGGGGTATCAGCGTACTCAGGAGAAACTGGACACCAAATTTTGGGGTCAAATTTCTCCTGTTACCTTTGGGAAAATAAAAAATTGCAGGCTAAAAGATCATTTTTGAGAAAATATTTTTTTTTTATTTTCATGGCTCTGCGTTATAAACTTCTTGGGGGTTCAAAGTCCTCACCACACATCTAGATTAGTTCCTTTGGGGGTCTAGTTTCAAAAATGGGGTCATTTGTGGGGGATCTCCAATGTTTAGGCACACAGGGGCTCTCCAAACGTGACATGGTGTCCGCTAATGATTGGAGCTAATTTTCCATTTAAAAAGCCAAATGGCGTGCCTTCCCTTCCGAGCCCTGCCGTGCGCCCAAACAGTGGTTTACCCCCACATATGGGGTATCAGCATACTCAGGACAAACCGGACAACAACATTTGGGGTCCAATTTCTCCTATTACCCTTGGCAAAATAGGAAATTCCAGGCTAAAAAATCATTTTTGAGGAAAGAAAAATTATTTTTTATTTTCATGGCTCTGCGTTATAAACTTCTGTGAAGCACCTGGGGTTTAAAGTGCTCAATATGCATCTAGATAAGTTCCTTGGGGGGTCTAGTTTCCAAAATGGGGTCACTTGTGGGGGAGCTCCAATGTTTAGGCACACAGGGGCTCTCCAAACGCAACATGGTGTCCGCTAACAATTGGAGCTAATTTTCCATTCAAAAAGTCAAATGGAACGCCTTCCCTTCTGAGCCCTGCCGTGTGCCCAAACAGTGGTTTACCCCCACATATGAGGTATCGGCGTACTCGGGAGAAATTGCCCAACAAATTTTATGATCCATTTTATCCTATTGCCCATGTGAAAATGAAAAAATTGAGGCGAAAAGAATTTTTTTGTGAAAAAAAAGTACTTTTTCATTTTTACAGATCAATTTGTGAAGCACCTGAGGGTTTAAAGTGCTCACTAGGCATCTAGATAAGTTCCTTGGGGGGTCTAGTTTCCAAAATGGGGTCACTTGTGGGGGAGCGCCAATGTTTAGGCACACAGGGGCTCTCCAAACGCGACATGGTGTCCGCTAACGATGGAGATAATTTTTCATTCAAAAAGTCAAATGGCGCTCCTTCCCTTCCGAGCCTTACCATGTGCCCAAACAGTGGTTTACCCCTACTTGTGAGGTATTGGTGTACTCAGGAGAAATTGCCCAACAAATTTTAGGATCCATTTTATCCTGTTGCCCATGTGAAAATGAAAAAATTGAGGCTAAAAGAATTTTTTTGTGAAAAAAAAAGTACTTTTTCATTTTTACGGATCAATTTGTGAAGCACCTGGGGGTTCAAAGTGCTCACTATGCATCTAGATAAGTTCCTTGGGGGGTCTAGTTTCCAAAATGGGGTCACTTGTGGGGGAGCTCCAATTTTTAGGCACACGGGGGCTCTCCAAACGTGACATGGTGTCCGCTAAAGAGTGGAGCCAATTTTTCATTCAAAAAGTCAAATGGCGCTCCTTCCCTTCCAAGCCCTGCCGTGCGCCCAAACAGTGGTTTACCCCCACATATGAGGTATCAGAGTACTCAGGACAAATTGGACAACAACTTTCATGGTTCAGTTTCTCCTTTTACCATTGGGAAAATAAAAAAATTGTTGCTAAAAATAATTTTTGTGACTAAAAAGTTAAATGTTCATTTTTTCCTTCCATGTTGCTTCTGCTGCTGTGAAGCACCTGAAGGGTTAATAAACTTCTTGAATGTGGTTTTGTGCACCTTGAGGGGTGCATTTTTTAGAATGGTGTCACTTTTGGGTATTTTCAGCCATATAGACCCCTCAAACTGACTTCAAATGTGAGGTGGTCCCTAAAAAAAAATGGTTTTGTAAATTTCATTGTAAAAATGAGAAATCGCTGGTCAAATTTTAACCCTTATAACTTCCTAGCAAAAAAAAAATTTGTTTCCAAAATTGTGCTGTTGTAAAGTATACATGTGGGAAATGTTATTTATTAACTATTTTGTGTCACATAACTCTCTGGTTTAACAGAATAAAAATTCAAAATGTGAAAATTGCGAAATTTTCAAAATTTTCGCCAAATTTCCATTTTTATCACAAATAAATGCAGAATTTATTGACCTAAATTTACCACTAACATGAAGCCCAATATGTCACGAAAAAACAATCTCAGAACCGCTAGGATCCGTTGAAGCGTTCCTGAGTTATTACCTCATAAAGGGACACTGGTCAGAATTGCAAAAAACGGCAAGGTCTTTAAGGTCAAAATAGGCTGGGTCATGAAGAGGTTAAAGGGTGTAAACTATATAACAAAATAAGTCAAAAGTTTAGTTACTCTTTAAAGGAGTTGTTTCATTAGCAAAACCCTCAGACTTAAAGCAAGAGTGCCAAAGGCCCCCAGTTATAACAGTTAAGTGTTACTTCGGAAAACACCAACCATAGCAACCTTTTGTCTGACATTTTAGATATGTTTTAAACATATAAAGTAAAAGCTTGTATATACCGAAGTGCTGGATTACTGGTCATCTCTGGATTGCAATTAAAAATCCCAATGGTTACTGAAATAACTTGAAGCTAAACAAACAGCACAATGGCTACTATTCACCGACTGATTACAAGTTTGTATACATCTCAGATGCTAATTAAAGGACACATCTATAGTCAAATTATTTTTATTCTTTTCTAGAGATACCATTATTTTTGTCCAGGCCAATTTCATTATTTTTTTTTAACTATTTTCTGTTGAACCACGATTCAAAAGCAATGTCTGATTTTCATTAGTTAATATTCTGTCAATTTAAATTGAAAATTATGTTTGTCAGTTTCAAGTTATTTCAGTGAACATTGTGGGGTTTTCTTACTTTAACAAAACGGTATCAACAATTTTGTCCATGAGAGTACATTAATTATCTATTCTGTGGAAATAAGACAGTATGAGGCCAAAGATTATATCAGACAGAAGGTATTCAGAACAAAAGGATTTGCTTCACTGTCTGCTTGGCAGATATTTAGCAATTACACATTTCTATAACTAGCAACGGAAATTTTGCAAAATCAAATAACTACCAATACCTACAGAACGAGATGAGCATAACTAATAAACCTCCAGGATTTGCTGCTTATGTAACATCTGTCATGTACATCTGCCCAGAGTTTAGTTTATGCCTTTGCCTGCCGACCCATGTATTGCTGGTTTTCAAAACAAAAATTATTTCATACCATTAAATTTACATTTATTTTCTTGCATTTCATATCAGTTTCAATTGCTCTCAGATTTCCCCAAAACACCTGCATGGCAAATAATGCACACAGTCACATCGTGGTTAAAGAGAATACATTGACAAACCGTAAAACACATAGTCAGCTAGTTGCTTTGCACATTTTCTTCATATAATCTCCTTCACCTGATCCCCACTAATGTATATTCATGCCTGACAGGCAGGCTCTTGAAACAGATTACTCCAGAGAGTTTTCACATACCATAATCTGTTTTCCTGTCACATACTGATGACTGTCAAGGTCAATTTGTAAGTCTTTACTTTCAGAGAGGGTAAATGTATAAATATGTATTCCGAGAGTTAATATTTCATTAGAAATTTGGTTCAGGTCTGTTGCCAAAACCTGATCATAAGCAATGTTTCTGACAATTTAAAGCATACATCCAACAAAATGTCATTCTGTACGACCGAGAGCACTCGCAATTTGCATGCTTATATTCCCAATTACCATCATAGGTAATTCCGTCTTTCAAAAACTAAAGAAAAAACCTACCCAGAGCCATAATCACTAATATGGGTAACATAATTATTCATAGACATTTATTGTATTCCTTTATTTGTGCAGTAAAAGTGAATTTAGTTGGGTGGATTTTTAAATATATCCAGTAAATCTCTGGAACATAACAGCATAATGTTGTGTTCCAATGATTGCCTGTAGGTCCGGCCATCTGCTTAGAAAGTTAGGTCACCACTATCTGTTCCAGATCACTCTAATCCCCCTTTGATTTCCAGCTTGATATGTTTGGAAAAGATCAGTGGGGTGTTTAAATAATTAATTTAAATTTTAAAAAATGTAAAAATTATATTTTGATTATTAATTCAAACATCCACAAATGTACAGAATACTCGTCCATCTGAACACTTTTCAGAAAGGAAATAATACCTGCTAAAAATCCATATAAATGCAAGTTCCAAATTCAAACTGCAGGAAGGGCAAACATCAGAGAAGCTGACCATATGTATACTCTTGTAGGGTAGAGGCCCAGTCTTAGTTGGTCTCATCTGCTTTTTTTGTTAGGTATAGTGGGATGAGGAAACAAAATATTAGCAGAGATGAGTGGATCAATTTGCACAGGATCGAGTCACAATTTTACTCAAATTTGAACATTTTGAGATTCAATTTGCATAACAACATTTGCCTACCATAATTTCACACACTGCTGAAGCATAAGGCCGGCATCACACTAGAGAGTTTTATGGACGTATGAGAGGCGCAAAAACTACGCATTGCACACGGACCAATGATTCTCTATGGGGCAGCTCCTATCTGCCATCTATTTCTCAGCCGTATTTTACGGGCTGAGAAAATCGCAGCATGCTGCGTTTGTCAGCGTATTGCGCAAAAAAAACACCAATGAAAGTCTATGGGTGCAAGAAAAATACAGACTACACACGGACCATCAGTGTGACTTGCGAGAAATACGCACCGGTGTTCTATAGAAAAGCCAGTAAATCAGTGCGGAGTACAGTAAAATCACACTGACAGGTTAGAATAGAATAGAATAGATAGAATAAATGTCTACACATAGTATAGGTATATATATATATATATATATATATATATATATATGTCATCGATATATATATAGTATATATATATATATATATATATATATATATATAGAGTATATACTCGAGTATAAGCCGACCCGAGTATAAGCCGACCCCCTTAATTTTGGGGAAAACTTAATGACTCGAGTATAAGCCTAGGGTGGGAAATGCAGCAGCTACCGGTAAATGTCAAAAGTAAAAATAGATACCAGTAAAAGTAAAATTAATTGAGACATCAGTAGGTTAAGTGTTTTTGAATATCCATATTGAATCAGGATCCCCATATAATGATCCATAAAGTTTATGATGGGCCCCATAAGATGCTCCATATTAAAATATGCCCCATATAATCCTGCATAAAGGTTAATAATGGCCCCATAAGATGCTCGATGCTCCATAGACACATTTGCCCAATATAATGCTGCACAAATGTTGCTTATGGCCCCATAAGAGGCTCCATAAAGATATTTGCCCCATATAGTGCTGAACAAACATTGATTATGGCCCTATAAAGACACTTGCCCCACATAGTGCTGCACAAACGTTATGGCCCCATAAGAGGCTCTATACAGACACTTGCCCCATTATAGTGCTGCACAAATGTTATGGCCCCATAAGATGCCCTATACAGACACTTGCCCCATTATAATGCTGCACAAACGTTATGGCCCCATAAAATGCTCCATAAAGATATTTGCCCCATATAGTGCTGAACAAACATTGATTATGGCCCTATAAAGACACTTGCCCCATTATAGTGCTGCACAAACGTTATGTCCCATAAGATGCTCTATATAGACACTTGCCCCATTTGCTGTTGCTGCAATAAAAAAAAAAATCACATACTCACCTCTCCATCGCTGAGGCCCCTGGCACTTTCAATATTTACCTGATTTCGTTCCAGCGCCGCTCCAGCTTCAACACTGACGTTCAGGCAGAGGGCGCGCACTAACTACGTCACTGCGCTCTCTGACCTGAGCATCACTGCTGAAGACAGAGTGGCGGCGGCTGGAACGAGGAGCAGGTGAATATCGCGCAGCGCAGCGCTCCCCTCCCCGTTATACTCACCTGCTCCTGGCGTGGTGCAGTCCCTGCTTCCCGGTGCTGCTGCTTCTTCCTCTACTGAGCGGTTACCGTTACCACTCATTACAGTAATGAATATGCGGCTCCACCCTTATGGGAGGTGGAGCCGCATATTAATTACTGTAATGAGCGGTACCATGTGACCGCTCACTACAGGAAGAAGCTGCCGGCTCTGGGGAAAAGACGTGCAGGGACCGCACCAGGAGCAGGTGAGTATAATTAGACAGCCCCTGCTCCCCCTCCCCTGCCAACCCCTGGGTATGTCTCGAGTATAAGCCGAGAGGGGGACTTTCAGCCCCCAAAAATCCCAACAGGATATGAGACATGGTTTACATGCAGTAAACCATTTCATATCCCTTTTTTTTTGCATATTCCTCACTACTAATGTTAGTAGAGTCTGTGTGCGAAATTTGGGGGCTCTAGCTGTTAAAATAAAGGGTTAATTCATGGAAAAAACTGGTGTGGGTTCTCGCACAATTTTCTCTGCCAGAGTGGGAAAGCCAGTGACTGAGGGCAGATATTAATAACCTAGAGAGGGACCATGGTTATTGCCCCCCCCCCCCCCCCCGGCTAAAAACATCTGCACCCAGCCACCCCAGAAAAGGCACATCTTAAAGATGCGCCTATTCTGGCACTTAGCCTCTCTCTTCCCACTCCCCTGTAGCGGTGGGATATGGGGTGATAAAGGGTTAATGCCACCTTGCTATTGTAAGGTGACATTAAGGCTGGTTAATAATGGAGAGGTGTCAATAAGACACCTATCCATTATTAATCCAATAGTAGTAAATGGTTAATAAAACAAACACAAATTAAGAATAAAATATTTTATTGAAATAAAGACACAGGGTGTTGTAATAGTTTATTATACTCCTAATCCAAATGACGACCCTCGTTCTGTAATAGAAAGAAAAAGAAAAAAGCAACAACATCCCATACCTTTCCGGCGCTCAGTCACGTCCCACGCTGTAAATCCATCTGAAAGGGTTAAATAATTTTACAAGCAGGAGCCTGCTTTGTTCTTCAAAGTAGTCACCTTTTGCTTTGATGACTGCTTTGCACACTGTTGGCATTCTCTTGAATTAACTTGGCATTGTGACATTTGGACTGTAGATCAGCCTGGAAGTGTGAAATGCACTGCAGCAAAAAAGAATGTTATTTCTTTGTTTTTGTTTTGTTTTTTAAATTGTGAAAAGTCTTTTCAGAGGGTCATTTATTATTCAATTCCTCAAACCACCAGAATTCTGTTTGGTTCCCCTAAAGTATTAAGAAGTAGTTCAGGCACAAAGAACAATGAGCTTTGGATTAATTATCTCTTTTTCCAGCCTTTTCTGACTATTTAAGACCCCCCCCAAACTTGTGAACAACTCTCATACATGGTCAACATGGGAAAGACAAAGGAGCATTTCAAGGCCATCAGAGACAAGATCGTGGAGGGTCACAAGGCTGGCAAGGGGTACAAAACCCTTTCCAAGGAGTTGGGCCTACCTGTCTCCACTGTTGGGAGCATCATCCGGAAGTGGAAGGCTTATGGAACTACTGTTAGCCTTCCACGGCCTGGACAGCCTTTGAAAGTTTCCTCCTGTGCCGAGGCCAGGCTTGTCCGAAGAGTCAAGGCTAACCCAAGGACAACAAGGAAGGAGCTCCGGGAAGATCTAATGGCAGTGGGGACATTGGTTTCAGTCAATACCATAAGTAACGTACTCCACCGCAATGGTCTCCGTTCCAGACGAGCCCGTAAGGTACCTTTACTTTCAAAGCGTCATGTCAAGGCTCGTCTACAGTTTGCTCATGATCACTTGGAGGACTCTGAGACTGACTGGTTCAAGGTTCTCTGGTCTGATGAGACCAAGATCGAGATCTTTGGTGCCAACCACACACGTGACGTTTGGAGACTGGATGGCACTGCATACGACCCCAAGAATACCATCCCTACAGTCAAGCATGGTGGTGGCAGCATCATGCTGTGGGGCTGTTTCTCAGCCAAGGGGCCTGGCCATCTGGTCCGCATCCATGGGAAGATGGATAGCACGGCCTACCTGGAGATTTTGGCCAAGAACCTCCGCTCCTCCATCAAGGATCTTAAGATGGGTCGTCATTTCATCTTCCAACAAGACAACGACCCAAAGCACACAGCCAAGAAAACCAAGGCCTGGTTCAAGAGGCAAAAAATCAAGGTGTTGCAGTGGCCTAGTCAGTCTCCTGACCTTAACCCAATTGAAAACTTGTGGAAGGAGCTCAAGATTAAAGTCCACATGAGACACCCAAAGAACCTAGATAACTTGGAGAAGATCTGCATGGAGGAGTGGGCCAAGATAACTCCAGAGAACTGTGCCGGCCTGATCAGGTCTTATAAAAGACGATTATTAGCTGTAATTGCAAACAAAGGTTATTCCACAAAATATTAAACCTAGGGGTTGAATAATAATTGACCCACACTTTTATGTTTAAAATTTATAAAAATTTAACTGAGCAACAAAACTTTTTGGTTTTTAAGATTTATGCATCTGTTAATAAATCCTGCTCTTGTTTGAAGTTTGAAGGCTCTAACTTATTTGCATCTTATTAAACCTGCTAAATCTGCAGGGGGTTGAATACTACTTGTAGGCATTGTATATATACATATATATACACAAATACTGTATATATGTGTCTCACTGACATATATATAGACTGTATATATGTTTTCACGAATATTTGAGCCCATGGATCCATTATATGTCCATTTTGCAAGCCGGCGAGAAAATCTCGCCGTACATGGGCAAAATACGCAGCCACACCCTGCCTACGGATGACATACGGATCATTGTTTTGGGATCATTTCTGCATATTACACCTGTAAAATTCAGACCGTATTTCCCTATGCTGAGTGTGACGCCGGCCTTAGAGAGAGGGCTTTTATGCTGCCGCCCAAGCTTCCCCATATTTCCCTGTGGTCATGACATTTTGCAAATAGGGATAAGCAGACGTTTAGAAGTTCAGGTTCTTCCAAACTTTCGTCTGTTTGGGTACCAGAACTGTACATGGAATTGAAAGTGAACATGAACCCCATAGAAAATCAATGGGGACCTGAACGTTGGAGCTGGAAATTCTCTCTCTCTCTACTCCCGATCTGTACAGTTTGGGTTCGCTCACCTGTACTTACGAAGTATCATGCTTTGTACAGTGGTGGTCAGGACGTGGGCCATCACAGATCAGCAGCTCCCCGAGAAGCACAGTTTGTGTGGCAGAATCACTTTCCATCTCCAGAGTAACTGGGTAAGTCTTTCTCTCCTGTAGAGTGTAAGCTCCTATGGTTAAACGTGTACTCTCATTAAATGTTTTCATATAGTATTTCTTTCCATTGCTGTTGCTTGATGTTTTTTTTGCTTTCTACCTGATCATTTTCAACCTTGGAGCTGGCCCATGGTATCTGTACGTGCACCTCACCTTTATTAGATGGATTGATACCTGGACAGGGTGAGTTGATGTGATATTTTTTCTTTGACTTTGTTCACTTTGTTCACCTACATTGTCATGGAAATTACAGTTGGCAACCCTGCCTAATTCCTGAATTGATTTCTCCTTTATATGCTATTCTTCTTAAATGCAGCTTATTTTCTCTGCTCTTCCTGAAAATGAAGATGCTTTCTTATTTTCTAACCTCTGATCACAACTCCACCACAGCCATAATGAAATCTAATGAAGAAGGAAAACGAAGAGCAAAGAGAGCCATTAGAGCTGGGAGTGAAGCTCTGAGAGATTTGTGTCCAATACTGCAGGCAGACCAGCTATGTAGGTAAAAGATTGAAGGTCCATTTACATGGGATAGTATTGAACGCCAGTAGACTATATTCACATTGTTCAGATCATATATTGACCAGTCTACACAGGCTGAGGAGCAAAAATGGGGACAAAATGATTGCCAAAACTATCATTATTCCCCACTTACAGTACATATTATCGGCAGCACATCATCTGCTAAGTTGTGGCAATGTGCTGGCGATAACAATGATTTATATGCAAGCATGAAAATCAAATCACTTGATGAATAAGAGTTTGGCATGTTCATCAGGTGATTGTCGGCATGTTTACATGGCCAATAGGTGGGAACAAGATGGAGATTATTGGCTTGCTTACAGTGGCCACACACACAGTCTACATCAACAAAATGGTAGGACATTTTCAATAAAACTATTTAGCAAGTTGATTAATTTAGCATTTCTTGAAAAGAAATCAGCAAAAGGTCATACATAGCTCATAGGACTCCTTAATGCAAGCATAATATACATACGTTTGATGTCTATGCTAAAATCGGATAGCACACGAACAGCACATGGACCAATGTTATTGAGTAGAGTTGTTCAGATGTTTTTTCAAATGGAAACATATCTGCAAAATCCAAGGCAAGGACTAATATCTGCAATAATTCAAATAAGACTCATCCATTCAAGTCTATAAGTGCACAAGAAAAAGAAATCCCATAGGGATCATCATCATAGCATCCGATTTTTATGGATACTTTGCACTTATTGAGATAGGACACTGCAATATTTAATATAGTAAATTCTTTTAAATGCTAGTGGAAAAAACTAATGCCACACGGATGTTAAAAAAGAAAAAAAGAATAAAAAACAGATATAGTGATGGAATACAGAAGACCATTTAGATGAAAATCGTCCATTTTTCAAACCATTTTTCATACACATGTCTAAGCCTAAGAGGAATCAGAATGCTTTTCATATTAAAAATACATTTTCTAGTATATTTCTTATAGCTTCTGATCTCAGTCTCTCTTGATGATGATGATGATGAGAATATATTCTCTCCCTGGTCTTGAAATCTATGTGCAGTCACAGCTGAAACTGAATTTCAATTTTGTTCTTTTAATCCAAGGAAAGTGCAGCATGTGATAAAGATGAATGGAGCCATGGCAGAAATCTAAACTTAAAAAGAAATAAAACAACTTGTATACTTCAAAAGAAAAGTTTTAGATGAGAAATTAAAAATTCAGTGAAGTAAAAGGTTATTTTCACTGGTAGAACCTACCAACCTAATATTATTATACTCAGCTGACTTCTGTACTGTGCTGTGGAATATGTTGTCCCTATATAATCAAGAAGAAATTAATATACTAGCAGGAAACCGTCAAGTTTTAGGGCTATGGACAAATTACAAACCTGGACAGGGCAGTAAAAGTCAAGTTAGAAAAAAACTTTCTTGGCCACAAATGGATTTCTCATTTCCATGAAAACAGGCTTTATATAAAAGAGGCTGTAAGTGCACCGATAGTGTTCCAATTCCTGCTATGTCACTGATACTCCACATTATCCCCTGCCAGCTCCTGCACCATGGTCTTGATTGATGTCTGATTAGCACTGCTATATCACTATTATCAGCAACACTAAACAGATACTGATACTGATTAAGCACATAGAAATGGCGATAGGTGATGAATAATTTGGAGGATAGATATACTTCCCTGGAGTCAGCCCACCCTCTGTTGTGGCTCTAGCTGAGGAATAATTTGCGGGATAGGAACACCTTCCTGTAGTTAACCCACCCTCTGTTGTGGTTCTAGCAGAAGAATTTGAAGGTTAGGTCCACCCCCCTGGATTCAGTCTGCCTCTGTGTAGTGGTGCTAGCTTGAGAGTAATATCAAGGATAGATACACCAGTCTGGAATCAGGCTGCCCTCTCTGTTGTGGCACTAGGCGGGGAATAATTTGGAGGATAGATCCACCTCCCTGGATTCAGTCTGCTTCTGTGTAGTGGTGCTAGCTTGAGAGTAATATCAAGGATAGATACACCAGTCTGGAATCAGGCTGCCCTCTCTGTTGTGGCACTAGGCGGGGAATAATTTGGAGGATAGATCCACCTCCCTGGATTCAGTCTGCTTCTGTGTAGTGGTGCTAGCTGGAGAGTAATATCAAGGATAGATACACCAGTCTGGAATCAGGCTGCCCTCTGTGTTGTGGCACTAGGCGGGGAATAATTTGGAGGATAGATCCACCTCCCTGGATTCAGTCTGCCTCTGTGTAGTGGTGCTAGCTGGAGAGTAATATCAAGGACAGATACACCAGTCTGGAATCAGGCTGCCCTCTGTGTTGTGGCACTAGGCGGGGAACAATTTGGAGGATAGATCCACCTCCCTGGATTCAGTCTGCCTCTGTGTAGTGGTGCTAGCTGGAGAGTAATATCAAGGATAGATACACCTGTCAGGAATCAGGCTGCCCTCTGTGTTGTGGCACTAGGCGGGGAATAGTTTGGAGGCTAGGTACACCTGTCATGCTGTGACTGTAGGGATGCCAGATAAGAGGGACCCTATTCTGCCCCTAATGTAGTGAAGCTATAGTCTATCCATAATCCCAGGGTAATGCCTGAAGGCAGAGATGAACAAATCTCGTTCCTCTCTGTGCTTCTACAAAATCCTAAGCAGATCCCAACCTATCCCCCAGGGAGGAAAGACGCAGGAATAAAAGGGATAACTCTGGCTGGACAGACAGGGGAAAATCAATGCACATGACAGGCACACAAAATAAAATAGAAAGGGAAGATGGGAGCACAGTAATGAGGTAGAAAAGCAACACAAAGGAACTAAGGAAAGGGGAAGTAAGAGGTATTCACAACAAACCACACACAACAATCTCAAAAAGACAAGAGAGACTTTCCAGAATACCTTTTCCAATGCAGCCAAGAACAGAATGTACATTCTGTTGCTCGCATGGATGGAAGCCAGACACAGGTTCAAACAAAGGAAGGGTGTGGTTCCAATAAGCAGCATAGCTAATAGACCACGAGGAGCTCTCATGATCTCATGAATGGCCATGTAGATTTAAAGAGGATCTGTGCTCGGCTAAACAGCACAATCATTTAATCTCAGATGTAGCAAAGGTCCCAGCAGAATGCAGCACATTCATGACAGTACCATCCCTTCTACGAGGGGCCTCAGAACCCTCAGGACAAGGTTTATCTTGATGTGTTATGTGGAAAGCATGAATTAATCTACCGACATTAACTTCAGATGTGGGTAACCATGTTCTCTCTTCCAGACCATAACTTTCCAGTGCACCAGGTACTGGAGAGAGCGATGCACAAGATGAGAATTAACAATTCTAGCAACCTGAAATTCTAAATTGCTATATACAATGATAGGAGGCCGGTTCAGACGACATCATATATATTTTTGAGCAATGATTGACCTATTAAAAACATTGTGGATTTTAAGTGCTAGAAGCAACTCAAAATGAAACGCCACTGGCTTAATAATAATAGTTATCTTATATGGACCAATGAACCTGGGGCCAAGTTTCCAGGAAGGAACCTTCAATTTAATGTTCGTGGTGGACAACCACACAAAGTAATTCACACACAGGTCCGGACCTGGCATACCTTTTTTATCAGCAATACATTTGCATATATCTCCCATCACCTACAAGTTGTTCTGTACAGCATGCCACACGGAAGAGAGTGACGAAGAAAAACATTAATTTTCCCCCATCCTCTGGAACTCTCTGCCCCAACACGTCCGACTATCAACCACAGTCGGATCCTTCAGACGGAACCTGAAAACTCATCTCTTCAGGAAAGCCTACAGCCTGCACTGACACCGCTGCTGCCTCACCAACACCGGAGCTACCGCCTCACCAACACCGGAGCTACCGCCTCACCAACACCGGAGCTACCGCCTCACCAACACCGGAGCTACCGCCTCACCAACACCGGAGGTCCTGCAACCCTCAACCTACTGTCTCCTTCCCCATAATCCTGTAGAATGTAAGCCCGCAAGGGCAGGGTCCTCGCCCCTCTGTATCAGTCCGTCATTGTTAGTTTGTTTACTGTATGTGATATTTGTAACTTGTATGTAACCCCTTCTCATGTACAGCACCATGGAATCAATGGTGCTATATATATAAATAAATATTAATAATAATAATAATAATTAATTCCCAGGAACCCCGACGCCTCCTCCCTACTGAATTACAGAAATGCAGGTGAAACCTGCATTCACAAAGGAATGGTGACTTGTGAATGGACTTGGCGACTGTTAAGAGTAAACTCAACCAAGGGTAGGTATGATAACCAATCCTCCTGATTTTCAGAAACGAAATACCTAAGGTATGTCGCTAGGCTTTGGTTCATATGTTTGGTCTGATCAATCGATTGATGATGAAACGCTGGGGAAAAAGATAGATGCACTTCTAGTTGAGAACGAAAAAGTCCTCCTAAATTTAGATACAAACTGGGTCCCTTAATCTGAGTCCAGATCAGAGAGAACCCTGTTTATTGCCATTGTGCTTATCTGTAATAGTTTGTTTACTGACAAAGTATTTTATTATTATACTGGTGGCTCTGCTGAATTACTGGGTCAGTAGGGAATTGTGGACCCATTCTATTAGATGGAACTTTTAAGTTGTATATAGATTTTGTTTGTGCGTTGTCCTGTTCTGATATGTATTAAATACATTTTGGAAAGATATTCTGGAGATTACATTTGTTAATGATCCTACAGTCATGGCCAAAAGTATTGACACCTCTGCAATTCTGTCAGATAATACTCAGTTTCTTCCTGAAAATGATTGCAATCACAAATTCTTTGTTATTATTATCTTCATTTAATTTGTCTTAAATGAAAAAACACAAAAAGAAATGTCCTAAAGCCAAATGGGACATAATTCCACACCGTTGACATGGATTAAAGTTGACTCAACCTCTGTCCTGTGTCCTTGTGTGTACCACATTGAGCATGGAGAAAAGAAAGAAGACCAAAGAACTGTCTGAGGACTTGAGAAACCAAATTGTGAGGAAGCATGAGCTGCGTTTCAACATGTTTTTTTCCGCAGCATGTGCACTGCGGATTGTGGTTTCCATAGGTTTACATTATACTGTAAATGCATGGAAATTTGCTGCAGACCCGCAGCTGCAGATCTGCTGCGGATCCGCAGCAAAATCCGCAACATGCGCACATAGCCTAAGAGTTTTATTTTTCATTCTTCATAAGCCATATTCACATGTTCAGTATTTGGTCAGTTTTTTACTTCAGAATTTGTAAGCCAAAATTAGGAGTGGAATAATCAGAGGAAAAGTATAATAGAAACAAGTCACCACTTCTGCATTTTTCACCCACTCCTGGTTTTGGCTACAAATATTGATGTAAAATACTGACCGAATACTGAACGTGTGAATGTGGCCTTATTGATAAATTAGAAGGAGTTCTGTGGATATAATCCGTGCTGCTGAAAAAATGCAGGTCCAGACATGATAAAAAATGGAAAATAGTGGTTTAATCTACGCGTTTCAAAGTCCAAATGACTTCATCAGGAGATTACCACATATATGAACTCATGAATTCATGAGCATGAACTTTTTCACACTCATGGTGACATCAGTGGGGTGAAAGGAGTTCACAGCAAGGCAGTGTCTCTGCTGGATGGCAGGCTATATAGTCACATGATGCAACAATACAGCCTGCCATCTAGATGTAGCAGAGTTAGGCACGTCGCTGGAAAATTAGATTATCATATTCTTGGTGGACAGGTGAGGAATATGGTTATTTATTATTTTAATTCTTTTACAGAGGACATTGATTTCAGTGGATTGGGCTTTGAGGTGAGTATAAGTGATTTTGGTAAATTTAGATTCAATAAGAGTCTTTGTCATTATCTCAAATAAAGGACTTTATTCTGGGTGTTACTTTTTTTTACAATTTGACTATGGGGTTAGGAATGGGGGCATCTTATAGATGCCTATCCATTACTAACCCTTGGGCTTGATGTTACCTAACAATACAAAGGTGACAACAACCCTAATGCTATCACCCCATTTGCCACTGCACCAAGACAAGTGGGAAGAGCAAGGCTATGTGCCAGAATTGGCACATCTTATGGATGTTCCTTTTCTGGGGCGGCAAAGAGCTGATGGTTTAAGTGAGGGAGAGGTGTCAATATCATGACCCCTTCCTAGGCTATTAATATCAGCCCACAGCCATTAGCCTTTGCTGATTATTAATTATAGGGATACCCTTCATCATTTTTTGGGGGGTCCCCCACTTTAATAACTAGGAAAGGTTAAGTATACAATTGTGAGCTGATATTAATAGCCTGGGAAGCCCCCTGGGTATTACATCCTTCCCAGGCTATAAACAGCTGCCCTCAGCTGTCCGCTTTCCTTCTGCTGGTTAATAGAATTTTGGGGGATACCACTTAATTTTTTGGGGGAAATTTATTTAGTAATAAAATACATTTACAGTAAGCTGCACATACACACAAAGCACTGATCATATTTATCACTCTATTATTCAGATGCTAGGTGCTAAAATTTGGATTATGCTTGCATAAAAACTGCATGCCACTTTTATGACACTTGTATGACTTTTCAGGAACAAAATCAGACCAATATTAAAAACACTAGTGGGACCCTGTCCTCACCCACAGAATTGGACCATTCAATGTTACAGTTCACTTGTAGGGTGACTGCTGACTTTTGTGTTTAGGGTGTGAATGGAGCAATATCCATTAAAAGTATGAGTTTGTTGTTGTCCTTATTACCTTGGTTGGTTATATCAAACTAGATGGTGGCCCGATTCTAACGCATCGGGTATTCTAGAATCCACAGCCACATAGTATATAACACAGGCCACGTAGTATATAGCATAGCCACGTAGTATATTGCACAGCCACATAGTATATAACACAGCCCACACAGTACATAACACAGTCCACGCAGCATATAACACAGCCACGTAGTATATAGCACAGCCCACGTAGTATATAGAACAGCCCATGTAGTATATAACACAGCCAACATAGTATATAGCATAGCCACGTAGTATATTGCACAGCCACGTAGTATATAACACAGCCCACACAGTATATAACACAGCCCACACAGTATATAACACAGCCACGTAGTATATTGCAAAGTCCACGTAGTATGTAGCACAGGCACGTAGTATATAGCACAGCCCACGCAGTATATAACACAGGCACATAGTATATTACACAGGCACGTAGAATATAGCACAGCCCACGTAGTATATAACACAGCCCATGCAGTATATAACAGCCCACGCAGTATATAACAGAGGCCACGTAGTATATAGCAATGTGGGCACCATATCCCTGTAAAAAAAAACAATAATAATAAAAAATAGTTATATACTCACCTTCCGTCGGCCCCCGGATCCAGCTGAGGCCTTTAGCAATGCTCCTCACGACGCTCCATTCCAAGTAATGCCTAGTGTCAATAACCCGTGATCATGTAGTGGTCTCGCGAGACTACCACGTGATCTCGGGGCATTGCTGCAATGCATTCATGGGACCAGAGCGCGAGGAGCTGAAAAGGCTGCGGCCGACTTCGGAAGGTGAGAATATAATGTTTTTTGTTTTTTTTAATTATTATTATGCATAGGTAGCATCAATAGTAAAAAGTGAAGCGATGTTCAATCCCGCCCCAATGTCGCTGATTGGTCGCAGCCGGCCAGCCGCGACCAATCAGCGATCCAGGATTTCCATTATAGACAGACGGAAGTTAGAAACAGGCGGAAGTACCCCTTAGGTAATTATATATATAGATGAGTGGAACCCGTATTATTTTTGTTTTCTAACAATTCATATATGAAGAATCGAGCATTTTTACCTTCCTGAGCCCCTGGTTATGTTTTTCATTTATTTATTTACTGATTTTTGGGGGGAGTCTGCACATTTTCATAACCAGCCAACACAAAACGAACACCAACAAACTGGTTCTATCGGGATAGGACGGTCCTTAGATGCTGGTTACTTCATAATCTAAAAATATTTTTTTCCCCGGCACAAACTATCACATAATAAACTCCTTCCCAATTCTCTTGGTGCATTAGGCAGTGAATTAACCCCTTAGTGACAGAGCCAATTTGGTACTTAATGACCAGGCCAATTTTTGCAATTCTGACCACTGTCACTTTATGAGGTTATAACTCTGGAACGCTTCAACGGATCCCGCTGATTCTGAGATTGTTTTTTTCGTGACATATTGTACTTCATGTTAGTGGTAACATTTCTTCGATATTACTTGCGATTATTTATGAAAAAAACGGAAATATGGTGAAAAATTTTAAAATTTTGCAATTTTCAAACTTTGTATTTTTATGCCCTTAAATCAGAGAGATATGTCACGAAAAATAGTTAATAAATAACATTTCCCACATGTCTACTTTACATCAGCACAATTTTGGAAACAAAATTTTTTTATGTTAGGGAGTTATAAGGGTTAAAAGTTGACCAGCAGTTTCTCATTTTTACAACACCATTTTTTTTTAGGGACCACATCACATTTGAAGTCATTTTGAGGGGTCTATATGATAGAAAATAATGAAGTGTGACACCATTCTAAAAACTACACCCCTCAAGGTTCTCAAAACCACATTCAAGAAGTTTATTAACCCTTTACGTGCTTCACAGGAACTGAAACAATGTGGAAGGAAAAAATGAACATTTAACTTTTTTTTGCAAACATCTTAATTCAGAACCATTTTTTTTATTTTCACAAGTGTAAAAACAGAAATGTAACCATAAATTTTGTTATGCAATTTCTCCTGAATACGCCAATACCTCATATGTGGGGGTAAACCACTTTTTGGGCGCACCGCAGAACTTAGAAGTGAAGGAGCGCCGTTTGACTATCAATGCAGAATTGGCTGGAATTGAGATCGGACGCCATGTCACGTTTAGAGAGCCCCTGATGTGCCTAAACAGTGGAAACTCCCCACAAGTGACACCATTTTGGAAACTAGACCCCTTAAGGAACTTATCTAGATGTGTGGTGAGCACTTTGAACCCCCAAGTGCTTCACAGAAGTTTATAACGTAGAGCCGTGAAAATAAAAAATCGCTTTTGTTTACACAAAAATGATCTTTTCGCCCACAAATTCTTATTTTCACAAGGGTAACAGGAGAAATTAGACCACTAAAGTTATTGTGCAATTTCTCCTGAGTACGCTGATACCCAATATGTGGGGGTAAACCACTGTTAGGGCGCACCGCAGAGCTTGGAAGAGAAGGAGTGCCGTTTTACTTTTTCGATGTAGAATTGGCTGGAATTGAGATCGGACGCAATGTCGCGTTTGGAGAGCCCCTGATGTACCTAAACAGTAGAAATCCCCCACAAGTGACCCCATTTTGGAAACTAGACCCCCCATGGAACTTATCTAGATGTGTGGTGAGAACCTTGAATGCCCAAGTGCTTCACAGAAGTTTATAATGTAGAGCCGTGAAAAAAAAAATCGCATTTTTTCTACAAAAATGATCTTTTTGCCCACAAATTTTTATTTTCACAAGGGTAACAGGAGAAATTAGACCACAAAAGTTGTTGTGCAATTTCTCCTGAGTACGCTGATACCCAATATGTGGGGGTAAACCACTGTTAGGGCGCACCGCAGAGCTTGGAAGAGAAGGAGTGCCGTTTTACTTTTTCAATGTAGAATTGGCTGGAATTGAGATTGGACGCCATGTCGCGTTTGGAGAGCCTCTGATGTGCCTAAACAGTGGAAACCCCCCACAAGTGACACCATTTTGGAAACTAGACCCCTTAAGGAACTTATCTAGATGTGTGGCGAGCACTTTGAACCCCCATGTGCTTCACAGAAGTTTATAACGTAGAGCCGTGAAAAAAAAAAATTTGCATTTTTTCTACAAAAATGATCTTTTTGCCCACAAATTTTTATTTTCACAAGGGTAACAGGAGAAATTAGACCACTAAAGTTGTTGTGCAATTTCTCCTGAGTACGTCGATACCCAATATGTGGGGGTAAACCACTGTTTGGGCGCACCGCAGAGCTTGGAAGAGAAAGAGTGCCGTTTTACTTTTTCAATGTAGAATTGGCTGGAATTGAGATCGGACGCCATGTCACGTTTGGAGAGCCCCTGATGTGCCTAAACAGTAGAAATCCCCCACAAGTGACCCCATTTTGGAAACTAGACCCCCCATGGAACTTATCTAGATGTGTGGTGAGAACCTTGAATGCCCAAGTGCTTCACAGAAGTTTATAATGCAGAGCCGTGAAAATAAAAAATATATTTTTTTTCCACAAAAAAGATTTTTTAGCCCCCAAGTTTTTATTTTCACAAGGGTAACAAGAGAAATTGGACCCCAAAAGTTGTTGTCCAATTTGTCCTGAGTATGCTGGTACCCCTTATGTGGGGGTAAACCACTGTTTGGGCGCACGGCAGAGCTCGGAAGGAAGGAGTGCCGTTTTGGAATGCAGACTTTGATAGAATGGTCTGCGGGTATTATGTTGCGTTTGCAGAGCCCCTGATGTACCTAACCAGTAGAAACCCTCCACAAGTGACCCCATTTTGGAAACTAGACCCCCAAGGAACTTATCTAGATGTGTGGTGAGAACTTTGAATGCCCAAGTGCTTCACAGAAGTTTAGAATGCAGAGTCGTGAAAATAAAAAATATATTTTTTTTCCACAAAAAAGATTTTGTAGCCCCCAAGTTTTTATTTTCACAAGGGTAACAAGAGAAATTGGACCCCATAAGTTGTCCAATTTATCCCGAGTACGCTGATGCCCCATATGTGGGGGTAACCCACTGTTTGGGCGCACGGCAGAGCTCAGAAGGGAGGGAGCACCATTTGACTCTTTGAGCGCAAAATTGGCTGTCGTGTTTGGAGACCCCCTGATGTACCTAGACAGTGGAAACCCCCTAATTCTAGCTCCAACCCTAACCCCAACACACCCCTAACCCTAATCCCAACCTGATCCATAATCCTAATCACTAACCCTAACCATAATCACAACCCTTACCCCAAAACAACCCTAATGTCAACCCTAACCATAACCCTAATCAAAACCCTAAATCCAACACACCCCTAATCCTAATCTCAACCCTAACCTCAAACCTTACCCTAATCCCAATACACCCCTAATCACAACCCTAACCTTAACCCTAATCCTAAACCTAACCCTAATCCCAAGCGTAACCCTAATGCCAACCCTAACCCTAATACCAACCCTAATCCAAACCCTAACCCTAATCCCAGCTGTAACCCTAACTTTAGCCCCAACCCTAGCCCTAACTTTAGCCCCAACCCTAGCCCTAAGGCTACTTTCACACTTGCATCGTTTGGCATCCGTCGCAATCCGTCGTTTTGGACAAGAAACGGATCCTGCAAATGTGCCCGCAGGATGCGTTTTTTGCCCATAGACTTGTATTGCCGACGGATCGTGACGGATGGCCACACGTCGCGTCCTTCGTGCACTGGATCAGTTGTGTTTTGGCGGACCGTCGGCACAAAAAAACGTTCAATGAAACGGTTTTTTGTACGTCGCATCCGCCATTTCTGACCGCGCATGCGTGGCCGTAACTCCGCCCCCTCCTCCCCAGGACATAGATTGGGCAGCGGATGCGTTGAAAAACTACCGCTGCTGCCCACGTTGTGCACAATTTTCACAACGTCCGTCGGTATGTCGGGCCGACGCATTGCGACGGCCCCGTACCGACGTAAGTGTGAAAGAAGCCTAACCCTAAATTTAGCCCCAACCCTAACCCTAAATTTAGCCCCAACCCTAACCCTAAATTTAGCCCCAACCCTAGCCCTAACCCTAGCCCTAACCCTAACCCTACCCCTACCCCTAACCCTACCCCTAACCCTAACCCTACCCGTAACCCTACCCCTACCCCTACCCTAACCCTACCCCTAACCCTAACACTACCCCTAACCCTAACCCTAACCCTACCCCTACCCCTAACCCTAACCCTACCCCTAACCCTACCCCTAACCCTACCCCTAACCCTACCCCTAATTTTAGCCCCAACTGCTGTTCTCCTGCCGGCCGGCAGATGGAGACAGATGGCGGGCGCACTGCGCATGCGCCCGTCATTTTCTTCTGCCGGCGGCCAGGAGGAGCAGCAAGAGGATCCAGGGACACAGGTGAGTATTGTAGGGTCCCCGAATCCCCCTATTTCTCTGTCCTCTGATGTGCGATCACATCAGAGGACAGAGAATTACACTTTACTTTTTTTTTTGCGATCGCCGGTAAACAGTTAATTACCGGCGATCGCAAAACAGGGGTCGGTAAAACCGACCCCGATCATGCTCTTTGGGTTCTCGGCTACCCCCGGCAGCCGAGACCCCAAAGATTCTCCCGGTGCCGGCCGGCGGGCGCACTGCGCATGCGCCCGCCATTTTGAAGATGGCGGCGCCCACCAGGAGCCACGAGGAGCATCGGGGGAGCTAGGTGAGTATTGGGGGGCCACCTGGGACCCCTTTTCTCTGTCCTCCGATGTGCGATCACATCGGAGGACAGAGAAATTAAAAAGAGATCGCGTTTTTTTTTTTTTTGCGATCGCCGGTAAACAGTTAATTACCGGCGATCGCAAATGCGGGGTGGGTTAAAAAACCCCCGAATCATGTTCTCTGGGGTCTCGGCTACCCCCGGCAGCTGAGACCCCGGAGAAAATCGGCCTCAGGGGGGCGCTATTCACTTTTTCCACAGCGCCGTTAATTAACGGCGCTGTGGTTTAAGTACCCTTAGCGGCCGCCGTTAAAAGGCGTATCGGCGGTCGCTAAGGGGTTAATAGTGAGGGGAGATTGTCAGTTTTTGAGGCAACAATGCAACGCTGACTGACAATAAACATCAGTGAGAATAAGTTAAAGGTGTCAGATATGTCTATTACTAATGCGGAAATTAAAAATGTTACAAAGAACAAAAATATTAAACTGAAAAACAAAAAAACAAAATCACTAATCAATTAGATCCAACACAGTCCATCAAATCCAATGTAGTCCATACAGTCATAAGAAAACTGAAAGAAATCTCTGATATTTAGTTTCACACTAGTTATCTTAATGTACACATCGCTGACTTTCTTTTTGTTGCAGAGTTCAACCTTTCTTATTTCTATAGTGAATGGATGGTAGACACCAATAATGATGTTCTCTGATGGGCCTCTTGCCTGACACGGCTACCCAGTCTCACACTTCCAGGAAGCAGGATACCCCAGCGCCACACCAAGAGGAGCCCCTTTTGGGACCTAATTTCAAACTTTCAAACAGTATCAGCTACTCAGTTTGAGAAAGACCCGAAACTGGGTCGAAACGTCACTTTTTTTCTTATCCTGCTGTATGTGTACATATATTTGAATGTCAAACACATGTGAATAAATACACCACTTTGCAAGCTATAACCCGAGAGAGTGCGGCTGTTTTCTCGCTTATCAGTCTCACCGCTGGCATCGTGCTCGGTGAGGATTCACAACTCTGCAGTCATATAAAGTGACTGCAGACTATCGAGGAAAACTGGGAGCACCCCTTTAAGCCTCATCCAGATGTCCGTGAATCACATATGCATTAATTTTGTGTTTTTTAGAATAATCTATAAAGCTTAGTGACTGCAAAAAAATCATGGAGCCATGTCTATATTTGATCCGCATTACGGATCAAAATTACTAAGGGCCCCTACTTTTTTCCATCTATACTCTTGGCCTAGGACAACTCATAAAGTCCCATGGCTTCCAGTACCACCTGTATGCGGACGACACTCAGATCTACCTCTCTGGCCCAGATGTCACCTTTCTGCTGTCCAGAATCCCCCAGTGTCTGTCAGCCATATCCTCCTTCTTCACCTCTCGCTTCCTAAAACTCAATGTAGACAAAACCGAACTCATCATCTTTCCACCATCTCACGTATCCCCCCTACCTGACCTATCTATTATGGTAAACGGCATAACGCTCTCTCCTGCACCTGAAATACGCTGCCTCGAGGTAACTCTTGACTCTGCCCTGTCCTTCAAACCGCACGTCCAAACTCTTGCCACCTCCTGTCGCCTCCAACTCAAAAATATTGCCAGAATCTGTTCCTTCCTCAGCCCACAATCTACCACAACTCTTGTGCATGCCCTCATCATCTCCCACCTCGACTACTGCAACACCCTCCTCTATGGCCTCCCCGCTAACTCTCTTGCACCACTCCAGTCTGTCCTCAACTCTGCTGCCCGGCTAATCCACCTCTCTCCTCGCTATTCCCCTGCTTCTCCCCTCTGCAAATCCCTCCAATGGCTCCCAATTCCCCAACGAATCCAGTTCAAACTACTAACACTGATCTACAAAGCCATCCACAACCTGTCCCCTCCCTATATCTCTGAACTAATCTCCCAATATCTTCCCTCACAAAATCTCCGATCCTCCCAAGACCTCCTACTCTCCTCCACACTTATTCGTTCCTCACACAACCGCCTCCAAGATTTCTCCCGAATATCCTTCATCCTCTGGAATTCCATGCCTCAACACGTCCGTCTATCCACCACCCTCGGCTCCTTCAGACGGAACCTGAAAACCCATCTCTTCAAGAAAGCCTACAGCCTGCAATAACCATTCTGCCGCCTCGCCATCGCCAGAGCCGCCGCCTCGCCCCTACCTTCTGTCTCTTCCCCACTATCCCATAGAATGTAAGTCCGCAAGGACAGGGTCCTCTCCCCTCTGTACCAGTCTGTCACTGTAAATTTGTTTACTGCAAACGATATCTATAACTCTATATGTAACCCCTTTCTCATGTACAGCACCATGGAATTAATGGTGCTATATAAATAAATAATAATAATAATAATAATAATAATAATAATAAAACAAGTCTATCATCTTTTTGAAAATCCCGCCATCACACAGAATGGCACCCTTGTGCTGTCTGCAATTAATATTGTAATGAATAGGAGAAGCTTTGCAATTGATTTGCCAAAATCACCGATAGGCCGGGATCACACTTGAGAGAAACTCCCACAAGTCTTGCCTCTCAATACCCGACACTGCCGCCAGCACTTGGGACCGGAGTGTGCGGCTGCATGTATTTCTCTGCAGCTGAACTCTCCGGTCCGAGTGCCGGCGGCAGTTCCGGGTATTGAGACTCGTGTGAGTTTCTCACACGTGTGACCCCGGCCATAAAACAATGATGGCAAAAACTGACACACTGACCGAATATTGATGAAACTCGGATCAAAAACAATGATGAAAATCAGATAAAAGCACTGATGATACTTGGACCATTTTTCGTTCATAAAAAATCACAGTTGTCCAAATATGTCTTTACATGACATTGCATTGTATAGCGTCAACGGCCTCATTTAGAGAAAGAAAAGTTCATATTAATAAAAAAAAAATATTTGTTGGGAAAGCAGCATTTAACCTTGACATTTTGAATGACTTGATAAACTGTGCTTTGCGCTCTGTATAGTATTTGTAGAGCAGGCCTTTACTTTTTTGTGAAGCCGCCTGTTTACTGCTGTTCAACATAACACTTTTGCTGCATTTCCTACGTGACCTTTATAGATAAAGAAATGTGTAACGATTTCTGCAGCAATTACGTACAAACAATGGCCAAGTTATTACAAGTGCACAGATAAGTCCCACATCAATCAGAGCAGAGACACAAGAACATCTGCCTTTTATAGTCACATATGCTTGAAAGAACCCTATAAGCAAACATTTTCCAGAGGTGTAAGAATAAAAAGATTAGAATTGAACTATTATTCAAAGTAATCTTTTCATTTGTATGTCATTTGTATGTCATAAAATGTTACATTAAGTATTTAGTTATGGTCTATTCAACGTTCTACTCCTTTGCTTTCAGCTGTCTCTTGGGCACTAATAATTCTTGGCAAAATTAATTAGTAGCCATTAAATTACAATTTTAACCATTGAAAATTTATGCGTGGATGCACACAACTCAGGGGCGGACATACACAAAAATGGGTCCCTGCGCAAGAACGGTACATTGGCCCTTTGTAGTCTAATAGCTCATCACAGTGCACAATTCCACCTGCTTTGAAAGTGGGCCCCCTTACCTCTTGGGCCCCTGTGCAGATATGTCTGCTCGTGATATAACCTGCCTGCTTACTTTGGGCTAGTAACCATAGTAGCCTCAGGTTATATGGCACCAAGGGTTGGATATAACTTTGGCAAATCAAATTCCTGAAATTTGAATGTTTTCGCTAGTTCAAACAGATTGCAGTTCGATTTGTGTGTATCTCCTCCCCCACCCACCCTCAAAAAAATGCCCAGCGTTATTTCACACACAGCTAAAGAGCTGAAGAGGCATAAAGCCGGCTAATGGGGTCAGGTGTGGCCAGATGGGCTTTCCCATAATGGCTTGTAACTAGCCTATCAGGGGCAAATATTCCTCTAGTCATTCTGCTGGTATCCAAAGATTCAAGTGAGATAGGAAGGTGCTGTAACTGAATGCTTAGTGTGACTATGAATTCATTGAGATAGGGGGGTGCTGTACCTGAATAGTCACTGTCACTATTAATTCTTTGAGATAGGGAGGTGCTGTACCTGCGTAGTTAGCGTGACTGTGAATTCATTGACATAGGGAGGTGCCGTACCTGCAAAGTTAGCGTGACTGTGAATTAATTGACATAGGGAGGTGCCGTACCTGCAAAGTTAGCGTGACTGTGAATTAATTGATCTGTGATATACTGCAGGAACAGCACAGCACCTCAACAGCATTTTATAAAATCTTCATACACTGCAATTGCCAATTAGGAGGGAAATTTAATACCCTGTGTCCTAATTTGGACGATTAAGAAGAATCCTGAAGCCTAAGCTTGAGTTTCATAAGCAGAGAAGCCATGATTGTTTTTTGATATGGTATATAAATCTCAAGAATCCCAAAATTTAAAACAGATTGTGCGCCTCACAAACTGTGGAAGTTGATAAAAAATATATTTTTGCTGCACATTTCTTTGCTATAATAGCCCAATTTTATACCCATAGAGGCCACCTGAATAACTAAACTAGTAGCAAAGCCACAAAAGAGGACTAAATATCCTCCAAAAATTCAAATACAGCTGAAAAAGGGCAGCACCACTTACTTGCCCAGGTCTCTGAGCAGATGCACTACAGGATGCAGCCAGCCCATGTAGCAAAGATGTTGGAAAAACAGGTGCAAAATACTAAACAGACAGCCACTGTCAGCCTACCAATTAATGGAGGGGGTGACTGGTTAGTACATGTTTGCACAATAAAGGCCTGTATAGGGTTCTGTTCACATGCACATGCACCTGAATAAGTGAATAAAATGCTCGCTCATAGGAAGCAAAATTAATTATTTTTCTTGTCCCTCTCTTTTTTTTAGAAAGTACGGGGGATGCATTTTTTTCTTTTCTATAATGGACAGATTTACATTTTTTGAAATATCTGTTTTAAAAGCACAAATTTATAAATTATATATCCCAAGATCACACTACATACAGTTGCTATATTTTCCTTTCCCTTCTGTACTTTGCAAATTACTCCACAGTGAGGAGATTGGAACAAAACAAAATCCTCTAAACTGCATGCTCGCAAACGCCAGAAGCCTGACAAACAAGATGGAAGAACTAGAAGCAGAAATATCTACAGGTAACTTTGACATAGTGGGAATAACCGAGACATGGTTAGATGAAAGCTATGACTGGGCAGTTAACTTACAGGGTTACAGTCTGTTTAGAAAGGATCGTAAAAATCGGAGAGGAGGAGGGGTTTGTCTCTATGTAAAGTCTTGTCTAAAGTCCACTTTAAGGGAGGATATTAGCGAAGGGAATGAGGATGTCGAGTCCATATGGGTTGAAATTCATGGAGGGAAAAATGGTAACAAAATTCTCATTGGGGTCTGTTACAAACCCCCAAATATAACAGAAAGCATGGAAAGTCTACTTCTAAAGCAGATAGATGAAGCTGCAACCCATAATGAGGTCCTGGTTATGGGGGACTTTAACTACCCGGATATTAACTGGGAAACAGAAACCTGTGAAACCCATAAAGGCAACAGGTTTCTGCTAATAACCAAGAAAAATTATCTTTCACAATTGGTGCAGAATCCAACCAGAGGAGCAGCACTTTTAGACCTAATACTATCTAATAGACCTGACAGAATAACAAATCTGCAGGTGGTTGGGCATCTAGGAAATAGCGACCACAATATTGTACAGTTTCACCTGTCTTTCACTAGGGGGACTTGTCAGGGAGTCACAAAAACATTGAACTTTAGGAAGGCAAAGTTTGACCAGCTTAGAGATGCCCTTAATCTGGTAGACTGGGACAATATCCTCAGAAATAAGAATACAGATAATAAATGGGAAATGTTTAAGAACATCCTAAATAGGCAGTGTAAGCGGTTTATACCTTGTGGGAATAAAAGGACTAGAAATAGGAAAAACCCAATGTGGCTAAACAAAGAAGTAAGACAGGCAATTAACAGTAAAAAGAAAGCATTTGCACTACTAAAGCAGGATGGCACCATTGAAGCTCTAAAAAACTATAGGGAGAAAAATACTTTATCTAAAAAACTAATTAAAGCTGCCAAAAAGGAAACAGAGAAGCACATTGCTAAGGAGAGTAAAACTAATCCCAAACTGTTCTTCAACTATATCAATAGTAAAAGAATAAAAACTGAAAATGTAGGCCCCTTAAAAAATAGTGAGGAAAGAATGGTTGTAGATGACGAGGAAAAAGCTAACATATTAAACACCTTCTTCTCCACGGTATTCACGGTGGAAAATGAAATGCTAGGTGAAATCCCAAGAAACAATGAAAACCCTATATTACGGGTCACCAATCTAACCCAAGAAGAGGTGCGAAACCGGCTAAATAAGATTAAAATAGATAAATCTCCGGGTCCGGATGGCATACACCCACGAGTACTAAGAGAACTAAGTAATGTAATAGATAAACCATTATTTCTTATTTTTAGTGACTCTATAGCGACAGGGTCTGTTCCGCAGGACTGGCGCATAGCAAATGTGGTGCCAATATTCAAAAAGGGCTCTAAAAGTGAACCTGGAAATTATAGGCCAGTAAGTCTAACCTCTATTGTTGGTAAAATATTTGAAGGGTTTCTGAGGGATGTTATTCTGGATTATCTCAATGAGAATAACTGTTTAACTCCATATCAGCATGGGTTTATGAGAAATCGCTCCTGTCAAACCAATCTAATCAGTTTTTATGAAGAGGTAAGCTATAGGCTGGACCACGGTGAGTCATTGGACGTGGTATATCTCGATTTTTCCAAAGCGTTTGATACCGTGCCACACAAGAGGTTGGTACACAAAATGAGAATGCTTGGCCTGGGGGAAAATGTGTGTAAATGGGTTAGTAACTGGCTTAGTGATAGAAAGCAGAGGGTGGTTATAAATGGTATAGTCTCTAACTGGGTCGCTGTGACCAGTGGGGTACCGCAGGGGTCAGTAATGGGACCTGTTCTCTTCAACATATTCATTAATGATCTGGTAGAAGGTTTACACAGTAAAATATCGATATTTGCAGATGATACAAAACTATGTAAAGCAGTTAATACAAGAGAAGATAGTATTCTGCTACAGATGGATCTGGATAAGTTGGAAACTTGGGCTGAAAGGTGGCAGATGAGGTTTAACAATGATAAATGTAAGGTTATACACATGGGAAGAGGGAATCAATATCACCATTACACACTGAACGGGAAACCACTGGGTAAATCTGACAGGGAGAAGGACTTGGGGATCCTAGTTAATGATAAACTTACCTGGAGCAGCCAGTGCCAGGCAGCAGCTGCCAAGGCAAACAGGATCATGGGGTGCATTAAAAGAGGTCTGGATACACATGATGAGAGCATTATACTGCCTCTGTACAAATCCCTAGTTAGACCGCACATGGAGTACTGTGTCCAGTTTTGGGCACCGGTGCTCAGGAAGGATATAATGGAACTAGAGAGAGTACAAAGGAGGGCAACAAAATTAATAAAGGGGATGGGAGAACTACAATACCCAGATAGATTAGCGAAATTAGGATTATTTAGTCTAGAAAAAAGACGACTGAGGGGCGATCTAATAACCATGTATAAGTATATAAGGGGACAATACAAATGTCTCGCTGAGGATCTGTTTATACCAAGGAAGGTGACGGGCACAAGGGGGCATTCTTTGCGTCTGGAGGAGAGAAGGTTTTTCCACCAACATAGAAGAGGATTCTTTACTGTTAGGGCAGTGAGAATCTGGAATTGCTTGCCTGAGGAGGTGGTGATGGCGAACTCAGTCGAGGGGTTCAAGAGAGGCCTGGATGTCTTCCTGGAGCAGAACAATATTGTATCATACAATTATTAGGTTCTGTAGAAGGACGTAGATCTGGGTATTTATTATGATGGAATATAGGCTAAACTGGATGGACAAATGTCTTTTTTCGGCCTTACTAACTATGTTACTTCTCTTCCATGCAGTGCCCTATACAAGACGTCATGCTATGCCTGTTTGTAACTTTGCGAGAGGAATGGGATGGGTTTAGGTGAAGTTACAGGGCTTTTCTCACTGCTGGCTTGCAGCCCAGCAAAAGGAATGATGGGAATTGTAGAAAGAAGGGAGCAGAAGATTCTGAAGAGGAAGTGATTATTATGACAACAGAGCTTGTGGCAGGGCTGGTGCTACACCTGTCTGAAGTTACAGGCTCAAAAAAGCTACCTCGGACAGACTTGGCACAAGCCTTTCCATCTGGCAGTTTCCTATACAGGAATCTAGACTTACAATGGGGTCCATTGGATTGATTTCATGGAAGGGTTGCCATCCAGAAATATGAACCGGAGGCAGGAAGGATCGTCAAGCGAGGTCAAAGCAGAGAAGTCACATCAAGGACAAAATCAGGGGGCAAGTGGGTAGTCAGAGTTCAAGAAGGCGTTAGAAGACAGAAAAAACAACACAGATCACAATCACAAGAGCCAAGGTCAGAGTAAGGTCAAAGAGCCTAGTACTATCTTAAACCCACAAACTAATAACTGGCACCTAGAATCAGTCTGCTGGAGTTATATAGATGGGAGCCCCACCCATGGCACCTAGCAGAGTGCTAATTACCTACCAGTTGACTGCAACAAAACACAAGTGGATAACAAAGGGGACACTAGTCTTAAGGTACCGTCACACTAGACGATATCGCTAGCGATCCGTGACGTTGCAGCGTCCTCGCTAGCGATATCGTCCAGTGTGACAGGCAGCAGCAATCAGGCCCCTGCTGTGCTGTCGCTGGTCAGGGAAGAAAGTCCAGAACTTTATTTGGTCGCTGGACTCCCCGCAGACATCGCTGAATCGGCGTGTGTGACACCGATTCAGCGATGTCTTCACTGGTAACCAGGGTAAACATCGGGTAACTAAGCGCAGGGCCGCGCTTAGTAACCCGATGTTTACCCTGGTTACCATCCTAAAAGTAAAAAAAACAAACACTACATACTTACCTACAGCCGTCTGTCCTCCAGCGCTGTGCTCTGCACTCCTCCTGTACTGGCTGTGAGCGTCGGTCAGCCGGAAAGCAGAGCGGTGACGTCACCGCTCTGCTTTCCGGCCGCTGTGCTCACACAGACAGTACAGGAGGAGTGCAGAGCACAGCGCTGGAGTACAGACGGCTGTAGGTAAGTATGTACTGTTTGTTTTTTTTACTTTTAGGATGGTAACCAGGGTAAACATCGGGTTACTAAGCGCGGCCCTGCGCTTAGTTACCCGATGTTTACCCTGGTTACCGGCATCGTTGGTCGCTGGGGAGCGGTCTGTGTGACAGCTCTCCAGCGACCAAACAGCGACGCTGCAGCGATCCAGATCGTTGTCGGTATCGCTGCAGCGTCGCTAAGTGTGACGGTACCTTTAGCAATCTGAAGCCTAAACACTGTGGTGTTAGTATGGCACCACCAGGGCAGGGGTTACAGCGGCATGTTTGGACACGGATGTGATACAGGAAGCAAAGCCAAAAGGAATAGAACATGATGAATCTTGGCAGAATAGTATATGGGGATATTTAAGCATTTATGGCAAAACTAGTAACTGGGTCGAGGTAGTGGATAATCTTTAAATGTTATACTTGTGTTAAAAATGCGTGCTAAACCAAAATATGGCATAGGCAACAGACATGGTGCCATGAGACAAAAATCTACCCATACCATGGTGATAAATATGATTGCAGCAGCTCCTGGAGCCCTTCAGTCAGCAACCACAAATAGAAGTATGAAATACAGGACACAACTGTCCTTCTTTTGCTTATTCTTCTCACGTATTACTGGAGTAGAAGCAGAGGGCATAATGAATTATATGTCACAAAACTTATCTCAGACACAGCAGCATGATGTCGCCTCTGACATTCACACCATCAGCTGGAGTCAGTGTTCTGCACAGTCCACCTCCTAACTGCAGGAACACTTAATTTTGTACTGAGCAGAATTAACATTCAGTCATTGACACCTTGTATCTGTTCTGTCTTAGTCCCATAACATACAGCACCACTGGTGACTAAGTAAGATCCTACAGCAGAACTGTACACCAGAACAACTCCTTCCATATGATTTATTGCAAGAGATGAACAGTCAGCCTTTTTATTCAGAAGACATTAGGATGGAGAAGATTGAGAAGATCGAGGACTCAACTTTAATGCCAAGCAGTGTTACTGACTCTGAGAGCCATGGTGGTAGAAACTCTGGAAGTGGCAGTAGTGCTCTAAGCCAAGGCAAGGTGGGAATCTTGTGAGGATGCTAGATTCTCATGCTATTTCCCACACAAAGTCAACTTTCAATTCCAGGACAACTATGATTATTCTGAGGTCGACAATGCATTGGGAATTAGACATGGATGCCAAGAGGGTGATATTATCAGAGGAACAGGTGTAACATTTTCGTAAGCTCTGGACCAGGTGTTGTGGCACCTTCTGTGGAAACAGGCATATGCTACTAATCATCGCTAGTTTGCCAACTAAATTCTCACCTTGTCAAGTTGCTAGTGGTGCAGTCGCTACCATACCACCTTGTGAAGTAGGCTGCCTTTCGAGAAATTATGGCATGCACTCAGCCTCACTGGAAGATACTCTTAACCAGTCTTTGAGTTCCAAAGTGCACTGCATTATAGATACCTTGAGCTACAACTATGGACAATACATGATTTTCACAACCCACTGGGTGAATGTTTGTAGCACCAGCGATTCACCACTGCAACCAGAACAAGTGGTAAAGCCTCTGTGACTGGGAGCTACATCTGATTCAAGGAAGTGATTATCTGTCTCCTCCCACACATCTTCTGGATCATACACATCAGACATAACCTCATTCCGTACCACAACGGGATACAATGTTGATTCAACACACTGACTTCACTCATTTCGCTCGTGCAAGATAAAGTTCTGCAGTTTTATGGCTTCAAAGCTGGGGTGAGGCAAAAGCCATATAGAGGACTAGTTGCTGTTGTGCATTAAAAGGCATCTTGCACGCTGGCTGGCTTCCCGTAAACTGGGGGTGAGAATTATTGCGAGCAACAATGCCCAGAACACTATGGCTGACTTACAGTTGGAACAAAGTAACTCCCACAACTTGCATGGCCCTTGTCTTAAATTTAATACTGCAACATTTCTTTCACACATATACCCGTGGTGGCTATGGCCAGGAAAGTGCTAGCTCATTTCAACCATTCTTACGAGGCAAAGCATTCTCTCTTGACTTTGTAAATCAGACACTGCTCAGGCAGACCATTCTGCTTTTGCAATGTTGCAGCCTTCTGGAATTGAATGCTTCATTTGTTGGAACAGCTGTATGAGCAGTGTAGTATATCAAGCAACCGCCAAACTAGAGTGTTTGGTTACATTGAGATCTGCCATTGACGACTGATGACGAGGGATGTGTGTTGCATGCTGAAACAATTCAAAGAGAATACCAAATTTGTCTGCAGAGACAAGAGGGGAATAAACAATATCGTCTCCCTCATTCCTGGATTAAACACTCCCCATATTGCAGAGTGCATGGAGGAAAAACAGCAACTTTCATCTGTTAATAGCCAACCTGTATCTGTTGGGAGCCCTCAAGGTCCATTTTACATGCAACATGATTTGGAGGAGAAGGGGGATGAGCAACAGAAAATATTTATGGAGGGAATTGGTAAAGCCAGACGTCAAAGATGACATTTGGAGCAAAAACAATGATGAGACACTGGTCACGACAACCAACTATCATAGTAGATATTAAAAATAAACCAACATGTCCCCTGGTCATCTTGGGCAACATGGCAAGCTGTATGCTGGCATGTTTGTGGTGTATAGAAACATCAAGCAAAGTGATGACTATTGCATAGACATGCTTTTAGACCCTCTCTACAAAAGCAAAATGGGGGACTTTATTTCAGACTTCCAGAAGGAAGCCTAAAATATCTTACTAGGATGAGCTGTGTTACCTCCTTTGCAAAGTTTTCGACAATGAGACACCTGTTGGCATCACAAATGACCAGCAAATCCTTCAGCGATCCCCTCAGATCCAACACTCTTCCACTTGTGCCACTGTAAGGCCTACAACAAGCTGATGAAGCAGCAACAGCCTGAGTATCTTTGACACAAACTAGTTTTTTTCATCTGCCATTTTGATAACCTGACATGTGTCAGCAAAAGGATACACAGACTGAAATGCATCAGCTTCATCAGCCATCATGAGCCCCAATACCATGAACTTCTGGGTCAGCAGATTGGACTAATGGCAAGAACTGGTCCAGTTTGCTACTGTTTTACAAATATCCAATGTATTTAAAGGACAAGAAATAACTGCTTACTGCTAGAAAACCCTCTCTAAAATATAACTTTTATTGACTTGATAAAACAGAAAACCCTAATTATCTACCAAATGAAGGTGACACAGTGTGCGCAACAAAAACACCTAAAAGTGTAGCAAATAATTGATAATACAAAATACACAGGGCAACTTTTAAATTATGTTGTTGTCTAACAACTTTGCAATGTTTCATATTTCAAAATACCTGGCCGAGATGAGACAGCCAGTGTCTGATACATGATTTCCATTGTATGGTTCTCATTAAAAAGCCTAAAATGTCATACTACAGTGTGTTATTAAATAGACTGTTGATTGCCAACAGTTGCTATCTGTTTTTCCCTATCCAGATAGATTTAGGTCACTTGTAAAGTACATTAATAAGGTTTTGTTCAAAACAATCATAGGAGACCTTTGAGTGTTATACACTTATTTTCATGTCAGTTAGAGGCTTTGCAGTAATGAGATCTTTTGGGAAAAATTCTGTGAAACCAGTGAATTCAAATTTAAGCTCGACCTTCTTCTCTCTGTGTCCGCCCCTGTTTGGCACCACAACAGATTTTGCCAACCTCAAAATAGTTGGGCAGTGAAGAAGAACCATGCAGTTAAAACTGTGCATCTACCTGTGAGAATAATGCACATTAAGGGGGCTATCCACTTTAATATTTTGTTTTTCCATAGAGTTGTACACCTCAAATTTTCTGAGCATTGCTGTCATAATGTCACCATGTAGTTTAAGTCTAAGGCTGGTTTCACACGTCTGTCATTCACAAAGTCTGGACTGGTCGTAGTTCTCCTGACCCAAATTAAGGAATGTTGGGTATGTAAAATTAGCCTTAGGCTTTAACTACTTATATGTAGCCAACTTTATATATGGTTGTTTCTTTTTTACGGAATGTAGTGAAAACTATTATTATCTTCATTGAATTTCTCTTGACTCAGAATTGTTCAGGACAGTAGCGTAGCTAACGGGGGGGCAGATGGGGTGGTCGCCCAGGGCCCTGCACTCTGAGGGGCCCACCCGGAGCAACGCTACTGTAACTGCATCGGCGCGTGCCGTGCGCTGATACAGTTACATTCTGCAGCAGAGCAGGGAGAATCGATCTCCCTGCTCTGTCGCTATGGGGCCCCTGAGCAGGCGGGGGCCCGGTGCCAGCAGTGGGGCCCCCGCCTGTCCTCGCAAGGTGAGCTCTGTCGGCATCTAGCCAATACAGCTCAACACATTGATGAGGGAAGGAGCGCTGCGCTCCTTCCCCCATCATCCCCCTGCCAGCGTCTGACATCGCAGATGCCGACACTGACAGCGGGCGCGATGACGCCACTGCCCCGCGCCCGCTGTCAGGAGATGAGTAGCAGCAGGGAGCACCGCTAGAACAAGGAGGAAGAGAGGTGAATATTTATTTATTGTGTTTTTTGTATGGGCGCTGCCTTATACTACAGGATCTGCATATGGGGGGTGCTGCGTTATACTACAGGATCTGCCTATGGGGGGTGCTGCCTTATGCTACAGAGTCTGCCTATGGGGGTGCTGCATAATACTACAGGGTCTGCCTATAGGGGTACTGCCTTATACTACAGGGTCTGACTACAGGAGTACTGTCTTATACTACAGGGTCTGACTACAGGAGTACAGTCTTATACTACAGGGTCTGCCTATGGGGTGCTGCCTTGTACTATATTGAGGTCTATCTGGTGCATTATACTATATGGAGGTTATTTATGGGGCCATCATTCAGTGTGGGGATTACAGTGAAGGGGCCATCATACAGTGTTGGAGCTATCAAACAGTTTGGAGGCTACTAAGGGGTCAGTATACTGTGTGTGTGGTACTATACAGTTAGGGGCATTATACTGTGTATAGGGGCTGCACGGAGGGAGACTCGGGACTTTATTAAATGCAAAGTGGGCACTTATTGTTATAGGGGAACTCGGGTTACTGTGACTATCAAAGGGGCACACAGGGCAATATTACTTTCTACGGGGCAAAATGTGGACACTGTTTCTAGGGCACTTGCACCCGGCATTACTATATTATAGAGGGTTGCTTTAGAATTTAGAGGGTACAGAGAACCGCACAGCAGGTGCAGTAATAGGGACACATACGGCAGCAGCGCCTCAGTATTGGGGTATCAGATGCAGTAATAGGGACACATACGGCAGCAGAGGCTCAGTATTGTGATATCAGGTGCAGTAATAGGGTCACATACGGCAGCAGCGGCTCAGTATTGTGATATCAGGTGCAGTAATAGGGACACATACGGCAGCAGCGCCTCAGTATTGTGATATCAGGTGCAGTAATAGGGTCACATACGGCAGCAGCGGCTCAGTATTGGGGTATCAGCAGGATGAGGAGTTCGTGCAGGTTGGAATAGATGGTGATGGCTGGAATATGAGAAGTGAAACGTGTCTTTGTTGTATTCTCTGCAGATGAGTCGTGGCTTGAATAAGTTGTCGTGTCGGTCTGGGCCAGATGGAAAAGACAGAAAAGTGAACGATTCCATCAGAAAGAACGTCAGCGGTAAGCCATTATCTGTAACTGTGCTGTGATCTCTTATATGTTCTGTAGGACTGGTATCTACCACTGACCATGTATGGCGGTAATATCCATGTTGGCCTTTATATAGAGATTATCTTCAGTAACAGCGCGGTCATCTGCTGAGGTTCTCCTCCACTATTAGGGCGCGTCACCGAGTTGTAATCAAGGTTACCTGGTTAGGGGCCCAGTCAGAAGCTTCGCCCCCCGCTGAGCCAAAACCCAAGCTACGCCTCTGATCCAGGATAAAGCTATTGTATGTGACTGATGCAGCTCAGCTTCTTTGCATTCAGTTGTTTGTATGTAGCTGACGTAACACACCACACAAAACTTGTGGACATGCACTGTTTGTAAAAGAAAGCAGCCAGGTCATTGTAAATGTGGACTATTCCCTTAAATATGTTCCTAACCTCAGCAATAATTAAGCAAAAAACAATTCCCTTCTGGATACACAATTAAAATGTGTCTCGTTTAGTAGCAATGTAATACGTCTTCTATATTCCATTAACCAATATATTGGAAAGAATTTGTGTAGTTATTTTTATACTTTACTTCCACTAGGATCTATTTTGTTTTAAAGGAAGCCATGTACATCGATGTAATAAGAGAGCAATCATAAGCTGTCGGTTGACGGAACTGGTGAACTCCACAGCAGCCAAACCTCAAAGATCTCAGTCTCTACAGGAATGAATGCTGCACACTGATGTGGCCACGGGGATATTAGTCACAGGCTATTTTTGAAGCTCCCCCCTGCCCGGAAGAGTACTATTCTAACCATTACAGAATGAGATGTTTGCACTCATTTCCATTCTCGATCTTCATGGGCCATTTAACTGCAACTCTGAAATCAGTTAAAAGGTAATTGAGTTTACAGCAGAGGAAAAAAAAAAAGAATCCTCCCAAATTTTTTTTCTCAATAATGACAGAATGTCGAGTCAGAACAGCTGGAGACAACATTGGAACTATAAAATTAAAGTGAATGATTAACAGTGAGGTAGATTGCTTCTGACAAAGGCAACGCTTTCATTGGGTTCAATTACGTAACAAACGTTAATTAGCAGAAAAGTTCAATCACTTATTGGGAATGAAACATTGAGCTAGATATAGAAATATTGAAATGTAACAACATGATTATGCTTGTTTGAGTGTCAGACTTATAAACAATGGGCTAATTATTGATTAGAGTTCAGTGAAAAAAATGTCAAGACTCTGGTTCACTGATCACATTGCTAGTCCGTAAACACTGTATGAGAGCTCTGCAGGTCTCCACCTAATTGCCGGCATGCCCCCAACTTCTGATTAGTAGGCTAAGCGTGATATCATGTGTATAAAACAATGACCGTACACCACGTATACTAATCAGGAGAAGTGCAAGGAATTAGAAGGAGATTTGAGAGCCTCTGATGTGGTGGCTACAGATTACCGATGTAGATGCTGAACTAGGGTCTTGCTAATCTTTTTCCTTAACTTCAATTCTAACTTTACTTAACATGGTGCTACCCATCCATCAGCATACTGTAGTTTTGCAGCTTAGCCTTTTTTAACCTCTAGGAGATACAAATTTTGTTATCTATTTAGCTATCACTTTAATCCTACAGAGTAGGAAATAACTTATTGATTACTGGGGGTCTGACTGCTGGTATATTCAGCAATCCACAGAATGTGGTGAAAAGACACAATATCAGAGCTCTACGAAACCCAGCTTTGAATGTAGAAGAGCGGCACATGATATTCTCTATTAATTATCTATGGGACTGACAGAAAAAGACAAAAAATATTCCTTCCAAGCAAACTTATCGTGCCTCACAAGTAGCACATGGATTGTCATTGAGTCCATGATATGGAAACCATAGGGCTATAGTGTGCATTTATATAAAATATATGGTTGCTTCTTCTCAAATACCAATAAAAAATAAAACAAGCACCCAAAAAGTAGCTCTATTTACAGTAAGGTCCCATCCCCTGCAGACTGTGAGCCCTCACGGGCAGGGTCCTCCCTCCTTATGTACCCGTGTGCCTTATTTGCTCATGTTTAATGTATTTGTCTATATTTGCCCCGCATTCACATGTAAAGCGCCATGGAATAAATGGCGCTATAAAAATGTATAATAATAATAACCCCTTTATGACCTCGGACGGGATAGTAAGTCCGAAGTCAGAAGACCCGCTTTGATGCGGACTCTGGCGGTGAGCCCGCATCAAAGCCGGGACATGTCAGCTGTTTTGAACAGCTGACATGTGCCCGTAATAGGCGCAGGCAGAATCGCGATGTGCCCGCGCCTATTAACTAGTTAATTGCCGCTGTCAAACGCAGACAGCGGCATTTAACTACCGCTTCCGGCAGGGCGGCCGGAAATGATCACATCGCCGACCCCTGTCACATGATCGGAGGTCGGCAATGCTTCTGTATAGTAACCATAGAGGTCCTTGAGACCTCTATGGTTACAGATCCCCGGCAGCTGTGAGCGCCACCCTGTGGTCGGCGCTCACAGCACACCTGATTTTCTGCTACATAGCAGCGAACATAAGATCACTGCTATGTAGCAGAGGCGATCGTGTTGTGCCAGCTTCTAGCCTCCCATGGAGGCTATTGAAGCATGGCAAATGTAAAAAAAAAAGTGAAAACAAATGTGAAAAAAATAAAAAAAATATAAAAGTTTAAATCACCCCCCTTTCGCCCCATTCAAAATAAATCAATAAAAAAAAAATCGAACCTACACATATTTGGTATCGCCGCGTTCAGAATCGCCCGATCTATCAATAAAAAAAAGTATTAACCTGATCGCTAAACGGCGTAGCGAGAAAAAAATTAAAAACGCCAGAATTACGTTTTTTTGGTCGCCGCGACATTGAATTAAAATGCAATAACGGGCGATCAAAAGAACGTATCTGCACCAAAATGCTATCATTAAAAACGCCAGCTCAGCACGCAAAAAATAAGCCCCCATCCGACCCCAGATCACGAAAAGTGGAGATGCTACGAGTATCGGAAAATGGCGCAATTTTTTTTTTTTTTTTTTACAAAGTTTGGAATTTTTTTCACCACTTATATAAAAAATAACCTAGTCATGTTAGGTGTCTATGGACTTGTATTGACCTGGAGAATCATAATGGCAGGTCAGTTTTAGCATTCAGTGAACCTAGCAAAAAAGCCAAGCAAAAAACAAGTGTGGGATTGCACTTTTTTTGCAATTTCACCGCACTTGAAATTTTTTTCCCGTTTTTTAGTACACAACATGGTAAAACCAATGATGTCGTTCAAAAGAACAACTCGTCCCGCAAAAATAAGCCCTCAAATGGCCATATTGACGGAAAAATAAAAAAGTTATGGCTCTGGGAAGGAGGGGAGCGAAAAACGAACACGGAAAAACGGAAAATCCCAAGGTCATGAAGGGGATAATAATAATAATGTTGGTAAGATCTGACAAAAAAAACAAAACTTTCAAGTAGTGAGACACATATATGTATATATATTAATATTTCATACAGCGCTAGATAGCTTTAAAGCCGGTAATTCAATTGCCGGCTTTTGCTATCTCCTTCCTAAACCCGACATGATATGAGACATGGTTTACATACAGTAAACCATCTCATAATCCCATTTTTTTTTTGCATATTCCACACTACTAATGTTAGTAGTGTGTATGTGCAAAATTTGGGCGCTCTAGCTATTAAATTAAAGGGTTAAATGGCGGAAAAAATTGGCGTGGGCTCCCGCACAATTTTCTCCGCCAGAGTAGTAAAGCCAGTGACTGAGGGCAGATATTAATAGCCTGGAGAGGGTCCACGGTTTTTGGCCCCCCACTGGATAAAAACATCTGCCCTCAGCCACCCCAGAAAAGGCACATCTGCAAGATGCGCCGATTCTGGCACTTGGCCACTCTCTTCCCATTCCCGTGTAGCGGTGGGATATGAGGTAATGAAGGGTTAATGTCACCTTACTATTGTAAGGTGACATTAAGCCAGATTAATAATGGAGAAGCGTCAATTCTGACACCTATCCATTATTAATCCAATAGCATGAAATGGTTAATAAAAACACACACACATTATTAAAAATTAATTTAATGAAATGAACACACAGTTTGTTTGAATATTTTATTGTTCTCTCAATCCACCTGAAGACCCTCGCTCTGTAACAAAGGAAACATAATAAACCAACAATATACATACCTTCCGATGATCTGTAACGTTCCACGATGTAAATCCATCTGAAGGGGTTAAAATATTTTACAGCCAGGAGCTCTGCTATAATGCAGCTGTGCTCATGGCTGTAAAACCCTGGGGAATTAGGGTAATGTAGGTCAATGACCTGTAGTTACCTTCAGTCATGGTGATGCGCCCTCTGCTGGTTGTCCTTCGAGCGTGGGAAAAAAAAATCAGACAAGTTCCCAGGCTCGAGTTCATATGAGGACAACCAGCAGAGGGTGCATCACCGCGAATGAAGGTAACTACTGGTCATTGACCTACATTACCTTCATTCGCTGGGGTTTACAGTCACGAGCACAGCTGCATTAGCAGAGCTCCTGGCTGTAAAATATTTTAACCCCTTCAGATGGATTTACATCGTGGGACGTTACAGATCATCGGAAGGTATGTATATTGTTGGTTTATTATGTTTCCTTTGTTACAGAGCGAGGGTTTTCAGGTGGATTGAGAGAACAATAAAATATTCAAACAAACTGTGTGTTCATTTCATTAAAATAATTTTTAATAATGTGTGTGTTTTTATTAACCATTTCATGCTATTGGATTAATAATGGATAGGTGTCAGAATTGATGCTTCTCCATTATTAATCTGGCTTAATGTCACCTTACAATAGCAAGGTGACATTAACCCTTCATTACCCCATATCCCACCGCTACACGGGAGTGGGAAGAGAGTGGCCAAGTGTCAGAATAGGCGCATCTTCCAGATGTTCCTTTTTTGGGGTGGCTGGGGGCAGATGTTTTTATCCAGGGGGGGGGGCAATAACCATGGACCCTCTCCAGGCTATTAATATCTGCCCTCAGTCACTGGCTTTACTACTCTGGCGGAGAAAATTGCATGGGAGCCCACGCCAATTTTTTCCGCCATTTATCCCTTAAATTTAATAGCTAGAGCGCCCAAATTTTGCACATACACACTACTAACATTAGTAGTGTGGAATATGCAAAAAAAATGGGATTATGACATGGTTTACTGTATGTAAACCATGTCTCATATCATGTCGGGTTTAGGAAGGAGATAGCAAAAGCCGGCAATTGAATTACCGGCTTTAAAGCTATCTAGCGCTGTATGAAATATTAATATATATACATATATGTGTCTCACTGACATATATATATATATACCTATTCTATGTGTACACATTTATTCTACCTATTCTATTGTAAGCTGTCAGTGTGATTTTACTGTACACCGCGCTGAATTGCCGGCTTTTCTCTCTAACACCGCTGCGTATTTCTCGCAAGTCACACTGCTGGTCCGTGTGTAATCCGTATTTTTCTGGCCCCCATAGACTTTCATTGGCGGATATTTTGCGCAAAACGGTGACAAACGCAGCATGCTGCGATTTTCTACGGCCGTAGAAGACCGTATAATATAGATCAGTAAAATACGGCTGATAGGAGCAGGGGCATAGAGAAGCATTGTACCGTATGCAATCCGTATTTTCAGCACCCCTGTTACGTACATAAAACACGGTAGTGTGACGCCGGCCTAAGACTCAAAAATCAGGTCAAGTCTTGTGAGATGATCGTGCAATGCCTCTTCTTAGTCAACGTGCCAGTTATAGCCACTTGCAAAGTGGAAGGGACAGAATCCATGAACTAAAGGTACCGTTACACTAAACGACTTACCAACGATCACGACCAGCGATACGACCTGGCCGTGATCGTTGGTAAGTCGTTGTGTGGTCGCTGGGGAGCTGTCACACAGACAGCTCTCTCCAGCGACCAACGATCAGGGGAAAGACTTCGGCATCGTTGAAACTGTCTTCAACGATGCCGAAGTGCCCGGGTAACCAGGGTAAACATTGGGTTACTAAGTGCAGGGCCGCGCTTAGTAACCCGATATTTACCCTGGTTACCATTGTAAAAGTAAAAAAAAAAAAAACAGTACATACTCACATTCCGATGTCTGTCACGTCCCCCGCCGTCAGCTTCCCGCACTGACTGTGTCAGCGCCGGCCATAAAGCAGAGCACAGCGGTGACGTCACATATAGCGGTGACATCATATATATATATATATGTGTCTCATTGACATATATATATGTATATATATATATATATATATACCTATTCTATGTGTACACATTTATTCTACCTATTCTATTGTAAGCTGTCAGTGTGATTTTACTGTACACCGCACTGAATTGCCGGCTTTTCTCTCTAACACAGCTGAGTATTTCTCGCAAGTCACACTGCTGGTCCATGTGTAATCCGTATTTTTCTGGCCCCCATAGACTTTCATTGGCGGATTTTTTGCGCAAAACGGTGACAAACGCAGCATGCTGCGATTTTCTACGGCCGTAGAAGACCGTATAATACAGATCAGTAAAATACGGCTGATAGGAGCTGGGCCATAGAGAAGCATTGTACCGTATGCAATCCGTAATTTCTGCACCTCTCTTACGTCCGTAAAACTCGCTAGTGTGAGGCCGGCCTAACAGTGACACAAGCAAAATTTTTTTTTTTTCAAATTACTGAATTTTCACCAGTTAAATAAATTTAAAAAAAAACTATACATGTCTGGTATCTGTGTAATCGCACTGACCTGGAGAATTATATTGCCGGTTCACTTTTACCGTATAGTGAACATGGTAAAAAAAAAAAAATCAATTGTGGAATTTCAATTTTGTTTGCAATTTCAACGCACTTGGATTTTTGGCCCCTCTTTCCAGTGCATCACATGATAAAATGAATGGTGTCATTGAAAAGTTCAACTTGTCTCACAAAAAAACAAGACCTCATATGGTTATGTGGACGAAAAAATAAGAAATGATGGCTCTATTAGGAAGCGGAGGAAAAATCGAAAATGAAATCAGGAAAATAGCCTGGAGGTGAAGGTGTTATGTAAAGCAGGACCTGGTGAAACAAATGTACTACAGCAGGTTTATTAGTCCTCTAATGATTATCTCTTTTTGATAGTGATTTTAACAAAACTACAGAAAGCAGCCCAGTAGGTGACAAATTCGCTTTGGGTCAAATTATTTTGTGGAATGAACCTTCTGAGCACGCTACCACTGAGTACCTTACAGTAGACCCCCTAATAAGGTCTTCTAGTCAGTCGATCAGAGAACCTACCAAACAATCTGTCCTAATCGAATGACCATTGTCTATGCACCATATGTTGACCCTGTATTAGCCATAGCAGAGCTTTCATTACATGGGTTACAATTTTTTTTTTAAGTGGAAACCATGAAATTGTGCATTTCCCAGGAATAATCTCCAGCCCCTTGCAGCATCTATTGGTTATAATAGCTCCTTATTTGTAGAAGACGATATTCAGTTAGAGCCATCCTTTAAAATATGCAAAAAGCCTCATCAGATAGGACGAAGCGGAAATGAGGTATTTATTCTTATAAAGATGCGAAACTTTGTTTTTTTTTTAACTCCTCTAGTATTTTCTCCCACAATTCAAGCACATTGACTGTGACTCAGTGATTATCCCTGGTAATTCTCATCATTAAAATCTCAGTAAACTCTGCTCTTCCTCCACTCTGCAAATAAAAGTTGTCAATACAGGGACAACCTTAGTGGTAAACTGCAGTTACAAGGAATGAATGTGCATGATTATTTCACAGTCTGTTTTTTGCAAAGCTACTTGAATAATTTTAACTATTGTAATCCACATATGTTACAAGTTTAGAGCTAGATAATTAAATAGGGATTGAGGACATTAATCATTTTTGTACTTGGGTTTCATTAAAACATTTTTGTAAAATCTGTGTTGTACTGTCTATTGCTGTCTCATTACAAACACATTTAACTCTACAGTTATATATGGGCATCTCTGGAATAAGACATCACATTGCAGATATCAACTTTCTATGATCTACATGCCCATGTAGACGGCTTAGAGTTGATCTTACTGAAAGAATTCCTTTGGCCGGCGTCACACTACCGTGTTTTACGGACGTAAGAGGGGTGCTGAAAATACGGATTGCATACGGTACAATGCTTCTCTATGCCCCTGCTCCTATCAGCTGTATTTTACTGATCCGTATTATACGGTCTTCTACGGCCGTAGAAAATCGCAGCATGCTGCGTTGGTCACCGTATTGTGCAAAAAATCCGCTAATGAAAGTCTATGGGGGCCAGAAAAATATGGATTACACATGGACCAGCAGTGTGACTTGCGAGAAATACGCAGCAGTGTTAGAGAGAAAAGCCGGAAATTCAGTGCGGTGTACAGTAAAATCACACTGACAGCTTACTGTAGAATAGGTAGAATAAATGTGTACACATAGAATAGGTATATATATATATATATATATATATATATATGTCAGTGAGACACATATATGTATATATATTAATATTTCATACAGTGCTAGATAGCTTTAAAGCTATCTCCTTCCTAAACCCGACATGATATGAGACATGGTTTACATATAGTAAACCATATCATATTCCCATTTTTTTTGCATATTCCACACTACTAATGTTAGTAGTGTGTATGTGCAAAATTTGGGCGCTCTAGCTATTAAATTTAAGGGTTAAATGGCGGAAAAAATTGGCGTGGGCTCCCGTGCAATTTTCTCCGCCAGAGTAGTAAGCTCTGCTATAATGCAGCTGTGCTCCTGGGAGGAAAACCCCGGGGAATGAAGGTAATGTAGGTCAATGACCTATAGTTACCTTCATTCGTGGTGATGCACCCTCTGCTGGTTGTCCTCATATGAACTCGAGCCTGGGAACTTGTCTGATTTTTTTCCCACGCTCGAAGGACATCCAGCAGAGGGCGCATCACCGCGAATTAAGGTAGCTACAGGTCATTGACCTAATTTCCATTCATTCGCTGGTGTTTTACAGCCACGAGCACAGCTGCATTATAGCAGAGCTCCTGGCTGTAAAATATTTTAACCCCTACAGATGGATTTACATCGTGGGACGTTACAGATCATCGGAAGGTATGTATATTGTTGGTTTATTATGTTTCCTTTGTTACAGAGCGAGGGTCTTCAGGTGGATTGAGAGAACAATATATATATATGTGTCTCAATGACATATACAGTGGGGCAAAAAAGTATTTAGTCAGTCAGCAATAGTGCAAGTTCCACCACTTAAAAAGATGAGAGGCGTCTGTAATTTACATCATAGGTAGACCTCAACTATGGGAGACAAACTGAGACAAAAAAATCCAGAAAATCACATTGTCTGTTTTTTTAATATTTTATTTGCATATTATGGTGGAAAATAAGTATTTGGTCAGAAACAAAATTTCATCTCAATACTTTGTAATATATCCTTTGTTGGCAATGACAGAGGTCAAACGTTTTCTGTAAGTCTTCACAAGGTTGCCACACACTGTTGTTGGTATGTTGGCCCATTCCTCCATGCAGATCTCCTCTAGAGCAGTGATGTTTTTGGCTTTTCGCTTGGCAACACGGACTTTCAACTCCCTCCAAAGGTTTTCTATAGGGTTGAGATCTGGAGACTGGCTAGGCCACTCCAGGACCTTGAAATGCTTCTTACGAAGCCACTCCTTCGTTGCCCTGGCAGTGTGCTTTGGATCATTGTCATGTTGCAAGACCCAGCCATGTTTCATCTTCAATGCCCTTGCTGATGGAAGGACGTTTGCACTCAAAGTCTCATGATACATGGCCCATTCACTCTTTCATGTACCCGGATCAGTCGTCCTGGCCCCTTTGCAGAGAAACAGCCCCAAAGCATGATGTTTCCACCACCATGCTTTACAGTAGGTATGGTGTTTGATGGATGCAACTCAGTATTCTTTTTCCTCCAAACACGACAAGTTGTGTTTCTAACAAACAGTTCTAGTTTGGTTTCATCAGACCATAGGACATTCTCCCAAAACTCCTCTGGATCATCCAAATGCTCTCTAGCAAACTTCAGACGGGCCCGGACATGTACTGGCTTAAGCAGTGGGACACGTCTGGCACTGCAGGATCTGAGTCCATGGTGGCGTAGTGTGTTACTTATGGTAGGCCTTGTTACATTGGTCCCAGCTCTCTGCAGTTCATTCACTAGGTCCCCCCGCGTGGTTCTGGGATTTTTGCTCACCGTTCTTGTGATCATTCTGACCCCACGGGGTGGGATTTTGCGTGGAGCCCCAGATCGAGGGAGATTATCAGTGGTCTTGTATGTCTTCCATTTTCTAATTATTGCTCCCACTGTTGATTTCTTCACTCCAAGCTGGTTGGCTATTGCAGATTCAGTCTTCTCAGCCTGATGCAGGGCTACAATTTTGTTTCTGGTGTCCTTTGACAGCTCTTTGGTCTTCACCATAGTGGAGTTTGGAGTCAGACTGTTTGAGGGTGTGCACAGGTGTCTTTTTATACTGATAACAAGTTTAAACAGGTGCCATTACTACAGGTAATGAGTGGAGGAAAGAGGAGACTCTTAAAGAAGAAGTTACAGGTCTGTGAGAGCCAGAAATCTTGATTGTTTGTTTCTGACCAAATACTTATTTTCCACCATAATATGCAAAAAAAATGATAAAAAAACAGACAATGTGATTTTCTGGATTTTTTTTCCTCAGTTTGTCTCCCATAGTTGAGGTCTACCTATGATGTAAATTACAGACGCCTCTCATCTTTTTAAGTGGTGGAACTTGCATTATTGCTGACTGACTAAATACTTTTTTGCCCCACTGTATATATAAATATATATATGTCATTGAGACACATATATATATATATAGACAGTATATATGTTTTTATGATTTTTTGAGAACATGGATCCATTGTATGTCTGTATGTCGGTTTTGCAAGCCTGCGAGAAAGTCTCGCAGTACGGATGCCATACGGATTACATACGGAGGATGCCATGCGCAAAATACGCTGACACACCCTGCCTACGGAGGAGATACGGACCACTATTTTGGGGAGTGTGACGCCGGCCTTAGGCATCGAGTTCCCACCACTGCACAGGGGGAAACTCAAGCCATGTTCTCTGCAGCCTTCCATTCTTCCTCAGCCGCACAGGATCCTGCTCAGCAGAGACATCAGTCCCAACATCTTGCTTTGGCTAATACTGTGCATTTGGTTGCTGCTACCTGCCCAGGTCCAGCTATAGCAACCAGCATTAGTCAGCGGCAAGCAGACATTCCTGGGACTAAGTCCTGCTTTCTGCCTTCTGAGCATGCCAGAGAGACGACCTCTCATTGGTGGTCAGAGGTCACATGCCCAGGTCCTCTAGCAGCTCAGATTGGGGTCCCAGAAGGCTGTGGCTATAAAAAGGATCGCAATGCTGTGCGCTAGTATATCCGAAAATCGTGGTGTGTATGCAAGTGTGAATGTCTCTAGTGAAAGCTCCTAATGATCCCCTACCTGCGTGTTGTGACTGTGTTTGGGTGATTGGAGTCTGAGACAGCGCCTAGTAGGGGCTTCGCTAGCGTGACGCCGTTCGCTCACATTGCACAAAACCCGATTGATAGCGTCTGGTAGTGGCATTCGCCTGTGCGACGCTGCGCACACTCTGTGCGCTAAATTTACTAGTTAGTCTTCGTTAGTGGCGTTTGCTAGTGCGATGCTGCGTGCACTCAGTGCGCTAAATATTCTCAGTTAGTGCTGTGCCCTGTGACAGTTAACAGCGTACGGACCTCATATCTTATTTTACAGCAGTTCTGTGAAGCAACAGACTCCGCTGCGGTTCACACCAGGTGTCTATTAACTTGTGTATGCTCATGTGTTATACCGCCATGTGTTAGCCCCCCATTACCAAGCAGCAGTTAACATCTCTGCATGGTGGACCCCGGGCTATGTATGCACCTTATTATTATCTTTATATTTATTTGGTGCGTTCCGCCAGCTCTAACATTATACTAGCGCCAGGGTCTGGCTAGTAAAGGCGGACGAGCAGTGTCGACAGCGGTACATCCAGCAGCTGGAGGGCAGGTTGGCGGCTCTCGAGCGTACAACCTCATCTGTGGATGTTACTGCAGTAGCTGTTCAGGCAGCTAGTGAGGCTGCTGCCCGTATGTCCACTGCCACCCCTGTTCTGACCTTATCCCACCTCCCGCTGCCTGATAAGTACTCAGGCGATAGCAAGTCGCGTAGGGGATTCATGAACCAGTGTGCGATACACCTTGAGCTGTTGGCTGCACTAGAGGGCTAAAATGGGATTTATTATTTCCCATTTGTCGGACAGGGCGTTGGAGTGGGCTACACCGCTGTGGGAGTACGACGATCATGTGGTGCAGAGTGCTCAGTGGTTTCTTAGCACTCTGAAACAGGTCTTTTTGGGACCACGAGTCACCCATGATACAGTGCTCCAACTGCTGGCATTAACACAGGGTTCATCCATAGTCAGTCACTTCGCTGTCCACTTCCAGACTTTAGCATCTGAGCTGGAGTGGCCTGATAAAGTCCTCATCCCTGTTTTTTGGAGAGGGCTGGCTGACCATGTGAATGGCGCTCTGGCCACTAGGGAAATTCTGGTCACACTGGAGGAGCTAATATCAATCTCCACTCGCATCAACCTTCATTTTTCCGAGTGAAGGTTGGATCGTGCCCAGTGTCGGGGACACTTACAATAGGCCCGCCCACTCAAGTGGTAGAGGTTTGTGTGGATTTCGGGGCGGAGGGCAATTTTATGTCTTCAGACTTCGCCCAATGGCACACAATACCTCTGGTGATGCTCACCAAGCCAGTCACCATCCGTGTGGTAAATGGGTCGACATTCCCCTCACAAGTCACACACTAGAACATCCCACTCACTCTCACCATGTCTCCAGCCCATTAGGATATAATCTCCCAATTAGTCATACCTGAGGGTATTGATGAGGTTTTATTAGGGGTACCTTGGTTAAGCCACCATTCCCTTTATATAGAGTGGTCCTCTGGGAGAATATTGGGATGGAGTGAGTCTTGTGAGGGTAGATGTCAGAGGGAGTGTGTTCAGGTGGCTTCTACAGCAGTGCCCGCAGATCTTTCCTCTCTCCCCAAACACTATTGGCTATATGCAGACATATTCCCCTAGAGAGCTGTGGAGACCCTTCTGCCTCACTGCCCCTATGAGTGTCCTATTGATCTCTTGCCTGGTGCTGAGCCTCGCCGGGGTCAAGTCTATCCATTATCTCTCCTGGAGATGGAGGCAATGTCTCAGAACATCAAGGAGAATCTGGCAAGAGGGTTCATTAGGAAGTCAGTGTCACCTGCAGGGGCTGGGTTCTTCTTTGTGCAGAAGAAGAATGGGGAGTTATATCCATGCATTAACTACAGTGGTCTTAATGCTATAACCATTAAGAATAAATACCCTCTGCCTCTAACTTCGGAGCTCTTCGATAGCTTGTGGGGAGCGAGGGTATTTTTCGAAACTGGATCTGTGGGGCGCCTATAACCTGATACGCATCTGTGAGGGGGACGAGTGGAAGACGGGCTCTGTAATGCCCCAGCCGTTTTCCAAGACTTTGTTAACGATATCTTCCGGGATATGCTCTCCACCTTGGTCGTAGTCTATCTGGATGATATTCTCATCTTCTCTCCAGATATTGACTCCAACCAGAGAGATGTTGGCAGTACTTCGACCTCTTACGGGCAAATTCCCTCTATGCAAAGTTGGAGAAGTGTATGTTTGAGCAGGAGTCTTTACCTTTCCTGGGCTATATCATCTCCGCCAAGGGATTGGCTATGGATCCTGCCAAACTACAGGCTGTGATGCACCAGCAAGAACCCCATTCTCTTTAAGCGGTGCAGCGCTTTATGGGGTTCATTAATTACTATCGCCAGTTCATTCCCCACTTCTCAACTTTGGTAGCTCGTTTGGTTGTTCTCACCAAGAAAGGAGGTAATCCCAAATTGTGGTCGGAGGAGGTCTCCAAGGTCTTTCTGTCAAAAAAGACACACTTCACTAGCGCTCCCATTTTACATCTCCCCGATGTCGAGAAACCTTTTATCATGGAGGTGAATGCCTCTTCGGTCGGTGCTGGAGCTGTCCTTTTCCAGAAGGATGCTCAGGGTCAGGCTGCCGTCACATTAGCAGTATTTGGTCAGTATTTTACATCAGTATTTGTAAGCCAAAACCAGGAGTGGGTGATAAATGCAGAAGTGGTGCATATGTTTCTATTATGCTTTTCCTCTATTTGTTCCACTCCTGGTTTTGGCTTACAAATACTGATGTAAAATACTGACCAAGCACTGCTAGTGTGACGGCAGCCTCAGAAACATCTCTGTTTCTTTTTCTCTACGACCTTCTCAGAGGAATTATTCCATCAGGGACAGGGAGTTGCTAGCTATGAAGTTGGCCTGTTCAGAGTGGAGACATCTCCTGGAGGGGGCCCGTTATTCCTTCCAAATATACACCAACCACAAGAACCTCACCTCTTTACATATGGCCCAGTGGCTAAATTCTCACCAGGCAAGATGGTCCCTGTTCTTCACACATTTCAACTTATCCTGAGAACTGTGTACCCGGTTTCGTTAGAGTCTGTGCCCCAGGCAATACTTTTTCATCTAATTTGCGACCGGAGGTTCGCTCTTGGGCTAATTCATCCAGGGTGGGTGGACATTTTGGGACCAAGAGGACATACTGGTGGTCGCATATGGCCCATGAAGTCAGAGACTATATTCGGGCGTGTGTCTCCTGCACCAAGAATTGCTCTCGTCGGCAGCAGCTTACTAGTGTACTGTACCCTTGGACTGTACTGTGCCTTGGAGATGGTCTGGATGGACTTTGTGGTGGGCTTACCCAAGTCCAGTAACTGCACTGTTATCTGAATAGTCACCGAACATATCTCTAAAATGGTGCATTTGGTGCCTCTTCTGTGGGTACCTTCAGCAGGGGTTTTGGCGGCATTGTTCATCAAACATGTATTTTGCCTACACGGCACACCTGACAAAATAGTCAGTGATCGGGGTCCCCAGTTAGCATCTCGGTTCTGTTGTCTGCTCAGCATTGAGCTAAACCTCTCTTCAGCTTACCATCTGGAGACGAATGGGTTGGTAGAGAGGGCCAACCAGACCCTGGTCCCATATTTGTGACATTTTGTCTCCGCCAGGCAGGATGAATGGTATCCTTGCTAACGTGGGTGGAGTTTGCGCTGAACATTGCCATTGTCGACTCCACTGGGCAGACCTCGTTCCTCCTTAATTACGGCCATCATCCACGTGTTCCAGTGCCCATGCCCGTGTCGTCCACCGACTTTAGGGTGACAAACTGGGTGGTGGAGGCATGTGACATTTGGGACCGCACACAGGATGTCATCCGGGCCTCCAAGGAGAGAATGAGGGTATCCGCCGATGCGCATCAGCACCCTGCTCCGACTTTTGCCCCTGGTGACTTAGTGGACTCAACTTGCAGCCTGATGTTATGGGCAGAGAGCCACACTAAGTTTGCTCCTCGCTACATAGGTCCCTTCAAGGTCCTGTAACAGGTCAACCCTGTGGTCTACCGTCTGGCCCTTCCCCCATGCCTGGTATCACCGACACCTTTCATGTGTCCCTTCTAAAACCCATTCACATGTCCCAGTTTTCTGAGTCATCTGCAGGGACATTGGGCTCATCCGCGGATGATTATGAGGTGAACGCCATTGTTGGGTTCAAGGTGGTACGTGATAAAAAGTTCTATCTGGTGGACTGGAAGGGTCATGGTCCAGAGGACAGGACCTGGGAACCTATTGTACACGTTCGGGCTCCACAGCTCATTGCGGCATTTGAGCGTAGCGAGGCCCAAGGAAGGGGGGCCCTAGGAGGGGGGGTAAAGTTAGGCATCGAGTTCCCGCCACTGCACAGGGGGTCTCCCATTCTTCCTCAGAGAATCCTGCTCAGCAGAGATGTCGGTCCCAGCATCTTCCTCAGGCTAATGCTGTGCGTTTGGTTGATGCTGCCTTCACAGGTCCAGCTATAGCAATTAGCATTAGTCAGCAGTGAACAGACGTTCTGGGACTAAGGCTAGGTTCATATTTGCTGTTGAATCTGCAGCATTTCATACGCAACCGCAAACGCATGGCGAAACGCATGCAAACGCATGATAACGCTGCGTTTTTATCCACATCAACTACGTATGATGGATTAAAAAAAGCAATGTTTGCACGCATTTTTGCATATGTTCACGTTGTTTATGCACATGCGTTTGTTATGAAAACATTTTTCAAGGAGAATTTTATTGACAAGCCACACCCAATGGGCGTGGCTCACGGGATTTCTGTATAGAGACCCTTGTGCAAATGCAATGTCCTTGCATTCCTATGCGCTCCCAAAGACTGTAATCCATTGTTTTGATGCACTCCTTCCACAAGCGTCCGCATGCGTATGGCGGTGGAAATTTGACCCCCAAAAAATTCTAACATGGTGCGTCAGCCGCACACCACAAAAATACACATGCATAAGCAAACGCATGCAAACGCATGCACCTGCGTCTACAATGTTAAAGATATGAAATCAAGACACATGCGGATGCATGCATCAGAAACACTGCAGGCACAACCACAAATATGAAACCAACCTGCTTTCTCCTTCTGAACATGCCCGAGAGAGGACCTCTCATTGGTGGTCAGAGGTCACATGCCCAGGTCCTCTAGCAGCTCAGATTGGTCCTTTGGCAAGATCCCGGAAGGCTGCAGCTATAAAATGATTGCATGGCCGCATGGCTGTGCGCTATTATATCCGAAAATCGTGGTGTGTGTGTGCGCAAATGTGAATGTCTCTGGTGAAAGCTCCTAATGATCCCCTACCCGCATGTTGTGACTGTGTCTGGGTGGTTGGAGTCTGAGACGCCGCACGCACTAAATTTATTAGTTAGCCTTGGTTTGTGGCGTTCGCCAGTGTGTCACTGCATGCACTCAGTGCGCTAAATATTCTCAGTTAGTGGTGTGCCCTGTGATAGTTAACAGGGTACGGACCTCATATCTTACTTTACAGTGGTTCTGTGAAGTAACAGACTCTGCTGCGGTTCACACCGGGTGTCTATTAACCCGCGTGTGCTCAGGTGTTATACCGCCATATAGTGCCCGCCGTTAGCAAGCAGCAGTTAACATCTCTGCACGGTGGACCGCGGGCAGCGAACACACCTTATTATTATCTTTATATCTATTTGGTGCGTTCCGCCAGCCCTAACAGTGAGGACTTATTATTTGCAACCTGGGCTGATGTTTCTATGCACACTACTTAGGGGCAGATACGATGTTTTGATTACCTCTTATTACAGCAGGAGAAATAAGTATTGAACATATCCCCAATTTTCTAAGTAAATATACAGTACACATCAAAAGTTTGGACACACCTTCTCATTTAAAGATTTTTCTGTATTTTCATGACTATGAAAATTGTACATTCACACTGAAGGCATCAAAACTATGAAATAACACATGTGGAATTATATACTTAACAAAAAAGTGTGAAACAACTGAAATTATGTCTTATATTCTAGGTTCTTCAAAGTAGCCACCTTTTGCTTTGATGACTGCTTTGCACACTCTTGGCATTCTCTTGATGAACTTCAAGAGGTAAATGGTCTTCCAACAATCTTGAAGGAGTTCCCAGAGATGCTTAGCACTTGGCCCATTTGCCTTCACTCTGCGGTCTAGCTCACCCCAAATCAACCTTCAGTAGCTTAGAAATTTTTCTGTAACCAGTGCCAACAGTATGTTTTGCAACAATAGGGTTGCAAAGGTCTTGAGACAGTTCATTGGTTTTACCCATCATGAGATGTTTCTTGTGTGTCAACTTTTTATTGGCCATCAGTTAAACCAGCTGATATTATTTTTCACTAAGTGGCCAGATTGCTTTCTAATTACTTATCGATTTGAGCTGGTGTCATGACTTTCCATGGCTTTTTTCACCTCTCTTTCTTCATATGTGCAAAACTTTTTTCTATTTGTCACTTCACATTATTACACATAGCTTATTTTTTAATGATTTATTTTTATTGGGGCAAATGGGTGTTTTGAATTTTGTATTTCTTCATATTTTTTAAAAACTCGCTTTTTACTGTATTTGACCCTGCGATCATCTCGTCACTATACAAAGCAGTGCTTCAGCACTGATAAAGCAAAAATCATGATCTCACAGGAGAATCATCATGACAAGCACAGAGGTCTTCAACAGACCCCGCCACACTGTCATGACAACCCATCGGTGTCCTGCCATCACATGGACATGTGGAATGATGCGCCCCCTGATGGCGCATGTTAAGTGCTGCTGTCAAAGATTGACACCTGCAACTTTTATTGACAGAAAATGGCTGAATAATTCAGCCATCATCTGCTGGGAAAGATACAAGCTCGGATTGATTAAAGCCAGGGACCCAAATTATGATGTAACTGTACATCATACATCGGGAAGGGGATAAAGGATAGCTTTCATCAGCAAACAACCTATTGCTCCAATCAGCTTACTACATTAAATATTTAGGGTGTTTTTGTTTTTGGGTTAAAGCTTTTTTTCTATATCACAATCTGCATTAAAAATAAAACAAATCTTGCAATTTTTACTTTCACATCCAGTCTTTTAAGGAAATCTACTTGTACATAGCCACAATGAACAAACTCAGACCCTATTGTTTGTATTGACGCATTTAACGAACCTGTAAAAAGGTTATTGTGAAGGAAGGGGAATAGGGTTGGATGTGAAATCACCTATTTTGAGTAGTGGTTCCTATGTTTTCAGCTATGTATAGAGATGGGACTTGTCATTGTAACCCTACTTGTAACGATAATGAGACTGCTGAAAACTCTTCCTGAAAGGTCAGGAAATAGGAGTCTAAAACAACATGATTAATTTTGTATTTTAATAAAAATCATGATATAAAAAAAATTGCCAAATGTTTCAAACAAATTACAAAAAAATCTAATTAAATAATAGGTTAAGTTTTGATAATAGATTCCCTTTAAATATGGCAATTGTGGGTGTTTGGGACATGACTTATTGACTTGTTCAATCTTTGCTATGTTTATATTCTGTAATTCTTTTCAAAGGACAGAATGCTTGGCTGAAACATAAAATCCATTGGTTGTGGCTCTCTGTTTCAGTATTACAGATTGTTTCTTTTCGTTGTTATTTTCTCTTTGCCTTATCTTGTTCCTGTGGGAATCAACTAATCTCTTGACGTCTTTCAAATACTTGAAGTAAAGTCAAATTTTGTGTAATATAGAAAAGTCTGTAAAACTTCAATAACTAAAAAAATAAATAAAACAAAATGATGATTAACGAATTGTAATTCTAAATAACTATGCAATTCTGGATGTGATTAAATATTTTTGAAAAATATAAATTGACATATTTGTATCCGAGCCAATTTATTCCTTTCAAAGGACGGCTCACCTCCTGCTTTCCTGTCAGCTTATTAGACAGGACATGTTCATAACACTTCACTGTATAAGCCAGTAAGCCATTTTTGTCTTAGATTTCTCATGTCCAGTTGGCTGCTGGAAATACTGTTCTTAGATTGAACAGCAGCTCAATCAGTATGTCTGTCTCATACCCATGTGAAGAAAAAAAAAATGAAAACCAGAAAAAATATCTTTACAATAAAAATAACTTCTGTTGGTATATAAAAGAGATGAGAAAATAAATTCAAATTGAATTTGTATTGAATTGTAAGTAATTTGCTGAAACCAGAAAATGTAAACTTTATGCGGTTAGCTCCATACAAATCATCTAAAAAGGCCGCCACCATTTTACACATTGCAGAAGATTAGGTTTGTAGCTTTAATATTAACGGTGTAACACAGCTAACCTGGAGGGAGTATCATAGCCTGTATAAAAGCAGAAGCAGGAAATGTAGCAGCCATTTTAGTTTCAATCTGGATAGTAGAAGAATGTCACAGCTTACAGCTTAGCCATAGTGACAGGAAGAGAAACCCCAAAAATATTGAAAAAAGTGTACATATGACACGCCTACCAGTGCCGTGGGGTACTCGGAACTGGGTCAGAAAGTTCATTGGGGAAGTCACGGGGCTGTGACCTGACTCCGTGGTCCTGGCTGTGCTGTAAAATGGGGAATATGTATATGGGATTTAATGTGACGCCACCTGTGGTGTTCGGCAACGAATGGCCGACGCTGCTAAAGGAGACGGCTGGGGCTGATGGTGACATAACTGGGATGGTTCTGCTCCCCACAGGTGGAGCGGGGCCCCAGGGCTACCGGTCCCATATATGTCAGGCTTCGTGCACCTTGTGGTGCAGGACTCAGGGCGCAAGAGATCACTGAATGACACAAGGGCTGTAGTTATCTTTTCCTTTACGTGATGGTTGATAGTACAGACCGGGGTACTGGTAACAGATCATAATGGAGAGCCGGGCAGCCTGGAAGCAATTTTTGGATACACCTGGCCAGGTAGGTACGGAGGTCTTCCTTCTGCACTGTCCTCCCTTTTTCCTTGCTGCCTTAAAGCTCATCCTCCTGCTGCTAATGGTCTCTCTCTCTTTTTTTAAAAAAAACTAAATGTTGCCCGCATGGCAGGCAGCTCGAGCCTATCACAGTTGCTGCTCCTTTGTGTCGGCTCTGGTATGCTGCTGTGCCGCCAGGTATTAGATTGGGTCAGGAGACCTGCAGTCCCCTACCCTCCAGATTTAGCTGCCGGGACTTCAGTACCCACGCAACCATGGACTCCGGTATCCGGTTCCTAGTGCTCAGTTATGGGCGAGTATAATCACAGCTCCACTCTCCAGGTTCTGCTCTACTTCTGTACTACTGACACCCGGTAAGGGGACCCCTCCTTACATCCAGGCATGATATTACTCCCTGTGAGGGAGGCAATGCCACTGTGGCAACTGGACTCCTGGGGTGCCACACATATAAGGGTCAATTTGTTAACCTGTACATGTTACTTATAAGTTGTGCAAAATATAGCAACTTTTGACGATTACAGGCTAGTCTCGGTCAGCCACCCAATGTAGATGTAGCATGGGTGGTGTATTGGCAGCACATAGGACGGATATGTAACTACATTCATATTAGTAGACGCACCCTCATTTTCTTCCCCCATTTGAAGGAAAAAAGTGGTTCTTTTAATCCAGAAAATGCGTTAAATCTTTTGGCCTATTTTGTCTTAGGAAAACAAGCTGCCTAGTAATTCTGCACACCTCAATAAAGGCTGGGTAATGAGGTGGGTGCTACCTAAGAAAATAAACAAATACACATCAGCTGATCTGTTTCATCCAATAAATAGTCAAGTTTTTACCGCTTAGAGTTGGAAAATCTGCTTAAAATCTGCATAAAAAATGATAAGGTCAAAATACTCACTTGCCTAATAATTGTGAAAACAGTGTAGTTTTGTGAGAAAACTTTATCAAACAAATGGGAGCTTGGCTGAGTGTACATGTATTTTCCCAGCAAAAGAGGAAAGAAACTACCACTAAAACTACCTGAAAGAAACTACCTGAAACCTCAGAAAGACAGTTATCACCCCTAAAAACAAAAAAAGTCAGGTATTGAAGTTATAACTGCCCAAACCTTGTCTCCCTCAACATCGTCTACAAGGTATAGTCAGGAGGCCTCCAAACACATCAAATTGTTGACTGGTCCATTTGGCAACTTTCATCTAATATGAATAAGAACCTTTGTGAAGAATCAGAGGCAACATTTGCATAAGTAATAGTACATGAAAATTGTGAAGAATGAAATCAGCATGAAAGGCAATCTATCACCAGCTTTTTGCCATCTAATCTGAGAGCAGCATAATGTAGAGTCAGAAATTGTGATTCCAGCAATGTGACAACTACTGGACTGCTTGCTGTAGTTTTGATAAAAATAAAACTTTAAACAAGTTATCATTAAATGACTAGTAAACCCGCTGCCACATAGTCCTCTAATGACTCTAATGCCAAGGAACAAATTGAGGATGAGGTGATGGATACGCAATGGTCAAGATATGAAGAGGATAGCGATACACTCTCTGTCCGTGGTTAGTGGGAGGGAACGGAGGAAGCTGTTACAGAACTGCAAAACAGAAATAGGATACAAGGGGGAAAACTGACCCTGCACTGAGACTAGGCTGATACCCTACGATGGAGTGGGCGACCCAATCCTTGCGAATAGACCCACCAGCGATCCTAGGTTAATCTCAGCGAAGACATATTGATAGGGGGAAGGGGGTCCCTAAAAGATGTAAGGACTGAGTACAAAAACAGGTCACCTCCTAATATTAAACACAGATAAGGCTGCAGAAACCAACTGAAAACAGAAACTAAGGATAGCAGAACCAGAGGTCCCAGCACTGCACAATATCAAACACAGAAAGCTATCAAAGCACCTAGCCAGAATTCTAGCGGATTAACACTGTTGTCCAGCAAGGAATGGGAGGCAGGTGCTGGGTAATAAAGGGTGATACAATCACCTGAGCTAGACAACCCAGCACCAGGGGAAAAAGACCAGCAGCCAGAAAACCACAACTAGATGGCGGATGGTCAAAATCAAAGCAGATTCTTACAGTTCAACCATGAGTGTTACTCCAACACCAACACTTGGACCTCATGGAAGCACCCAACACATGAGCGCCTTCTTGCTGCACTATCTTCAACACTATGCCCGTATTGTTAGTGTTATAAATAGTGTTGACTACTGGGTTGTCACTCTGTTAGATCTATGGTACAAGAGTAAATTTAGCCAGATGGTTTCCACCCTATAAAGGGATGTGCGCATGCTGTAGTATCGAAATACACTTGTAGTAAATCTTAAGAGTGGTTTTCCCCAAGACAGCAGTGAGGTACACAGAGTGCATCCCAGTTGTAGACATCCAATCCCAGAAACATCAAGACGTCATCACCAAAACATTAGCAGCAGCCATGTAAGTGGCAATTTCTGTGAGTCGCTTAAGACCATTTTTAGACCAGTCAGTGCACCAGCAGAACAAAGGACAAGTCTGACAGGTTGTGAACTACTGGAGAGGATAGTGCAGGAGTATCTGCAGCTCAATATCAATGTCATAAGGGGGGCTTGGACCCTTTACATTTTGGTCTTCAAAAATGGAAGAGTGGCCTGAGCTCGCCTGTCACGCCTTGGAGGTTTTTTATGTCAGGCAGCCAGCGTTCTCTTAGAACATGTCTTAAGCGCTGTTGGTGGTTTCCTGATGGATAAACGCATCTGGCTGTCCCCTGAAAGTGTAGACCGCCTTACTTTAATCAAAATGAGCAAGTCATGGATCTCCAATGACTTTATCACCCCAGCCACAGGTTGGACAGACTACATGATAGTGTCGTTTTTAGTTTCATATATTGATCTCATGTTATTGCAGTCTGTGCCATCTTTGTAGTGTCTTCTGTGCCTGCTGTTGCTACTGCTGCTGATGTTACAATTTTTTTTAAATGTGAAGACTCCAAGTTGGGTTTCCACCTTGTGGGTTGCCTGCCGTAGAAGGTGTGTCGTAGCCCTATTATACTGTTTATACTCAGTGGAAATTGATGCCACTTTAATGCTGTGTGACAATTATTTTTTGAAATGTGGAGACTCCAAGTTGTGTCTCCATCTGGTGGGTTAAGTAGGGCTCCCAGACAGGCAGGCCTGCACTTACTTTCACTTAACTGCTTGTGCTACTATTCTTACATTTTTCTATCAATAGTATTCTATGACACTGATGTTTGCACCATCTGAGTGTGGCTGGAATAATAAAAAAAAAATTGTTACATGACATGTCAGGTCTCCCAGCTAAGAAGGCTACACAAGTCCCTTTACTACCAGGTCCTCAATAAAACTTAAATTCCAACCTATAAATCCAGACCCTGTCTCATGCATGGCTCATGGCTGACTGATGCTGTGCCATTTGCAAATTTCTACTGGGGGTCAATTTATGCCACTTTTCATGGCGTGTGCCCCTAATTTTAGCTGTTCGCAAAGCTTTTTGTCACGCCGTAAGGTGTTGTCTATGCATTTGATTTTGCCTCCCATTGAATCTAATGGCGTTCGGGTACGTTCAGCGAACTGGTCAGCGAATGGTGGTCTGTTCGGCAAATCCGAACTGAACATTGAAAGGTTTGCTCATCTCAAGTTTCTACCTCTGCATCATGCTGCTCTCAGATGGAGTAGCAAAACCCTGCAGGTCAATTTTCCATATTTTTTCTGCAGACTGTGGGTTACCTGTGGGGACTCTGCACATTAAACTCTGCAATGACATAAATATCACATATGAACACACTATGCCAGGTATACAAAAGTTATCTACAGACTAGATATCTTATAAAGCTCACAGTATTATTCCACGGCTCAGCAGTCTTGCTAGTATCCTAGACTGACACCTTTCAATACAAAGCAAGCACCAGTCTTTGCCTTCGGTTACACATGAAGATGACTTGCTGGTATGAGTTAAATATTCAGTACGGAGGTTATTCTAAGAGAAGATATAAATGCTAAAACACTTCTGCTCCCGCGTTCACAGAATAATGTTCTTGCAGGAAGCAAATAGCTTTTCTGATCTTCAGAATGCTCCCTTTAGGTCTGACTAAATCTGACTTGCAAGAGAGGCAATGATTTTTAGAATTTTGCAAAATATATTCTCAGGCTTGCCTCAGAGGGCTATGTTCTTTTTATTGCTATATAAAAGTGGTTTGCCATAAACGGATGCCCTGGTGAATTATTTTGTCTTTTGAGGTCATCAAACGCCAGCGTAAAAGGCCGAAATGTGACCAGGATATTTAAGTATCTTATCTAAATAATACAGTATATTCTTATCCTTCTACTATTTGTTGTTCCATTTCCATTCTCCTATTCCTCCTGCTGGTGTCTCTTTGCCTTGGTTGCAGTAGTGATGTCCTACATGCCCTATATGACCACTGTAGCCAATCACTGGCCTCAGTCATCTCCTGCTCTATCTCTGAGGCCAATGATTGTCAGCAGCCTTCAATTAGAGTATATGAGATACCACCTCTGAAGCCACAGTAAACTGAAGAGCAGGATTGGGAACACATCGCTGGAATGGTGGGGAGTAAAAAGGTAAGGATATATTATTTAATTATTTTAGTTGTATCGGTGGCAAAACATTTCAGAAAAGCTATTAATATATCTAGCTATATGATGTCCTGTATAAACATATAGCAAAATAATAAAATTCTGATTTCCTACAGTTTCCACTAGGGCGGGAGCTTACAGGTTTGTTTTACAATGTGTTATTATTGACTTTAAAAGCAAACAGCATGCAGAGAGTTCCCCCAATGGTGGCTGCAAGACAAGAGAATTGTAATATTTGTTTCTATGTGTTTATGAAGAAAAGTATAAGAGACAAATCTTTGACTGCCACTCCTTAGTTGCCCTGGCAATGTGTTTTGGGTCATTGCCATCTTCAATACTCTTACTGAGGTAAGGCGGTTACCTTATCCAAAATCTAGCAATACATGACCCCATCCATCCTCCCTTTAATACGATGCAGTCATCATGTCCCCTTTAAAGAAAAGCATCCCCAAAATATGATGTTTCCACCATCATCCTTCATGATTGGGATGGTATTCTTGGGGTTGTACTCATCCTTCTTCTTCCTTCAAACACGGCGAGTGGAGTTGATACTAAAAAGTTCTATTTTGATCTCATCTGACCACATGACTTTCTCCCATGCCTCCTCTAGATGGTCATTGGTGATCTTCAAGGGGGCCTGAATATGTGCTGGTGTGAGCAGGGGGACCTTGTGTGTTCTGCAGGATTTTAATGCATGTAGTGTATTCCTAATAGTAAGTTTGAGACTGTGGTCCCAGCTCTCTTCAGGTCATTGACCATGTCCTCCTGTGTAGTTCTGGGCTGATTCTTGACCTTGCTCAGAATTATACTTACCCCATCAGGCGAGACCATGCATGGAGCCCCAGGCCAAGGAAGATTGTCAGTCATCTTGTGTTTTTTCCATTTTCTAATAATTGTGCCAACAGTTTTTGCCCACTCACCAAGCTGCTTGCCTATTGTTCTGTGGCCCATCCCAGCCTTGTGGAGGTTTATAAATTGGTCCCTGGTGTTATAGACAGCCCTTTGGTTTTGGTCGTGGTGGAGAGGTTGGAGTGTAATTGAGTGTGTGGACAGGTGTCTTTAAGTGCAATTAATACAGGTAATGAGTGTAGAGTAGGAGGGCTTCTAAAAGTAAAACTAACAGGTCTGTGAGAGACAAAATTCTTGCTAGTTGGTAGCTGTCAAATAGTTATTTAATGCAATAAAATGCTATTTAATTATTTAAAAGTCATACATTGTGATTTTCTGTTTTTTATTTTTAGAACCTGTCTCTCACAGGTGAAGTGTACCTACGATAAAAATTACAGACCTCTCCATTCTTTGTAGGTGGGAAAACTTGCAAAACCTGCAGTGTGTGAATAACTTATTTTCCCCCTGTATGTTGGCTTCAAAAGTTCATGAATAGGAAACAAATACCACTTGATGCTTTTTATTGGCACAAAAAATATGTCTCCCTTTATCCCTCTCCTCTCCAACCTCTCTGCTCTTCATTGTTTCCCTTCAGTCTTCGCTGCATCTCCTGTTTCCTGCAGCTCCAATTGGAATCCCCAGGCCTCTCACACTGATCTGGGACTTCTGACTTTAATAAGGCCAAAAAAGTTTCTGTACAAGTTTGCAGAAGGTCACACGCAGGATCATGACATCATCACGACTTGTGCCATGACTTTCCATGCGCATCCACAGAACACTCCTGACGAGTATCAAGAAATCCAAAAATCCCAGGGATTCCAGACCAAACAGCAGGAAATCAGAAGATGTAGTGATAACCGTTTGGATGGCGGTGAGAACCGGAGGGGCTGTAGAGGTGAGTGTCAAGGCAAGTATAAGGATTTTTTTTACCAATTTGCTAAATCTCTGTGCTCACTGCATTCTAATCTTTCATCTGAGGTTTATGTTGGGGGAATGCCGTGGTCTACCACATGACACTATAGGTATACAGTGATATATGTTGCCCATGGATTCCTAAAAAAAAAAAAAGGCAGTGACTCATTGAATGAGAAATCTCTGACTATTGTCTACTGTTCTTGCCTAAATACCACCGTTTTGGCCACCAAAGGGGAATGGAGCCATATAGATATTTTTGACAACATATACATATAAAAAATGACGTGGTGTAATTTGTCATGCATTGTTGTCCAACTCAAATTGCATTTGCCTAGTTTTAAGAACCTCTATTGACTGGATTTTTAATGATGACCTGATATGTGAAACTATATGATTCAAAGAGGGTGTACTTATTTATTCTTGCACGCCTTATGTACCACACATGGTTCAGGGGCAGTGTACATAGCAAATTACACTGGCTACAATCTCTTATTAAACTTACTTTGCCCTTCCTTCCTTGTCATGTTGCCCTCTGATAAGGCACTGCGACCTTACTGAAAGGTTACTTCTAACTATAGAAACACTACAATTCTGAATAGAAATACTTGGATACAACTTGGCAATTTCAGTGATCAGTTATTCTAACTTGTAATATTTTTATTTTATATTTTTCTACATGTTTTACTTACACCAAGGAAACTCAGACCACAGCCAAATTAAGACATCTACATTTTTAATTAATATTTAAGAATATTTTTAAGACTTTGTTGCAGTTTTGCCAATATGGTGACTCATTATTCTAGAATTAGGAGAGTATACAAGCCCAGACTGACATGTCTAGTTTCCACAACAACCAGTCCCAGCAGTCCCAAGGGAACATTGCTCCTGAACAGAGTAACTGGCTGGAATACAAGGGCTGAGTCATGATCTTGACCCTGGTTCTGGTGGCAAGTTTGCAAAGTTGGATTTTTCAAGTTATGAAGCTCATTCATTTTCATATCTCAGAAAAAATATAAAATTAATATCATTTTTTTGTTTTTAATTTCCTATAATCTGATTTTTTAAGAATAGCTAATCTCATAATTATTGTTTTGTATGTTACAGCTCATGTTCAGTAGTGTTGCTCTTTTGGAGGGTTCGAAGACTCCAAAAGATCACTCAAATCAAGCAACAGAAGCTCTCTGTATATCCACTATTGGATCAGTAAATGGGCTTGATAAAAAGTCTAAGAGTGCTATAGAATACTTTACCTGTGCTTGAGGATAAACAAAATGCTTCTTCCCCTTGACTAGAGAAATTGGTGAGGTCTCAAAGCACCGACCCCAACAGATCAGCAGTACTGAATTCAGGCTATACTATATCAAAATTATTTAGCTGTTCTTTAATATGTACAACAAATATCAATTAATAATCTACATATCCAGCAGTACAGTAAAGCTATATTTTGAGATTATATCCCTCTAATGAGATGACTCTGAGAACTGTCTCCAAGTCTACACCGAAAAGTTGAAATACAAGCTACAGAAAACAGGAAATGTCAGCCTATTGTATTTTTTTCGGTGACTGGTGTGAAAAGATATTTCAATATTACTTTTCAGAAAAATAGCTTCAAAATACATAAAAAATATTCAAGGGATTGTTTAGCTTTAAACAAAAATGGGGCCAATGTTGATTATGCTTTAAAATAAGGGTTCTTTCACATTGCTCATAATTTGTAAATGAGACATTACCATTGTAGCACTGAAGAGGCTATGATGAAGCCCCAGAGGATTAAGTAAGTAAGTACTTCTTACTTCATCATTGTAAAGCATAGCCAGTGTTGGGTCCACAATTTTAACAACCTCTCTAAAAATAAATGTATTAATAAATCTGTAAATTGCAATAAATATTTTTATTGAATGCAGTAAGAAACCGAGTAGTGAGCCACCTCGCAAAAAGGATTTTGGGAGAAAGTTTCTGTTAGGGCTAGCGGAACGCACCAAATATAAGACAGATAGTGTATGGTGCGTTCGCAGCCCGGGGTCCACCGTGCAGAGATGGAACCTGCTGCTAAGTAATGACGGACTATATGGCGGTACTCATAAGTATACACACGTGGGTTAAACTTCACCCAGCGTGAAGGAAGCGATCCTGTTGCGTCACAGGATCGCGGTACCGCACATAGAAGGCGAGCAAGTAGTCAGCGAACTCAACCCCAACTAGGATTGAAGTCCGATTAGACCCTTGCTGGCACAACACCGCAACTGGGTGTGTAAGGAAGCAGAATAACAATATTAGGGCACAAGAGTGCATGCGGTGCCGCACTGACGAACGCCACTAACCACCCAGGCTTGGGTAAGGAAAGCACAGAGGAAGTGCACGGTGCCGTACTGGCAGTCACAGCAACTGGACGCTGTAACGTGTGATTAGTGCTGTAGGATAAGTCGGGCGCTAGATAGCAACCATACACCTTCCGCGAACAGACATTCAATAGGAAAGGGGTATCCAAGGACGACTTGCACTCACAACAAACACACGTAAGCAAATGTACACTAGCGCATGGCCGTGCGGTCATGCGCAGTTTATATAGTTGCAGCACAGGAAGTGGCCACAGAAACTTTGCCCTTCCAAGACCTGCCAAGAGGACCAATGGAATGTGCTGCAGAGCCTGAGCACATGACCCTCGATCTCCAACGGGAGATCTTGCCCTGGGCATGCTCAGTGTGTGCAGACAAGGACTTAGTCCCAGAGAAGTCCGCTCGCTGCTGACCAGCACTGGCTTTAATGGCAGAAGCTGAAGAAGCAGCAGTAACTCTCTGTACAGAGTGAGACTGAGCAAGACGCTGGGACCGACGTCCCTGCTGAGCAGACTCCACTGTGGCTGGATAAGAATAGGAGACCGCAGCGGAGATGGCCCGAGATTCCCCCTGTGCAGAAGCGGGAACTCGAGACCTAACATTACCCCCCCTCCTAGGGCCCCCCCTCCTTGGGCCTCGCTACGCTCGAAGGCAGCAATGAGCTGTGGGGCCCGAATGTTTTCAGCAGGCTCCCATGACCTGTCCTCTGGGCCATAACCCTTCCAATCCACCAGATAGAACTTTTTGCCGCGTACCACCTTGCACCCCAAAATAGCGTTCACCTCGTAATCGTCCGTAGACGAACCCGATGTCCCGGCAGATGACTCGGAAAACCGGGACATGTATACGGGTTTCAAGAGGGACACATGAAAGGTGTCAGTGATACCCAAGCGTGGAGGAAGAGCCAAACGGTAGACCACAGGATTAACCTGTTCGAGAACCTTGAAGGGACCCAAGTAGCGAGGAGCAAACTTAGTGGACTCAACTCGCAGCCTGATGTTACGGGCGGAGAGCCACACCAAGTCGCCAGGAGCAAAGGTCGAAGCGGGGCGCCGATGAACATCGGCGGAGGACCTCATTCTCTCCTTGGAGGCCCGAATGGCATCCTGCGTGCGGTCCCAAATGTCCCGTGCCTCCACAGCCCAGTCTGCCACCCTGGAGTCAGCAGAAGACACAGGCATGCGCACAGGAACACGCGGAAGCTGGCCGTAATTTAGGAGGAATGTAGTCTGACCGGTGGAGTCGGCTACGGCATTGTTAAGTGCAAACTCTGCCCACGGTAGCAAGGATGCCCAGTCATCCTGCCTGGCAGAAACAAAATGTCGTAAATATGTGACCAAGGTCTGGTTGGCCCTCTCTACCAACCCATTCTTCTCGGGATAATATGCCGAAAAGAGATTCAACTCAATTCTGAGTAGACGACAAAGCTCTCTCCAGAATCGAGACGCAAACTGGGGACCCCGGTCACTAACAATTTTGTCTGGCATACCGTGTAGGCGAAAGATATGCTTGACGAACAAGACAGCCAACGCCCGTGCAGAAGGTAGCCGTGGAAAAGGCACCAAGTGCACCATTTTGGAAAAATGGTCAGTGATCACCCAGATAATGGTGCAGTTACGAGACTTGGGTAAGCCCACCACATAGTCCATCCCGACCATCTCCCAGGGCCTGTCCGCCACCGGCAGAGGAAAAAGCAAACCAGCTGGCCGTTGCCGAGGAGTCTTGTTCTTGGCGCAAGAGACACACGCCCGAACATACTCTGCGACATCACGAGCCATATGCGGCCACCAGTATGTCCTCGCCAGTAACTCAGATGTCCTTTTGGTACCAAAATGTCCACCCACCCTGGACGAGTGTGCCCAAGAGAGAACCTCCGGTCTCAAATTGGATGGAACAAAAGTCTTGCCCGGGGGCACAGACTCTAGCGAAACCGGGGCCACAGTTCTCAAGCTCTCGGTGGGGACAATAAGCCGAGGCTCCTCCTCCTCCTCCGCAGATGACACAACGGAGCGAGAGAGAGCGTCGGCCCAAATGTTCTTCTCCCCAGAAAGAAAATGGAGGGTGAAATGAAACCGGGAGAAGAATAAGGACCATCTGGCCTGGCGAGAATTCAACCGCTGGGCTGTCTGCAGGTACACCAAATTTTTATGGTCTGTGAAGACTTGGAAGGGAAAACGTGCTCCCTCCAAGAGATGTCTCCACTCCGAGTACGCCAACTTCATGGCTAGCAACTCCCTGTCCCCGATGGAATAATTCCTCCCTGCTGGTGAGAAGGTCTTGGAGAAAAAGAAGCAAGGATGCTTCCGACCTTGAGCATCCTTTTGGAAGAGGACTGCTCCAGCACCAACAGAAGAGGCATCCACCTCCATGATAAATGGCTTATCAACATCGGGGCGATGTAGGATGGGAGCGCTAGCGAAGTGTGACTTTATAGAGTTAAAGGCCTTGGAGACCTCCTCAGACCACAATTTGGGATTCGCCCCCTTCTTGGTGAGGGCAACCAAGGGAGCTACCAAAGTTGAGAAGTGCGGAATGAACTGGCGATAATAATTAATGAACCCCATAAAGCGCTGCACCGCTTTAAGAGAATGGGGTTCCTGCCAGTCCATCACAGCCTGTAGTTTGGCAGGATCCATAGCCAATCCCTGGGCAGAGATGATGTAGCCTAGGAAAGGTAAGGACTCCTGCTCAAACATACACTTCTCCAACTTGGCATAGAGGGAGTTTGCCCGTAGGAGGTCGAAGACTTTGCAAACATCTCTCCGGTGGGAGTCAATATCTGGAGAGTAGATGAGAATATCATCCAGATAGACTACGACCGAGGTGGAAAGCATATCCCGGAAGATATCATTCACAAAGTCTTGGAAAACGGCTGGGGCATTACAGAGCCCGAAGGGCATCGCCAGATATTCATAGTGCCCATCCCTGGTGTTAAAAGCCGTCTTCCATTCGTCCCCCTCACGGATGCGAATCAGGTTGTAAGCACCCCGCAGATCTAGTTTAGTAAATACCCTTGCTCCCCGAAGCCTATCGAAGAGCTCAGATATCAAGGGCAAAGGATACTTATTTTTAACGGTGATAGCGTTAAGACCCCTGTAGTCTATGCATGGACGCAATTCCCCATTTTTCTTCTGCACGAAGAAGAACCCTGCCCCAGCAGGTGACACTGACTTCCTAATGAATCCTCTTGCCAGATTTTCCTGGATCTACTGTGACATTGCCTCCATCTCCGGGAGAGATAGCGGATAGACTCGACCCCGGGGAGGCTCAGCACCAGGCAAGAGATCAATAGGACAGTCATAGGGGCGATGGGGCGGAAGGATCTCCGCCGCCTTTTTGGAGAACACGTCTGCATAAGACCAATACTGCTTGGGGAGAGAGGAAAGATCTGCGGGTACCTCTGTAGTAGCAACCTGAACGCACTCCCTCTGACACCTACCCCCACAAGATTCACCCCATCCCAGGATTCTGTCAGAGGACCACTCGATATGAGGAGAGTGGTACCGTAGCCAAGGTATTCCCAACAGGACCTCATCAATTCCCTCTGGAATGACGAGCAGAGATATAATCTCCTGATGAGATGGCGACATGGACAGAGTAAAAGGGATGGTCTGGTGTGTTATCTGTGAGGGCAGTGTCGACCCATTCACCACTCGTACCGTTACAGGTTGAGCTAGCATAACCAGGGGTATTGCGTGACGTTGGGTTGAAGGCAGAAGACATAAGATTGCCCTCCGCCCCAGAATCCACGCAGAGCTCTACTGAGTGGGAGAATGAGCCTATAGTAATTGTCCCCTTAAAGGACAATTTAGAGGCAAACGACGCCGTGTCTAGTGTACCTCCACCTACTACCACTAGACGCTGACGTTTCCTCGACCGCTGAGAACATCTGGTGGCTAGATGTCCTGACTGCTGGCAAACATGACAGACCTTGAGTGCACAAGCGGTCCGAGACTTAGATCCCGCTTGTGACACTTCCCTGGCCTCATGTGACTCAGGAACCAGGACCGGAGATTCCAGAGGTTTGGCGAAGGTAGGAGCCAGCCGAAACCTCTGCCTACACTTGGCTCGCTCTAACCTCCGCTCGTTAAAACGGAGGTCAATTCGAGTGGAGACAGTTATTAACTCCTCCAGTGTGGCAGGAACCTCCCTAGTGGCCAGAGCGTCCTTAACGTGGTCAGCCAGGCCCCTCCAAAATATGGGGATAAGAGCTTTATCCGACCAATCCAGCTCAGAAGCTAAAGTGCGGAATTGGACGGCAAAATGACTGACCAAGGACTCACCCTGAGTTAATGCCAGCAGTTGGAGCGCAGTATCATGGGTGACTTGAGGTCCTAAAAAGACCTGTTTCAGAGTGCTCAAAAACAGCGGAGCACTCTGCACCACATGATCACCACGCTCCCACAGCGGGGTAGTCCATTCCAATGCCCTGTCCGACAAGAGAGACACTATAAATCCCACCTTAGCCCGCTCTGTGGGAAAACGTGCAGCCAGGAGCTCGAGGTGAATAGAGCACTGACTCACAAATCCCCTACAAAACTTGCTATCACCAGAAAATTTTTCTGGCAGCGGGAGGCGAGAAAATGTCGGAGCAGGGGTGGCAATGGACAGGGTTGCTGCAGCCACGCTAGCAGCCTGTACAGCAACTGCGGTAACATCCACAGCTGAGGTTGCGCTCTCAAGAGCCGCCAACCTATCCTCCAGCTGCTGGATATACCGCAAGGATTGCTGTTTGTCCGTCATTACTAGCCAGACCTTGGCGCTAGTGTAATGTTAGGGCTAGCGGAACGCACCAAATATAAGACAGATAGTGTATGGTGCGTTCGCAGCCCGGGGTCCACCGTGCAGAGATGGAACCTGCTGCTAAGTAATGACGGACTATATGGCGGTACTCATAAGTATACACACGTGGGTTAAACTTCACCCAGCGTGAAGGAAGCGATCCTGTTGCGTCACAGGATCACGGTGCCGCACATAGAAGGCGAGTAAGTAGTCAGCGAACTCAACCCCAACTAGGATTGAAGTCCGATTAGACCCTTGCTGGCACAACACCGCAACTGGGTGTGTAAGGAAGCAGAATAACAATATTAGGGCACAAGAGTGCATGCGGTGCCGCACTGACGAACGCCACTAACCACCCAGGCTTGGGTAAGGAAAGCACAGAGGAAGTGCACGGCGCCGTACTGGCGGTCACAGCAACTGGACGCTGTAACGTGTGATTAGTGCTGTAGGATAAGTCGGGCGCTAGATAGCAACCATACACCTTCCGCGAACAGACATTCAATAGGAAAGGGGTATCCAAGGACGACTTGCACTCACAACAAACACACGTAAGCAAATGTACACTAGCGCATGGCCGTGCGGTCATGCGCAGTTTATATAGTTGCAGCACAGGAAGTGGCCACAGAAACTTTGCCCTTCCAAGACCTGCCAAGAGGACCAATGGAATGTGCTGCAGAGCCTGAGCACATGACCCTCGATCTCCAACGGGAGATCTTGCCCTGGGCATGCTCAGTGTGTGCAGACAAGGACTTAGTCCCAGAGAAGTCCGCTCGCTGCTGACCAGCACTGGCTTTAATGGCAGAAGCTGAAGAAGCAGCAGTAACTCTCTGTACAGAGTGAGACTGAGCAAGACGCTGGGACCGACGTCCCTGCTGAGCAAACTCCACTGCGGCTGGATAAGAATGGGAGACCGCAGCGGAGATGGCCCGAGATTCCCCCTGTGCAGAAGCGGGAACTCGAGACCTAACAGTTTCTTTTAAAGAAAGTAATGAAAAGATTGGATGTACAATGAAGTTTTCTTGTGATTTTTGCCATGAATGGCAATGAGAAAAAGGACCCAAATAAAAAGTATGTGTGCAGGTCCTGTGTGCAACCTTACAGTAAGCAGATTGCAGACACCAGTAACAACGCTCCTTGTGAGAAGAGAATAGGCTTTTTTTAATAGCTCTAACAATTTGGAAATAAAATGCATTGTTTAAGCCAAATTTAACTTGGTGAAGTTCATGAGAATAAATCTTCAAATTGGATGGGACTTCATGTCAATCATTTCTAAATTGCACAGTTTTGCAGGCAGCGGAATGTGACTTACATTTTTATCAGGATCAGGCAAGCTATAAAAGTAAATTGGATAGAGAAGAAAGAAAACTAATAGCAGACAATCGGCAGACAGACCAGTGGATAGTGCAGTGAAGTGATCAAGGTGTTTTAGAACAAATATACCGGATTACTTACCGGTAATGCTCTTTTATAGAGCCGACGACAGCACCCACTAGAGAGAGGGGATCCGCCCCTAGGAACAGGAAACCTACAGAGAGATAAAAGGGGCTGCCCCCCCCTCGCTCCTCAGTTGGATTACAGAGAATAGGAGGAACCGCCACCAGGCTTCAGTTAATAAGCTCAGTATTATGTACATACTTACAAACTTATACTATATTGTTCTACTATTAACACCTCACCACCAAGGCACCTCGTGCTACTATAAAAAGGGAGCGATGTGAGTGGGTGCTGTCGTGGGCTCTATAAAAGAGCATTACCGGTAAGTAATCCGATATTTTCTATTCACCACGACAGCACTCACTAGAGAGATTTACAGAGACTATAATTTGGGTTGGTTCACCATGTCAAGGACCAATATTCCAAAGGTTAGATCAGAGGAGGAAGACAGGTCTAATCTATAGTGCTTATAAAAAGTACTAGGTGAAGACCAGGTTGTGGCCTTACATATAAGGTCTATTGGTACGTCTGCCTTCTCCGCCCAGGAAGCAGACAAAGCCCTTGTACAGTGTGCTCCCACATGTGGTGGTAGATCTCTTCCTTTAGCTTTATATGCCAGGATTATGGCATCTCTGATCAAGCGTGATAATGTATTCTTTGTGACTCTGGAGCCTTTGTTTTTACCTTGGAAAGACAAAAAGAGAGCCCTACACTTTCTCCAGTCCCTGGTCCTCTCTAAGTAGGCCAGAACAGTCCTCTTAGCAAGACTTGGAGATCACTTACTCTCCTAGCAGATACCAATGCTACTAACAGTACTGTCTTTAATGAGATATTTTTCAATGAGGCTGTACGAAGAGGCTCGAAAGGCACCTCTAATAATAGCTAGGTAAAAACTCTCGGAACCATAGACAACCCAAAGGGGTTGAATTTTTTAAAATTTATTATAGTTCTGAAGGATCCATCAGGTTTGGTAATCAGAAACAAGGGGGAGTAAAATCCCTTCCCTATTTGAGATGACAGAACTTCTATTAACACCTGTTTGGCTAAGAGAGACTTAATTTCAAGCTCTAGCATGTCCTGCTGTGGTTTAGATTTTAAGGAAGTCAAAAGGAAAGAATCCGGAGGTGTCCGGATAAGGTCTAAGGTCAGGCCTGAAGATACTAGATCTATGGCCCAAGAATTAGTTGTTATTTCCTTCCATTTATTAGTGAATTTTAGCAATCTACCTACTACTGGCAGAATAGGATTAGCAGGATCTATCAGCCGATTTGAAGGGACGTTTATTGAATAGGTTCCCCTTCTCTCTGAACTCCTTGTTATTCCAGCGGTCCTTAAAGTCTTTTCTCTTGCCAAATGGTGGCTTTCTGAATGCCCTTCTGTAAGAAGGAATAAAAAGGATTAGGAAACCCTTTTTTCCTCTCACCTGCTTTGGTCAGGATATCATCCAGAACAGTCCCGAAAAGGTACTCACCCTGACAGGGTATGGCACACAGCTTAGATCTAGACTGAGCATCCTCCTTCCAATTCTTTAACCACAATGCTCACCGAGCTGTATTAGTTAGATTAGCCGTTCTGGCTGCCAAACAGAGAGAGTCTATTGAGGCATCTGATAAAAAGGCCGCAGCACCCTTAATCAAGGGAAAAGAGGTACGCAATTTTTCTCTAGACATACCATTCTTAATATTCTGATCCAGCTGGTCTAGCCAAACCAGCATAGACCTGCCAGTGCACGTGGCCGAAATCGCTGGCTTGAATGCAGTGATACAAGCTTCCCAGGACCTCTTTAGAAGCGCATCTGATTTCCTATCCATTGGATCAGATAGAGATCCTGCGTCCTCTACACGCAAGGAGGAGCGACGAGAAGTGGAGGCCAGCGCCGCATCTACTTTAGGCACCTTAGCCCAGGTGGCCAAGTCTTTATCGTCAAAAGGGTAACACCTTTTACAAGATATGGGTACAAACCCCTTCTGTCCCTGCTTAATTAATTCCCTTTTAACAAGGTCCTTAATGGTCTGAATTACAGGAAATACATGACCTTTTCGCTGGAAGAGACCTGCAAACATAACCTCTTGCGGCGTCTAAGGTTCTTTGGATTCTGATAAACCCATTGTGTTTCTTACCGATTGTACCAAATTATTTACACCGTCAGTAGGAAAACACACATAGTCCTCTTCCTCTGAGGAACCCGAAGCCTGTGAGATGTCGGAATCAATTTCCCCACTTTCTGCAGATGTGTCTGCTCTAGGTGAGGGTGCTCTTTTGCTTCTCCTCTCTATATTCATAGAAGGGCCACCACTTAAAGACTGTAGCTCCTCACGGATCATAAGACGAATATCGCCCATCTTGACCAATCCCTCCTGTTGTAAGGTATTACTTATACAAATCTGCCTATCTGCCTATGTTTAGTTTTCCCAGTCTTTTTTGCCTATAAAAATAAAAGCAGAAAAGACTACCATAAGCCTCAATGAAGTTTTATTTAAACTCATCCGGATTTATGATCATATACCGGCTGTAGGGTTGTTTGGCTGGCCTGGGGTGTAGAACGGATTGATCCTCTGTTCTTCCCCGATTTCTCAGTGGAATCACTCACTTTCGAGTGTCCACTACCTTTTCTCCTAGTATCACCAACAGGTAATATTAATTCCTCCAGTGGGCGCTCAGCAATATCCTCCTGGGACGACAAGTTTGCGCACACTCCACCATGCTGACATGCTTTGTATAATGGAGGCATCCATTACCAAACACACCCCTTCTCTTTTTTATTTTTACCTCATAATCTCCAAGGGGGAAAAGGCCTTGCAGCCAGGATACACTGGACGCCACCGCACAGCAAACATGGCATCCAAAGCAGGAAACGCCATCCTCAACCCCACGCTCCCGGAATTTCATCAAACAAAATCCGGGATGCTACTGCCATCACGCATGCATGCGCATCCATGTTGTCCCTTCGGCTATGGCGCGGCTCGAAGATACCGCTTCTGAGGGGGAAACACTGCTCCTGCAGCAACACTGCAACCGCCACTTACTGGCTTTGTGCCTCTGCCGTGCGGTGGACTGTGCAACAGTGTTAAAAACCCAAGGAATCTATCCTAATGTAATCAGAGGAGGGGGGAGCCAGCAGGATCATTCCCCCGAGTCTGTTACCCGCTCTGGATCCCCTGCCGCTCAATAGAGTCGTACAGGCGGCAATCCAGGCGGGTGTTCCTCTTCACTTAAGGTCTTCAGCGAGTCTTCTCTGTAGGTTCCAATCTAGGAGCAGGAAACCAACTGAGGAGTGAGGGGGGCCGCCCCTTTTATCTCTCTGTAGGTTTTCTGTTCCTAGGGGCTGATCCCCTCTCTCTAGTGGGTGCTGTCGTGGCGAATAGAAAATAAGGATTGTATTAATTTATTAAAATGTATAATACTCTGATAGTTGTCATTAATATGAAGAAAAGTCATGCATTGAAAATTATTTAAATTTTCAAGTTTTTTTGTATAAATGAGTAATATCACAGACGTATAGTAACTTAAGCCCTTTCAGATGAGATGAAAAAAATTTTTGGCATCCGTATTCTTAATTATGTCAATGGTCAATTAGAAGAAGCAGAATAAGGAGTCCTACAATTTTATGCAAATTATTCATTTATGGAACAAATTAAAAGTTGGGTAACTTACTAAAAATACTTTTTTTCTCACCATTTTAATTATCTAAGCTGGCTCTCTATTAGCAACAATGGCATCACACACAGCTCTCGGCTCTGGAGGATCCCGAGTTACAATGAAAAGCTAAACTTTTTAACTTTTTTAACTTATGACTTTCAGGCTCCATATCTCACCATCCAATACTGCTTGAAACATGAGACGACCATCATTTTACAGACAATTGTCTTGGCTATTTCATACATAAACTTGACTTTCAACTATTTTGCATACGATTAGTTATGCAGATTATTTTTATGTCACCCTTTTGCTCTTGTTGGAGGACACATCTTTTTCTTCCTGTATTCTGTAAATTACAACCTGTTCTCTCATTCCCTAACAGCTCAGTGTATTAATAGGTTGATTCCTGTCAGGAATGGTAGCTTCGTACCTAAGCGAGACCCTTGCGCTTCAGGGCGGGCTCCTTTTCTCCGACGGGTGTGTAACCCCTGGCCATGAGGGGCGGGTTTGTAACCACCAGGAGTGGAGCTTGCGGGAGTGCTCGCTTGTCCCGGATGTCCCTTTCTAGGAGATAGACTCCTAGCATCGCTGAGAGGCGCAATGCCACTACTTCCAGCAATTACGCTGTGTGGGATCCCTGGTGTTCGCTGCTGCCAAGGGGGGTGGGATTCTGGGGCAGTCAGATGGTGGGAGGTTCCCTTCAGTCTTCTCTACCCTCCTCCAGTGTCTCTGTGGCCTGGGGGTGGAGATTGGGCGTTGTCCCAGCAAGGCCAGGTGACTGCTGGGAGGCAGTTTTAAACGTGCCATTTCCTTCTTTAGTTGCTGATTATTTCAGCTCTGGTGGGTGATTAAGGTCAGTGTGGGAGGTGAGTGAAAAGTGTACCCTGCCCTCAAGGGTGTGCAGCAGTGCGATGGCTAGCGCCAAGCGTGACCAACACACTGCTCTTGCTGGCTAGCAGTTGCTTATCTCACCATCACCAAGCTTAACAATTCCCAAGTGAAAGATTACTAGATCGAATCGAGGAGCAGTCATGAATAAGATTTTCCAAGAAAAGAGAAAAAGCATCATCCAGCTCATCAATAGCTGTCTCTCGGCCAAGAAAATTGCCTGACAGCATCATATGAAAGTCATGACAGTTGAAATAATACAAAATTAAGTCCAATCATCCATTTAAAAGCCAAGAGGTTGAAGTCCAGGCAAAATATCAGAGTCAACAAGTCAGCTTATTATAAGGTCTATCAGTTCAGGCGCGACAAACATAGCTGAGGAAGTGGCTCATTTGCTTCATAATAATGAGATCACAGATTAACTAGTCCTGACCATTGATCACTTGTATTCTACATTTTTCATTAGTTAACCCCTTTGCAGGCCCTTTTTGTTTAGTTGTCTCTGAGCTAGTGGGTGGAGATTCCTGCTCTCTTATGTCTGTGTAGCAAATGTTAAAAAGTAGCAACAACATGGAGGTTATAAAACAGCAGAACTAAGCTGGGAATCGTCCACTGACGTGGGATAAAACAAATGCTAGTAAAAAGAAGAGATATATATCTATCCTACGAGTGAGGGAATATTTAGATGATACAGAAGATTCAGAAAACACTCGGACTGAAGGAAAAGGGATCCTAACAACCAAGAAAAGGTCAGACTGTACACCTCCACCAGGACACAACCCTCATTTGGATAAATATATAGACTCCTTCAGACATTGTATAAAATCCACCATCATGGATACTAACAGAAGACAAGCATCCAACATCGGTGTCCAGGAGAGAAAGACCATACAGTCTTTGAAAACCAACAAAGAAATTGTCATTAAACCTGCTGACAAGGGTGGTGCAATAGTCATGATGAACACATCAGACTATATGAAGGAAGCAAACAGACAACTTATGGACTCACGCTACTACAAAAAATTGGAGTTGGATCCCACACAGGACTATTACAAGGAACTAAACAAGTTGGTGTCTTGTCTGCCTGACGAATCCACAAGGGCCGATGACCTGATACCAGAAAGTCCAAAAATAGGGACATTCTGCATGCTTCCCAAAATCCACAAATCTGGAAATCCAGGAAGACCAATTATTTCATGTGTGGACACCCTTATTGAGCCGGTATCTGGATGGGTAGAGGGGATTCTTAAACCACTGGTAAAGAATACACCCAGCTACATTCAGGACACAACTGACCTATTGAATAAACTAGCAGCAATAGGTCCTCTACCAGAAGGAACCATCCTGGCCACCATGGATGTGGAATCTTTGTACTCTAATATCCCACACCAGGATGGATTAAATGCCTGCAAATTCTTCCTGGAAAACACAGGGACTGATGCTGATTCTGTGATGAAACTCATAAAATTCATCCTCACCCACAATTACTTTGAATTTGACAACAAGATATATCTACAGAAGATTGGCACAGCAATGGGAAGTAAAATGGCCCCACAGTATGCAAATCTTTTCATGGTCAAGCTTGAAAGTGACTTTTTGTCCTCATATCCCATCAGGCCTCTGGCCTACTACCGCTAAATTGATGATATTTTAATCTGGACGGAGTCTGAGCCAGAGCTAAAGATGTTCCATGAACAGTTTAATCAATTTCATCCCACCATCAACTTAACACTCAACCACTTCAGCACTCAAATAAACTTTTTGGACACCATCATTAAGCTGCAGAACAATAAAATAGAGACATCCCTGTATCAGAAGCCAATCGACCGCCCAACATACCTTAAATGGGACAGTTTCCATCCAAAACACATAAAAAAAAACTATTGTCTACAGCCAAGCCATGAGATACAATCGTATATATGCTCCAACCCCATGGATAGGGATGAACACCTTGGTCGCCTCAGAAAGACCTTTTTGAATCAGGGCTACCATCCTAGAACAATTCAAAACCAAATTATAAGAGCAACTAGAATATCAAGGAAACACCTGCTACATTAAAAAGCTAAGGAAGAAAACAACCGGGTGCCTCTAGTGGTTACCTACAATCCAAATCTGGAGGTGCTAAGGGGAGCTGCATGGAAATTACAACCTTTACTACAAAAAGATGCCGGCTTACAATCCATTTTTCCAGACCCCCCACTACTGTGTTTTAGGCAGCCCCCAAATCTAAGAAGTATCATTGTCAGAAGCTCCCTGTCCTCTCACACAGTTGCAGGAACCTTTCCCTGCAACCAGAAAAATTGTAAAACCTGTCTATAATGACTACGGACAAGATAAAGATCTTCAACTCACATCAGGACTACAAGATCCCAGGTACTTTCAGCTGCATCACATCTAATGTGGTGTATTTAATTATTTGTACTAAATGTTCAACTGGGGGTCTGTATGTGGGGAAAGACAGGGCAAAAACTTAGAAAAAAGATGAACTCTCATCGCCACACAATAAGAGAAAAAAGAATGGATCTACATGTGGCAATACATTTTTGTCTCCCTGATCACAGCATTATAGACATGAAATTACTTGTATTAAAAAGGCAACTTCAAATCTCAGAGAGACAGAAAAGTTTGGGAATATAAACTGATGATGACTTTTGACACACTCCATGCAGGAATGAATGTGTCGCATGGATTTATGTCTTTTTACATCAATTAAGGAATTTGCTCCTCAGACCCTGTGGGGGCATCATAACATACAACCAGACCCATTCAGAGGACCATAAAACAGTAAGGGTATGTTCACACGTTCCTGATTTCCATCCTTTTCTTTTCAGGACTGAAACCGCAGCTCTTTGCAGAAAACGCAGGTCCTTTTTTTGGTGCTTTTTTGGTGCTTTTTTGGTGCGTTTTTTGATGCGTTTTTTGATGCGTTTTTTTATGCAGTTTTCTATGCAGAGTCTGTGTGTTTTCTAGGAAGTTTTTTAGGGTTAAAATGGCTGAAAATACCCTAACCCTACCCCTAACCCTACCCCTAACCCTAACCCTACCCCTACCCCTAACCCTAACCCTACCCCTACCCCTAACCCTACCCCTAACCCTAACCCTACCCTTAACCCTACCCCTAACCCTAACCCTAACCCTACCCCTAACCCTACCCCTAACCCTAACCCTAACCCTAACCCTATTCTAACCTTAGTGAAAAAAAAAAATTCTTAATTTTTTTATTGTCCCTACCTATGGGGGTGACAAAGGGGGGGGGGGGGTGTCATTTACTATTTTTTTTATTTTGATCACTGAGATAGGTTATATCTCAGTGATCAAAATGCACTTTGGAACGAATCTGCCGGCCGGCAGATTCGACGGGCGCACTGCGTATGCGCCCGCCATTTTGCAAGATGGCGGCGCCCAGGGAGAAGACGGCCGGACGGACAACGGGAGGCCGGGTAAGTATAAGGGGGGGAGATTAGGGCACGGGGGGGGCATCGGAGCACGGGGGGGGGCATCGGAGCATAGGGGGGGCATCGGAGCACGGGGGTGGGCATCGGAGCATGGGGGGTGGGATCAGGGCAGCCACACTCCGCCCACGCACTTCCGCCCGCTTCCCCGCACTTCCTGCTGCAGCGGTTCGGCACCACAAACCGCAATAAAACCCGCAGATATATTTTTGATCTGCGGGTTTTACTGCGGGTTTGACCTCACAATGGAGGTCTATGGGTGCAGAACCGCTGCGGCTCCGAAAAAAGAAGTGACATGGTACTTCTTTTTTACCGCGGCTATTCAGCGCGGCTTTTTTTCCCGATTCCCGCATCATGTGCACAGTGGTTCCTGTTTTCCATAGGGTACATTGTACTGTACCCTGCATGGAACACAGCTGCGGAACCGCAGCGGCAAAAACGCTGCGGTTCCGCAGAAAAAAACGCACTGTGTGAACATGGCCTAAGACTTCCTTATCTATGAACTGTTCCAATATTTATGCACATAACGGTTTATCACTCTCACATAATGGTAGTTCTGCTTCACGTCACCTGTCTTAGCTATGACATTATTTCTGGGCTGTATTGTGCATAAATATGTTTTTTTAGAATTTTTATTAGTCGTTGCCTGATGAAGGGATCTGAGTAGTCTCGAAAGCTTGCAATTTGTTACCATCTTTTCAGTTAGCCATTATAAGGTATCAACCACTGGGGACTCTCAATTCTAAGTAAAAAGAAGCACTCTCAGTGTCTATGCCGTCTTTCTTCTCTCACTCTGCTCCTCTCCTCATCCCCTATCTCCTATTCATTCACTTCAATAGGCAATTGTAACCTGATCCTTCAGTGACCTTATATGTTGCTTATATTTGAGTTGTTGAGAGTTTGCTCAAAGAATAGTGTTTAAGGTTTTATTCATAAGTTCTGATTTAAAAAGCAACAATGCGCAGGTATAAATATTTTATTTTTCAAAAATATAATGAAAAATGATTAATGTGATATTGTATAAAGTGAAATAAATTATTGTTGATTTAAATATGGGCTATGTGTTATATAAAATAAAATTTTTAGCAAAGTAAAAAATAGCCATAAAAACATTATTATCAAAGAACTGTTTCCTGGAAAAGACAACTTATTGTATGATGGAAAAAAAAATATAGATTAAGTTTTGAAAGACTTGTGTGGAAATCCAACACAATGGGAATTTTTATCTATGGACACAGATGCTCTCTCTGCACAATGTAGTTTGTATTCTAAATGGCTGTTCACATTCCCACTGACATCGAAGTGTCAAGAGTAACTGTCCTCTTTGGACACAGTGGAGCTGCTCATTAATAAACTGTGAAAAAGCAAGTGCTTGAAAAAAATGCTCATAGCTTAAAGGGTATGCCGAGGATGTGTGAAAATTTACTAAAGGGTAGAGAACGGCAAGAAAAAAAAAAAAGAGGTCTCCTAATAAGGAAACAGTATTGATATCAATATAGGGTGAAACAAAGATAAAATCTCACTATATGAACATTTGCTGGGAGCATAATATCCACATAGACGTTTAAGGAAACCAACAAGCTGTTGCCTCGCCCTCTCCAAAATCAAGTGGAGATAAAAACGAGGGGATGGTGAGGGATAGGGATGAGCGGACCCGTGGAAGTTTGGGTTCTGGTACCTGATCTGAACATTATTCTTTATTTAAGACTGTTCCCAAACTTGAACCAGAACCCAAAGCCCACTGAGAAGTGGTGCCAAATGCCAAATATGGACTTTTCCCGGAACTCCGAACATTGCAACGGTCTTCCGGCAGAAGTCAGTGTTCAGCATTTCGCACCGGATATTAACTGTATGAACCACACACTTTTTTTTTTTAAGTTCGGGTTCACTCACCTCTAGTGAGGGATGCCAGAAGCAAATTCACCCAAATGCATTTTGGCAGTGAACTGTCCCCTTTGTCAGGAAAGCACACCGATATAGATATTTTTAACACAAACAGGGTTCATATAGACACGCATATGGGAAAGTTTGCCGCCCAATGTGTGGTCAAAGATGATCCCAGAATCAGGCCAGAGTCACATATAAAAATGAGGCTATTTGACAAAAAAACTGTTTCAGCAATTAAGAAAAGACAAAAGTAAAAATAAAGTAAAAATTCATATAAGTAAAATGTGCAAACCAATAGAGGTCATGAGATTCAATGGCTATATGAGATACAGAAACTAGGAATATAAAAGATATGGAAAATATACATCCATTAAAGGTGTCACAAAAATATATATAGATCACTCAAAAAAGGATATATTTTTATGGCATATTTAGTGGATGCATATCTAATATATAAAGCTGAATGTGTGTGTGTGTGTGTGTGTGTGTGTATGTGTGTATGTCCGGGATTGGCATCTGCACCGTCGCAGCTACAGCCACAAAATTTTGCACAGTCACGCGTCTGGACCCCGAGAGCGTCATAGGCTATGTTGTGAAGCAAAATTTTAACCCCGCGCTTTCCAATTCCCCAAACAATTTTGCCCCTATCTACATAATGGGGAAAAAGTGAAAGGAAAACTGTTGGAAGCGTCGCAGCTACAGCAACAAAATTTTGCACAGTCACACGTCTGGACCCTGAGAGCGTCATAGGCTATGTTGTGAGGTGAAATTTTAACCCCGCGCTTTCCAATTCACCAAACAATTTTGCCCCTATCTACATAATGAGGAAAAAGTGAAAGGAAAAGTGTTGGAGGCGTCGCAGCTACAGCCACAAAATTTTGCACAGTCACACGTCTGGACCCTGAGAGCATCATAGACTATGTTGTGAGGTGAAATTTTAACCCCGCGCTTTCCAATTCACCAAACAATTTTGCCCCTATCTACATAATGGGGAAAAAGTGAAAGGAAAAGTGTTGGAGGCGTCGCAGCTACAGCCACAAAATTTTGCACAGTCACACGTCTGGACCCTGAAAGCGTCATAGGCTATGTTGTGAGGTGAAATTTTAACCCCGCGCTTTCCAATTCACCAAACAATTTTGCCCCTATCTACATAATGGGGAAAAAGTGAAAGGAAAAGTGTTGGAGGCGTCGCAGCTACAGCCACAAAATTTTGCACAGTCACACGTCTGGACCCTGAGAGCATCATAGGCTATGTTGTAAGGTGAAATTTTAACCCCGCGCTTTCCAATTCACCAAACTATTTTGCCCCTGTACATAATGGGGAAAAAGTGAAAGGAAAAGTGTTGGAGGCAAATTGACAGTTGCCAGATCTGAACAAGGGGAACGATGGCGCCAAAGAGTATATACCATACAGTTGCTAAGGTGGGGCCCCGACATGGGATACTCACCACACACGGGGATATGAACACACACACAAAAGGCGCCACAAACTACCACGTGCTTGAACACATATACCACCCTTAGCACACATTTCACCACACATAGACCAACCTCGCCACATAAAAGTCGAAACACAAAAATCGCCGCTCAAAACTCGCCACATGCAAAACTAGGCTCACGCAAAACTCCCCACACGTGCAAAACTCACCTCATGGAAAACTCGCCACACGCAAAACTTGCACACACGGAAAAATTGCTACATGCACAAAAGTTGCAACACATGCAAACGTTGCCTCACTCAAAACTTGCACATACTCAAAACGCACCACACATAAAACTTGCCACGCGAAAAACTCGCCATGTGCAAAACTTGCTGCACACAACTTGCTACACTAACCTGTCACATGCAACTCGACACACAAAAAGTTGCTACACGCATGTCGCCACACAAAACTCATCTCACAAAAGTCGCTACATGCATGTCGCCACATGCAACTCAACACACACAACTTGACGCATGAAACTTGCCCTAAAACACACACAAGTCTGGTATTATCCTTCAAAAATAAAAATCTGATTAATAAGCAGACAAACTACAAGAGCAACAAATGTACCATATAGGAAATACGGCAGCTGTCAGTCACAAGACCTGTCTATTATGTGTATGTGTGAGCTAATATATACTGCCAGGGGGGAGGACTTCCTGTTGGCTGGGGATTTATCAGGCTGACAATTTAGTACTATATTCAGGAGAGATGACACACAGGTATATACTATATACAGGAGGAGATGACACACACGTATATACTATACACAGGAGGAGATGACACACAGGTATATACTATATACAGGAGGAGATGACTTACAGGTATATGCTATATACAGGAGCAGATGACACACAGGTATATACTATATACAGGAGGAGATGACTTACAGGTATCTACTATATACAGGAGGAGATGACACACGTATATACTATATACAGGAGGAGATGACACACAGGTATATACTATATACAGGAGGAGATGACACACACATATACTATATACAGGGGAGATGGCACACAGGTATATACTATATACAGGAGGAGATGACATACAGGTATATACTATATACAGGAGGAGATGACATCCTGGTATATACTATATACAGGGGAGATGACATACAGGTACATACTATATACAGGAGCGATGACACACAGGTATATACTATATACAGTGGAGATGACACACAGGTATATACTATATACAAGTGGAGATGACAAAGGTATATACTATATACTGGAGGAGATGACACACAGGTATATACTTTATACAGGAGCAGATGATACACAGGTATATACTATATACAGGAGGAGATGACACACGTATATACTGTATACAGGAGGAGATGACATACAGGTATATACTATATAAAAGAGGAGATGACACATAGGTATAGAGGAGGAGAGGACATACAGCAGGTATATACTATATACAGGGGAGATAACATACAGGTATATACTATAAACAGGAGATGACATACAGGTATATACTATATATAGGAGATGACATACAGGTATATACTATATATAGGAGGAGATGACATACAGGTATATAGTATATACAGAAGAGATGACATACAGGTATATAATATATACAGGAGGAGATGACACATGGGTATATACAATATACAGGAGGAGATGACATACAGCAGGTATATACTATTTACAGGGGAGATGGCATACAGGTATATACTATATACAAGAGAAGACATACAGGTGTATACTATATATAAGGGAGATGACAATCATGTATATACTGAGGTGAAAATGAGGGGTGTGAGGTGAAAATGAAAAGGTGGGAGTGCAAAATGAGAGGAGTGAGGGAAAATAGTGGAGTGATCGGAAAATGACAGATGTGAGGTCGAAATGACAAGTGTTAGGGGGGAATGAGAGAAGTGAGGGGGAAAATAAGAGGAGTGAGGGGGAAAATGAGAGGTGTAAGGGAGAAAATGAGAAGCATGATGGGAAAATAAGAGACATGAGGTGCTATAACTAACCACAGATATTTACTATGCCCAGGCAACGCCGGGCTCTTCAGCTAGTTTTACATATATTTTATACCTGTGCCCTTATATTTCTTTATAGTGCATTGCTGCTATTGATCCTCATTATTTCTATTTTTTTGAAAAATTTTGTCAATATAAATTATATGTGTAAATGTTCTTTTACTTTTACAGTGGCCTAATACTAATTGCTGAATTTATTTTTTATTACACAGTCTCGTTTTCATGAATAATTCTGACAGTCTGGGGCTCACGTTTGACTTCAAGGTGGGCGGCAATCTTTCCCATATGTATATACTTTGTTTGTCTTCATATACACTAATGTTACTGGTTTGCTTGCCTGATGAAGGGGATGGTACACCCTGAAAATATGTTGCATTCTTGCCACCTAAATAAATTACCTTTCATTATATTTGATTACATTTGCCTCTGGTACGCCTCTCCATTCTCTTGTTTTATCTCCACCTGTATTTTAACCCCTTAAGCCCCGAGGGTGGTTTACACATTAATGACCGGCCAATTTTTACAATTCTGACCACTGTCCCTTTATGAGGTTATAACTCTGGAACGCTTCAACAGATCCCGGTGATTCTGACAAGGTTTTCTCGAGACATATTGTACTTCATGATAGTGGTAAAATTTCTTTGATATTACCTGCTTTTATTTGTGAAAAAAATGGAAATTTGTCACACAAAATACTTAATAGGTAACATTTCCCACATGTCATCTTCACATCAGCACAATTTTGAAAACAAAATTTATTTTTGTTAGGGAGTTATAAGGGTTAAAAGTTGACCAGCAATTTCTCATTTTTACAACACCATTTTTTTTAGGGACCACATCACATTTGAAGTCATTTTGAGGGGTCTATATGATAGAAAATACCCAAGTGAGACACCATTCTAAAAACTGCACCCCTCAAGGTGCTCAAAACCACTATCAAGACGTTTATTAATCCTTCAGGTGTTTCACAGGAATTTTTGGAATGTTTAAAAAAATGAACATTTAATTTTTTTTTCACAAAAAATCTACTTCAGCTCCAATTTGTTTTATTTTACCAAGGGTAACACGAAAAATGGACCCCAAAAGTTGTTGTACAATTTGTCCTGAGTAACCCGATAACCCATATGTGGGGGTAAACCACTGTTTGGTCGCATGGCAGAGCTCGGAATGGAAGGAGTGCCATTTGACTTTTCAATGCAAAGTTGGCTGGAATTGAGATGGGACACCATGTTGCATTTGGAGAGCCACTAATGTGCCTAAACATTGAAACCCCCATTTTGGAAAGTGGACCCCTAAGGAACTTAACTAGAGGTGTGGTGAGCACTTTGACCCACCAAGTGCTTCACAGAAGTTTATAATGTAGAGCCGCAAAAATAAAAAATAATATTTTTTCACAAAAATGAAATTATCGCCCCAAATTTTTTATTTTCCAAAGGTTACCAGAAGAAATTGTACCCCAAACATTGTTGTGCAATTTGTCCTGAGTATGCTGATACTCCATATGTGGGGGTAAACCACTGTTTGCGTGCATGGTAGAGCTCGGAAGGGAAGGAGCCCCGTTTGACTTTTCAATGCAAAATTGGCTGGAATTGAAATGGGACGCCATGTTGCGTTTGAAGAGCCCCGGATGTGCCTAAACATTGAAACCCCCCACAAGTGACACCATTTTGGAAAGTAGACCCCTAAGAATCTTATCTAGATGTGTTGTGAGAGCTTTGAACCCCCAAGTGTTTCAATACAGTTTATAACGCAGAGCCGTGAAAATAAAAAATCATTTTTTTCCACAAAAATTATTTAGCCCCAGTTTTGTATTTTCCCAAGGGTAACAGGAGAAATTGGACGCCAGAAGTTGTTATCCAATTTGTCCCGAGTATGCTGATACCCCATATGTGGGGGGTAACTACCGTTTGTGCGCACGGCAGAGCTCGGAAGGGAAGTAGTGCAATTTGGAATACAGATTTAGATGGATTGCTCTGCAGGCATCACGTTGCATTTGCAGAGCCTCTGATGTACCTAAACAGTAGAAACCCCCCACAAGTGACCTCATATTGGAAACTAGATCCCCCAAGGAACTTATCTAGATGTGTTGTGAGAACTTTGAACCCCCAAGTGTTTCACTACAGTTTATAACGCAGAGCCGTTAAAATAAAAAATCATTTTTTTCCCACAAAAATGGCTTTTTAGCCCCCCCAAATTTTTATTTTCCCAAGGGTAACAAGAGAAATTGGACACCAGAAGTTGTTATCCAATTTGTCCCGAGTACGCTGATACCCCATATGTTGGGCTAAACCCCTGTTTGGGCGCACAAGAGAGCTCGGAAGGGAAGGAGCACTGTTTTACTTTTTCAACGCAGAATTGGCTGGAATTGAGATTGGACGCCATGTCGCGTTTGGAGAGCCCTGATGTGCCTAAACAGTGGAAACCCCCAATTCTAACTGAAACCATAACCCAAACACCCCCCTAATCCCAACCACACCGCTAACCCCAACCACACCCCTAACTCCAACACACCCCTAACCCTAATCCCAACCATAACCCTAACCACACCCCTAACCCTGACACACCCCTAACCCTAATCCCAACTGTAAATGTAATCCAAACCCTAACCCTAGCCCCAACCTTAACCCTAACTCTAGCCCTACCCCTAACTCTAACCCTAACCCTAGCCCCAACCTTAACCCTAACCCTAGCCCCAACCCTAACCCTAATGGGAAAATGGAAATAAGTACATTTTTTAAATTTTGTTATTTTTCCCTAACTAAGGGGGTGATGTCGGGGGGTTTGATTTACTTTTATAGCGTTTTTTTAGCGGATTTTTATGATTGGCAGCTGTCACACACACACTAAAAGACCCTTTTCATTGCAAAAAATATTTTTTGTGTTACCACATATTAAGAGCTATAATTTTTCCATATTTTTGGTCCACAGAGTCATGTGAGGTTTTGCTTTTTGCGGGACGAGTTGACGGTTTTATTGGTAACATTTTCGGGCACGTAACATTTTTTGATCGCTTTTTATTCTGATTTATGTGAGACAGTATGACCAAAAACCAGCTATTCATGAATTTCTTTTGGGGGGGGCGTTTATACCGTTCCGCGTTTGGTAAAATGGATAAAGCAGTTTTATTCTTCGCATCAGTACAATTACAGCGATACTTCATTTATATTTTTTTATGTTTTGGCGCTTTTATACGATAAAAACTATTTTATAGAAAAAAAGAATTATTTTTGCATCGCTTTATTCTGAGGACTATAACTTTTTTATTTCGTTCATGATGCTGTATGTTGACTAATTTTTTGCGGGACAAGATCATGTTTTCAGCGGTACCATGGTTATTTATATCTATGTTTTTGATTGCGTGCTATTCCACTTTTTGTTCGGTGGTATGATAATAAAGCGTTGTTTTTTGCCTCTTTTTTTTACGGTGTTCACTGAAGGGGTTAACTAGTGGGACAGTGTTATAGGTCGAGTTGTTACGGACGCGGCAATACTAAATATGTGTACTTTTATTGTTTTTTTATTTAGATAAAGGAATGTATCTATGGGAACAATATTTTTTTTTTTCATTTAGGAATTTGTTTTTTTTTACGCATCTATATATATATTTTTTTACTTTATAACATTGCCCCGGGGGGGGGGGGAAGGTCATCATGTTATAAGGTCAGATCGCTGATCTGACACTTTGCAATGCACTATGTCAGATCAGCGATCTGACGTGCACTGCTCCTGGCTTAACAGCGCATGCTCTGAGCAGGTGCTTGGTAAGCCACCTCCCTGCAGGACCCGGAAGTAACCCCGTGGCCATTTTGGATCCGGGGCCTGCAGGGAGCAGACGCTCGGTACAAGGTGAGCACATCACCTTGTACCGAGGGTCTCAGGGATACCCGCAGGGAGCCCCCTCCCTGCGCGACGCTTCCCTATGCCCCCGGAGCGCTGCAATCATGTTTGATTGCAGTGTGTCGGGGGTTATTGTGCCGGGGGCGATCCGTGACCGCTCTTGGCACAGTGCGGAAGTCAGCTGCGACAGTCAACTGACACCTGGGCCGATTGACCGCACTCCCCCGTGAGCACGGCCGATCGCTATGACGTACTGCGGTGCATTAAAAGAGGTCTGGATACACATGATGAGAGCATTATACTGCCTCTGTACAAATCCCTAGTTAGACCGCACATGAAGTACTGTGTCCAGTTTTGGGCACCGGTGCTCAGGAAGGATATAATGGAACTAGAGAGAGTACAAGGGAGGGCAACAAAATTAATAAAGGGGATGGGAGAACTACAATACCTAGATAGATTAGCGAAATTAGGATTATTTAGTCTAGAAAAAAGACGACTGAGGGGTGATCTAATAACCATGTATAAGTATATAAGGGGACAATACAAATATCTCGCTGAGGATCTGTTTATACCAAGGAAGGTGACGGGCACAAGGGGGCATTCTTTGCGTCTGGAGGAGAGAAGGTTTTTCCACCAACATAGAAGAGGATTCTTTACTGTTAGGGCAGTGAGAATCTGGAATTGCTTGCCTGAGGAGGTGGTGATGGCGAACTCAGTCGAGGGGTTCAAGAGAGGCCTGGATGTCTTCCTGGAGCAGAACAATATTGTATCATACAATTATTAGGTTCTGTAGAAGGACGTAGATCTGGGGATTTATTATGATGGAATATAGGCTGAACTGGATGGACAAATGTCTTTTTTCGGCCTTACTAACTATGTTACTATGTTACTATGTTACTATGTACTATCCCATCCCTGTGAATTATGTCACAGGTCACCTTGACGGGATAGTACGTCATATGGGATTATGGGGTTAAAGAGTGGTAAATTAGTTACATTAGGAGATGAGTGAAATAAAACAATGCAAATGTAAAATTTCAAGAAATTTAATAAACATGGCAAATTCAAACAATTTGCAGTTTGATTTGTACAAATCAATAAAAAAAAAATCACACAGCCATTTTGCACAAAATTGAAGATTATATCAGCCAGAAAAGGCAGTCTTTCCAATAATGTTTTGTAGCAATCACAACAAAGGAGATAGTAAAAACAATCAGCTACTATCACAGCATGTATAAAAGCAGAGGCAGGGAATGCAGCTGCCACGTTATTGTCAATCTGAATAATGAAAGGACATCACAGCTTGGAAATAGCAATAAAGAGAAAAAAACTTTAAAAAAAACTGTCTAAACATTACAGACAGGTTGTGACAGCACAGCACTGAAGAACAGCTATGATTCGTTTACCTATAACCATATATGTTGAGGTTACTTTGACATTACTAAGGCCATGTTTGCATTACAGTGATAAAAACAGTCCAACAGATCTCAGAGTGCTACATATGTGCTTTAAAGGGAACCTGTCACATGAAAAAATGCCTTTACCCTGCAGATATGGGGTCAATTTGCTGGTTAGTAGTGTTCTGAACCTGCCTGGTGACAGCACTTAGACTCCCCTGCCGAGAGGAAATTAGCTGTATTCTTCCTGGAAGAATTTGGGTATAAGTCTCGATGGCAGTGTTGGGGCGGTTTCAGTTATCACTCTGTGTATAGCGAACAGCGACCACACCTCTGGAATTGACCCTACAACAGCTCAGTATTAGGGATGGTTGTTAGTCACTGGGTACGTTTACAGCCGCCGCTCTCTATTCATTGAGCAGTGACTAAATCTGAACACTGCAGGGAGGAATAATTTTAATTTCCTCCCAGCAGTGGGGCTCTAAGTGCTGATCTCAGGCAGGTTCAGAACTCTATCAACCTACAAATTAACCCCATATCTGCAGTTTAATAGCATTTTTTCACATGACAGGTTTCCTTTAAGTGCAATTGAAGGCTTTGCAGTACTTGCAATTTACACTGAATCAATTTACTGACAATAACATTTTAAAGAAAAATTAAACCAACATCACCATTGCAGCCATTCATTGACTGAAATACTCACATGAACTTGGCAGGAAATAAGAAGAGATCATCAGAGACTACTGGAGCAGCCATACTGGAGTTGCGAGGCATGGAAGTGGACAGCATAAGTTTTTTACTTTTTTATTAAGCTATGTTTTAATTTTGGTTATATACTCGAGTATAAGCCGAGATTTTCAGCCTAAATTTTTGGGCTGAAAGTGCCCCTCTCAGCTTATACTCGAGTCACGGTCTGTGGCAGGGTCGGCGGGTGAGGGGGGGAGAGGTCTGAGGCATACTTACCTAGTCCCGGCGATCCTGACGCTCCCCCTGCCCGTCACACTGTCTTCGGGTGCCGCAGTTCTTCCCCTGAACAACGGTCACGTGGGACCGCTCATTAAACTTATGAATATGGACTCCACTCCCATAGGGGTGGAGCCGCATATTCATTTCTCTAATCAGCGGTAACGGTGACCGCTGATAGAGGAAGAAGTTGCGGCACCCGGAGACCAGCTGTCCGGGATAAGGAGCCAGGGACCGCGCCGGGAGCAGGTAAGTATGTCATATTTACCTGTCCACTATCCACACGCCGGGCGCCGCTCCATCTTCCCGGCGTCTCTCCGCTCTGACTGTGCAGGTCAGAGGGCGCGATGACACATATAGTGTGCTCGCAGCCCTCTGCCTGAACAGTCGGTGCGGAGAGACGCCGGGACCGGATGCTGGGGAGCTGCAAGCAAGAAAGGTGAGTATGTGGGATTTTTTTAATTGCAGCAGCAGCAGCGTTATATATGGCACAGATTTATGTGGAGCATCTATGGGGCCATAATGAACGCTGCAGAGCATTATATATGGGGCAGCTTTATAATGAGCATCTATGGGGCCAAACTGAACGGTGCAGAGCATATAGGGCACAGCTTTATAATGAGCATCTATGGGGCCAAACTGAACGGTGCAGAGCATATAGGGCACAGATTTATAATGAGCATCTATGGGGCCAAACTGAACGGTGCAGAGCATATAGGGCACAGATTTATAATGAGCATCTATGGGGCCAAACTGAACGGTGCAGAGCATATAAGGCACAGATTTATAATGAGCATCTATGGGGCCAAACTGAACGGTGCAGAGCATATAGGGCACAGATTTATGTGGAGCATCTATGGGCCCAAACTGAACGGTGCAGAGCATATATGGCACAGATTTATAAGGAGCATCTATGGGGCCATAATGAACGGTGCAGAGCATTATATATGGCACAGCTTTATATGGAGCATCTATGGGGCCATAATGAACGGTGCAGAGCATTCTATATGGCACAGCTATATATGGATAATCTATGGGGCAATAATCAATGGTATGGAGCATTATATATGGCACAGCTTTACAGGTCCTTCTAAAAAAATTAGCATATAGTGTTAAATTTCATTATTTATCATAATGTAATGATTACAATTAAACTTTCATATATTATAGATTCATTATCCACCAACTGAAATTTGTCAGGTCTTTTATTGTTTTAATACTGATGATTTTGGCATACAACTCCTGATAACCCAAAAAACCTGTCTCAATAAATTAGCATATTTCACCCATCCAATCAAATAAAAGTGTTTTTTAATAACAAACAAAAAAAACATCAAATAATAATGTTCAGTTATGCACTCAATACTTGGTCGGGAATCCTTTGGCAGAAATGACTGCTTCAATGCGGCGTGGCATGGAGGCAATCAGCCTGTGACACTGCTGACATGTTATGGAGGCCCAGGATGCTTCAATAGCGGCCTTAAGCTCATCCAGAGTGTTGGGTCTTGCGTCTCTCAACTTTCTCTTCACAATATCCCACAGACTCTCTATGGGGTTCAGGTCAGGAGAGTTGGCAGGCCAATTGAGCACAGTAATACCATGGTCAGTAAACCATTTACCAGTGGTTTTGGCACTGTGAGCAGGTGCCAGGTCGTGCTGAAAAATGAAATCTTCATCTCCATAAAGCATTTCAGCCGATGGAAGCATGAAGTGCTCCAAAATCTCCTGATAGCTAGCTGCATTGACCCTGCCCTTGATGAAACACAGTGGACCAACACCAGCAGCTGACATGGCACCCCACACCATCACTGACTGTCGGTACTTGACACTGGACTTCAGGCATTTTGGCATTTCCTTCTCCCCAGTCTTCCTCCAGACTCTGGCACCTTGATTTCCGAATGACATGCAAAATTTGCTTTCATCAGAAAAAAGTACTTGGGACCACTTAGCAACAGTCCAGTGCTGCTTCTCTGTAGCCCAGGTCAGGCGCCTCTGCCGCTGTTTATGGTTCAAAAGTGGCTTTACCTGGGGAATGCGGCACCTGTAGCCCATTTCCTGCACACGCCTGTGCACGGTGGCTCTGGATGTTTCCACACCAGACTCAGTCCACTGCTTCCTCAGGTTCCCCAAGGTCTGGAATCGGTCCTTCTCCACAATCTTCCTCAGGGTCCGGTCTCCTCTTCTCGTTGTACAGCGTTTTCTGCCACATTGTTTCCTTCCAACAGACTTACCATTGAGGTGCCTTGATACAGCACTCTGGGAACAGCCTATTTGTTGAGAAATTTCTTTCTGGGTCTTACCCTCTTGCTTGAGGGTGTCAATGATGGCCTTCTTGACATCTGTCAGGTCGCTAGTCTTACCCATGATGGGGGTTTTGAGTAATGAACCAGGCAGGGAGTTTATAAAAGCCTCAGGTATCTTTTGCATGTGTTTAGAGTTAATTAGTTGATTCAGAAGATTAGGGTAATAGGTCGTTTAGAGAACCTTTTCTTGATATGCTAATTTATTGAGACAGGTTTTTTGGGTTATCAGGAGTGGTATGCCAAAATCATCAGTATTAAAACAATAAAAGACCTGACAAATTTCAGTTGGTGGATAATGAATCTATAATATATGAAAGTTTAATTGTAATCATTACATTATGGTAAATAATGAAATTTAACACTATATGCTAATTTTTTGAGAAGGACCTGTATATGGAGCATCTATGGGGCAATAATGAATGGTATGGAGCATCTATTTTTATTTTTGAAATTCACCGGTGCTGCTGCATTTTCCACCCTAGGCTTACACTCGAGTCAATAAGTTTTCCCAGTTTTTTGTGGCAAAATTAGGGGGGTTGGCTTATACTCGGGTCGGCTTATACTCGAGTATATACGGTATTTTCTTATTAGTCCTGTAAAGTCCTGTCCAGTCTGCAACATTTCATATAATACAGAAAAATGGCATGTAACACTGATAATCTGAAAAATTAATTTGTTAAAAGGATTGTCTAAACATTCAACAATGTTCAACTTTATTTTTAACCCCTTAACAACCGCCGATACGCCTTTTAATGGCGGCAGTTAAGGGTACTTACACCACAGCGTCATAAAATAACAGCGCTGTGAAAAAAGTGTAAAGCTCTCCAGAGTCTGAATTTCTCTGGGACCTCGGTTGCCGGGGGTAGCCGAGACCCCAGAGAACATGATTTGCATGGATTTTTATCGACCCCTGGGTTGCGATCGCCGGTAAATAACCGTTTACCGGTGGTCACAAAAAAAACCCCAAAAACGTGATATCCCATTTAATTTATCTGTCCTCCGATGTGATGGCACATCAGAGGACAGAGAAATGGGGTCCCCCGATACAGACCCATCTCCCCCAATGCTCCTCGTGGCTCCCGATGGGCGCCGCGATCTTTTTCTGGCAAAAAAATGGCAGGCGCATGCGCAGTGCGCCCGCCTGCCGGCACCCGGCAGAGCTTTGGGATCTGGGCTGCCGGGGGTAGCCGAGACCCCAAAGAACATGATCGGGGTCGGACGACCTCTGTTTTGTGATCGCCGGTAATTAACCCCTTAATCCCATATGACGTACTATCCCGTCCAGGTGACCTGGGACTTAATTCCCAGTGACGGGATAGTACGTCATATGCGATCGGCCGTGCTCACGGGGGGAGCGCAGCCGATCGCGGCCGGGTGTCAGCTGCGTATCGCAGCTGACATCCGGCACTATGTGCCAGGAGCGGTCACGGACCGCTCCCGGCACATTAACCCCCGGCACACCGCGATCAAAGATGATCGCGGTGTGCCGGCGGTGCAGGGAAGCATCGCGCAGGGAGGGGGCTCCCTGCGGGCTTCCCTGAGACGATCGGTACACGGTGATGTACTCACCGTGTACCGAGCGTCTTCTCCCTGCAGTCCCCGGATCCAAAATGGCCGCCGGGCTGCATCCGGGTCCTGCAGGGAGCACTTCCGGGTCAGGATCAGGCTGCAGCTGCAGCTCTAATCCTGCCCGGCTGTATGTCAGATCATCGCTCTAACAGAGTGCTGTGCACACTGTCAGATCAGTGATCTGTGATGTCCCCCCCTGGGACAAAGTGAAAAAGTGAAGAAAAAAAAATTTCCACACGTGTAAAAAAAAAAAAAAAAAATTCCTAAATAAAGCAGAAAAAAAAAATATTATTCCCATAAATACATTTCTTTATCTAAAAAAAACAAAAAAACAATAAAAGTACACATATTTAGTATCGCCGCGTCCATAACGACCCGACCTATAAAACTGGCCCACTAGTTAACCCCTTCAGTGAACACCGTAAGAAAAAAAAAAAAAAAACAAGCCAAAAAACAACGCTTTATTATCATAACGCTGAACAAAAAGTGGAATAACACGCGATCAAAAAGACGGATATAAATAACCATGGTACCTCTGAAAATGTCATCTTGTCCCGCAAAAAACGAGCCGCCACATAGCATCATAACCAAAAAAATAAAAAAGTTATAGTCCTCAGAATAAAGCGATGCCAAAATAATTATTTTTTCTATAAAATAGCTTTTATCGTATAAAAGCGCCAAAACATAAAAAAATGATATAAATGAGGTATCGCTGTAATCGTACTGACCCGAAGAATAAAACTGCTTCATCAATTTTACCAAACGCGGAACGGTATAAACGCCTGCCCCAAAAGAAATTCATGAATAGCTGGTTTTTGGTCATTCTGCCTCACAAAAAATCGGAATAAAAAGCGATCAAAAACTGTCACGTGTCCGAAAATGTAACCGATAAAAACGTCAACTCGTCCCGCAAAAAACAAGACCTCACATGACTCTGTGGACCAAAATATGGAAAAATTATAGGTCTCAAAATGTGGAGACGCAAAAACTTTTTTGCTATAAAAAGCGTCTTTTAGTGTGTGACGGCTGCCAATCATAAAAATCCGATATAAAAAACGCTATAAAAGTAAATCAAACCCCCCTTCATCACCCCCTTAGTTAGGCTAGGTTCACATTGCGTTAATGGGTTCACGCTAACGGACAGCGTTGCACGGCGAAAATGTCACAATTAACGCCGTGCAACGGGTCCGTTAGCACAACCATTGACAGCAATGTGATTTTCGGGTGTAGCGCATCGCTAGAGCGTGCCATTTTCGGCTCGCGCTAGCAAGGTGCCGTTCTTTTGTGGCGCTCCTCAGACGCTGCTTGCAGCGTCCGCGGTGCGCCCGAGGTCCGATCCCCGATCTTCCAGAGCGGGGACGTTAACGCGACCACTAAACACGACACCTAAAAAGACATTGCGTTAGCGCAATCCGCAAGCGCTAAACGGATTTCCCTAACGCAATGTGAACCTAGCCTTAGGGAAAAATAATAAAATTTAAAAAAATGTATTTATTTCCATTTTCCCATTAGGGATAGGGCTAGGGTTAGGGTTAGGGCTAGGGTTAGGGCTAGGGTTAGGGTTTGGATTACATTTATGGTTGGGATTAGGGTTGGGATTAGAATCAGGGGTGTGTCAGGGTTAGGTGTGTGGTTAGGGTTACAGTTGGGATTAGGGTTAGGGGTGCATTTGGATTAGGGTTTCATTTATAATTGGGGGGTTTCCACTGTTTAGGCACATCAGGGGCTCTCCAAACGCGACATGGCGTCCGATCTCAATTCCAGCCAATTCTGCATTGAAAAAGTAAAACAGTGCTCCTTCACTTCCGAGCTCTCCCGTGCGCCCAAACAGGGGTTTACCCCAACATATGGGGTATCATCGTACTCGAGACAAATTGGACAACAACTTTTTGGGTCCAAGTTCTCTTGTTATCCTTGGGAAAATAAAAATTTGGGGGGCTAAAAATCATTTTTGTGGGAAAAAAAAAGGATTTTTTATTTTCACGGCTCTGCGTTGTAAACTGTAGTGAAACACTTGGGGGTTCAAAGTTTTCACAACACATCTAGATAAGTTCCGTGGGAGGTCTAGTTTCCAATATGAGGTCAGTTGTGGGGGGTTTGTACTGTTTGGGTACATCAGGGGCTCTGCAAATGCAACGTGACTCCTGCAGACCAATCCATCTAAGTCTGCATTCCAAATGGCGCTCCTTCCCTTCCGAGCTCTGCCATGCGCCCAAACAGTGGTTCCCCCCCACATTTTGGGTATCAGCGTACTCAGGACAAATTGGACAACAACTTTTGGGGTCCAATTTTTTCTGATACCCTTGTGAAAATACAAAACTGGGGGCTAAAAAATTATTTTTGCGAAAAAAAAAAAAAAATTATTTTAACGGCTCTGCGTTATAAACTGTAGTGAAACACTTGGGGGATGAAAGCTCTCAAAACACATCTAGATAAGTTCCTTAGGGGGTCTAGTTTCCAAAATGGTGTCACTTGTGTGGGGGTTTAATGTTTAGGCACATCAGGGGCTCTCCAAACCAACATGGCGTCCCATCTTAATTCCAGTCAATTTTGCATTGAAAAGTCAAATGGCGCTCCTTCCCTTCCGAGCTCTGCTATGCACCCAAAAAGTGGTTTACCCCCACATATGGGGTATCGTCGCACTCAGGACAAATTGCACAACAACTTTTGTGGTCTAATTTCTTCTCTTACCCTTGAGAAAATAAAAAATTGGTGGCAAAAAATCATTTTTGTGAAAAAATATGATTTTTTATTTTTACGGCTCTGCATTATAAACTTCTGTGAAGCACTTGTTGGGTCAAAGTGCTCACGATACCTCTAGATAAGTTCCTTAAGGGGTCTACTTTCCAAAATGGTGTCACTTGTGGGGATTTCAATATTTAGGCACATCAGGGGCTCTCCAAACGCAACATGGCATCCCATCTCAATTCCAGTCAATTTTGCATTGAAAAGTAAAATGGCGCTCCTTCCCTTCCGAGCTCTGCCATACGCCCAAACAATGGTTTACACCCATATATGGGGTATCAGCGTACTCAGGACAAATTGGCCAACAATTTTTGAGGTCCAATTTCTTCTCTTACTCTTGGAAAAATAAAAAATTGGGGGCGAAAAGATCATTTTTGTGAAAAAATATGATTTTTTATTTTTACGGCTCTGCATTATAAACTTCTGTGAAGCAATTGGTGGGTCAAAGTGGTCACCACACATCTAGATAAGTTCCTTAGGGTGTCTACTTTCCAAAATGGTGTCACTTGTGGTGGGTTTCAATGTTTAGGCACATGAGGGGCTCTCCAAACGCAACATGGCGTCCCATCTCAATTCCTGTCAATTTTGCATTGAAAAGTCAAATGGCGCTCCTTTCCTTCCGAGCTCTGCCATGCGCCCAAACAGTGGTTTACCCCCACATATGGGGTATCAGCATACTCAGTACAGATTGTACAACAATGTTTGGCATCCATTTTATCCTGTTACCCTTGGTAAAATAAAACAAATTGGAGCTGAAATAAATTTTGTGTGAAAAAAAGTTAAATATTCATTTTTATTTAAACATTCCAAAAATTCCTGTGAAACCCATGAAGGGTTAATAAACTTCTTGAATGTGGTTTTGAGCACCTTGAGGGGTGCAGTTTTTAGAATGGTGTCACACTTGGGTATTTTCTATCATATAGACCCCTCAAAATGACATCAAATGAGATGTGGTCCCTAAAAAAAAATGGTGTTGTAAAAATGAGAAATTGCTGGTCAACTTTTAACCCTTATAACTCCCTAACAAAAAAAAATTTTGGTTCCAAAATTGTGCTGATGTAAAGTAGACATGTGGGAAATGTTACTTATTAAGTATTTTGCGTGACATATCTCTGTGATTTAAGGGCATAAAAATTTAAATTTGGAAAATTGCGAAATTTTCTAAATTTTCGCCAAATTTCCATTTTTTTCACAAATAAACGCAAGTTATATCGAATAAATGTTACCACTAAAATGAAGGACAATATGTCACAAGAAAACAGTGTCAGAATCGCCAAGATCCGTTGAAGCGTTCCAGAGTTATAACCTCATAAAGGGACAGTGGTCAGAATTGTAAAAATTGGCCCGGTCATTAACGTGCAAACCACCCTCGGGGCTTAAGGGGTTAACCGTTTACCAGCGACAGCAAAATGAAAAAAAAAAGCGGCGTGTCATTCTCTGTCCTCGGGTGTGATCAAACATCAGAGGACAGAGAAATAGTGGGATTTGGGGACTCTGTCATACTTACCGTTGTCCCTGGGTCCTCCTGCGTTCCCTCCTGGCTGCCGGCTTCTTCCTCCGGGAAGAAAATGGTGGGCGCATGCGCAGTGCGCCCGTCATGATGTTCCGGCCGGCAGAGAAAGATTCTTCCTCTTGTTTTATTTTCGTCACTGTGAGATCCTACCACAGTAATCAAAATAAAAAAAATAGGAAATAACCCCCCCTTTATCACCCCCTTAGTTAGGAAAACATGATAAAATTAAAAAATGTATGTATTTCTATTTTCCAATTAGGGTTAGGGTTAGGGCTATGTTTAGGGCTAGGTTTAGAGTTGGGGCTAAAGTTAGGGTGAGGGCTAGGGTTAGGGTTAATGCTAAAGTTAGGGTTGGTGCTAAAGTTAGGGTTAGTGCGAAAGTCAGGGTTAGGGCTAGGGTTAGGGCTAAAGTTAGGGTTAGGGTTGGGGCTAAAGTTAGGGTTAGAGTTGGGATTAGGGTTAGGGTTGGGATTAGGGTTAGGGTTGGTATTAGGGTTAAAGTTGACATTAGGGTTACATTTGGGTTGGGGTTAGGTTTGAGGTTAGGGTTGAGATTATGATTAGGGGTGTGTTGGGCTTAGGGATTTGATTAGGGTTAGGGTTGGGATTAGGGTTAGGGGTGTTTTGGGGTTAGGGTTTTAATTAGGGTTATGGATTAGGTTGGGATTAGCATTAGGGGTGTATTGGGGTTATGGGTGGAGTTAGAATTGGGGGGTTTCCACTGTTTAGGTACATCAGGGGGGTCTCCAAACGCGACAGCCAATTTTGCATTCAAAAAGTCAATTGGTGCTCCCTCCCTTCTGAGCTCTGCCGTTCGCCCAAACAGTGGTTTATCCCCACATATGGGGTATCAGCGTACTCAGGACTGATTGGACAACAACTTTTAGGGTCCAGTTTCTCCTGTTACCCTTGCGAGAAAAAAAATTTGGGGCTAAAAAATCATTTTTGTGGGAAAAAATATATTTTTTATTTTCATGACTCTGCATCAAACTTCTGTGAAGCACATGGGCGTTCAAAATGCTCACCACACATCTAGATAAGTTCCTTGGGGGGTCTAGTTTCCAAAATAGGGTCACTTGTGGGGGGTTTCTACTGTTTAGGTACATCAGGGGCTCTGAAAATGCAACATGGCACCCCCAGACCATTCTATCAAAGTCTGCATTTTAAAACGTCACTACTTCCCTTCTGAGCCCTGATGTGTGCCTAAACAGTGGTCATCCCTACATATGGGGTATCAGCATACACAGCAGTCCAATTTCTCCTGTTACCCTTGGGAAAATAAAAAATTGGGGGCTAAAAAAATCATTTTTGTGAAAAAAAAAATATATATTTTCACGACGCTGCATTATAAACTTCTGTGAAGCACTTGGGTGTTCAAAGTGCTCACCACACATCTAAATAAGTTCCATGGGGGGTCTAGTTTCCAAAATGGGGTCACTTTTTGGGGTTTCTACTGGTTAGGTACATCCATGGCTTTGCAAACGCAACATAATGCCCGCAGACCATTCTATCAAAGTCTGCATTCCAAAATGGTGCGCCTTTCCTTCCGAGCTCTGCCATGCGCCCAAACAGTGCCCCCCCCCCCCCACATATGGGGTATCAGCGTACTCAGCATAAATTGCACAATAAATTTTGGGGTCCAATTTCTCCTGTTACCCTTGTGAAAGTAAAAATCTGGGGGTAAAAAGATCATTTTTGTTGAAATTATATGATTTGTTTTATTTTCATGACTCTACATTATAAACTTCTGTGAAGCAGTTGCTCACCACACATCTAGATAAGCTTTTTGGGGGGTCTAGTTTCCAAAATGAGGTCATTTGTGGGGGGTTTCTACTGTTTAGGTACATCAGGAGCTCTGCAAATGCAACATGATGCCCGCAGACAATTCCATCAAAGTCTGCATTTTAAAACGTCATTACTTCCCTTCCGAACCCCGATGTGTGCCCAAACAGTACCCCCCCCCACATATGGGGTATCAGCGTACTCAGGACAAACTGGACAACAAATTTTGGTGTTCAATTTCTCCTGTTACCCTTCAGAAAATAAAAATTGCAAGCTAAAATATCATTTTTGAGGAAAAAAAAGGATTTTTTATTTGCACGGCTCTGTGTTATAAACTTCTGTGAAGCACTTGGGGGTTCAAAGTGCTCACCACACATCTAGATAAGTTCCTTAATGGGTTTAGTTTCCAAAATGAGGTCACTTGTGGGGGGTTTCTACTGTTTAGGCACATCAGGGGCTCTCCAAACGCGACATGGCATTCGATCTCAATTCCAGCCAATTCTGCATTGAAAAAGTCAAACGGTGCTCCTTCTCTTCCAAGCTCTGCCGTGCACCCAAACAGCGGTTTACCCCCTCATATGAGGTATCAACATACTCAGGAGAAAATGCACAACTTTCATGGTCTAATTTCTCCTGTTACCCTTGTGAAAATAAGAATTTTGTGTAAAAAATGCAATTTTTTATTTTCAGGGCTCTACGTTATAAACTTCTGTGAAGCACTTGGGGGTTCAAAGTGCTCAACACTCATTTAGACAAGTTCCTTAAGGAGTCTAGCTTCCAAAATGGTGTCACTTGTGGGGGATTTCCACTGTTTAGGCACATCATGGGCTCTCCAAACGCAATATGGTGGCCGATCTCAATTCCAGACAATTCTGCATTGAAAAAGTCAAACGGCGCTCCTTCTCTTCCAAGCCCTGCCGTGCGCCCAAACAGTGGTTTACCCTCACATATGGGGTATCGGCGTATTCAGGAGAAATTGCTCAACAAATTTTTTGGTTCATTTTCTCTTTTTACACTTGTGAAAATAAAAAAAAAATTGGTTCTGAAGTAAAACGTTTGCAAAAAAAAGTTAAATGTTCATTTTTTCCTTCCATATTGTTTCAGTTGCTGTGAAGCACGTCAAGGGTTAATAAACTTCTTGAATGTGGTTTTGAGCACCTTGAGGGGTGTAGTTTTTTGAAAGGTGTTAAGTTTGGGTATTTTCTGTCATGTACACCCATCAAAGTGACTTTAAATGTGAGATGGTCCCTAAAAAAATGGTTTTGTAAATTTTGTTGTAAAAATTAGAAATTGCTGGTCAACTTTTAACCCTTATAACTTCCTAACAAAAAAAAATTTGTTTCCAAAATTGTGCTGATGTAAAGTAGACATGTGGAAAGTGTTACTTATTAACTATTTTGTGTGACATATCTCTCTGATTTAAGGGCATGAAAATTCAAAGTTTGAAAATTGCAAAATTTAAATTTTTTTTGCCATATTTCCGTTTTTTTCATAAATAATCGTAAGTAATATCGAAAAATTGTTACCACTAATATGAAGTACAATATGTAATAAAAAAACAATCTCAGAATCAGTGGGATCCATTAAATCTGCCAGACCAATAACTGTGAATCTGCACATACTTGTCCTGTGCCTGTAAGACAGCAGATGCACAGGTCCATGGTGCTGATGTAGCAACTATCGAGTACAAAAAGGAGAAACTGTATTGTGCTATTCTTGTCATCAGATGTGCCAGAAATGCCCACTAAGACTCCAGTTGAGTATGAGCAAAGGAAATTGAAATTGTGTTGTTGGGTTTTTTTAAAACAAAATTGAGGAACAAATTTTCTAACTTTTCTTTTTAGTTTGTCTGTATATTTTGTACAACAGTAAAATAATATTCCCAACTCCTGACAACTCAGTAGGTCAAAAATTCTTCAGTGGTTACATTACATCCAATAAATTTTTATTACTGCGTTTTCTTTCATTTTTTAAAATGGACAATGGTGAACAATGTAATTTATGTGTCCATAAAATGTGTCATAATTCTTTTCTCTTTTACATTAACCTTTTCTAAAGTTGACTTGATATTTTGTATAATTTAATAATCTTATCTCCTGAATACTGAAAAATATATCCCTATAACAATTTTCTGCTTCCAATAGAGTTATAAATCCAACGTGATATAGCCTGACCTTAGCAAGACATGGTTACCAGAGATGTAAGGTTTGCAATCCATCACTCAAAGGCTCCATGTGCTTTGTGATCACTATGCACCAGTGAACTATTGGACACAGTTCTGCAGAAGACCAAAGAAAGATAGAGAAATAACGGGGACGATACAAAAAAATAATATCTTATTGATGTTTTTAACTTCCTTGTGGCTGAAGTACATTGTCACGCTCACGCCCTGACTGGTGGGCGTGAGCTCGGGGGGTTTGTGGCCACACTGTGCCACAAACCAGACTACCCTGGAAGGGGCGTAACTATGACAGCTGCCTGGGTGTTCACTGGAGCTTCTGATGGTGAGGTCAGGCTTGTGCAGCAGGCAGCTGCCAGGTGCTACTCCAGGGTGGTGTCTGGCTGTGGCTGCTGATCCCACTTGGGAGACAGGAACACCAGGATTGGTGCGGGCATTAGGCATGACTGGCAGAAGAGCACGGCTGGAACTCAGACGAGTAGGCTGGCAGAGACACGGCAGAGAACACAGGACTGGCTAGGACAGCAGGAACACAGGACTGGAAGGCAGGGCAGGAACGGCAGGAACACAGAATTGGGAGGTACTGCAGAGAACACAGGACTGGAAGGCAGGGCAGGAACGGCAGGACTGGCAGGAACACAGGATTGGTTGATGTGGTATATGAAGGAACAGGTAGGGGCCTGTTCACACTGGAGGTGCAGGAACAGATATGTAGTTTGGAGGAACAGGTAGGGACCTGTTCACACTGAAGGTGCAGGTACAGATATGTAGTTTGGAGGAACAGGTAGGGACCTGTTCACACTGGAGGTGCAGGTACAGATATGTAGTTTGGAGGAACAGGTAGGGGCCTGTTCACACTGGAGGTGCAGGTACAGATATGTAGTTTGGAGGAACAGGTAGGGGCCTGTTCACACTGGAGGTGCAGGTACAGATATGTAGTTTGGAGGAACAGGTAGGGACCTGTTCACACTGGAGGTGCAGGAACAGATATGAAATATGAAGGAACAGGTAGGGACCTGTTCACACAGGAGAGGAGTGCAAGACTGCAGATAGGAGTGGAAAAGCAGCAAGAGATAGCGTAGCAACAAAAGCTGAGCAGAGCCACAAAGAATGTGGAGAGAAGCTGCAGCAAGAGATACTGCAGAAGCTAAGCAGAGTGGAACCGCAAGGATTGCAGAGAGGAACTGCAGCAAAAGGTTTCTGCAGCAACGGGAGCGGAGCAGAGTAGAACTGAGCAGAACCGCAGGAGTGCGGAGCAGCGGCAAAGCCACCAAGATACAGAGCAGGCAGAGCCGCAAGAGTGCAGAGTGTAAGCAGACTGAGAACACAAGGAAAGACACAGCAGGGAAGGAAGCCACAGACAAGAAGACGGAGATAAGACTAAGTACAGACAAGGCAATAGCACAGAGAAAAGCCTCCAGCGAGGGAGTAACTCAGAGCAAGGCCAGGCAAACTCAGCAGCTAAACACTAACTGAGCTAACACATTGCACAGGCCCAGACCACAGGGTGGAGCTGCACTATATACAGGAGGCCTCTTGGTAATTGGTCAGGAACTGATTAGACAGGTGCACCTGATTCCTATAAGAACCAGAGAGTTCAGGCGCCGCATAGCCATGAGGCATGCAGAGAGCAGAGACACAGAACATGGAGCTGGCATGAATCAGAAACCACATCATGACCTGGAGCAGTGGGTAAGATAGTGTGAGAGATGTGAGGCCATGACGTGATGCCAGCAGAGTTGTTACATACATGGTGGAAAGCTCATCCCAAGTTCTAGAGCTCCATGATTCATCATTACTGCATAGACCTTTATACATGTCATAGGTTGTTATGGATCCATGAAAGGAGCAGCTCATTCTTGTCTCAGGAGTGTTGTAATAATCTGCATGTTCCCACATTATACAGACGGAATGTCCAAGCTCCTCTTCCCTTCTCCAGTTCCTTAGCTTCACATTAAGTTACCAAGAAGAGCCATTACTGGAATGTTGAACTGATAAAGACTAATCTACCTGAAACAGCATTTTGGAATAAATGCTTGTTACTTATTAGACCAGTGTTTCTCAACTCCAGTCCTCAAGACCCCATAACAGGTCATGTTTTCAGGATTTCCTTAGTATTGCACAGGGGATAATTTCATCACCTGCTCAAGCATTAATTCCATCGCCTATGCAATACTAAGGAAATCCTGAAAACATGACCTGTTGTGGGGTCTTGAGGACTGGAGTTGAAAAACACTGTATTAGACCATGTACGCGTTGCCCATCAGTGTTTGTAGACGCAAAAGTTGTCCAAGAAGCGCAGAAAGAAAACTTTACCATAAGGATGATTAAAGATGTTTTCCCATAATAAAAGTTTACATGATAAATGTCTGGTCATTTTGTAGTGGATGCTTTCCTGAAACGGAAAGTGCTTGCAAGCAGCATAATACAAAGAATAGCAGGTTTACCCAGAATCCTTTGCAGTAGGCGGAGCTATGCAAATCATCTCTTTCCACCCCTGTCTAATCCACAGCGCTTGGAACCGCCAAGCGTGCAATGCTGCGGATTAGTTTCTAAATTTACACAGCCAACCAATTCCTACCTGTGGACACGTGTTTCGGGCTTTAGGCCCTCAATCAGCACAGGGCTGGAATTGGTTGGCTGTATGGAGTGGGGCTCGGTGAGCAAGAGATACATGGTCATTTTGTAAAAACTAAGATGTCTGGAAACAAGAAAAAAGGGTACATCAGCTTACCACTGAACTGAAAGAAATGCCATAATTGCCTATAATTCAGTGCAAGGAATCCTCCAGGACAGAAACCTCAAACATACAATGAAGTAAAAAGGGGGAGGAGAAGAGTTTTGATTCAGCAGTGTACAAAAATATTTGTAGCTATAAAAATTCCATTTGATTAGCAAAGCTTACTTCAGTAAAAAGGCATTGTGAGAGAATAAAGGAGGAAAAACGCATAAACCATACGCTGAAATGGTCTTTTACTGAATCAGTCTGTTGATATTCGGTATAGAAATTCAAATTTGTCTAGTCAGTCACTGCAAATTCATAACATGTATATTAAAAAGGTTGTCTATTAAAAGTATGTTATCACTTATCTGCTTGATAGGTAATAGCTTTCTGATTGGTGTCTGTCCGACATGCACGGACTGGTAGATCGGGTAAATTTTATCCCTATTATAAGATGCCACGGCAGGTCAGACGCCCAACCGCAGCATCATTCATTCTCTGTGGGGCTGTAGGTAAAAGCTGAGTCCTCAAAAGCCCCTGAGGTAATGAATGGAGCATAGGACTTATATGTGCATTGCCGCTCCATTCTAAAGGGAATTTTCCCCATTCTGCCGAGAAGTGCAGGTGCAAGAAGATAGACCTCCCTTCCAACTGAGCCACAAGTTATCGCCTTTCCTATGGAATCCATAGTATGGATGATAACTTATTTTCACCGGACAAGCTTTTTATGTAAGAGCAGCATGGTTCTCAGTTGTTGTGTTACTCAATAAAAACCAAATCAGTTATTTCTGGCTATTATTCATTCCCATGTGTTAACCTTCCACAGTAAATCTAGCTTAAACTTCCCAAAAAGGCTGAATGTCAAGCATTGATCTGTTTGGACTGCTGTACTTGCTCAATCAATAGATTTTAATTCAAACAAGTGGCAAGACAAGGTTCTATTCACTAACAAAATGAGAAAATCAGTACAATTATGTGTCTCAGCTTCCCATTCAGTCTAGAAAACACTTTGCAAATGAGAGAAATAAATCAAAGAGTTATGCAGTCATAGCTCTACCATGTGGCTTAGGGACAACATAACATCCTTGTTAATAGGCTGGAAACATTGGTAGCATCGCCTTCTCTGTAGAGATATGGATTTTTTATTTTTGCATTTATTAATATCAGAGTAAGGGGGTGGAATAAAATCAGCTTTATTTGAACAGAAAGTCAGAAGTGTATCTTTTTTAATCTATTACTTGCTGTTGCATCAATACGAAATTGTTAATAACCATTTTTTTGCAATAAAGTAATGTTACAATTACGGCAAATAAATGTTATCCTTGGTATAAAGAAAAGTGATATTCCTTTTCCAGTACCAGTTATACAATTTTACAACATACTTTCAGTATCAATTACTCACGGTTTCCAGTTCTGAGCTTACAGTAGTATACAATCAAAACTAGAGATGATCAAATCTTGTTAAACTCAAATTTGCAAGGTTTTTTCACAAACATTTGATTTGCGGCAAATTTATTAATCGCTAATCGCAGGTACTCTAATTGTCCTGAAAAGATGTAACACTGGGACATCTCCTAGAACTGCATCTAAGCCCTTTCACTTTCTTTAATGCAAGCACAGCCTTTAATAATGTCAAAGTGACGTTACCAGAAAAATGGCTGGCAACCTGTTAGTAATCAACCGTTAATTTTATTAATTTTCCTCCTTGAGTGACAGTTACGGTAAGATTCCTTCTGCTACTGTAATTGTTCTGAAGTCTACACTGTTATCACTATATTTGCATACAGAGATCACAGTGCATTTGAAAAAAGTACATGGCTGAGGAAATTGAGAGTCATGACTAAGGGTACCGTCACACAGTGCCATTTCGATCGCTACGACGGTACGATTCGTGACGTTCCAGCGATATCGTTACGATATCGCTGTGTCTGACACGCAGCAGCGATCAGGGATCCTGCTGAGAATCGTACATCGTAGCAGATCGTTTGGAACTTTCTTTCGTCGCTGGATCTCCCGCTGTCATCGCTAGATCGGTGTGTGTGACACCAATCTAGCGATGCGTTCGCTTGTAACCAGGATAAACATCGGGTTACTAAGCGCAGGGCCGTGCTTAGTAACCCGATGTTTACCCTGGTTACCAGCGTAAATGTAAAAATAACAAACAGCACATACTTACATTCCGGTGTCGGTCAGGTCCCTTGCCGTCTGCTTCCCGCACTCACTGACTGCCGTCCGTAAAGTGAAAGCAGAGCACAGCGGTGACGTCACCGCTGTGCTGTGCTTTCACTTTACGGCCAGCAGTCAGTGAGTGCGGGAAGCAGACGGCAAGGGACAGACACCGGAATTTAAGTATGTGCTGTTTTTTTTTTTTTTACGCTGGTAAACAGGGTAAACATCGGGTTACTAAACGCGGTCCTGCGCTTAGTAACTCAATGTTTACCCTGGTTACCCGGGGACCTCGGCATCGTTGGTCGCTGGAGAGCTGTCTGTGTGACAGCTCTCCAGTGACCACACTACGATTTACCTACGATCACGGCCAGGATCGTAGGTAAATCGTATAGTGTGACGGTACCCTAATAGAACTGCTCTGGAAACTACCAATGGTGGGAGTTGTATTGAAATTATGCAGGACTGATAAGAGCATCTCAGTCAAAGCTTACACAGAGGGGGAGAAGGTGAGCAGCTAAATGAAGTATAGAAGTCAATGGGCCAGAGACCGCTGGCTGGAATTGTAGGCATTAACTCCTCTGTGATAGGCTACGTATAGTGCAAATTTGGTCAGGCTCTGGTGGCCATGCCAATTAAAAAGAAGCTGTACACTATGTGAAATAAAAGCTCTCAGCAGGATAATGAAAGCAAATAAAACAAGCAATTCAATTACAAACTTTCTTAGAATCATGCTGTCTAACTATCTAAAACAATTTAACAACTTGAGAGTAACCTTTTAATAACAGATGCCAGCTGCATGATATTATGGATCAGGAAACCTTGGTAATCAAATGGCCCCCATTAACTATAATAAAACACTGCATAAAAAAATACATATACATATATTTGTATACATACTAGTCCAAATCAATTCAACATAAAACATCACATTCCACTATACCATGTATGACCATGAAACCATCCAAGATACTGGACAGACAAGGAATGTATAAGGATGAAAACTTTATAGAAGTAGTGTGTATGTACATGGTGTGGATCGTAATGGGGTTTGGTGGAATAGGTCATATGTATCTGATCAGGGGTCCGGCATTGCTGTTGGCCTTTGTGTCGGTGACTGATTGTATGGATAGCCAATCGTTTATATTTGTTCTGGACAAAATAAGACTATAACCATGCTGACCACTTTGCTGGGTGATTTGTAAGTCACAGGTCAATGTAAGACTGAGTGCAAAAACTAGTAAAAATCTGTGCGCCACCTTTCTCATAGCAGCCAAGTAGCATATATTTTTTTTAACTACTGATATTTGTAGACACATCTCAAGAAACACTGACCTACAAAGCCATCCATAACCTTTCTCCTCCATATATTTCCAAACTAATCTCTCAATATCTTCCCTCAAGTAATCTGCGATCCTCCCTAGACCTCCTTCTCTCCTCTACGCTTATGCGCTCATCACCCAATCGCCTCCAAGACTTCTCCCGAAAATCCCCCATCCTCTGGAATTCTGTGGCCCAACACATCACGTTATCCACCACATTTGTATCCTTCAAAAGAAACCTGAAAACCCACCTCTTCAAAGAAGCTTACAACCTGTAATGACCACACGGCCACTTCAACACCTTCGGAGCTACTGCAACCCTCGACCTACTGTCTCCTTCCCCATAATCCTGTAGAATCTAAGCCCGCAAGGGCAGTGTCCACTTCCCTCTGTACTAGTCTGTCATTGTTAGTTTGTTTACTGTAAGTGATATTTGTATTTTGATGTAACCCCTTCTCATGTACAGCACCATGGAATTAATGGTGCTATATAAATAAATAATAATAATATTCATAATAATTTATGATACAAAATTCAACATTAATTAAAAAAATTGATGAAGATGCCTCTTGTCAAAGAAACAGGTATAATTCAGAAACCACACATGGTACACATGAAATTGATCACTGCAAAATCCTAAAGATATCTCCTCTAAATTCTCTGGGCCAAGTATATAAAATCAATTGCTGTATTATACTTCTAAAGTGCTGGTATGCATCAAATAAATAAGCATGGATAATCAAATGATCCCAAAGAAAAAAGCTACAAAGTGCCTAAGTGCATCTAAACATGTAAACATTTGCCAGCCTGTTATAGTTCTAAAGTGCTGATATGCATTCAATAAATAGGCATAAACAATCAAATAACCCCAAAATAGAAGGCTACAAAGTGCATGTGAACATGTAAACATTTACTAGCCTATAGAGGCAATAGGATCAGATAAAATGCCAAAATTCTTCTTACCAAGGTGGAGAGCCAAACCTGTTTTCTACCCCAACGTGCGTTTCGATATGTTCTTCTTCCGGGGTTGGAATTTAGAGGAGTTATCTTTAGGAATATGCAGTGATCAATTTCGTATGTACCATGTGTGGTTTCTGAATTAGACCTGTCTCTTTGACAAGAGGCATCTTCATCTTTTTTTTAAACTAATGATGAATTTTGCATCATAAATAAACTTTTCTTCTTTATTAGTGATGAGCGAATATACTCATTACTCGAGATTTCCCGAGCACGCTCGGGTGACCTCCGAGTATTTTTTAGTGCTCGAAAATTTAGGACTTTTTTGCTGCAGCTGAATGATTTACATCTGTTAGCCAGCATAAGTACATATGGGGGTTGCCTGGTTGCGCACATGTACTTATGCTGGCTAACAGATGTAAATCATTCAGCTGCGGCATTAAAAACTAAATTTCCAAGCACTAAAAAAATAGTAAAAATGTGCAATATCAAGTATAAATAATACACAGACCGGTTTAGACTAGTGTGCCCAAAAACAAGATTCCCTGAAAAGGAGGTTACATGAAGGATAAATAGTAAAAGTAACAGCAATGGAAAAGTGGTACTGGCTCCTGACAAAGCTTTTGAGAAATGTGCAATGGGTATCATTCAAAAATATAGTTTTTGCTTTCCCCTACTTGAAATATATGAATAAAATTGTGATCATGAAGGTGAACAAACTACTCTCTAACAATTATATCACGAAGAGACAAGAGTTATTCACAAAGAGTTTCTTTCATGTATTTTGGCACATCAAAATCACCAAAGACCATTCAAAGAGTAATTGGTAAGTGTTTTTTTTATGTAAAATTAGAAGCACATTTGCTTTAAAATCCATGTAGAAATCTCCATCCATACCCTAAGGTTCTTATGTTTTTATAGATATATAGATCTTCTCAATTAAACGGGTTCTACAGAATGTTCTCTTCCAATCCACAAATTATCCAATACAAGTGTACATATGGTATAATTTATCAATAGTAATCTGCAGTTTGATTAATATTCCCCTCTCGAGACTTTCATCCAATCTTAATTACATCAGTTAATCAATAGAAATCTATCCACTTCAAGTCATGAACCTCATTTACCTTGGTGACTAATTATAATTATGTTTCATGTAAATTAAACTTCCATTAACCTGCAAAACATTTACATATATATTTCACACACAAGAAATGCAAATCATATACAATTATGTATATGACTTATATGATTAATAATTCATTAATTTTTAATGAACAATCTTAAAGAGCACGAACAAGGTGAAGACAGTATGATCTTTGCAAGACTTGAAGACCCAGTATCTTAATTCTGAGCAGCAATTTCTCTTAATATGTTCTTGAAAAATAAATAATCAATTAATAAAAGCCTAATCTTTCAAAACTATTTTTTTTCTTGCGGTAAAAATTAGAAAAAAAACTTTTTTTTTTCTTACAATACTTCCAAGACCTATAATTTTTATTTTTCCATTGCTATAGCCATATGTGGGTTTGCTTTCTCTGGGAAGAGTTTTAGTTTAGAATGACACCATTTATTTTACCGTTTAATGTACTGAAAAAAAGAGAAAAAAAATCATTGTGTGGTACAAATGACCGAGCAATAGGATGCTTTAGGTCACTATGATTAATGCAAAACCAAATGTATAAGGTTATTTTTTAGTGGTGTAAAATGTTATACACTTTGTAAAAAAAACAACAACAACTTATTTAGCTTATGCAGCCATGTTTTTGAGATCTGGAACTTTTATTGTAGGGTCTATATGATATTTTCTTTCCATGTATTAAGGGTAAGTATGACGTCTCAAAAACTGAAATTCAGGCATCTGGATTTTTATTTCACTTCAACGTTCATTTTATGAGAAAAATATTCTTACAATTTACTAATTCAAACAATTAGACACATGGAAATTCCAAATACCATATATACATGTGTATAAGCCAACCCAAGTATAAGCCTAGGCACAAATTTTGGCATGAAAAACTTGGGAAACTTATTGACTCGAGCCAGGTATGCACTGTCCCCTCATCCCAATCCTGGTATGCATGGCTCCTTATCCCCATCCTTGTATGCATAGCTCCTCATCCCCATCCGTGTCTGCATGGCTCCCCCATCCCTGTCCTTGTATGCATGGCTCCTTATCCCCATCCTTGTATGCATAGCTCCTCATCCCCATCCGTGTCCCCATCCGTGTCTGCATGACTCCCCCGTCCCTGTCCTTGTATGCATGGCTCCTTATCCCCATCCTTGTATGCATAGCTCCTCATCCCCATCCGTGTCCCCATCCGTGTCTGCATGACTCCCCCGTCCCTGTCCTTGTATGCATGGCTCCTTATCCCCATCCTTGTTTGCATGGCTCCTCATCCCCATCCTTGTCTGCATGGCTCCTCATCCCCATCCCTGTCTACATGGTTCCTGATTTCTGTCCTGGTAGGCATGGCTTCTCATCTCTATCCTTGTATGCATGGCACTCTAATCCCTATCCTTGTATGCATGGCCCCCATGAGATAAACATTTAAAAAAAAAAAAAACATCCTACTTACCTTCCCTGTGCGCCCACACTGCATCTTGTTCCAGTGCACACAGCTCCAGTGGCTGAACGATCACATGTCCCCGCTCATTAAGGTAATGAATATTCACTCCACTCCATGCCTATGGGAGTAGAGAGAGGTGAATATTCATAACTCTTAAGTAACATGCACCTGTGATAGCCTGGCAGCTGCAGGAAGCTGGCGGCTGTGGCTGACACTATACATGCTATAAGAGAAATGAATATTCACTGCCATTGCAGTGAGTATTCACTTATATTTAGCAGCAGGCACAGGAGCAAGCCACCACCACTAGGCTCATGCTTCCTGTGATCCGCTGCTCCCCCTCCCTCTCCGTCTTCTGGGACAATGACACGAGTATAAGCATGTTTATACTCGAGTATATACAGTATGTTAATTTCTTTAATTTTTTAAACTTCATTGTGTTTAAGGAAAAGTGGTGGTCTAAACATTTATGCTGTTATTTTTCCAAACATTTCTTATGCTCTCTACATTTTCAGTTAGTCCCCATTGGTGGATTTGAACCTGGAATTCTTTGATCTCTGCAGCTCAGCAAAAAAAGTGATCTTGGGGTTCTTTACCTCTCTCACCAAGGCTCTTGTCCCACAATTGCTCAGTTTGGCTAGACTGTCAGGTCTAGGAAGACTTCTGGTGGTCCCAAACTTCTTCCATTTAAGGATTATGGAGGCCACTGTGCTCTTTGGAACATAGAGTACTGCAGAAATTCTGTTGTAACCTTGGCCAGATCTGTACCTTGCCACAATTCTGTCTCTGAGCTCCTTGGCCAGTTCATTTGACCTCATGATTCTCATTTGGTCTAACATGCACTGTGAGCTGTGAGGTCTTCTATAGACAGGTGTGTGCCTTTCCAAATCAAGTCCTATCAGTTTAATTAAACACAGCTGGACTCACATGAAGGAGTAGAACCATCTCAAGGAGGATCACAAGGAAATGGACAGCATGTGACTTAAATATGAGTGTCTGAGCAAGGGGTCTGAATACCATATGATATCTCAGTTTTTCTTTTTTATTAAATTTGAAAAAAATTCTACATTTCTGTTTTTTCAGTCAAGATGAGGTGCAGAGTGCACATTAATGAGAAGAAAAAAAATGTTTTGGAATTTACCAAATGGCTGCCATGAAACTGTAACGGGGGCCAGGGTGGTAACCGTACTGAGGGATTGCTGCTGTTTCCTTATCACACCTTGACGCTCCGCTACAGAAATATCATGTCCAGTTTGTGGTGTGCTGTGTGTGTCAAGTAGTTCACCCACCTGTGAGTCAGAATCCTTCACAGCATACAGGGCTCCAATCCATCGCAGACACACACAAATGTTAACAAAGTCCCGATTCATTTTCAATATAACTTTACTTAACTCGTGCATCTTCATTACTGTTACAGTCCATCCTTTTTCCCAATACATGAGTAATCCATCTCCTGCATTTTCCCTGGTCTGCTCCCTCAGCTTTTCTTCCTGCTCCATAGCTCCCAGGCCCGCAGCTTCCTGAACCATCCAGCTAGCTGATACTGAGTGCTCCCCGTCCACTTTCCCCATCTTGGGTGAAAATTCAGGTTGCCTCCGCAATTCCTGTTCGGACCGTAAGTCCGGGACGTCACGGGAGGTAACCCACAGACGAGCCACTGATTCTGCCAGGCTGCCTCGCTCTCTTAGCTCTGCACTGTTGCTCTGTTCAGCTTTCTGACACAACTCCTTCTAGAACAATTCTCCTCACACAGCTTTAGCTCCTCCCACTAACTGAAAATTACCTCAGGAAGGCGCTCTCCCTGCCACTACACTGGCTCCGCCCCTTTCTCAACTTTCACTACTCTGACTGAAACCAGATCTCAACACGATCTAATCTCCTACTCTACAGTGCCCCCTTAACACTAAGGCTTCTTTCACACTAGCGTCGGAATCTCCCCGTCGCAATGCGTCGGGGAGAGATTCCGAAGCTAGCGTTTGCTGCATTGCACAATGGAGGCAGCGGATGCATTTTTCCGGCGCATCCGCTGCCCCATTGTAAGATGCGGGGAGGTGGGGGCGGAGTTCCGGCCGCGCATGTGCGGTCGGAAAAAGCGGTCCGTCGGGAGAAAAAAACGTTACATGTAGGGTTTTTTTCTCCCGACGGTCCGCCAAAGCATGACACATCCGTCGCAAGACGGATGCGAAGTGTGCAAATCCGTCGCAAATGCGTCGTCAATAGAAGTGTATGGGGAAAAAACGCATCCTGCAAGCACTTTTGCAGGATGCGTTTTTTCTGCAAAACGACGCATTGTGACGGATTTAAAAAAACGCTAGTGTGAAAGTAGCCTAACCCGCAACTACACTGCCTTACCAATGCTGACCTACCACTGCCACTGACTGTCCCTATTCCTGTCCCTAACACACAGATATCAGAACAGTGTCAGCCATTATCATATTACACAGTGTCAACTATCATAAACTACACCGGGCACACAGCAAACACAAAACATACCCAGTTTCATTAGATAGGCATGCACAGGAATGCAGGGCTCAAACCAGCGGCCTGCACACCCCCTTACAAAACAAAAAGTGAAAAATTTAAAGGGGTCTGAATACTTTCCGTACCTACTGTAAATATATGAAAAAATAAATGTGGTAACATATAGTATATATACACGTGTGTGATTATATATATTATATATATTATACACACACACATGCACTTGTGTATACATTCTCAGCCTTATTGAGGAATTCTGGATCTAACTCTCCTCCAAGGACCGCTAAGCTAATTGGGCTTTTATTCTGCAAATCTTCCAGAATGCTTAATAGGTCTCATGACTCCCACATTAATTCCACATTTTGCAGTTTCCTAAAATCCCTAGATTATAGAGATTTGTTAATGCAAGAGTGAAGCAGCTTTGAGTATAGCTGTGGAGCGAGTAGGCTTCAATTTATAATTTAAAAATGTCCTCAGTTATTTCTAAGAATGTCTCTTTCTTCTGATGGACACGTAGTGTGTCATCAGTTTGATCTGTAGAAAAAATCATTCAGAAATTTTTATGTTTTTCTTTCCTTGGAAGCATAAGATGTACAAATGAAAATCTGCATGCAAATCACAAGAGATGATACATTTAAAAATAAATGCAATATGATACATTAGGACTTGGCGTCATTGGTGAATGTCACAGTCAATTCAAGACTTTGGCAATTATCTGGCCGGTGAAGTCAACTAGTTGCAAATGAGTAAACCTGACTGGGCACATGTGCAGCTCAGTGCACTGGTTCACATCACGGTCAGCTGCAGGAGTTATCTGCCATCTAACCCCTTCGAGAACCCTGCCATACATGTACGTCACAGTCAGGGTGCACGTGTATGGAGAGGTCTTAGGATCTGAGCCTGCTTCATACGGTGCAGATGGCAGCTTAAAAATATAGACGACCTCCATCAGTAACAGCAGCAATCGGCGCTCGCCACGATCGCTGCTGTTCATCTATTTAAATGCCACTGTCAATCACTGGCAGTGGCATTTAAGTAGCACAATTGCCGTGTCCAACATCCACCACCCCACCTGCAATGTAATATTGGGGCACCCCTGGATTACCACTGGTGATGAGCGAGTATACTCGTTGCTCGGGTTTAACCGAGCACACTCGGGTGGTCTCCGAGTATTTGTGACTTCTCGGAGATTTAGTTTTTATTCGCTCAGCTGCATGATTTATGGCTGCTGGACAGCCTGAGTGCATGTGGGGGTTGCCTGGTTGCTAGGGAATCCCCACATGTATTCAATCTGTCTAGTAGCCGCAAATCATGCAGCTGCGGCAAGGAAAACAAAATCTTCGAGCAGTCCCAAATACTCGGAGACCACCCGAACGTGCTCGGGAAAACCCGAGCAACGAGTATACTCGCTCATCACTAGTTACCATGTTAGCCGGAGGTCTGAGGAAGGTCCCCATTAATGCCAATTTGGTACTTCTCTGAAGTTCAGCTATAGGCTGAGCTACAAATGATAAAACATATTCTAGCATACAATGCGAGTATATAGTATAAGTGATCAAATGATCACAGGTTAAAGTCCCCTTGGAGGACTAAACAAAATTAAAAGTAAAAAAAAAAAAATCAGTCTTTCTTGGTTTTAAAATTTAAAGATAAAATAATAATAATAATAAACATATTTGGTATCACAGTGCCCATAAAATTCCAGTCCATCAATATATAAAATTACTAAAAACATATGTTGAACATCAAAAAAAAAAAAAAGTGCTGAATTTGTGTTTTTTTTTTCAATCACCACCATGCACCGAAAGAATGCAATAAAAAGTGATCAATATGTCCCACGTACCCCAAAATTGTATCAATAAATGTGTTCGCTCGGCATGGAAAAATAATTCTTACAAGTTGCTACATCAATGGAAAACTAGAAAAGTTACGAATCTCAGTGAATGTTACATTTTGTTTCCAAATTTTAGAATCTATTAGTAAAATATGAAAAATATATAAATTTGTTTTTTGTCACAGTTATTATGCTGACCTTGAGAATCATGTTGTCCAGTCAATTGTACTGGACAATGACTGCTGTAAAGACAAAACCTGAAAAAAAAGTGGTGGAATTGCAGATTTTTTACACTTTTATTCCACTTGAATTCTTTTTTCCATTTTTCATTAAATTATATAGTAAATTGAATTATTTAATTCATAACTACAACTTGTCCAGCAAGGAAAAAAAACCCTCATATGGCAATTTAGATGTAAAAATTTAAATAAGTTACAGCTCTTAGAAAAAGGTGAGAAAAAAAAGCAAAAGTGCAAAAACTAAAATCAGTCAGTCCAGAAACGGATCTGTCTGTGTGTGGCCCATTGTACACACAGGCAACATGCTGATCAAAAACATGTCGGTCTCAATGTAGCTTTAGGGTATGTGCACACGTTGCGGATTACTCTGCGGAATTTTCTACACTGATTTTGGAAAATCTGCAGGAAATCCACGCTGCGTTGTTAGATTAACCCACCGGGGAGGTAATCTGCTGGATCTGCTTCTGTCAAATAGACCAGATACAATTTCAGATCTACAGGTCAGTGAGCATTTGGGATGCAGAGATCATAGTATGGTAAGTTTCAATGTAATTTTCAATGAAACACTCAAAAGGGGAAATGCAAAAACCTGGAACTTTAGGAAAGCTGATTTAAACAAATTAATGGTAGAGCTAAATCGAGTAGACTGGGAGAATGTCATGGTAACTGGGGATATCGAACACACATTGGGGCATGATTAAGGATGCTACTAGAATCCTGTAGAAAATGTATACCCTCTGTCAAAATTTTCAGGCATAAAAAGAAACCATTATGGATAAATAAGACAGTACAAAGTTTAATTAAGACAAAAACTAGGAGCATTCATAATCTGTTACTCGAGGTGGGAAATTATGATACATAGGGGACCAAGCTTCAGGGAGCGGAGAAAGCCAGCGCAACCAATGATCAGAACGACTCATCAATCAGGGACTTGCAGCCTAATGGTGTTATACTCATCTCACGTTAGAGCCTGTACCACAATTATTATTAGTCCGTAGTCACACTACCGTAGAATACAGCCAAGAAAACATCGCATAGCACTCGGCCCAGTGTTAATCTACGGAGCAGCTCACATCAGCATTTATTTTCTCAGCCGTATTTGGTGTGAATGTAAAATTGCAGCTTGCTGCGATTGTCACCGAGACCCGCCAATGCAAGCCTAAGGGTGCGAGGGAAAAAAAAAAAAAATCGCACAGCACTCGGACCATGTGAGTGAGTTTTCCTATGGGCCAATGGCCCAATTTCTTCTGGTGCCTGCCCTTTCATTTTCTGTACAGCATGAACGCAGCATTCACTATTGAATGCTGTGACGCAGCATCAGAAAGTTCTTTTTTTTGGTGTTAGTGCGCTCTGGCCAATGTAATTTATGCAGCAGTCACACTGTCTCCTATGTGATGTATGCAGTAGTTGCAGTGTCTCCTATGTGATGGATGAAACAAAGTCTCAGTTTGTCCTGTGTGATGTTTACAGCAGTCTTGGTGTATCATATGTGACATGCACAACAGTCTCAGTTTATCCTATGTAATGTACACAGCAGTCTCATTGTATCCTATGCGATATATATGGATCACCATGGGGCCGTGGGGTACTCAGTACCGGGTCCTGCAGTTCACAGGGGGATGTCATGGTGGCTGACCTGGTCCGTGGCCCTGGGACCTCCGTGTAAAAGGGAAAGGTCTTTAAAGGGATAAAATTTGTGTGACGCCACCTGTGGTATTCGGTCAGGGTGACTGATGCTGCTTTAAGGGGTCTGCTGGGGTGATGTTATGGCAGCTAGGTGGTATACCTTCCCACAGGTGAAGTGTATCCCCAGGGCTTCCCAGTGTGTAGATGGTGGTTTGGTGAGAGGCGCAGAGAAGAACAAGGACACAAGGTTGCAGTCTCTTTACCTTTACTGAAGACTTCAGCATCCACAGTCCAGGGCACCAGATCACAGGGCAGGCAGAGTCCGGCCGCTTTGGAGGCAAGTCCACAGTCCCCTTGTCCAGGTGGAAATCAGTACCCTTCCCTTGCGCTGCAGTGTTGTAGTTCCTTACTGCCTAAGGCTTCACATAAGGTACTCACAGATGTAATGTCTCTCTCTGTCCCCCATATAGGATAAGACAAACCCGTATGACTGGTGGCTTGAGGCTGTTTATAGGGACTCTAGCACGCCCCAGCCTCTAAGGGGTGCCACCATGCCTCCTGGGTGTAGGGCAGACAGGTAACGTGAAATTAGCTGTCCTGTCGGTCTCTGGAGCAAGGCATAAAGGTCTTTACTCCCTCGGTGTTCTGGCTACCGGGATTCTGTGCCTCAGAAGGAGGCAGCCTGTGTAGGGCTGGTCCCCTTCTGGTATCCACTCCTTTGCTACGACTTCCTTACACGGTCACTGCAATACAATTCTGCCTTCAATGTCTCTTTCTAGGAGCTGCAGCTCTGAGGGCATGCACAGCTCCGTGTCCTTCTCCTTCGCTCTCTGACAGGACCCCACCCCTGCCAGGGACCAACTAACTGAGCGGAGCTCAGCCAACAACTCACTAACTTTGCCTACATGGCGACCAGTTTTACTAATGTGGGAGTGACCTAATAAATAGGAGCAAGAGCTCCCCCTGGTGGCCTGGAGTGTGAAATGTGTTGCATGTTTGTGATACCTGGATGCAGTTATCCTTCTTTGCCTCCAAACGTAGCATCACTCTCCCCGAGAGGAAAGCAATACTACTGCGATGATCAGGACCCTGGGGCACTGCATATACGGCAGTATCAGTGTATTCTATGTGATGTATATGATAGTTTCAGTGTCTTCTATGTGATGTATAAACAGCAGGATCTTAGTGCATTCTATGTGATGTATACAGTATATATCAGTATCAGTGTAAGAGTATCAATATGTCTTTGGATTGTTGGAGGAAATAAAAAAACAGAGAAAACCCATGCAAACATGGGGAGAACATACAACTCTGTGAATATGTTGTCCTTAGTGGTATTTGAACCCAGGACCTCTGTGCTGCAAATCTGCAGTGCTAACCACTGAGCCACCATACTGCCCTCAGTGTTACATATGTGATGCATGGAGCTGTCTCATTGTAGCCTATGTGATGCAGACAACAGTCTCAATGGATTATATGTGATGTGTACAGCAGATTCTCAGTGTATCTTATATGATGCAAGCAGTAGAGTTTCAGTCTATCCTATGTGACGTATATAAAACAGTCTCAGTGTATTCTGTGTGATGTTTACAGCAGTATCAGTGGATCATCTGTAGTGTACACGACAGTCTCTGTATATCCAATGTGATATGTATACAACAGTCTCAGAGTATCCTAAGTGATGTATATACAACAGAAACAGTGTCAGTATAAAACAGTCTCAGTGTTTCCTATGTGAAACAGCGGTCTCAGTATCTACTATGTGATGTATACAGCAGACCTTGTACTGCTTGAGTTATATAAACATTATATTAAGCAGTGATAAATTTACCACTTTGAGTAGACATAGACTTAAATATGCATTTGTGTTTGGAACGACTGCAGTTCTTTTCAAAACTTATCATTACAAAGTGTTGACTACATTCCTGAATGAAGCAAACCTGAAGAAGTAGTAATGAGTAACAATATCGTCCATGCCACCTAACATCACGTGCCTCACCAAGGTGAAGCAGTTCTAGCTGCCACATTAGCGTAAGTTAATTAAATGTTTAACCAAATATTGCAGGATAATTTTTAAGTTGATAATTTGGTAAGGCCATTAAATGTAAGTCCGCAAGGACAGGGTCTTCTCCCTTCTGTAATAGTCGGTCATTGTAAATTTGTTTACTGTAAACAATATCTATAACTCTGTACGTAACCCCTTTCTCATGTACAGCACCATGGAAATAATGGTGCTATATAAATGAATAATAATAATAATAAGGCCCTCAAATTAAGTTCTAAATATCCCAATAGTTCCTGGCAGTAAAAAGATTCCCCACCCCTGCATTAGGCACATTATCATGATTCCCCTCATATGCCAAAGTTTGTGGGCACATGTGATTTACATACTTGTGGTGACATGCCAACTAGATTCTTATCCATGATTGTCAATAGAAAATTGAGAGACGCAGATGAGAATCTTCCGGAAACATGACCGCAAGTATCTCGATTGGGCAATTGAGGGGAATCATTGCAGCGTGCAGGAAGCACACTGTTAGGAGTCGCTAATCTGCAATCTGATGGAGGGACTGCAGAAATGTAGCTGAGGACAGAGACAGACTGCCGTATTTCTCATGGGAGAATCGCATCGTAAACCTTGTACTGGCTGTGGCTCTCCTGACCTGAGCTTGACAGTTGCATAGTAATCCATCACGCTGTCTTGCTCAGGTCAGGAGAGATGCCAGGCCAGTCCATGCAGTGCGATGCAATTTTCGCATGAGAAATATGGCAGTCTGTCTCTGCTCTGAAGCCTATAAAATCCCTTTAGATTAAAAAAAATAGCCGTGACAACGTCCATATCATTAAAAGTGGCCACAACAATAACCTACACAGGCTTGTTCAGTATAAATGTATTAGCCAGAGTTGCCTATTTTTACAGAAATTTACATATATTTGACAAGCCAAGACCACACTTAATATACAACATCTATCAATTCTGCTCCACCATTATAATCAGCTAAAAATGATTATACATGCAGTTTATGTATATCCGGGCATCAATAAATTAATAGCATTGGCATTTACAGTATTTGAAAATGAACAGTTGTGAGCAGGTTCAATGAGTAATCTTCCATAAATGTAATACAAGCATAAAAAGCAGACAAACACCTACAACCTCCAAGTCAGAGATACACAACATTTACCTCTTCGAAGGATCAACTATGGAGATTTCTGTCCCATGGTCCATTGATGAGGTCCCAGGATAATCCTTGCATATGATGTGCGTTATACTTACATGGAACTGTTTCTGCAATTAAATGGTTTGAGGGGCTGGGATCTAAGCTGGGCGGTTGTGCCTACTGCTGAGTTCATTTCCTCTAAAATAAAGGTTATTATGTGGAGGAGAATAAGTGAAACTAAATTGGTTTAGTTGACCTCTCAGCTGTAAATGAAAAGGATCTTCTCTGTCACATTGGATCCTGCCAGAAGTAATTCCTGCCAATATTGTCAGTGCCTGTGTTTTCTCCCTGTTTGCAAATGACTGATTTTGTGATTCTTGCATAATCACTGGATAATCAGCACGCTAAAAAGTCATGAGGACTCTGAAAAAATGCCTACCAGGGAACTTACTATGGATTACAAGGGAAAAAATAAGAATGAGAGCACTATCGCTGATTGTCTGCAGCGCACACGTGGAATAACAATATCACGCGAGACCTGGTGAGGACACCCCTGGAACGGTGGCGGTGCGGAAGGTTAGTATATATTATTACTGGGGAATATCGTACTTAGGAAGGGCTTGTCCAAGTACTGGACAACCTTTAAACACTAATAATCATGATACAAATCGAAAATTAAAATACTACTAATAAGAAAAAAAATTGTAAGGACTAATACAAGATACAGCAACAGCATAGGAAGCAAATAATATTAATACTAGTAGTAGTAGAAAAAAAACAAAACAAATAAGTATACAGTAGAACAGTGTTCCCTAACTCTGGTCCTCAAGAACCACCAACAGATCATACTTTCGGGATTTCTTTAGTATTGCCCTGGTGATGGATTTATGGCCTGTGCAGGTGATGCCGTTATCACCTGGGCAATACTAAGGAAATCCTGAAAACAGGATGACCTGCTGTTGGCTCTGGAGGACTGGGGAACACTACTGCGGTAGAAAATAAATATTGCTAATAAGCAAGTAGGCTTCTACTATTACAACAAAAGTGCAAAGTACAACGGCGAAATCTTAATACAATTATAAAAGATAGCAGACAGCTACTATTAGGCCACGTTCACAGGTTCAGAATTTGGTCAGTATTTTACATCAGAATTTGGAAGCCAAAGCCAGAAGTCGGTGATAAATACAGAAATGGTGACGGGTTTCTATTATACTTTTCCACTGATTGTTTCACTCCTGGTTTTGACTTACAAAAACTGAGGTAAAATACTGACCAAATACTGAATGTGTGAAAGTGGCCTATTTCTGTGAATGCTATCGTTACCACACTATAGATCAGAAGAAGCTGAACAGATTGATAAACGTTTTGCATAACTTACAGTTTAATAATTTATATTCCTGGGCTCAGCAGTCACGTGGTGCTAATTAGTGGCTGACATTTATTCATATGCGCTTACACAGGAAGGCTGTCAATCACTAATTAGGACCACTCCTTGTCCTAAGCCCAGACAGAGCAGAGATATAAATGCATAAAGTGCAAGATTTTCTGAATCTTTTCCCATAAAAATATATCAATCTGCTCAGCTCATTCTGAGTACTGACTGGCATGTCACTGACAGAACTAAATGCATGGTCAATGTAAAAGTTACTTTGAAGTTACTTTGAAGAATTTGTTGCTGTTGTTGTTTTCTATTTTTTTTTGACAGACCTAAGATCAAAGTGTAAGGTCACATGCACATATTAAGGCTATGTGCACACGTATTATGGTCCACTGTGGATTTTTCCGCAGCGGATTTGATAAATCTGCAGGGCAAAAACGCTGCGTTTTTGCTGCAGATTTATTGTGGATTTACCGGGGGTTTTCTGCGGATTTCACTGTGGTTTTACAACTGCGGTTTTCTATAGGAGCTGCTGTAAAACCGCTACGGAAGTGACATGCTGCGGAATGTAAACCGCTGCGTTTCTGCGGGTTTTTTTTCCACAGCATGTGCACAGCGTTTTTTGTTTCCCATAGGTTTACATTGTAATGTAAACTCAAGGGAATCTGCTGCGGACATGCTGCGGATCCGCAGCGTTTTCCGCATCATGTGCACATACCCTGAGAATTTGGTCAGTATTTTACCTCAGTATTTGTAAGCCAAAACCAGGAATGGGTTAAATATACAGAAGTGGTGAGTGACGTGTTTCTATTATATTTTTCCTCTGATTTTTCCACTGTTGGTTTTGGCTTACAAATACTGAGGTAAAAAAACTGACTGAATACTGAACATGGGAATGTGACCTTACAGGACGAGTGAGGGTCCTAGTTTTAAGCCCCCGTCACACATAGCGAGATCGCTAGCGAGATCGCTGCTGAGTCACAAGTTTTGTGACGCAACAGCGACCTCAGTAGCGATCTCGCTATGTGTGACACGTAGCAGCGACCAGGCCCCTGCTGTGAGATCGCTGGTCGTGTCGGAATGGCCTGGACCTTTTTTTGATCGTTGAGGTCCCGCTGGGTAGCACACAACGCTGTGTTTGACACCTTACCAACGACCTCATGACAGGACGTCCCTCATTGAGGTCTGTTAATCGTCATGAAATAGCTGCCATGTGACATCGTTGTACAGGTCGCTACATCGCTGCTGCGTCGTTGGGGAGATCGCACTGTGTGACATCTCACCAGCGACCACATAGCGACGCAGCAACGATCCCTGACAGGTCGTATCGTTGTCGGGATCGCTTAAGCGTCGCTAAGTGTGACGGGGCCTTTAGCTTACAAATACTGAGGTAAAATACTGACCAAGATGACAGCGGCTGGTGAGTATAATACTACGGTCAGGGAACTTAGATAAGTAGCACCACTCCAATGCTGCAATAAAACAAAACGCTGGACTGGCGCTTTAATAAAAAAACATTTATTTTGTTTTGTGATAATAACGGCACAGCATTGTTAGAATAGTGGAGCAGACCATGGATACTGGCAGCCAAAGAGCTGACAGAAGGGAAACAAACTGATGCCAGCTCATAAGATTTGCCAATAGAAAAATCCCACTGCAATCAAAAGGGCAGATTTACGGAAATGTTCATTTCTATGTGTAAAACTAGAAACTGCCTAAGAAAAAAAACACAGAGGTGTGAGCAGAACCCCAGAGCACAAAATACAATGTAAAAATACAGCAGCAATAATGAAGTAGAATTACTGATGGTATTTAATGTAACTACAGTAGCAGTAATAACAATGGCAGCACTACCCAGGGGTTCCTCTGATCTCCACCATTTAACCCTTTGTAAGCCCCAATCCCTAAAAAGAGAATGCCAGAATTTAGACAGGATTCATGCCTAGCATAGGCAAACAGCCCAAAGTCCATTGAAGGTCCATAGGTTTGCCTAACCATATTCCCTTTTGATAAGGAGTGCACTGTTAGGGCTCACTCACACGAGCGTATAACACGGTCGAGTGTCATGCGATGTTTTATCTGATAGCGCTCGGCCCAATGTTATTCTATGGGGTGGTGTATGGTGCTAGTGCTTCTGTGAATCAGATTGCACTTTCCCACACAAGTCTATGAGTGCACGTGAAACATCGGACTGCAATTGGATGCCATCCGAGTGCAGTGCAATTATCGTGGACACCGGCAATGGAGGAGATTTAGAAATTATTTTCTCAGTCTCCTCTGCATCTGTCCTGCGATTCACTAATGCGAGAGGATCGGAGCACAGAGCACTGACCCTCGGCTGAAACTCTGACATCTGAAATCGACCCTGATTCTCTCGCACTAGAGAACATACGCTTGTGTAGCTCCGGCCTTATACTATGTTCACACTGAATACTTTCCCGAATTTTTGGAGAAAAAGTTTTTGAAGAGTTTGGAGTTTTTGAGTAGGCCTTGGAGAGGTTCCACTCAGTTTCTCCTCCAAAACTCCTCAAAAAAATTGTGTGAACGTACCATTAGTCTACTTTTATAAAAAGATAAAAATTGCTATGAATTGTCTTAATACCATGATTAAGGCACTCCGTCGAAATGTGCAGGATCAAAAACTCATTAAAAGCTACTCTTGGGGACGTAACCTAAAGCGAATAGCTGGATGGACCAGTCTGTGATCATATTGTTTCTAACATTTAAAGGGATTGTAAAAAGCAGACAACCAGTTTAATAAACTTGTAACTGGAAATGTTATCTTAAATTGTTGGTAAGAAAAATGCAGGTGCAGATGGGCGTATATTCCCTCGTCCGAGAGAATCGGGCCAATTTTGCAAATAACAGTCTGATCAAACTGTGATCACTGTCAGCATAGTATTATCATAATGTGATCCAATAATTCCAGATGAGGAGAAAATGGAGAAAAAATGTCTCCTTTTTCTCCATTCTGTCAGTCCATGGAAATTGGGCTGCAATCAGATGACATCTAAGTGTAGTACCATGTTTTCAACGCACTAATTGAATTGCATGACCGAGTGCAATCTGAATATTGGACCACGATTGAGCATGCAGCGATTTTTTCCTTGTACAGCCTCTATCCAAGGAAAGTGTGTCAAACAGAAATCAGCCCCAGGAGCGCTGAAGGAAACTCAGACAACATATGTCGTTTGCCACAACGCGTTTCAACGGTAAACACCGTCTTCTTCAGGTGGGAGTTTCAAGGAAAAACTCAGACATGCATTTCCCCATAGACTAACATTGGTCAGCGTGATATCTGATTTGTCGGATCGCACTCTCACCTAAAATATGCTTGTATGCACCGGCCCTAATATTGGCATACCATTTAACTGTTTTCCTTAAAAAGGGTTGTTCAGGGGCATGTCCTGACAGCCTTGTAAAGCAGATGCACGGAGCTACTCTTCCGCTCAGTATCCTGGTATAATACCACAATCCATCATGTATTTTACACACTATTTAGTTCCTGCTCTGTGGGAAGCGGCCTGGAACTGTGGGAGCAGTCGCCCGTGAAATTTGGAGCCGGAGATGACCTGCAGCAAGAGTCAGAAGGAAAAAGAAGGAAATAGACCGTGACAGCGAGGCATCCAAGATGGCGCCTCCACACCGTATTCCAGCCAGAGAAAGGGCGGCAGAGGTGGCTGAAACCAAACTGGAGGGATTTGCAATGGAAATGTAGGTATCACGATCCATTTTCGTATCTGTGGCAGATCTGGCCTCTCAGATTAAAACTTTTTTTTTTTCCTTTCAGGCCATCAGGGGTTAATTAAAAAAAAAAACACTATGGATGACCATAAAATACCAGACAAGGTAATACTATTAAAAAATGCCTTTATTAAAACATATAGCGGTAGAGATAATAAATTAAAATGTGCACACAACATAGAACATAATAAATATCTACAAAAATTAAAATCAAACAAGCAAATAGACCAATAGAAATTACGATGTATAATTACTATACCAACATGACCCACTGGACCCTTATAAGGTACCTCCTACCAGACCAACAATTTGATTGTGGTCCCATAATATGTATAAAAAATATATATAAAAAAAAATATAAAAAAAATAGAAAAACTGAAAAAATTCCTATAATTGTGCTGAGATAAAGTGCAGAGAGTGTCACATTAGAAAAGAAAAAGACAAATGGTGGTCTCCATATAGGAGCAAATTGCAATGTGATAAAAGCAGGTGAAAATACAAATTAGGGGGGTCTATACCTTTAAGGTCCACCTGGTCTCTATGGTGCGCGCACCTTGACGCGCGCTTTGGAAAGAGTTTCCTTCGTCAGGGGGTTAATGCTGTTTTTCCTCAGTGGCCAGCTTGTATAATTGCATTGCTGCTGGGTCAGCTGATGTGGGTGGTGACCACTCCCACTGTCCTTCAAGAGGTCACCTGGTGCATGAGCTGACTGTCGGTGTTAGAGAACATTCATGTCACGATCCAATTTTGGATTTGTGGCAGATCTGGTTGCCTCAGTTTAAGACCTTTTTTCCTTTCTGGTCATCAGGGGTTAATGCAGTTTTTTCCCCCGGTGGCCGCTGATGTTATTGCATTGCTGCTGGCTCAGCTGATGTTTGTATTGACCACTCCCTCCATCCTTTAAGAGGTCACCTGGGTCATCAGCTGACTGTCGGTGTTAGTTCATTCTTCAGCGACCAAGCCAGGAGTAGGAGCTAGCTGGGAACTGTTGTTCTACAGCTGTGTCCATGTTATCTGGTGTTTCTTCCTGCTGTGCTGTGCCTTGCAGCATTAAGCTAAGTGTGGTTTTTCTTTACCTTGTCTGTTTACCTGTTACTTGTGATATTTATACACTAGTGAAGTCCACCTCCCTTGGGGGGAGAGGGGTCACTGATAGGGCCTGCACAGGAGACAGGAATACGCTGGTGGCTCGGGCATCCTAACCTTCATAGGTACCCCCGAGATAAGGGAAAGCCAGGACCCCGTATAGTGGCAGGGACAGGTGCGGGTTCCAGTACGCCGTCCTGCCCCTTTATTGCCGTAAACGGTGTGACAATTCAACAGTGACCAAGTTGGAGAAAGGAACTCACTGGGTGCAGTTGTGCTTTTGCTGAGTTTGTTTTCCTGGTGACTTATCTCTGCTATTCAGTGCTTTGCAGCAGAAGGAGCTAATTGAAGAATGTTTTGTTTAGCCTGTCTCTTTTGGTGTCTGTCTGTCCTTACCTTTCGTTGGATTAGTGCAGTGGTGGGACCAGTGCTCTCACCTGCCAGTTCCCCAATTTAGGGATAAGAGCAGGGCAAGTGAGGGACTAGGTATCCTGCTTGGTGACGCGGTGAAAGGACCCATATAGGGATGTTAGGGAGATTAGGGTAGAGCCTCAGGGGAGTGCAGGAGGTGTCCATTTCCCCATTGTTATTGTGTCCCTGGTGTTCCCCTGTTTGTTGTGTTGTTTTGTGATCGACCAACCATTTGGTTGTGTCACACTGGGTCAGTCACTCCGTGACAGTAGGACTCCTTTGCATACTCAGAGGGAGATTCGCCCTGCCAGGTAGGTTAGGGTGGCTGACAGAACCCCTCAGAGGACAAACATCAATGTGCCCAAATATACTAATAGAGGAGAAAGATCCAACCCTCAGAGATTAATACTCAGCCATTAATGACTGCAGCTCTGTCCTGGATGTCATTAACAATGCAAGTTGGAGGACTTGAAGGGAACCTGTCACAAGGTTTTCCCATATAAAGAAGGGCCAGCACCTATAAGCCCTATGTGACGGCATTCTGGAATGCTGTCTATATGTCCCCAATGCGTTCTCCATAAAACAAAAAATAGTTTTTATTACACTCGCCTATGAGGCAGTCCGGTCAAATGGGTATTGCTAGTCTTGATCAGGCACCTCCTCTCTTCTTGCTCTGCATGAATGACGCGTTCCACGTTATCCCCACAGTGTCCTCAGCATCGTGCTAATGAGCAGGCGCACTTCTCTGCCTTGTTGACGGCAGAGCAAAGCATTGTAGTGGGCATGAGTGGGGAAAGGCTAAAAAATGTGCACTGCAATACTTTGCTCTGCCCTTAGCAGGGCAGAGAAGTACGCCTTCACAGATCCATCTCAACTATCAGCAGCATCCAGCCAGTCTAATCCCCATTTTTGAGCACTCGTGTTTTATACCTATTTTACATGTTCAGGAACTAATATGGCGCAAGCGACAAGAAAGAATTAAATTAACAATACTCCAGAGAGATAAAGCGGAAGGGTGATTGGCAATACCGGACCCATGGATCTATTTCATAGCATCCCAGATGCAACAGTTTCTTGGTTGGGAAAGGAGAGAGAGCATGTGCAAAAAAGGACGTCTTGTTTTACAAGACAAAAAATGGACCTCAAGCTTACAGCTCTGGCAAAAATTAAGAGACCACCACATCAAAACCCTGTCATGGCCAACCCAATCTCCAGACCTGAACCCCACTGAAAACCTCTGGAATGTAATCAAGAGGATGATGGATAGTCACAAGCCATCAAACAAAGAACTGCTTACATTTTTGTGCCAGAAGCAGCGTGAAAGACTAGTGGAAAGCATGCCAAGATGCATGAAAGCTGTGATTAAAAATCATGGTTATTCCACAAAATATTGATTTCTGAACTCTTCCTGAGTTAAAACATTAGTATTGTTGTTTCTAAATGATTATGAACTTGTTTTCTTTGCATTATTTAAGGTCAGAAAGCACTGGTTTTTTTTTTCAGTTTTGACCATTTCTCCTTTTCAGAAAAAAAATACAAAATTTATTGCTTAGAAATTCAGAGACATGTTGTCAGAAGTTTATAACATAAAAGAACAATTTATATTTTACTCAAAAATATACCTATAAAGAGAAAAATCAGACAAACTGAACATTTTGCAGTGGTCTCTTAATTAATTTTTGCCAGAGCTGCATATGCATTGGAAGCAAACACTTGACTTGTATGATAATCCAACCTTATCATTAAAGTATAAAGTCTGGGACAGGGACAAACAACTACTGAGAATTACTGATTATTTTAAATATAGCCTAATATGACAGAATCCTCAACTAGCGGAATTTATTAAATTGCCAGAATTGGGAGGGTGAGAAGAGAGGGGAATATATACATTATACCATTTGATGTAAAAAAGGGGTGTAAGCTTTGACAAATGTTAACAGGAATTTAATTTACCACCAAATCTCTTTTTCTAATATTTATAATTACGGCATTTATTTCAGACCCAATTCACTTTACCTGATCAAATTATACAAAAGGTTTATTTTCTATTCGCCACGACAGCACCCACTAGAGAGAGGGGATCCGCCCCTAGGAACAGGAAACCTACAGAGAGATAAAAGGGGCGGCCCCCCCTCGCTCCTCAGTTGGTTTCCTGTTCCCAAGGAGGGAACCCTCAGAGAGAATCTCTGCAGCTAAGAAGAGGAAAAGCTCGCCTGGAACACAGCCTGTACGTCTCTGTTGAGCGACAGGGGCCCCAGAGCGAGCATCAGAGACGGGTGTTCCTGTTGGTTCCCCCCTCATCTGGATACATCAGCAGCATGCCGGGATCACAACAGTCTCCCTGTTGGGAGACCGTTGGTTTTTGCTCCACCGCCTAAAGAATCCCCGTCAGCACATCAAGTAAGTGTCGCTATGGAAAGCGCTTACCCTCCGGCCACAGTGGGGCATGAACGGCCGCGGTAGCAGGAGCTTCTCTTCCTCTGCAGCATAGAAGGAAGACGCGCGAGCGCACATGCAGGCGCTGTATGGTCGGCGTACCCGGATGTAAAGAGGAACTTCCGGGTATGCGGGGTCAGCTGAGCGTGCTGGCGTGGACGCCTTGGCGCTCAACAGCGGTGGAGAGGGCCAATAAAGTTGGTCAGGTAAAAAAAAAAAAAAAAAAAAAGGGAGGAGGAAAGATGGGGGCGTGTATCCCTTGTAAGAACGGCTCTATATAAGGCTGAAGACACATGGCACTGTGCGCACCATGTCGTCTCAGGAAGATATTGAGCGCCCACTGGAGGTTGTAATCCTGCCTAGTGGTGATGCTAATAAGAAAATCAGCGGACACTCAAAAATGAGTGATTCCACGGATAAATCAGGGAAAAAATCGTCCCGTTCCAAACCCCAGGCCGACCAGACAACTCTGCAGCCGGTATATATTTTATTTTCCGGATAAGTGTATATATAGCTTCATATCTCTTACAGTAGTCTCCTCTGCTTGTGTCTTTTTTGTAGGCTAAGCGGACGTCAAAATCTAAACATAAGCAGTGTAAGATATGTAATGAGCCCCTACCTGACTCATATATTAAGGAGCTATGTCAACATTGCATTGATAACACTTTACAGAAGGAGAGTTCGGTCAGGATGAATGACATACGTCTCATGATCCGGGAAGAGCTTCAGTCCTTGAGGGGTAGTCCGGCGGTTAATATGGAAAGGAGAAGTAGAAGGACTCTTTCACCTATAGCCGACACATCAGCAGAAAGTGGAGAGGTGGACTCAGACATCTCTCAGAGATTGGATTCCTCGGAGGAGGAAGATTATGTCTGTTTTCCTACAGACAATGTAAATAATTTGGTTAAAGCTGTAAAGGTACCTTCACACATAACGATATTGTTAACGATATTGTTGCTATTTGTGACGTAGCAATGATATCGTTAATGAAATCGTTATGTGTGACAGCGACCAACGATCAGGCCCCTGCTGGGAGATCGTTGGTCGCTGAATAAAGTCCAGAACTTTATTTCGTCGCTGGACTCCTGCTGACATCGCTGGATCGGCGTGTGTGACACCGATCCAGCGATGTCTTCACTGGTAACCAGGGTAAACATCGGGTTACTAAGCGCAGGGCCGCGCTTAGTAACCCGATGTTTACCCTGGTTACCATGCTAAAAGTAAAAAAAACAAACACTAGATACTTACCTACCGCTGTCTGTCCTCCAGCGCTGTGCTCTGCTCTCCTCCTGTACTGGCTGTGAGCCGGAAAGCAGAGAGGTGACGTCACCGCTCTGCTTTCCGGCTCACAGCCAGTACAGGAGGAGTGCAGAGAAGCAGAGCACAGTGCTGGAGGACAGACAGCGGTAGGTAAGTATCTAGTGTTTGTTTTTTTTTACTTTTAGCATGGTAACCAGGGTAAACATCGGGTTACTAAGCGCGGCCCTGCGCTTAGTTACCCGATGTTTACCCTGGTTACCGGCATCGTTTGTCGCTGGAGAGCGGTCTGTGTGACAGCTCTCCAGCGACCAAACAGCGACGCTGCAGCGATCCGGATCGTTGTCGGTATCGCTGCAGCGTCGCTTAATGTGAAGGGGCCTTAAGAGGAACAATGGGGGTGTCAAAGTCTAAAGATCCCCAGACACCACAGGACATCATGTTCGCAGGTTTATCGCAGCAAAAGGGCCAAGTATTCCCTGTGAATCAGGCCATTAAAGACCTTGTTAAAAAAGAATGGGCTAAAGGACAGAAGGGCTTTGTACCGGTATCATGTAAGAGGCGGTACCCCTTTGATGATGAGGACTTGGCAGTTTGGTCTAAAATTCCTAAAGTGGATGCGGCTGTAGCATCAACTTCTCGCCGATCCTCCTTACCCGTAGAGGATGCGGGCTCCTTGCCTGACCCCATGGATAGAAAATCAGACGCTCTGCTTAAAAGGTCATGGGAAGCTTGTGTCACGGCATTTAAACCGGCGATCTCAGCCACGTCCACTAGTAGATCTATGCTGGTCTGGCTGGAGCAGTTGGACCAAAATATTAAGAGTGGTGTATCTAGGGAGAAACTACGTGCCTCTATTCCTTTGATTAAGGGGGCGGCAGCCTTCATTTCTGATGCCTCTATAGACTCTCTCCACTTAGCAGCCAGAACAGCCAGCCTCACTAATACGGCACGGAGCGCTTTATGGTTAAAGAATTGGAAAGGGGATGCCCAGTCCAGGGCTAAATTGTGTACTATACCCTGCCAGGGTGAGTACCTCTTTGGAACGGTCTTAGACGAAATTCTCACTAAGGCAGGTGAAAGGAAGAAGGGGTTCCCTAATCCCTTTATTCCTTCTTACAGAAGGGTGTTCAAGAAGCCACCATTCGGAAGGAAGGGAGGCTTCAGGGACCGATGGAATAACAAAGATTTCAAACAAAGAGGAAATTTGTTCAATAAGCTCCCCTTCAAGCCAGCAGATAAATTCCGCTGATTATATTTCACCGGTGGGAGGAAGACTAAAACAATTTAGTAAGCAGTGGAAAGACATAACGGTTAATCCATGGGCCATTGATTTAATATCTTCAGGCCTCACATTAGACTTTATTAGAAGGCCTCCGGACTCCTTCCTCCTTACCACCTTAAGATCCAGGCCTCAACAAGAGGCACTTGAAACCGAAGTTAAATCCCTCTTACTCAAACAAGTCCTGGTAGAGGTTCCATCTTCCCAGATAGGGAGGGGATTTTACTCTCCCTTATTTCTGATTAGTAAGCCTGATGGCTCTTTCAGAACTATAATTAACTTGAGAAAACTGAACTCCTTTATAAGACCCAAAACATTTAAAATGGAATCCATACGTTCGGCCATAAAAAATCTATTTCCAAACTGTTACATGGTAGTATTGGATCTTAAAGATGCTTATTACCATATTCCTATACACCATTTACATCAGCAATTTCTTCGAGTAGCAGTTTGTATAGAAGGGCAAATTCGTCATCTACAATACCGGGCAATGCCCTTCGGTTTATCTATGGCCCCAAGGGTTTTTACTAAATTGCTAGTGGAAGTAATGTCCTTTTTACGGGTAAAAGATACCTTGGTCATTCCGTATTTGGATGACCTATTGATTGTAGGTAAGAACTCCCTACAGTGTGAGCAGAGGTTACAGGAGGTAGTGTCATCCTTACAAAACCTGGGCTGGCTGGTTAATTGGGAAAAATCTAGACTCCAGCCAGTAACGTGTCAGAAATTCCTTGGGCTCCTTCTAGATTCAGTTGACCAGATTTGCAAGCTTCCTGAGGATAAGAAAACTTCCATATTCGATAAAGTGTCCTTAGCGATCAGAAAGCGTAGTATGTCATTAAGGAATGTCATGTCACTACTAGGTTCTCTAACATCGTGCATTCCTGCGGTCCAGTGGGCGCAGTTCCATACTAGGCATCTACAAAAATTTGTATTGGATGAGGACATTAAAAATAGAGGATGTCTGGATAGAACAGTTTTCCTAACGTCAGAAGTAGTACACTCCCTTATGTGGTGGTTGAATCGAAAAAATCTTTCGAGAGGGGTTCTATGGGTAATCACCCCTTCTAGTATAGTGACCACAGACGCTAGTCCTGAAGGCTGGGGGGCACATTTTCAGGATCAGTGGGTCCAGGGTCTTTGGTCCAGTTCAGAACTTAATAATTCCTCAAATGTCAAAGAGTTGAGGGCTATATACTACTCCCTACTTCACTTTCTTCCTCAGCTCAGCGGCTCTCACACAAGAGTATTCTCCGACAACACAACTGCGGTGGCGTATCTGAACCATCAAGGAGGTACAAGGTCGGACAAACTCAGAGAAGTGGCTTCAGACATCATGGAGTTGGCCGAAGGTCATCTGCTATCCTTGTCAGCAGTGCACATCAGGGGCATAGACAATTTTCATGCCGATTTCCTCAGCCGTCACACTCTTCATCAGGGAGAATGGATGCTGAACAGGAAGATTTTCAGATTAATAACAGCTCGATGGGGTGTTCCTCAAATAGACTTGTTTTCCACAAGAGCCAACCGTCAGGTCAGGAGGTTTGCCTCTCTATGCAGGGAGGACAAGCCGGACATACTCGATGCCCTCCAGGTACCATGGACATTCGACCTGGCCTATGCTTTCCCCCCATGGAATCTATTACCTATAGTAATAAGAAAAATAAGGGAGGAAGGCGCAAGAGTTCTGTTAATAGCCCCATTCTGGCCCAAAAGGCCATGGTTCTCATGGCTGAGGGCGATGTCAGTGTCAGACCCGTGGATTCTGCCTCAGTCCAAGGACTTGCTCTCTCAGGGACCATTCCTTCATCCTCAGGCAAAGGGCATGAACCTGACTGCCTGGAGTTTGAGAGGCAGTTACTAAGTATAAGGGGGTTTTCTAGTGGGTTAATTAACACTCTTATGAAGAGTAGAAAACCTTCAACTACTAGAATTTATGTTAGAATTTGGAGAAAATTTCTTCAATTCCATACTGCACAACTTTCATCTGAAGTTCCTATATTTCCAGTGTTGGAATTTCTACAAAGAGGTTTGGAATTAGGACTCTCCGTAAGCACTCTGAAGGTCCAGGTTTCAGCTTTAGGAGCTTGTTATGGCTGGCAATCAGGCAACACAGCGTGCAGTAATCAGAGCACATACAGAGATCTGGCAATAACCAAAAACAATAGGACGAGCTCTGAGACGTGGAATCTCTGTAGACTGCAGTACCTGATCCATCCTCACACAACTATAAGCAGCAGTGGATTGCGCCTAACACTACCTATGCAACTCGGCACTGCCTGAGGAGCTGACTAGCCTGAAGATAGAAATACAAGCCTGACTTACCTCAGAGAAATACCCCAAAGGAATAGGCAGCCCCCCACATATAATGACTGTTAGCAAGATGAAAAGACAAACGTAGGAATGAAATAGATTCAGCAAAGTGAGGCCCGATATTCTAGACAGAGCGAGGATAGCAAAGAGAACTATGCAGTCTACAAAAAACCCTAAAACGAAAACCACGCAAAGGGGCAAAAAGACCCACCGTGCCGAACTAACAGCACGGCGGTGCAACCCTTTGCTTCTCAGAGCTTCCAGCAAAAGTTAATAGCAAGCTGGACAGAAAAAACAGAAAACAAACTAGAAGCACTTATCTAGCAGAGCAGCAGGCCCAAGGAAAGATGCAGTAGCTCAGATCCAACACTGGAACATTGACAAGGAGCAAGGAAGACAGACTCAGGTGGAGCTAAATAGCAAGGCAGCCAACGAGCTCACCAAAACACCTGAGGGAGGAAGCCCAGAGACTGCAATACCACTTGTGACCACAGAAGTGAACTCAGCCACAGAATTCACAACAGTACCCCCCCCTTGAGGAGGGGTCACCGAACCCTCACCAGAACCCCCAGGCCGACCAGGATGAGCCACATGAAAGGCACGAACAAGATCTGGGGCATGGACATCAGAGGCAAAAACCCAGGAATTATCTTCCTGAGCATAACCCTTCCATTTGACCAGATACTGGAGTTTCCGTCTAGAGACACGAGAATCCAAAATCTTCTCCACAATATACTCCAATTCCCCCTCCACCAAAACAGGGGCAGGAGGCTCCACAGATGGAACCATAGGTGCCACGTATCTCCTCAACAACGACCTATGGAATACATTATGTATGGAAAAGGAGTCTGGGAGGGTCAGACGAAAAGACACCGGATTGAGAATCTCAGAAATCCTATACGGACCAATAAAACGAGGTTTAAATTTAGGAGAGGAAACCTTCATAGGAATATGACGAGAAGATAACCAAACCAGATCCCCAACACGAAGTCGGGGTCCCACACGGCGTCTGCGATTAGCGAAAAGCTGAGCCTTCTCCTGGGACAAGGTCAAATTGTCCACTACCTGAGTCCAGATCTGCTGCAACCTGTCCACCACAGAATCCACACCAGGACAGTCCGAAGACTCAACCTGTCCTGAAGAGAAACGAGGATGGAACCCAGAATTGCAGAAAAATGGAGAGACCAAGGTAGCCGAGCTGGCCCGATTATTAAGGGCGAACTCAGCCAACGGCAAAAATGACACCCAATCATCCTGGTCAGCGGAAACAAAACATCTCAGATATGTTTCCAAGGTCTGATTGGTTCGTTCGGTCTGGCCATTAGTCTGAGGATGGAAGGCCGAGGAGAAAGATAGGTCAATGCCCATCCTACCACAAAAGGCTCGCCAGAACCTCGAGACAAACTGGGAACCTCTGTCAGAAACAATATTCTCAGGAATGCCATGTAAACGAACCACATGCTGGAAGAACAAAGGCACCAAATCAGAGGAGGAAGGCAATTTAACCAAGGGCACCAGATGGACCATTTTAGAAAAGCGATCACAGACCACCCAAATGACCGACATTTTTTGAGAAACGGGAAGGTCAGAAATGAAATCCATCGAAATATGTGTCCAAGGCCTCTTCGGGACCGGCAAGGGCAAAAGCAACCCACTGGCACGTGAACAGCAGGGCTTAGCCCTAGCACAAATTCCACAGGACTGCACAAAAGCACGTACATCCCGTGACAGAGATGGCCACCAGAAGGATCTAGCAACCAACTCCCTGGTACCAAAGATTCCTGGATGACCGGCCAGCACCGAACAATGAAGTTCAGAGATAACTTTACTAGTCCACCTATCAGGGACGAACAGTTTCTCGGCCGGACAACGATCAGGTTTATTAGCCTGAAATTTCTGCAACACTCTCCGCAAATCAGGGGAGATGGCAGACACAATGACTCCTTCCTTGAGGATACTCGCCGGCTCAGATAACCCCGGAGAGTCGGGCACAAAACTCCTAGACAGAGCATCCGCCTTCACATTTTTAGAGCCCGGAAGGTATGAAATCACAAAATCAAAACGAGCAAAAAATAACGACCAACGGGCCTGTCTAGGATTCAAGCGCTTGGCAGACTCAAGATAAGTAAGGTTCTTATGATCAGTCAATACCACCACGCGATGCTTAGCACCCTCAAGCCAATGACGCCACTCCTCGAATGCCCACTTCATGGCCAGCAACTCTCGGTTGCCCACATCATAATTACGCTCAGCAGCAGAAAATTTCCTGGAAAAGAAAGCACATGGTTTGAACACTGAGCAACCAGAACCTCTCTGTGACAAAACCGCCCCTGCACCAATCTCAGAAGCATCAACCTCGACCTGGAACGGAAGAGAAACATCAGGTTGACACAACACAGGGGCACAGCAAAAACGACGCTTCAACTCCTGAAAAGCTTCCACGGCAGCAGAAGACCAATTAACCAAATCAGCACCTTTCTTGGTCAAATCGGTCAATGGTCTGGCAATGCTAGAAAAATTACAGATGAAGCGACGATAAAAATTAGCAAAGCCCAGGAATTTCTGCAGACTTTTTAGAGATGTCGGCTGAGTCCAATCCTGGATGGCCTGAACCTTAACCGGATCCATCTCGATAGTAGAAGGGGAAAAGATGAACCCCAAAAATGAAACTTTCTGCACACCGAAGAGACACTTTGATCCCTTCACGAACAAGGAATTAGCACGCAGTACCTGGAAAACCATTCTGACTTGCTTCACATGAGACTCCCAATCATCTGAGAAGATCAAAATGTCATCCAAGTAAACAATCAAGAATTTATCCAGATACTCACGGAAAATGTCATGCATAAAAGACTGAAAAACAGATGGAGCATTGGCAAGTCCGAACGGCATCACCAGATACTCAAAATGACCCTCGGGCGTATTAAATGCCGTTTTCCATTCATCTCCCTGCCTGATTCTCACCAGATTATACGCACCACGAAGATCAATCTTAGTAAACCAACTAGCCCCCTTAATCCGAGCAAACAAGTCAGAAATCAATGGCAAGGGATACTGAAACTTAACAGTGATCTTATTAAGAAGGCGGTAATCAATACACGGTCTTAGCGAACCATCCTTCTTGGCTACAAAAAAGAACCCTGCTCCCAATGGTGACGACGATGGGCGAATATGTCCCTTCTCCAGGGACTCCTTCACATAACTGCGCATAGCGGTGTGTTCAGGTACGGACAAATTAAATAAACGACCCTTAGGGAATTTACTACCAGGAATCAAATCGATAGCACAATCACAATTCCTATGCGGAGGTAGGGCATCAGACTTGGACTCTTCAAATACATCCTGAAAGTCCGACAAGAACTCTGGGATGTCAGAAGGAATGGATGACGAAATAGACAAAAATGGAACATCACCATGTACTCCCTGACAACCCCAGCTGGTTACCGACATAGAGTTCCAATCCAATACTGGATTATGGGTTTGTAGCCATGGCAACCCCAACACGACCACATCATGCAAATTATGCAGTACCAGAAAGCGAATAACTTCCTGATGTGCAGGAGCCATGCACATGGTCAGCTGGGCCCAGTACTGAGGCTTATTCTTGGCCAAAGGTGTAGCATCAATTCCTCTCAACGGAATGGGACACCGCTAAGGCTCCAAGAAAAATCCACAACGTTTAGCATAATCCAAATCCTTCAGATTCAGGGCAGCGCCTGAATCCACAAACGCCATGACAGAATACGATGACAAAGAGCACATTAAGGTAATGGACAGAAGGAATTTGGACTGTACAGTACCAATAACGGCAGAGCTATCGAACCGCCTAGTGCGTTTAGGACAATTAGAAATAGCATGAGTAGAATCACCACCATAGAAACACAGTCTGTTCAGACGTCTGTGTTCTTGCCGTTCTACTTTAGTCATAGTCCTGTCGCACTGCATAGGCTCAGGTTTACTCTCAGACAATACCGCCAGATGGTGCACAGATTTACGCTCGCGCAAGCGACGACCGATCTGAATGGCCAAGGACATAGACTCATTCAAACCAGCAGGCATAGGAAATCCCACCATTACATCCTTAAGAGCTTCAGAGAGACCCTTTCTGAACAAAGCCGCTAGTGCAGATTCATTCCACAGAGTGAGTACTGACCACTTCCTAAATTTCTGACAATATACTTCTACATCATCCTGACCCTGGCATAAAGCCAGCAGATTTTTCTCAGCCTGATCCACTGAATTAGGCTCATCGTAAAGCAATCCCAGCGCCTGGAAAAATGCATCAACATTACTCAATGCAGAATCTCCTGGTGCAAGAGAAAACGCCCAGTCCTGTGGGTCGCCGCGCAAAAAAGAAATAATAATCAAAACCTGTTGAATAGGATTACCAGAAGAATGAGGTTTCAAGGCCAAAAATAGCTTACAATTATTTCTGAAGCTCAGGAACTTAGTTCTGTCACCAAAAAACAAATCAGGAATCGGAATTCTTGGTTCTAGCATCGATTTCTGATCAATAGTATCTTGAATCTTTTGTACATTTACAACGAGATTATCCATTGAGGAGCACAGAGCCTGAATATCCATGTCCACAGCTGTGTCCTGAAGCACTCTAATGTCTAGGGGAAAAAAATGACTGAAGACAGAGCTAAGAAAAAAAAATGATGTCAGGATTTCTTTTTTCCCTCTATTGGGAATCATTGGAGGGCTCCTTGTACTGTTATGGCTGGCAATCAGGCAACACAGCGTGCAGTAATCAGAGCACATACAGAGATCTGGCAATAACCAAAAACAATAGGACGAGCTCTGAGACGTGGAATCTCTGTAGACTGCAGTACCTGATCCATCCTCACACAACTATAAGCAGCAGTGGATTGCGCCTAACACTACCTATGCAACTCGGCACTGCCTGAGGAGCTGACTAGCCTGAAGATAGAAATACAAGCCTGACTTACCTCAGAGAAATACCCCAAAGGAATAGGCAGCCCCCCACATATAATGACTGTTAGCAAGATGAAAAGACAAACGTAGGAATGAAATAGATTCAGCAAAGTGAGGCCCGATATTCTAGACAGAGCGAGGATAGCAAAGAGAACTATGCAGTCTACAAAAAACCCTAAAACGAAAACCACGCAAAGGGGCAAAAAGACCCACCGTGCCGAACTAACAGCACGGCGGTGCAACCCTTTGCTTCTCAGAGCTTCCAGCAAAAGTTAATAGCAAGCTGGACAGAAAAAACAGAAAACAAACTAGAAGCACTTATCTAGCAGAGCAGCAGGCCCAAGGAAAGATGCAGTAGCTCAGATCCAACACTGGAACATTGACAAGGAGCAAGGAAGACAGACTCAGGTGGAGCTAAATAGCAAGGCAGCCAACGAGCTCACCAAAACACCTGAGGGAGGAAGCCCAGAGACTGCAATACCACTTGTGACCACAGAAGTGAACTCAGCCACAGAATTCACAACAGGAGCTCTTTTTAATTATGATGTTGCGGGTAATAGGTGGATATCCCGATTTATATCTGCCTGTGAGCGTTCAAGACCAATTAGCATACCGCAGGTTCCTCAGTGGGATTTATCCATAGTCCTGGAGGCATTGACACAGCCACCGTTTGAGCCTCTCCATACAGCCTCACTAAAAAATATTTCTTTGAAAACGGTATTGTTAGTGGCATTAGTTTCTGCTAGAAGAGTGAGTGATCTCCATGCATTATCTATAGATCCTCCCTTTTTATCTGTAACATCAGATAGGATAATTTTGACCCTTGTTATCTTCCTAAAGTAGCCACTACTTTTCATAGAGCCCAGGAGATCTTGTTACCTACCTTTTATGAGAACCACTCAACTCCAGAAGAAGTAAAACTTCATACTCTAGATGTAAAAAGGATTGTGCTAGCCTATTTAGAGAGAACCAGGGACTGGAGGAAGAGTAGGGCTCTCTTTGTGTCTTTCCAGGGTAAAACCAAAGGTACCAGAGTGACAAAGAACACATTATCTCGCTGGATCAGAGAGGCCATAATCTTGGCGTATAAAGCTGGAGGTAGAGATCCTCCAATGCATATAGGAGCACACTCTACAAGAGCCTTGTCGACTTCCTGGGCAGAAAGGGCGAATGTGCCAATAGACCTTATATGTAAGGCTGCAACTTGGTCTTCACCTAATACCTTCTATAAACATTATAGATTAGATCTATCTTCTGCTTCTGATCTGACTTTTGGGGTATCGGTCCTTGACTCAGTAAACCCACCCAGTCTATAGTCTCTGAAATTCTCTCTAGTGGGTGCTGTCGTGGCGAATAGAAAATACCGGATTACTCACCGGTAATGCTCTTTTATAGAGCCCACGACAGCACCCTTTCACATCCCTCCCTTTTCTGTATATAGTCGCACGTGGTGCTTCTTTGGTGAGGTGTAAATATTAGAAGAAAGTAGCATAAGGTTGTAAATATGTATATATATATATATATATGGATATACCTGAACCTGTTAACTAAAACCTGGCGGCGGTTCTTCCTATTCTCTGTAAAACAACTGAGGAGCGAGGGGGGGCCGCCCCTTTTATCTCTCTGTAGGTTTCCTGTTCCTAGGGGCGGATCCCCTCTCTCTAGTGGGTGCTGTCGTGGGCTCTATAAAAGAGCATTACCGGTGAGTAATCCGGTATATCTTAGATTTAATAAGCTCAGTCAAAACTACTAGGGGTTTAATTTTTAAAGTTTATCAACAGTTTCTGCATTCTCGTATAAAAGAATTGGTCCAGCCATAAATGAAACTCAGGAAATTCATGCAGTTCTTGTCCACAGCCAAAGAGCATTGGCCTGAACCATGGAACGGGGTTGTGTGAAGTGATCTGCTCATCTCTGCTTAGCTGGTGACTGATTCTTGCTGCCTGTGGATTGGGAGGCACGAGTCTGATAAGATATTCCCTTTAAGAATTTCAAAACAGTCAGAATTCTTGTGACCATCACAAACTTTGGTCACCTTTAGGGAAAGCAACCCCTTCAAGTCGCGGCCCTTTTTCATTTTTGCGTTTTCGTTTTTCGCTCCCCTCCTTCCCTGAGCCATAACTTTTTTATTTTTCCGTCAATATGGTCATGTGAGGGCTTATTTTTTGCGGGACAAGTTGTACTTTTGAAAGACACCATTGGTTTTACCATGTCTTTTACTAGAAAACGGGAAAAAAATTCCAAGTGCGGTGAAATTGCAAAAAAAGTGCAATCCCACACTTGTTTTTTGTTTGGCTTTTTTGCTAGGTTCACTAAATGCTAAAACTAACCTGCCATTATGATTATCTAGGTCATTACGAGTTCATAGACACCTAACATGACTAGGTTATTTTTTATCTAAGTGGTGAAAAAAAATTCCAAACTTTGCTAAAAAAAAAAAAAAAAAAAGTGCCATTTTCCGATACCCGTAGCGTCTCCATTTTTCGTGATCTGGGGTCGGGTGAGGGCTTATTTTTTGCGTGCCGAGCTGATGTTTTTAATGATACCATTTTTGCGCAGATACGTTCTTTTGCTCGCCCGTTATTACATTTTAATGCAATGTCGCGGCGACCAAAAAACGTAATTCTGGCGTTTCGGATTTTTTTCTCGCTACGCCATTTAGCAATCAGGTTAATACTTTTTTTTAATTGATAGATCGGGCGATTCTGAACACGGCGATACCAAATACGTGTAGGTTTGTTTTTTTTTTAATTGTTTTATTTAGGATGGGGCGAAAGGGGGGTGATTTAAACTTTTATATTTTTTTCATATTTTTAAAAACATTTTTTTTTACTTGTGCCATGCTTCAATAGCCTCCATGGGAGGCTAGAAGCTGGCATAGCCTGATCGGCTCTGCTACATAGCAGCGATCATCAGATCGCTGCTATGTAGCAGAAATGCAGGTGTGCTGTGAGCGCCGACCACAGGGGGGCGCTCACAGCAGACCTGCATCAGTAACCATAGAGGTCTCAAGGACCTCTATAGTTACCTTCCTGATGCATCGCCGACCCCCGATCATGTGACGGGGGTCGGCGATGACATCATATCCGGCCGCCCGGCCGGATGCGGTAGTTAAATGCCGCTGTCTGTGTTTGACAGCGGCATTTAACAGGTTAATAGCGGCGGGTGAATAGCGATTTCACCCTCCGCTATTGCGCGCACATGTCAGCTGTACAAAACAGCTGACATGTCGCGACTTTGATGTGGGCTCACCGCCGGAGCCCACATCAAAGGGGGAGACACGATATGAGCAGTACATGTACTGCTCATGTCATGAAGGGGTTAGTTAGGTTGTGCAACTGTTTTATAAAGGACAAAGTGGATCGCGGTCCACACTGAGTCCTTAAACCTAAAGTTGATAAATCTCATTGATCTCTAATGTCTCGTTATTTTACTGACTAAACGTATACCGTAATTGTTTTTTTTGTTCAGTTCTATGAAATGATGCAATTCGCTCCATATCAGAAGTGACATGCAATTACATCGCGGACCCACAGACCACGATCCTATCTGTAACGGCAGCTTTTGCTTTATTTCCTTCCGAGGCAGCAGTGGGAAAATTACTTCTATTTTTTTCTCTTCTTTCTATGTATGAGATTCTTAAATATTATATTTCCAATTTTTGGCCACTTTTGTCAGTATTTTTATCTTTTTCTTGCCTCAATGCTTTGTCACCAATTCATGGTCACATTATGGACAATGAGAAAACTATATTTTAACTGGGGCATTGGTATCATTATTCCCTTCTCCATGCTCCAACAATTTGACCCTGCAGCATGTTTTAATATGCAGGTTTTTTTATATCATATAAAATATTGTAAATTGTAATTGATAGTTCTTACTGCAAATACTTTCTTTGGTAATATTTATTGTATATATACAAACAGGTTTTTTACCTAAATGTAATTTTTTTTCCAATCACATTTACAGAATTTTTATGCTCAAAATATTATTTTATAATTTATTTTATTCACTAAATAAAAGGGAAATCCTCAGTGATCAGCATATGTCAAGTAAATGCAAGTAATCTATGTGCACCGTGTGAAAGGGATTGTTCACTACCTGGACAACCCCTTTTTTTAAAACAAGTCCTCCCCTCTGGGAAATAAAAATAACATATACTCACCTTTCACATTGGTACCATTCCAGCCATGTCAGCGCTGGGTCTCCCAGGGCTTGTGTGACATTGTTAAGCTATGCGAGCCCTGCAGCCAATTGTCGTCCGATATTTGGCTGCTCTGCAACCACTCCCCTTGGATGTATGATGGATGATTAAAGTAGTGAGAGCGCAGCTGCCCAATAGAGAACGCTGATTAGAAATCGCTGGAATGGCACCGATGCAGGCGGTGAGGACCTGTGATTTTATTCTATAAGGGGGACTACTTTATTTCAAAAGGGGTTCTCCAAGTAGCGACTTGCCTTATTGTTTAAATATTTAATAAATAATAAGCTGTTATTTCATAACCACTGAGTTTGCGTCCTCTGAGCCGCAACCTCTTTGTACCTGTTAACACCAGCAGCAGATATGTTTGCAGTATATTGCTTGATTTCTTGCCTGTTTTTTATGTTGAAGATCACTAGAGACGATTGACATGTCAGGATGGTATAACTTTCAGTAAGGACAGAATTAACAAAGTGTGAAAACGTAAAACATACGTCATGCTTTTCTTATGTGAAGGTGGGGAAATACATGACACCTGACCTATTTTTTCCATATCTGGGTTTTCTATTCTGAAATGTCACTCAAGTTCCTTGGTTAATCCATCCATCAGTATATCTCCAAACACATATCACCATGTCAGCCTCTATCATCAATCTCGTAATGATAGAATAGACAAAGAGAAAAAGACTTTGAGGGTTATCAATATGACAGCAGAAATCTATCTCTTGCCTGTGGATTATTTTTCCACAACACAACCACATCAACTGTATAATATGCTTCCAGGCTGCACTTTTTTTTATTCTGAGAATGTTTTTCATATCTAATTTCTTCAAATCTATATACTTTTTATATTTGTTTTTAACACACCATATTATAGGATTATAATGTGTTATTCTTATCTAGAGGATAATTCTAAAAGATCAACCACAATTATTCCATAACATAGACCGATTACTGCTGAACCAGATATAAAGTTCCTTCTGCCCTAGGTCATTAGTGGGCAAATAGCTGTCTGGGAAAAACCCACTCGCATGGGCATGGAGAGCAATGAATACTCATTGATCTTTAATAGCGGGCACAGTAGTAGGAACAGACTTCCTGCAGCGGCCGGGCGATCACGTGTGCCCGCTATTAAAGAGAATGGATATTCACTTTTCTCCACGCCTGTAGGAGTGGAGAGAAGTGAATATTCATTCCATTTAGCAGCCCGGCCGCTGCAGGAAGCCGACAGCTGCAGCTACCAGTGTGCTCACTATTAACCCCATTCCGACATCGGGCGTAATAGTACGTCGATGTCGGACACCCCCTGGTTGGTGTGGGCTCCAATGCTGAGCCCGCACCTTTCCAGGCACATGACAGCTGATATATACAGCTGACGTGCCCGCAACAATATATATACATATATACATCCTTCACTATCAATGTGCCCTTATCTAGTGTTGCTAAAGTTGCATTCATTATCTATAAATATCTAAATGGACATGTGTTTTTCTCCCTACATCCTGTTTAAGTTCCTCTAAACTTTTTAACATCCCCTTTTGGAAAAATTGTGAAATCTTATCTAATAGTATTCTGGGTTAGGTACCGCAGCTTTATAAAAAAAATCACCTAGTGTCTTGTTTGCAAACATTTGTGAAAAATAAAAATTGTCCTTTCTTTTGTATTTATGTCTTTACTGCAAACCTTGTCTTAATCATCTATTGCATAATCTGTGGTCCCTTACATCCCATAGTGACAAGAGGCTGTATAATTTCAACACTTTTTTTTATACTTCTTTTTTGTGTTTCACTTAGAATTAGTTTGTTCGCCAGTTCACAAGTACAGCTAATTGGGCTGCTGATATGTCACTATACATATTTGGATCATGTATAAGATGACAACCGCCAGAGGCAGGTAAGATCACAACCACCAGAGACAAGCAAGACAACAACCACCAGAGACAAGATGACAACCGCCAGAGGCAAGTAAGATGACAACCACCAGAGACAAAACGATAACTGCCAGAGACAAGCAAGACGTTAACCACCAGAGACAAGACAACAACCGCCAGAGGCAAGTAAGATGACAACCACCAGAGACAAGATGACAACCGCCAGAGACAAGCAAGACAACAACCTCCAGAGACAAGATGACAACCACTAGAGGCAAGACAACAACCACCAGAGACAAGGCGGCAACCACCAGAGACAAGCAAAATGACAACCGCCAGAGACAAGACGACAACTGCCAGAGACAAGACAACAACTGCCAGAGACAAGATGACAACCGCCAGAGACAAGACGACAACCTCCAGAGACAAGATGACAACCGCTATAGACAAGAGGACAACCCCCATAGACAACCGCCAGAGATAAGACGACAACCACCAGAGACAAGATGACAACCGCCAGAGGCAAGTAAGGTGACAACCACTGAAGACAATTGAGGCAACAATTGCAACTGTCAGCTGTAACTTGCAACACGCACTGCTATTACACGGGCCAGCTGCCAATCACATTGCTCAGCCAATCAGTAATGTCACCCTTTCAGCCTGTGCTAATGTTGTGCTTTTGTCTTAGCAATTTATATGTAAACCTGCCTGATGAAAGTATGTATATTTTTTGTTAGCCAATAAAGATATCACTCATAGAATACTTTTATCATTTTTGGGCATAAAAGTATTTGCTTTGATATTTCTGGCTGACATGGTACCAAAATATTATTTTTTTTATTTTACATCAAAACATACAAATTAAATATATAACCTCAAGCTCTTCAACGGGGTGTTGGCAGCGTCTCCACTCCTTTACATAATAGAGATGTAATGTTGAAACAGTAAGTCACAAGATTGCATAGCTTATTATATCACCTAAGCAGGAAGATGTAGTCCGTTGTCACTGAGAAGACAGGATTAGAGGATGTTCATAAATGTACATAAACTATCCAGTCAGTTGATCAAGCTTACACGTGAACTGAGAGGTGAGGCAATATGGCACTGTCGTTTTTGGATTCTGTAAACCAAGAGCATGTGTAGTCCTCGCGAGCTGCAGCTGTCAGTAAAACACACTTCCCGTTATGCCCTGATATATTGGTGATGAAGTTTTGTAGCATCCAGTAGATTGGAGAATTTTCTTTCATAAAATGACTGTGCACTTATAAAATCTATAAACCAGTTTGCAAAATAGAAAATATTATTATATGCAAATTGCCTCTTCAAAGAGAAAGAGGACTTGAACTCTAGCGCCACCTATAGGAAGTAGCAATCCTAAAAGTCAGTTTTGACCCTTTAATGAGCCACATGACTTATCATAAAAGGCAGACCAGAATCTCAATTTGCAGACACAGTTTGTTAGGACTGGCGGAACACACCAAGTATAAGGTGAAATAATATTGGTGCGTTCGCAGTCCGGGATCCACCGTGCAGGTGAAAACCTGCTGCTAGTAAATGGCAGCGAACCCTGTAAAGCCACAGGTCCGCAATACCGCACTAAAGAGTGCAAGCAAGGAGTCAGCGAACTCAATCCCAAGACTCAGGGTTGCAGTCCGTACAGACTACTTGCGCACAACATCGCAACTGGGTGTGTTAGGTATAATTAGAGCACCGAAGTGTGAACTGTGCCGTGCTGGCAGATACCACTAAGCACCCGGACGTGGGTTAGGAAGCGCACTACTGGCGCGTGGCGCCGCACTGGTGGTCACAGCTATAGACGCTGATTCGTGTGTAACACGTTGAGTGGTTAGTCGGGCACTAGATAGCAGCCATACTCCTTACGCGAACAGTCATACAATAGGGTAGGGGTATTTAATGAACGACTTGCACTCACAACAAACACACGTATATAATTGTACACTAGCGCATGGCCGTGCGGTCATGCGAAGCTTATATAGCTGCAGCACGTTCAGGACCTTCCAATAAAGGACCAATGGGCAGCTGCCACAGAAGTTAGCACCTTCAGGACCTGCCAGGAGGACCAATGGGAACCGCTGCAGCATCTGAGCATGTGACCCTCGATCTCCAACAGGAGATCTCACCCTGGGCATGCTCAGAAGGGAAAAAGCAGGACTTAGACCCAAAAGCGTCCGCTCGCTGCTGCCCAGCACTGGCTTCAATGGCAAAAGCTGGAAAAGCAACAGCAAGCCTAAGCACAGAGTGAGACTGAGCCAGACGCAGAGTTTCAGGGTGTTGGGGGCTGAGCGTTAATGTTTCTCTTTGTGACATGTCTGGCTTAAAAGCCTCCTTACACTTGCATGCCAGGCATGTCACTCTCCACAAGGAGAAATGTTAATCTTAAATCCGAATATTATAATTAAAATATATACACATAAAGCATTGGCAATAAATTATTACAAAAGCATTATGAATTTTGCTTTGCAAATTTTTTTCTACAAATTGTATTTTGAAATTTCCCACTAGTCAAATCTTAACAAGTTGAACACAGTTTAAAAGTTTTGAAGAACTTTTTTAGCTATTCCACTTTTATACTATGAAAACAATCAAGTATACCAGAAAAGAATAAACATTTTGGTAGACAATACCGGTGTGGGATGTAGAGCATATTTCGGTCTCATTTCATAACATATCTATCTGCACCCAACCAGCTGCTATTATTGTAATCCATAGCCCTGCCTTAACCACGTAAAACTCCAAATATTTCTATTTTGACAATGATTCTTGATATCTGAGCTGTGTGACAGGGGAGAGCACTGAAGGTTTTCGAAGAACCAGTGCTGAAATATTAAGAGCATGAGATCACGATCAACCTCAACTGTCGGACAATAATAGATCAATAGTCATTTTCTGATAAGATGAACTAAAGAAGACAATGGAGTTTGCTTTTTGTGATCAAGCTTTTTCTATGAAGATTTAAAGTTCGGTTTGCATTTAAAGCATCACACGCTAATAATAATATAATAAATAATCTGTCATAATTTAGGTGTCACGATCCATGTTTGGATCTGTGGCAGATCTGGTTTCCTTCAGATTAAAACCTTTTTTCCATTCAGGTCATCGGGGGTTAATGCAGTTTTTCACCGGTGGCCGCTGGTGTAATTGCATTGCAGCTTGTTCTGCTGTTGTGGGTGGTGACCACTCCCACATTCCTTTAAAAGGTCACCTGGTACATCAGCTCACTGTTGGTTATACAGGTCCTTTGGATACCAACCTTGCTGGAATAGGAGCTTGCTGAGTGCTGTTGTTCTACAGCTGAATACTTATTCCTGGTACCTTACTCTGCTGTGTGGTGCATTGCAGCAGAGAAAGCTAAGTGTAGCATTATTGTTTCTTTGTCCCTTTGTTCTTTGTAACGTTCCCAGTGTTGTATTAGTGCAGCAGTGGAACCAATGCTCTCACCTGCCAGTTCCCTACATAGGGATTAGAGCAGGGCAAGTGAGGGACTAGGTATCCTGGTCGGCGACGGGTTGAAAGAACCCGTATAGGGACTGTAGCAAGATCAGGGCACAGCCTCTGGTTAGTGCAGGAGGTGCCCATTCCCCTTCCCTACTGACAGGGCCCACCGTTGTTGAAGTGTCCCCGGTGTACCCTTGTGTGTTTCGTCGTTTTGTGACCGACCACCTGCCAGGTCGTGTCACACCAGGACAGTCACATTGTGACATTAGGCCCCAGAACAGGACAAAAGTACAATTCAACCTTTAAACGCCAAGTAATTTTTCTATCCCACATTCTCTGCTGATTCACTCCTTAATATATCTAAATCCCATTGTGCAGACATAGATTTAAATGTTCTAGCTGCTGGCAGACGCCACTTAGAGGAGCTTACTGTATACTATTTTCTTATTGAGTTCAATGTAGAAATCATATGCAGTAAGCTCCCTCTTTATTACTGAATTCTAAGTCTATGCAGGTGATCCGGAGACCTGGATCAGAAACACAGGACGATGACTGATATAAAGAAATATTAAGAAATTAATCTGCATAGAATTTTTTTGGAATAAAACACAGACCTATTAAATAGAAAGTTGTTAAGTGAAGGATATTGACTATAAAGCCTACTTTGTCACAGAATTTAAGTGTATCAATGTAGAACAATGCATTTTAATGTAGAATAATAAAAGCTAAGTTTTACTGACCTGATAGAGAGGGGGGCATTTCTAGTGGGGCTTCCAGGTATTCTCCATTTTGCTTTGTTTTTTGTACATTTATATCCATTCCCGTATTGAGATCTTACCTTTTTGTTCACTCCCTACCATTGTAAAGAGGTAGACAAATGAGAAGACGCACACAGATAATGCCTAACATAGTGGATACAAGCACACACTGCCATCTGTTGGTCAAAGATGAGAAAGTGAAAGCAGAAAGAATTGCATTAGTAGGAACTCAAGGGAGTAGTGCATGTTCCCTCGGGGAAGGGATTGGAGGAGATACCAGGTCATCTGATAGCTGTGGCACAGTTAGTAATTATAACAGGCCCTGGAGGCTAGTGAAGGGAAGTAGTTTGCACCCGAACTTGTAGCAGGATTGACATGCAATTCGGTGTGCTGGCTTATAGCCGCCATCATGAGAGACCAAATCTGAGTAAAGGAGTCGAGAGACCAGATCCGAGTAAAGAAGCTGAGAAACTAGATCGAAGTAAAGGAGCCAAGAGACCAGATCTGAGTAAAGAATCGAGAGACCAGGTCCAAGTTAAGGAGCTGAGAAACTGGATCTGAGTAAAGGAGCCAAATTAACAAATCTGGGTAAAAAAGTCAAGAGACCAGGTCAGAGTAAAGGAGCTGAGAGACCATATTTGAGTAATGGAGCTGACAGAACAGATCAGAGTAAGGCTGGAGTCACACTAGCTGAGAGAGCTGAGCTGAGTGAGCAGATTCAGAGAAGAGAGAGCGATGACTAGGCCACAGAGGAGAAACACTCATGTGAGCTGTCACTTCCAGTGTAGATATACAGTACAAAAGTGAGGACCGAGGCTGTGCTTCTAGGAATGAAGGTGGCCAGTGTGGCCAGTGTACTGAGTAACTTACCAATCTGGGACTTGCGGCCTAGCGGGTAGTATTGTTGATTCCCATTAGGGACTGTGTGACATTTTCTGTTGCCTATTGAGTGACGATGGTGATGGGCCCAAGTGGTGACAGTGACACCCTTTAGGATGGGGGTATTAGGCCTAAGACATCACTGATAATAATAGTTACTTAATGGTAATAATAGAACAATAGAGTGTAAATAGCATTGAGTCAATATTCTGTTCATCTGAATTACTGCATTCTTCTTGTAACAAAACTTGTTTCATTTTCATTGTTTGCACTATCCCCTGATATTGTGCCCCTATGTGATTGTGATAATTGAATAAATAGTTGTTGGTTTAACCCCTTTCTGATGTCAGACGGGATAGTACGTCTGACATCAGAAGCGCTGCTTTGAGCTGGGCTCCTGCGGTGAGCCCACCTCCAAGCTATGACAAGTCAGCTGTTTTCAGCATCTGACATGTGCCCACAATAGGCTCGGGCAGAATCGCGATCTGCCTGCGCCTATTAACTGGTTAAACGCATTTAACGCATGCTTTCGGCCATCGGGCTGGAAATACGCGCACTGTTGACCCCTGTCACGTGTTCGGGGGTCAGTGGTGCATCGGCATGACAACCAGAGGTCTTCTTGAGACCTCTATGGTTGTTGATGCCAGATTGCTATTTATGCCCAACCTGTGGGCGGTGCTCATAGCAATGCTATAATTCTACTACATAGAGGCGATCTGAGCATCACCTCTATGTAGCAGAGCCAATCGAGTTGTGGCAGCTTCTAGTCTCCCATGGAGGTTATTGAAACATGTCAAAAGTAAAAAAAGAAATGTGATTAAAAATATGAAAAAATAAAAAAATATAAAAGTTTAAATCACCTCTCTTTCACCCCATTCAAAATAAAACAATAAAAATACAATCAAACATACACATAGTTGGTATCGCCGTGTTAAGAATCGCCCAATCTATCAAATAAAAAAAGGATTAACCTGATCGCTTATCGGCGTAGTGAGAGAAAAAAATTCAAAATGCCAGAATTATGTTTTTGTGGTCGCCGCGACATTGCATTAAAATGCAATAATGGGAGATCAAAAGATCATATCTGCACAAAAGTGGTATCACTAAAAACGGCATCTTGGCACACAAAAAAATAAGTCCTCACCCAACCCCGGATTACGAAAAATGGAGATGCTACGGGTCTCGGAAAATTGCGCAATTTTTTTTTTAAGCAAACTTTGGAATTTTTTTAAACCACTTAGATAAAAAAGAACCTAGACATGTTGGTGTCTATGAACTTGTAATGCCCCGGAGAATCATAATGGCAGTCAGTTTTAGCATTTAGTGAACCTAGCAACAAAAAAAAAAACAAGTGTGGGATTGAACTTTTTTTGCAATTTCACCTCACTTGGAAGTTTTCTCTCGTTTTCGAGTACACGACATGCTAAAACCAATGGTATCATTCAAAAGTACAACTCATCCTACAAAAAATAAGCCATATTGACTGAAAAATAAAAAGTTATGGCTCTGGGAAGGAGGGGAGCAAAAAACAAAAACGAAAAAAGCTCCGGTCATGAAGGGGTTAAGTACCACTGTCTCATCAGTGTCTGCTCGGTTTCATCAGCATACCAGATAACACCATATTGACTCCAATTTTCTCAAAATTGCATCAAGCAGTGAGTGATACATACTGTAGCTGGTATCGGGGTCCCTGCCCCTGTATCATGCTGCCTTTAGATGGGGCAGCAAAAACCTTGTGACAGATTCCCTTTAAGCTTTGATTGTTCCATATTTAATGTTTAAGCAAAACTTAAAAAACATATATATTTGATGAGAAGGAAACACTTCCTCAATTGTAGACCTTTTCTGAATAAATATCAAGTTTGACCTGCAACTTTGTGCAAATTTGCAATTTTGTCCACTGTGTATTTGAGTTTGACATCCCTTATCTATATGAAGTCTGTTTATCCAATCCACAAAGCACAAACAAAGTCAAACATTTAACATTACTGCTCTAAAATGCCAGACCCCATGAAATATACATCATCCAATCCTGTGTACACTTTAGAGACTTAATCAAAAATAGAAAAAAAGCTTTGCATTTAACCTCTGCATTCATCACCTCGCGTCATGTCTTTCATGAAGCCATGACCAACTTTGGTCAATAGACAGCTCCCAGTGTAACAGAACTTCAGGTTCACTGGAGATTTTTTTGCTCTTCTGCCTGTTAAGCATTGAAGAGCTGGCCTTCCAAGCTGGCAGCTTTCCCTGGCAAATGAGTTGAGAGCGATGTACAAGATGGTCCGGCGGTTGCTGCAGTTTAGCCTACAGGGTCTTTCCTTGATGCGTCTACAGAGCGAGAAAAAAAAATGCTCATTTCAAAGAGAAAGTGTGTAATAAATTCTCTCTGGTGTGCTGCCAAGCATCAGATCTCATCTCTCCTCTGCATAGTATTTATAACTTCACTGATAAAGTGCTTCAGTGTCTGACAATAAAATGTATGACTTGCAAACACGATTTACAATTTTATACAAAACCAAAGTGGAAAAAAAAAGCAAATGCAATCTGTGTGTTGAATATATATTGTGTGTACTGACAGATTGTAGATATATGGGATAATGTCCACCCAGTACTGTAAATTCTCCGAAAATTAAAATTCGACACAGAGTTCCATGGCCAAATAACATTACAAGGCTGCACAAATCATATTATTTAAAGCCGATCTGTCTCCAGATTTCACAACACAAACTCAAAGCAGTATAATATATGTAGCCTTCTTCACTACTGATGGGCGAACCCGGCGATGTTCGGGTCTGACGGGTCATGCCATCATTTAAAAAAGTTTGGTTTTGGACCAAAACAGTACCCGAACTCAAACCTGAACACAGACCCCATTCAGATGAATAGGGGGGGGGGGGGGGGTTGGAACAGCCATTGTTTACCACGTTGTCATCTGCGTGTCAGTGCTACAAACACGGGCTCTGATAAGCGATAAGATCCCATGCTGTCAGATCACAGGCATTGACTGATGATAGTATGCATCAGCCAGCACATGTGCTATAAATAAATAAATTTAAGAAAAAATGATGTGGGATTTCTTCTATTTTTGATAACCAGTGCAGGCAAATCTGACAGGTGCAGGCTGCAGCCCTCAGCTGTCAGCCTTATCGTGGCTGGTTATCAAGAATAGAGGGTTCCCATGCATTTTTTTTTAAATTATTATTGTGACTACCAACCTAACTAAAGCAGACACCTGGGGTCTGGTATTCTTAGGCTGGGAAGGGGCTATGGATATTGGTCCTACCCAGCCTCAAAATAGCAGCCTGCAGTCGCCCCAGTTTGCAGCCGCTCTGTGATCTCCTGATCTACATGTCTCACACTGGTAATGCTCACTTTAATTTATAATAAGTTCTAGTGGCAGATCCTCAGGGAGATCTATGTCCAGCCCATAGACGTAAGTAGCTTATTTGCATAGAAAAAGTTTATTTCTCTGGAGCAAGTTGTCAGATCACTGATATCAAGGTATTACTTTTTTCAACTTTCTATGACCTACAAGCCCATATAGATGGCTTAGGAGTAGTGTTGAGCGATACCGTCCGATACTTGAAAGTATCGGTATCGGATAGTATCGGCCGATACCCGAAAAGTATCGGATATCGCCGATACCGATATCCGATACCAATACAAGTCAATGGGACACCAAGTATCGGAAGGTATCCTGATGGTTCCCAGGGTCTGAAGGAGAGGAAACTCTCCTTCAGGCCCTGGGATCCATATTAATGTGTAAAATAAAGAATTAAAATAAAAAATATTGATATATTCACCTCTCCGGCGGCCCCTGGACATCACCGCGGGTAACCGGCAGGCTTCTTTGTTTAAAGGGACTCTGTCACCTGAATTTGGAGGGAACAATCTTCAGCCATGGAGGCGGGGTTTTGGGGTTTTTGATTCACCCTTTCCTTACCTGTTGGCTGCATGCTGGCTGCAATATTGGATTGAAGTTCGTTCTCTGTCCTCCATAGTACATGCCTGCACAAGGCAATCTAGAATGAGTTTAGTGCCTGAGAATGACGTCGCGGCTTGTGATTGGTCGCGTGGCAGTCACATGAGCGGCACGCGACCAATCAGAAGCCGCGACGTCATTCTCAGGTCCTAAACGCGCTCATTTTAAACAAAGAAGCCTGCCGGTTACCAGCGGTGATGTCCAGGGGCCGCCGGAGAGGTGAATATATCAATATTTTTTATTTTAATTCTTTATTTTACACATCACTATGGATCCGATACTGATTCCTGATACCACAAAAGTATCGGAACTCGGTATCGGAATTCCGATACCGCAAGTATCGGCCGATACCCGATACTTGCGGTATCGGAATGCTCAACACTACTTAGGAGGGTTGATCCTACTGACAGATTTCCCTTAACCCTTTTCTGTCATCGGATGCAATAGTACGTCCAATGGCAGAACCCCCGCTTTAATGCGGGCTCTGGCGGTGACTCCGCATCAAAGCTGGAACATGTCAGCTGTTTTGAACAGCTGACGTGTGTCCGCAATAGGCGCTGGTGGAATCGCGATCACCACCGCCCACTAATTAGTGAAAAGCTGCTGCCAAACTTTGACAGCGCCATTTTTTTTCAAAACTCGTCGGCAAAAACTTGATGTGTGAAAGCAGCCAGATATATGGATAGATACATCTATATATCTATAAATATATCTATAGATTGATATATCCATAGATATATAATAGAAAGGCCGATGTTTCTAAGGCTACTTTCACACTTGCGTTTTTAGCAATCCGTCGCAATCCGTCGTTTTGGGAAAAAAACAGATCCTGCAAATGTGCTCGCAGGAAGCGTTTTTTACCCATAGACTTGAATTATCGACGGATTGCGACGGATGGCCACACGCCGCTTCAATCGTTCAACGGATCCGTCAACAGCATGAAAAAACGTTCAAGTAAACTTTTTTTGTCCATCGTGTCCGCCATTTTCTACTGCGTATGCGCGGCTGAAACTCCTCCCCAGACTACAGAATGGGCAGCTGATGCGTTGAAAAACTGCATCTGCTGCCCACGTCGTACACAAATTTCACAACGTATGTCGGTAAGTCGGCCCAAAACACAGCGACGGACCCATACCGATGAAAGTGTGAAAGATTCCTTAATGAGCGTTGAATTAAAAAAAAAACGGCGTGGGCTCCCGCGCAATTTTCTACGCCAGAGGGGGAAAGCCGACGGCCAGGGGACAATATTTGTAGCCTGCTATGAATATCAGCCGGCAGCTGTCTGCATAGCCTTTACTGGCTTTTAAAATAGTGGGACCCCCCAAAAAATGACATGGGGGTCCCCCTATATTTTATAGCCAGAAATGCTAAGCAGAGAGCTGCGGGCTGATATTCATAGCCTAGAGAGGGGGCCATGGAGATTGCCCCCCCCCCGGCTACAAATACCAGTCCGCAGCCGCCCCAGAAATGGCGCATCTGTAAGATGCGCCAATTCCAGCACTTAGCCCCTCTCTTCCCACTCCCGTGTAGCGGTGGGATATGGGGTAATAAGGGGTTAATGACACCTTGCTATTGTAAGGTGACATTAAGCCGGGTTAATAACAGAGAGGCATGAATAAGACGCCTATCCGTTATTAATCCAATAGTAATAAAGGGTTAATAAAACACACACATTAGGAAAAAAGTATTTTAATATTCTTCATTTAACCATACTTACCATACTTCAGCGCCTGCAAAAAACGTAAAATAATAAACCGTATAATACCTGTCCACCATAGTCCAATTAATAACGAGTGTCCCACAACGATCTCCCCTATAGAACAGTGAGATCGGGTGATGTCACTGCTCTATAGGACCCTCAGTGACACACTGACAGGAGACAATGGCTCCTGAAGTGCATCACTGAGAGGTTACCTTAGGACAAAGTCTCACTTTATAGCAATTGCTGCGTGGGAAAATTTCTCACACAGCAATGCCAAAAGTGAGACTAGGGACTATTTTTTTACAGCGGTGGAGGAATACAGTGCGGAAGGATACCTTCCTCCCGTCATTGTATTCCTGGAGCCCCTAGAGAGCGGTCGCATCAACTGATGCTGCCGTTCTCCACGGGAGATCGTCGTGGGACACTCGTGGATTTCTGCGGATCAGGGAGAATATTGGTTGTTTGTTATTTTTTACAGGTGAAACTGGCTTCGGGGAACAAAGTGACAAGTGATGGTGCGTATGTACTCTATGTTATATGTACTGTATGTCTGTATTGTATGTAAAGTATGAATGTAATGTATGTAGTATGTATGTTGCATGTATGTTTTTGTTTTTTTTTACATTCAACACATTAGCCGGATGATGGGACTACTACTGTCCCATCATTGGCTAGTGTGTCAATCACTGTCACTTTTACAGGCATCGTCCGATAGGACTTGTAGTCCCATCGGACGATGCCTGCACAGACCCGCGGCAGCCCGCACAGAGCCCCGGCAGCCCGCACAGAGCCCCGGCAAGCCTGCACATAGCCCCAGCAGGCCGCACAAAGCCCCGGCAAGCCCGCACAGAGCCCCGGCAAGCCGAACAGAGCCCCAGCAGCCCGCACAGAGCCCCGGCAAGCCCTCATAGAGCCCCGGCAGCCCGCACAGAGCCCCGGCAATCCTGCACAGAGCCCCGGCAGGCCGCACAGAGCCCCGGCAGGCCACACAGAGCCCCAGCAGGCCTGCACAGAGCCCCGGCAGGCTGCACAGAGCCCCGGCAGGCACGCACAGAGCCCCGGCAGGCCGCACAGAGCCCCGGCAGGCACGCACAGAGCCCCGGCAGCCCGCACAGAGCCCCTGCAGGCACGCACAGAGCCCCGGCAGGCCGCACAGAGCCCCTGCAGGCCCGCACAGAGCCCTGGCAGCCCACACAGAGCCCCTGCAGGCACGCACAGAGCCCCGGCAGGCACGCACAGACCACCGGCAGCCAGCACAGACCCCCGAGATGCCCGTACAGATCCCCAGCAGGCCCGCACAGACACCGCCCGCACACACAGACACGCACAGTCTCTGCCCACACACCGCCCACACTTTTCCCCCTCTGGAAAAGGATGTTGAAGCACAGAAAGGGCTTATTTACATTCCGATATTTATGTCCCATTGACTTGCATTGGTATCGGGTATCAGTATCGGCGATATCTGATATTTTTGGGATATCTGCCGATCCAATCCGATACCGATACTTCTTGATATCGGAAAGTATCGCTCAACACTACTTCTGACATCCAATTTCTCCTGTTACCCTTGGAAAAATACAAAACCGGGGGCTCAAAATAATTTTGTGGCTATGTTATAAACTGTAGTGAAACACTTGGGGGTTTAAAGTTTTCACAGCACATCTAGATAAGTTCCTTGGGGGTCTAGTTTCCAATATGGGGTCACTTGTGGGGGGTTTCTACTGTTTAGGTACATCAGGGGCTCTGCAAATGCAATGTGACGCCTGCAGACCAATCCATCTAAGTCTGCATTCCAAACGGCGCTCCTTCCTTTCTGAGCTCTGCCATGCCCCCAAATGGAAGTTCCCCCCACATATGGGGTATCAGCGTACTCAGAACAAATTGGACAAGAACTTTTGGGGTCCAATTTCTCCTGTTACTCTTGGGAAAATACAAAACCGGGGGCTAAAAAATAATTTGTGTGTAAAAAAAAAAAAAGTTCTCACAACACATCTCGACAAGTTCCTTGGTGGGTCTAGTTTCCAATATAAGGTCACTTGTGGGGGGTTTCTACTGTTTAGGTACATCATGGGCTCTGCAAACGCAATGTGACACCTGCAGACCAATCCATCTAAATCTGCATTCCAAACGGAACTCCTTCCCTTCCTAGCTCTGCCATGCACCCAAACAGTGGTTCCCCCCACATATGGGGTATCAGCGTACTCGGGACAAGTTGGACAACAATTGGGAAAATACAAAACTGGGGGCTAAAAAATAATTTTTGTGGAAAAAAAAGATTTTTTATTTTCACGGCTCTGCGTTATAAACTGTTGTGAAACACTTGGAGGTTCAAAGTTTTCACAGCACATCTAGATAAGTTCCTTAGGGGGCTTCTTTCTAAAATGGTGTCACTTGTGAGGGGTTTCAATGTTTAGGCACATCAGGGGCTCTCCAAACCCGACATGGTGTCCTATCTTAATTCCAGTCAATTTTGCATTGAAAAGTCAAACGGCGCTCCTTCCCTTCCGAGCACTACCATGCACCCAAACAGTGGTTTACCCCCACATATGGGGTATCAGCGTACTCAGGACAAATTTTACAACAACTTTTGGGGCCCAATTTCTTCTGTTACCCTTGGGAAAATAAATAATTAGGGGCAAAAAGATCATTTTTGTGAAACAATAAGATTTTTTATTTTTAGGGCTCTACATTCTACACTTCTGTGAAGCACTTGGTGGGTCAAAGTGCTCACCACACATCTAGATAAGTTCCTTGGGGGGTCTACTTTCCAAAATGGTGTCACTTGTGGGGGTTTAAATGTTTAGGCATATCAGGGGCTCTCCAAACGTGACATAGCGTCCCATCTCAATTCCAGTCAATTTTGCACTGAAAAGTCAAATGGCGCTCCTTCCCTTCCAAGCTCTGCCATGCGCCCAAACAGTGGTTTACCCTCACATATGGGGTATCAGCGTACTCAGTAAAAATTTTACAACTTTTGGGGTCCAATTTCTTCTGTTACCCTTGGGAAAATAAAAAATTGGGGGCGAAAAGATCATTATGAAAAAATATGATTTTTTATTTTTATGGCTCTACATTATAAACTTCTGCGAAGCACTTGTTGGGGTATCAGCGTACTCAGGACAAATTTTACAACAACATTTGGGGTCCAATTTCTCCTGTTAATCTTGGTAAAATAAAACAAATTGGAACTGAATTAAATTTTTTGTGAAAAAAAAGTTAAATGTTCCTTTTTTTTTAGTGGATGCTTTCCTGAAACGGAAAGTACTTGCAAGCAGCATAATACAAAGAATAGCAGGTTTACCCAGAATCCTTTGCAGTAGGCGGAGCTATGCAAATCATCTCTTTCCACCCCAGTCTAATCCACAGCGCTTGGAACTGCCAAGCGTGCAATGCTGCGGATTAGTTTCTAAATTTACACAGCCAACCAATTCCTACCTGTGGAAAGCATCCACTATGTATTTCCTTTAAGTAGAGGGCTTTTCGGTCTCTTTCGTCCCGCTACATTTAGCCCAACTTGGGTCTCTCCCTAAGGTGGCTAGCATATATGTATAGCTTGCTCACCGAGCCCCACTCCATACAGCCAACCAATTCCAGCCATGTGCTGATGAGGACCTAAAGCCCAAAACACGTGCCCACAGGTAGGAATTGGTTGGCTGTGTAAATTTAGAAACTAATCCGCAGCATTGCACGCTTGGCAGTTCCATGCGCTGTGGATTAGACTGGGGTGGAAAGAGATGATTTGCATAGCTCCGCCTACTGCAAAGGATTCTGGGTAAACCTGCTATTCTTTGTATTATGCTGCTTGCAAGTACTTTCCGTTTCAGGAAAGCATCCACTATGTATTTCCTTTAAGTAGAGGGCTTTTCGATCTCTTTCGTCCCGCTACATTTAGCCCAACTTGGGTCTCTCCCTAAGGTGGCTAGCATATATGTATCCCTTTTTTTTAAACATTCCAAAAATTCCTGTGAAACACCTGAAGGGTTAATAAACTTCTTGAATGTGATTTTGAGCAACTTGAGATGTGCAGATTTTAGAATGTAGTCACACTTGGGTTTTTTCTAACATATAAACCCCTCAAAGTGACTTCAAATATGATGTGGTCCCTAAAAAAAATGGTGTTGTAGAAATGAGAAATTGCTGGTCAACTTTTAACTAAAAATGAGCGGTGTTCAAGTCGAACTGTTCGTCAATCTCAAATTCGAGCTGTTTTGGGCGGTGTTCGAGTCGTTCGACGAACCAGAACAATTTGCTTAAAATTCGGCTGTTCGAGTTTCTGCTCGATAACTGTTCGTTCAGCAAAAGCCTAACTTGATTTGCACATTAAAACTGTTTATCATTATTAATAGACTGTTTCAGTGTATAGTGGGTGGGGGGGCGGGGGATACATCTGTGCTGAAATAATGCCGATCTCCATTTTTTTTTCTTTCCCGCATTTACAGTGGGGCGGTGCAGTCTCTCAGCCTATCAGCACTACGCACACACACACACACAGCAATGTGCATGTGATGCACACAAGCAAGGGCATGTGTCATTGGCTGTGTATGTCACATGTCCTTGCCCTATAAGAACCAGCCATTTGCCCCGTCACCACCATTTCCTCACTGCTGCAGCTTAGTGTTAGACGCACCGCTGCTGCTGTGGCCGCTATACAGACAAAGAGTGTTTTTTTGGAGCGAATTGTCAGAGAGATAGGTTTAGGGAGTCGGGAAGAGTCGGGTCTAATTGTAATATCAGCCCTTTTCAGGGTAGGTTACAGCAGTTCATAGCACTGTTTGCCAGGCAGGTCTGTGCCAGTGCTGTGCCACTGCATCTAATCCAGTTATTAGTTTAGGGCCTAGGAGCAGTGTCTGCACGTCAGCAGAGTAGCCCGCCTGTGAAACAAACTATACCGCCTGTGTATATCTATTTTCACTGCATCTAATCCAGTTATTAGTTTTGGGCCTAGGAGCAGTGTCTGCATGTCAGTAGAGTAGAGAAATAGCAATTTGGATCCTGATAAAACTTAACCTTTAATATTTGATAGGTAATTAAAAACCTGAAGCCATACAAATATGCAAAAAATGCACCACTAAAAAGGAAAAGGGAGGGGGAAACCTAGTGAGGTGTGCCCTATAAACCATACACAGAAGGAGAAGACATACACAACAGACAAATATAGAGAATAAAATGACAGTACTATTAACCCTGCTGGAAAAATATCTCTACACAGGAGGATGATATAAATTTGTACCGTACAAACGTACCTTTTAAAGGTGAGCAAGGTATAGCCCGCAGTGTTATATAAGGAGACTTTATACCAATTGTACTTGTACTGGTGTGGAAACCAAGGTATATTGTTATGCTATATACGAAATGTACAAACTAAGGCTTTATGGTAGAAGCCAAACCAAGTGCCAAACCATGCAAAATGAAATACTGATATCTGTCTGAGACAAGAGTTGCAGCCTTACTCTGTAACAAGGAATGCCCCCTATGTTTCACATCAGTGTCTCATTGACATAGATACCACTTAAGCAGAGCATGGTCCGCAGAGTTATATTAGGAGGCTTTGTTTACCAATTGTACATGTACATATACATAAACCAAGGTGTCCTATCATTCCCTTTTAGTGACTGTCAAATGTAGCAGCTTATAAGCAAGGGACTTCCAATGCCGTAAATAAACATTACCCCAATGCAAACGCAAAACACACATTAATCCGGAACCATGCTGTCTCATTAATTATTCATGAGCGTTCCTTTGTGGTTGATTTGCGGGTATTTTTTCAAATATATGTAAGTTCATTTATGTGCCGGCCAATTTAGGAACAGCATATATGAGGAAAAGAGAAACCCACAGGTGTGGGTGGATCTCACCGCAGGTAGGAGAGGTATTGTTTTGCCTGTAATCTCTCGTGAGCGGTGAGACAAAAACAAGGAAGCCCCAGCTTAGCGTCTCCCAATGCGTTTCATCGTGATAGAATCATCAGGGGAGTTTGATGAGTTGCATCCGCCGCTCTTACCGGTCTCCCCCGTTCTGTGTTATTTCAAGGTTTGGAACCGTGGCACGTCAGGGAGGCTCCGCCCCCAGCGTGTGACGCATCCTAGGGTTCAAAGAACTACTACCGGTATCATTTGGAGCGCACATTCGGGTAATGGAGCGCACGTATCCCAGGGAGGTGGAACACAAGCGTTTACCTATACTGGGACCCAGCGCTCAACGGACTATTAGCTTGATTACTCCAATACCTCAGTTTTGGGGGATTTTACATGTGCTGGTGAGTATCAAACCAGCACCTGCAAGCCCCAAATTGTGCAGCGCACATATTTATGAATGAATAACAGGCATTCTTTTGTGAGCTGGACATTGTAAACAAGACGGGCACCATTTGAATGCGCTCCATCCTGTACCCATATAGCATGATTCAGGTTGAACCCCACATCTGATTGTGACACTTACAGAGGCAGTCAGTGATACCAGGTACGGTATATTATTATTGGGTACAGGTCTGGATATAGATCAGAGACATTGAGAGAGGAGTGGTCATTCTCATAACCCATAGGAAGAAAAATAATGATTAAAAAAGTAAAAAAAATACTACAATTATATCTTCCAAAAGGCCTGTGCCTGGGACACCACAGTATAAAAAAAGAGAAAAGAAGAACGGATATAAGGAAATGAAGGAAGGGGGATTTGTTAGGGAACAAAAAGCCTATTTAACCCTATGTGTATAATGGCCTATTCTATCTATACCCTGCCTATTGTGGAGGTTGGCACCCTAGAGAGAAACCTGCGCATATGGCGCCCCCACTCGGCGGTGGCTGTCCCAAACTATATGTCCCTGTTACTCCCTAAAAAAAGGGAAGGACAGATATAGGATAGTATAGTAAATAATTTAGCCGAAGATATATCTCAGATGGTTCAAAATGTGTGTCATACCTAAAAACTGTTCCCTGCCTGACGCGGGGGTTGGCACCCTAAATTCCTGCACAGAAGGCGCCCCCACTCCACGACGGCTGTCCCTAAAAAAACTGTGCCCTAGGGATACATATGTCAAAAAATATATAAGGAACAAGAGGTGATATGGCTAAAAAAAGCAGCTATAGGGCTGTAGCTCATTCATGCCCAAGGGTTGGACTGTCCTGAGGGTGAAGATCCATCTGCTCTCTTTCTGCAGGATCAGTTTGTCCCAATCCCCTCCTCTTTCCGGTGGTGATATTTTATCTATCCCCACAAAAAGGATTTTTTTGGCGTTACCCTGATGAAAACGGTTCATGTGGGTTGCCACAGGGGTTTCCCTTTTATTAGCAATGTCGCGGAGATGCTCTCCAATTCTTTTTCGGAATTCTCTTTTGGTCTTGCCAACGTATTCCAACCCACATTCGCAGGTGGCTTTATATATGACCCCTTTTGTACGCCAGTTGATAAAATGTCGAATAGAGTAGGTAGTGCCCGTGACATTGCTGTGGAAGACTTTTGTAGATGTAATTGCGGCACAAGCCTTGCACCCCCCACATTTGTAACAACCTTTCGTTTGATTCATCAGGGTAGGCCTACTTTCCGGCTGATAATGGCTGTGAACTTATCTATCAGATAATGACCTGCCTTTTTTGTAGGTAATTTGAGGATAAGTCGAGATGTGTTTCTTAATGTCTCTATCCATCTGGAGTATGGGCCAATGCTTGAGTAAGATGTTTCTTATGTTATCGGCCCCATTCGAGAACCTAGTGATGAACCGAATTATGTTATCCCCATCAGGTTTGTCGTTTGGTATCAATAGTTGTCTTCATTCTTTTTGGACAGACTCTTTGTAGGCCTTTTTCAGAATCCCTTCCGGATAGCCCCTCTCTAAAAATCTATTCCTGAGGTCATCTACTTGTTCGTGGAAGGAATCCATATCGGAGCAATTCCTCCGTATTCTCAGATATTGCCCCTAAGGGATGCCTCTTTTTAAAGGGACGGGATGATTGCTTTCCCATCTGAGAAGAGAGTTTGTAGCTGTCTCTTTTCTGTGAGTCTTAGTTTTTATCTCGCCATCTGTCTTCCTTTCAATACAAATGTCCAAGAAAGCTAGCTTTGTTGGACTGGTCTCATAGGTAAAGTGTAGACCTACATTGTTGATGTTGAGGCCCTCAACAAAGCTACCAAAATCTGCAGCATCACCTCGCCAAATTACCAAAACATCATCGATGTACCTTAACCACAGAACTATCCTCTCGTCTGGGCGGTACATCGAATCATTAAAGACCACTGTTTCCTCCCACCAGCCCAGGAGCAAGTTGGCATACGAGGGCGCACAAGGGCTGCCCATCGCGGTGCCCCTGAGCTGGTGGAAGTACTTGCGGTCAAAAAGAAACACATTTCTGGTCAAACAAAATTCCAGGGCTTCTAAAACAAAATTGTTATGTTTTTCAAATTGAATGCCTCTGGTGCTTAGATAGTGGTTCACAGCCATAAGACCCTTATCATGAGTAATGGATGAGTATAGTGCCTCTACATCTATACTTCCAGGTATCATGTCAGGGTCTAAGTAAATGCCGTCCAATTTGCCCAAAAGGTCTGTGGTGTCCCGTACAAAGGAATTCAAGGAACCAACAAAAGGTTTTAAAATTTTGTCTATGTATATACCAAATTTTTAAGTTAGGCTGTTGTTGCCTGAGACTATAGGTCTCCCTTTCAAGGGATTGGTTACCTTGTGAATTTTGGGAAGACAATAAAAGGTTGGAACCACTGGGTTATTGGGTAACAAAAAATCTCTCTCGTCTCTACCTATCACTCCATCACTGTACCCTGTTTCAATGATAGATTTAAGTTCATCCAGAAATCCACTCAGGGGGTTTCTAGTTAGAACCTTATAGTCCTCCTTATTGTTCAGTAGTGAAAGGCATAGAGTATGGTAGTCTGTTGTGTTCATAACCACAACATTACCCCCTTTATCAGAGGGTTTATGGTAATGCTTTTATCTTGCTCCAAATTACACAAACATGCCATTTCACCAATGGACAAATTGTGTGGATTGCTGTGTGGCCTTTCAGGTAAATTCATGATGTCATCAGTGACTAGATTAAGGAAGACGAGAGAGATTTTTTGTTACCCAATAACCCAGTGGTTGTTAGTAGTCGAGTTTCCTCTGCTGCACAGGGGGAATCTCGATCCGTCTCCGCTGCGGTCTCCCATTCTCCTCCAGCCGCAGTGGAGTCTGCTCAGCAGGGACGTCGCTCCCAGTGTCTTGCTCGCTCTCACTCTGTACAGAGAGTTACTGCTGCTTCTTCAGCTCCTGCCATTAAAGTCAGTGCTGGTCAGCGGCGAGCGGACTTCCCTGGGACTAAGTCCTTGTTTGCGCACACTGAGCATGCCCAGAGCAAGATCTCCCGTTGGAGATCGAGGGTCATGTGCTCTGGCTCTGCAGCGCATTCCATTGGTCCTCTTGGTAGGTCTTGGAAGGGCAAAGTTTCTGAGGCCACTTCCTGTCCTGCAATTATATAAACTGCGCATGACCGCACGGCCATGCGCTAGTGTACAATTGAATACGTGTGTTTGTTGTGAGTGCAAGTCGTTCATTAAATACCCCTACCCTATTGTATGACTGTTCGCGTATGGAGTATGGCTGCTATCTAGCACCCGACAAATCACTCAACGTGTCACACACGTATCAGCGTCTATTGCTGTGACCGCCAGTGCGGCGCCACGCGCCAGTAGTGCGCTTCCTGACCCACGTCTGGGTGCTTAGTGGTGCCTGTCAGCACGGCACAGTTCACACTTCGGTGCTCTAATTATAAGAGTTGCCTAACACACCCTGTTGCGGTGTTGTGCCAGCAAGGGTCTAATCGGACTTCAATCCTAGTTGGGGTTAAGTTCGCTGACTGCTTGCTCGCCTTCTATGTGCGGTACCGCGACCCTGTGACGCAACAGGATCGCTTCCTTCACGTTGGGTGAAGTTTAACCCACGCGAGTATACTTATGAGTACCGCCATATAGTCCGTCATTACTCAGCAGCAGGTTCCATCTCTGCACGGTGGACCCCGGGCTACGAACGCACCGTACACTATCAGTCTTATTATTTGGTGCGTTCCGCTAGCCCTAACATTACACTAGCGCCAGGGTCTGGCTAGTGATGACGGACAAACAGCAATCCCTGCGGTATATACAGCAGCTGGAGGGTAGGTTGGCGGCTCTCGAGAGCGCAACCTCAGCTGTGGATGTTACCGCAGTTGCTGTACAGGCTGCCAGCGTGGCTGCAGCAACTTTGTCCATTGCCACCCCTGTTCCGACATTTTCTCGCCTCCCGCTGCCAGAAAAATTTTCTGGTAATAGCAAATTTTGTAGGGGATTCGTGAGTCAGTGCTCTATTCATCTCTAGCTTCTGGCTGCACGTTTCCCCACAGAGCGGGCTAAGGTGGGATTTATTGTGTCTCTATTGTCGGACAGGGCGTTGGAATGGGCTACGCCGCTGTGGGAGCGTTGCGATCATGTGGTGCAGAGTGCTCCTCTGTTTTTGAGCACTTTAAAACAGGTCTTTTTAGGACCTCAAGTCACCCATGACACTGCGCTCCAACTGCTGGCATTAACTCAGGGTGAGTCCTTGGTCAGTCAGTTTGCCGTCCAATTCCGCACTTTAGCATCTGAGTTGGATTGGTCGGATAAAGCTCTTATCCCCATATTTTGGAGGGGCTTGGCTGACCATGTAAAGGACGCTCTGGCCACTAGGGAGATTCCTGCCACACTGGAGGAGTTAGTAACAGTCTCCACTCGAATTGACCTCCGTTTTAACGAGCGGAGGTTAGAGCGAGCCCAGTGTAGGCAGAGGTTTCGGCTGGCTCCTACTTTCGCCAAACCTCTGGAATCTCCGGTCCTGGTTCCTGAGTCACATGAGGCCAGGGAAGTGTCACAAGCGGGACCTAAGTCCCGGACCGCTTGTGCACTCAGGGTCTGTTATGTTTGCCAGCAGTCAGGACATTTAGCCACCAGATGTCCTCAGCGGTCGAGGAAACGTCAGCATCTAGTGGTCGTAGGTGGAGGTACACTAGACACGGCGACGTTTGCCTCTAAATTGTCCTTTAAGGGGACAATTACTATAGGCTCATTCTCCCACTCGGTAGAGCTCTGCATGGATTCTGGGGCGGAGGGCAATTTTATGTCTTCTGCCTTTGCCCAACGCCACGCAATACCTCTGGTTATGCTAGCTCAACCTGTAACGGTACGAGTGGTGAATGGGTCGACTCTGCCCTCACAGATAACTCACCAGACCATCCCTTTTACTCTGTCCATGTCGCCATCTCATCAGGAGATTATTTCCCTGCTCGTCATTCCAGAGGGAATTGATGAAGTCCTGTTGGGAATACCTTGGCTACGGTACCACTCTCCTCATATCGAGTGGTCCTCAGGCAGAATTCTGGGATGGGGTGAATCTTGTGGGGGTAGGTGTCAGAGGGAGTGCGTTCAGGTAGCTACAACTGAGGTACCCGCAGATCTTTCCTCTCTCCCCAAGCAGTATTGGTCGTATGCAGACGTATTCTCCAAAAGGCGGCGGAGACCCTTCCGCCCCATCGCCCCTATGACTGTCCTATTGACCTCTTGCCTGGTGCTGAGCCTCCCCGGGGTCGAGTCTATCCGCTATCTCTCCTGGAGACGGAGGCAATGTCACAGTACATCCAGGAAAATCTGGCAAGAGGGTTCATCAGGAAGTCCGTGTCACCTGCTGGGGCAGGGTTCTTCTTCGTGCAGAAGAAGAGTGGGGAATTGCGTCCATGCATAGACTACAGGGGTCTTAACGCCATCACCGTTAAGAATAAATACCCTTTGCCTTTGATATCTGAACTGTTCGATAGGCTTCGGGGAGCAAGGGTATTTACTAAATTAGATCTGCGGGGTGCTTACAACCTGATTCGCATCCGTGAGGGGGACGAATGGAAGACGGCTTTTAACACCAGGGATGGGCACTATGAATATCTGGTGATGCCCTTTGGGCTCTGTAATGCCCCAGCCGTTTTCCAAGACTTTGTGAACGATATCTTCCGGGATATGCTTTCCACCTCGGTCGTAGTCTATCTGGATGATATTCTCATCTACTCTCCAGATATTGACTCCCACCGGAGAGATGTTTGCAAAGTCTTCGACCTCCTACGGGCAAACTCCCTCTATGCCAAGTTGGAGAAGTGTATGTTTGAGCAGGAGTCCTTACCTTTCCTAGGCTACATCATCTCAGCCCAGGGATTGGCTATGGATCCTGCCAAACTACAGGCTGTGATGGACTGGCAGGAACCCCATTCTCTTAAAGCGGTGCAGCGCTTTATGGGGTTCATCAATTATTATCGCCAGTTCATCCCGCATTTCTCAACTTTGGTAGCTCCCTTGGTTGCCCTCACCAAGAAGGGGGCGAATCCCAAATTGTGGTCTGAGGAGGTCTCCAAGGCTTTTATCTCTATAAAGTCACACTTCGCTAGCGCTCCCATTCTTCATCGCCCCGATGTTGATAAGCCATTTATCATGGAGGTGGATGCCTCTTCTGTTGGTGCTGGAGCAGTCCTCTTCCAAAAGGATGCTCAAGGTCGGAAGCATCCTTGCTTCTTTTTCTCCAAGACCTTCGCACCAGCAGAGAGGAATTATTCCATCGGGGACAGGGAGTTGCTAGCCATGAAGTTGGCTTTCTCGGAGTGGAGACATCTCTTGGAGGGAGCACGTTTTCCCTTCCAAGTCTTCACAGATCACAAAAATTTGGTGTATCTGCAGACAGCTCAGCGGTTGAATTCTCGCCAGGCCAGATGGTCCTTGTTCTTCTCCCGGTTTCATTTCACCCTCCATTTCCTTTCTGGGGAGAAGAACATTCGGGCTGACGCTCTCTCTCGCTCCGTTGTGTCATCTGCGCAGGAGGAGGAGGAGCCTCGGCTTATTGTCCCCACCGAGAGTTTGAGAACCGTGGCCCCGGTTTCGCTGGAGTCTGTGCCCCCGGGCAAGACTTTTGTTCCATCTAGTTTGCGACCGGAGGTTCTCTCTTGGGCGCACTCGTCCAGGGTGGGTGGACATTTTGGTACTAAAAGGACATCAGAGTTACTGGCGAGGACATACTGGTGGCCGCATATGGCTCGTGATGTCGCGGAGTACGTTCGGGCGTGTGTTTCTTGCGCCAGGAACAAGACTCCTCGGCAACGGCCAGCTGGGTTGCTTTATCCTCTGCCTGTGGCTGACAGGCCCTGGGAGATGGTCGGGATGGACTTTGTGGTTGGCTTACCCAAGTCTCGTAATTGCACCATTATCTGGGTGATCACCGATCATTTTTCCAAAATGGTGCATTTGGTGCCTCTTCCACGGCTACCATCTGCACGGGCGTTGGCTGTCTTGTTTATCAAGCATATCTTTCGCTTACACGGTATGCCAGACAAAATTGTTAGTGACCGGGGTCCCCAGTTTGCGTCTCGATTCTGGAGGGAGCTATGTCGTCTACTCAGTATTGAGTTAAATCTCTCTTCGGCATATCATCCCGAGACGAATGGGTTGGTAGAAAGGGCCAACCAGACCTTGGTCACATATCTGCGACATTTTGTTTCTGCCAGACAGGATGACTGGGCATCCTTGCTACCGTGGGCAGAGTTTGCACTTTTACAATGCCGTAGCCGACTCTACCGGTCAGACTCCATTCCTCTTAAATTACGGCCAGCATCCGCGTGTTCCTGTGCCCATGCCTGTGTCTTCCGCTGATCCCAGGGTGGCAGACTGGGCTGTGGAGGCACGGGACATTTGGGATCGCACGCAGGATGCCATTCGGGCCTCCAAGGAGAGAATGAGGTCCTCCGCCGATGTTCATCAGCGCCCCGCTCCGACTTTTGCCCCTGGCGACTTGGTGTGGCTCTCCGCCCGTAACATCAGGCTGCGAGTTGAGTCCACTAAGTTTGCTCCTCGCTACTTGGGTCCCTTCAAGGTTCTCGAACAGGTTAATCCTGTGGTCTACCGCCTGGCTTTTCCTCCACGCTTGGGTATCACCGACACCTTTCATGTGTCCCTCTTGAAACCCGTATACATGTCCCGGTTTTCCGAGTCATCTGCCGGGACATCGGGTTCGTCTACGGACGATTACGAGGTGAACGCTATTTTGGGGTGCAAGGTGGTACGCGGCAAAAAGTTTTATTTGCTGGATTGGAAGGGTTATGGTCCAGAGGACAGGTCTTGGGAGCCTGCTGAAAACATTCGAGCCCCACAGCTCATTGCTGCCTTCGAGCGTAGCGAGGCCCAAGGAGGGGGGGGCTCTAGGAGGGGGGATAATGTTAGGAGTCGAGTTTCCTCTGCTGCACAGGGGGAAATCTCGATCCGTCTCCGCTGCGGTCTCCCATTCTCCTCCAGCCGCAGTGGAGTCTGCTCAGCAGGGACATCGCTCCCAGTGTCTTGCTCGCTCTCACTCTGTACAGAGAGTTACTGCTGCTTCTTCAGCTCCTGCCATTAAAGTCAGTGCTGGTCAGCGGCGAGCGGACTTCCCTGGGACTAAGTCCTTGTTTGCGCACACTGAGCATGCCCAGAGCAAGATCTCCCGTTGGAGATCGAGGGTCATGTGCTCTGGCTCTGCAGCGCATTCCATTGGTCCTCTTGGTAGGTCTTGGAAGGGCAAAGTTTCTGAGGCCACTTCCTGTCCTGCAATTATATAAACTGCGCATGACCGCACGGCCATGCGCTAGTGTACAATTGAATACGTGTGTTTGTTGTGAGTGCAAGTCGTTCATTAAATACCCCTACCCTATTGTATGACTGTTCGCGTATGGAGTATGGCTGCTATCTAGCGCCCGACAAATCACTCAACGTGTCACACACGTATCAGCGTCTATTGCTGTGACCGCCAGTGCGGCGCCACGCGCCAGTAGTGCGCTTCCTGACCCACGTCTGGGTGCTTAGTGGTGCCTGTCAGCACGGCACAGTTCGCACTTCGGTGCTCTAATTATAAGAGTTGCCTAACACACCCTGTTGCGGTGTTGTGCCAGCAAGGGTCTAATCGGACTTCAATCCTAGTTGGGGTTAAGTTCGCTGACTGCTTGCTCGCCTTCTATGTGCGGTACCGCGACCCTGTGACGCAACAGGATCGCTTCCTTCACGTTGGGTGAAGTTTAACCCACGCGAGTATACTTATGAGTACCGCCATATAGTCCGTCATTACTTAGCAGCAGGTTCCATCTCTGCACGGTGGACCCTGGGCTACGAACGCACCGTACACTATCAGTCTTATTATTTGGTGCGCTCCGCTAGCCCTAACAGTGGTTCCAACCTTTTATTGTCTTCCCAAAATTCACAAGGGTACCAATCCCTTGAAAGGGAGACCTATAGTCTCAGGCAACAACAGCCTAACTGAAAAATTGGGTATATACATAGACAAAATTTTAAAACCTTTTGTTGGTTCCTTGAATTCCTTTGTACGGTACACCACAGACCTTTTGGGCAAATTGGACTGCATTTACTTAGACCCTGACATGATACTTGGAAGTATAGATGTAGAGGCACTATACTCATCCATTCCTCATGATAAGGGTCTTACGGCTGTGAACCACTATCTAAGGCTGGTTTCACACTTGCGTTTTTGAACGCATGCGTTTTTTAAAAAAAACGCATGGTACAAAAACGCATGTAAACGCATGTAAACGCTGCGTTTTTTTGACGCACGCGTTTAACGCGTGCGTTTAAAAAACGCAGCGTTTACACGCGTTTACATGCGTTTTTGCATGCGTTTGCGTTTTTTTGGGGATTTAAAAAAAAAAAAAAATTAAAAAAAAAGGTTACCAGACACAACCAATGGGAATAGAGAGGGCGTACATGATTGGCAATCAATATATAGACCCTAGGGGAACATAAATTTTCAGAGCTTGCTACTGTTTCCGGTGTCATGATGAATCTTTCAATGGCGAACTTTTATTTCAAACTGGAGTTCAGCTTCAAGATTTTCCTTGCCTGTGTTTTTGCTTGGGAGCAAGACCGAAACCGCCAAAGATGGAGAAGGAGACAGCGTCGGCGTTTTTGGAGGCACCCCATCATTGAAGTGCGTGAGACCCGTGGAGCATATCACACGCTCTATGCGGAGCTGAATGCCAACCCGGAGAAATTCCAGGATTACACCAGAATGTCTCAAGATTCTTTCCGGGATTTACTGTCTCGTGTAGAAGGTTCCATACGGCGACAGGACACACGTCTGTTAGTGACATTACGGTACGTTCCAAAACTAAACCAATGACAGTCCAAATTTTTGGTTATGACATGTATTTTTGGTTGTTTTTTTTTACCTTTTTCTTATTTAAAAACACCATTAAGAGCCGATTTTAAATGTTTTTTTTGTTTCCTTTTCTTCTAGATTTCTGGCCACAGGAGAGAGTTTATCTTCCCTGCACTTCCAATACCGCCTTGGAATCTCAACCCTGTCCGGAATTGTTGTGGACACCTGTCGTGCGTTATGGAATGTACTCCGTGAGGAGTTTATACCCGTACCCACCGTGGACATGTGGCGGGAAATATCAAAAACATTTTTGAACGTGTGTGATTTTCCAAACTGTTTAGTGGCGGTGGACGGGAAGCACATCCGCATTGTTAAACCTGCCAGAACCGGATCTGAGTTTTTTAATTATAAAAAATATTTTTCGGTAGTGGTCATGGCAATAGCGGATGCGGAGTGTCGCTTCATCGCCATGGACATTGGAGCTTTTGGCCGTGGCAATGATTCCCAGACATTCAAGAGCTCGGATATGGGCCGTCGGGTATATGGCAACAATTTTAATTTTCCCCCTCCACAGCCTCTCCCCAACACTCAAGTCCCACCGCTGCCATTTGTTATGGTTGGGGATGAGGCCTTCCAGATGTGTGAAAATCTCCTGAAGCCCTATTCTAGTAGGGACTTGGACCACACACGCAGAATATACAACTACAGACTGACCAGGGCCAGAAGAACCGTAGAGTGCAGCTTTGGCATTCTGGTTGCTAAATGGCGCATTCTTGCAACAGCCATCAATCTAAAAGTGGAAACTGTGGACGAGGTGGTCAAAGCCTGTGTGGTTCTACACAATTATATAATGGCTAAGGAGCGACCCCACATTGAACTTGATGAACCAGTTTCACACCCATTGCCAGATTTTCAGCATCACCCGATGCGGTCAACTGCAGCCGTTGGTCTTATGCGGGACCAATTTGCGGCCTATTTTGTGTCCGATATTGGACGGGTTTCATGGCAGGACAATGTTGTTTAACCCCTTAGCGACCGCCGATACGCCTTTTAACGGCGGCCGCTAAGGGTACTTAAACCACAGCGCCGTTAATTAACGGCGCTGTGGAAAAAGTGTATAGCGCCCCCCACAGGCCGATTTTCTCCGGGGTCTCGGCTACCGAGGGTAGCCGAGACCCCAGAGAACATGATTCGGGGGGTTTTTAACCCTCCCCGCATTTGCGATCGCCGGTAATTAACCGTTTACCGGCGATCGCAAAAAAAAAAAAAAGCGATCTCTTTTTAATTTCTCTGTCCTCCGATGTGATCGCACATCGGAGGACAGAGAAAAGGGGTCCCAGGTGGCCCCCCAATACTCACCTAGCTCCCCCGATGCTCCTCGTGTCTCCCGGTGGGCGCCGCCATCTTCAAAATGGCAGGCGCATGCGCAGTGCGCCCGCCGGCCGGCACCGGGAGAATCTTTGGGGTCTCGGCTGCCTGGGGTAGCCGAGACCCCAAAGAGCATGATCGGGGGTCGGTTTTAGCGACCCCTGTTTTGCGATCGCCGGTAATTAACTGTTTACCGGCGACCGCAAAAAAAAAAAAAAAAAAAAAAAAAGTAAAGTGTAATTCTCTGTCCTCTGATGTGATCGCACATCAGAGGACAGAGAAATAGGGGGATTCGGGGACCCTAGCATACTCACCTAGGTCCCTGGATCCTCTTGCTGCTCCTCCTGGCCGCCGGCAGAAGAACATGGCGGACGCATGCCCAGTGCGCCCGCCATCTGTCTCCATCTGCCGGCCGGCAGGAGAACAGCGGTTAGGGCTAAAATTAGGGTTAGGGTTAGGGTTAGGGTTAGGGTTAGGGTTAGGGTTAGGGGTAGGGTTAGGGGTAGGGTTAGGGGTAGGGTTAGGGTTAGGGGTAGGGTTAGGGGTAGGGTTAGGGGTAGGGTTAGGGTTAGGGGTAGGGGTAGGGTTAGGGCTAGGGTTAGGTTAGGGGTAGGGTTACGGCTAGGGTTAGGTTAGGGGTAGGGTTAGGTTATGGTTAGGGGTAGGGTTACGGCTAGGGTTAGGTTAGGGGTAGGGTTAGGTTAGGGTTAGGGGTAGGGTTAGGTTAGGGGTAGGGTTGGGGCTAAATTTAGGGTTAGGGTTGGGGCTAAATTTAGGGTTAGGGTTGGGGCTAAATTTAGGGTTAGGCTTCTTTCACACTTACGTCGGTACGGGGCCGTCGCAATGCGTCGGCCCGACATACCGACGCACGTTGTGAAAATTGTGCACAACGTGGGCAGCAGCTGTAGTTTTTCAACGCATCCGCTGCCCAATCTATGTCCTGGGGAGGAGGGGGCGGAGTTACGGCCACGCATGCGCGGTCAGAAATGGCGGATGCGACGTACAAAAAAACGTTTCATTGAACGTTTTTTTGTGCCGACGCTCCGCCAAAACACAACTGATCCAGTGCACGACGGACGCGACGTGTGGCCATCCGTCACGATCCGTCGGCAATACTATGGGCAAAAAACGCATCCTGCGGGCACATTTGCAGGATCCGTTTCTTGTCCAAAACGACGGATTGCGACGGAATGCCAAACAACGCAAGTGTGAAAGTAGCCTTAGGGCTAGGGTTAGGGTTGGGGCTAAAGTTAGGGCTAGGGTTGGGGCTAAAGTTAGGGTTAGAGCTGGGATTAGGTTTAGGGTTTGGATTAGGGTTGGTATTAGGGTTAGGGTTGGCATTAGGGTTACGCTTGGGATTAGGGTTAGGTTTGGGATTAGGGTTAAGGTTAGGGTTGTGATTAGGGGTGTATTGGGATTAGGGTTAGGTTTGAGGTTAGGGTTGAGATTAGGATTAGGGGTGTGTTGGATTTAGGGTTTTGATTAGGGTTATGGTTAGGGTTGACATTAGGGTTGTTTTGGGGTAAGGGTTGTGATTATGGTTAGGGTTAGTGATTAGGATTATGGATCAGGTTGGGATTAGGGTTAGGGGTTGGAGCTAGAATTGGGGGGTTTCCACTGTTTAGGTACATCAGGGGGTCTCCAAACACGACAGCCAATTTTGCGCTCAAAAAGTCAAATGGTGCTCCCTCCCTTCTGAGCTCTGCCGTGCGCCCAAACAGTGGGTTACCCCCACATATGGGGCATCAGCGTACTCGGGATAAATTGGACAACAACTTCTGGGGTCCAATTTCTCTTGTTACCCTTGTGAAAATAAATACTTGGGGGCTACAAAATCTTTTTTGTGAGAAAAAAAATTATTTTTTATTTTCACGACTCTGCATTCTAAACTTCTGTGAAGCACTTGGGCATTCAAAGTTCTCACCACACATCTAGATAAGTTCCTTGGGGGGTCTAGTTTCCAAAATGGGGTCACTTGTGGGGGGTTACTACAGTTTAGGTATATCAGGGGCTCTGCAATCGCAACATAATGCCCACAGACCATTCTATCAAAGTCTGCATTCCAAAAAGGCGCTCCTTCCCTTCCGAGCTCTGCCGTGCGCCCAAACAGTGGTTTACCCCCACATATGGCACCTCAGCGTACTCGGGATAAATTGGACAACAACTATTGCAGTCCAATTTCTCCTGTTACCCTTGTGAAAATAAAAACTTGGGGGCTACAAAATCTTTTTTGTGAAAAAAAAAATATTTTTTATTTTCACGACTCTGCATTCTAAACTTCTGTGAAGCACTTGGGCATTCAAAGTTCTCACCACACATCTAGATAAGTTCCTTGGGGGGTCTAGTTTCCAAAATGGGGTCACTTGTGGAGGGTTTCTACTGGTTAGGTACATCAGGGGCTCTGCAAATGCAACATAATACCCGCAGACCATTCTATCAAAGTCTGCATTCCAAAACGGCGCTCCTTCCTTCCGAGCTCTGCCGTGCGCCCAAACAGTGGTTTACCCCCACATATGGGGTACCAGCATACTCAAGACAAATTGGACAACAACTTTTGGGGTCCAATTTCTCTTGTTACCCTTGTAAAAATAAAAACTTGGGGGCTACAATATCTTTTTTGTGGAAAAAAAAATATTTTTTATTTTCACGGCTCTGCATTATAAACTTCTGTGAAGCACTTGGGCATTCAAGGTTCTCACCACACATCTAGATAAGTTCCATGGGGGGTCTAGTTTCCAAAATGGGGTCACTTGTGGGGGGTTTCCACTGTTTAGGCACATCAGGGGCTCTCCAAACGCGACATGGCGTCCAATCTCAATTCCAGCCAATTCTACATTGAAAAAGTAAAACGGCGCTCCTTCACTTCCAAGCTCTGCGGTGCGCCCAAACAGTGGTTTACCCCCACATATGGGGTATCAACGTATTCAGGAGAAATCGCACAACAACTTTTGTGGTCTAATTTCTCCTGTTACCCTTGTGAAAATAAGAATTTGTGGGCAAAAAGATCATTTTTGTGTAAACAAAAGCGATTTTTTTATTTTCACGGCTCTACGTTATAAACTTCTGTGAAGCACTTGGGGGTTCAAAGTGCTCGCCACACATCTAGATAAGTTCCTTAAGGGATCTAGTTTCCAAAATGGTGTCATTTGTGGGGGGTTTCCACTGTTTAGGCACATCAGGGGCTCTCTAAACGTGACATGGCGTCCGATCTCAATTCCAGCCAATTCTGCATTGAAAAAGTCAAACGGCGCTCCTTCACTTCTAAGTTCTGCGGTGCGCCCTAACAGTGGTTTACCCCCACATATGGGGTATTGGCGTATTCAGGAGAAATTGCATAACAAAATTTATGGTTACATTTCTGTTTTTACACTTGTGAAAATAAAAAAAATGGTTCTGAATTAAGATGTTTGCAAAAAAAAGTTAAATGTTCATTTTTTCCTTCCACATTGTTTCAGTTCCTGTGAAGCACGTAAAGGGTTAATAAACTTCTTGAATGTGGTTTTGAGAACCTTGAGGGGTGTAGTTTTTAGAATGGTGTCACACTTCATTATTTTCTATCATATAGACCCCTCAAAATGACTTCAAATGTGATGTGGTCCCTAAAAAAAAATGGTGTTGTAAAAATGAGAAATTGCTGGTCAACTTTTAACCCTTATAACTCCCTAACAAAAAAAAATTTTGTTTCCAAAATTGTGCTGATGTAAAGTAGACATGTGGGAAATGTTATTTATTAACTATTTTTCGTGACATATCTCTCTGATTTAAGGGCATAAAAATACAAAGTTTGAAAATTGCAAAATTTTAAAAATTTTCGCCATATTTCCGTTTTTTTCATAAATAATCGCAAGTAATATCGAAGAAATGTTACCACTAACATGAAGTACAATATGTCACGAAAAAACAATCTCAGAATCAGCGGGATCCGTTGAAGCGTTCCAGAGTTATAACCTCATAAAGTGACAGTGGTCAGAATTGCAAAAATTGGCTCGGTCATTAAGTACCAAATTGGCTCTGTCACTAAGGGGTTAAATGTCCTGTTGTATGTTAATGTTTACCAATTATTAAATACTGATACAAATTTTTCTAATAATAAACTTTTTTGTGTTCACCAGGTCTCCTGTCTTTTTCCTCTCTAAAAAAGGTTGAACAAAGATGGGCAGTAGATATGTATATCATAATTTGTAATCCAAAACCAGGAGTGGGTGATAGTTGATGAGGTAATAATTAGATTTTTTTAATCATAATTGACCTCTGTTGCACTCCCTATTTTGGTTTACAAAGAATGATATAAACACGCATACTTATAATAATGTAACCAGATTTAAATTTATTTATTGGTAATCTTCTTGACGTCATTGCGTCAAGACTGGCACGCTCTCTATACCCGTCAAGTCAAGTGTAAGAAATAATGAATTCATGATGAACATATACATGATCATGAATTCTAAATTTCTTACACCTGCCCAGGTGAGGATAGATAGTTAGCGTGTGCCAACCATTGTCCCATCAGTTTGACAAAAATTGTCACATAATGTGCTATATAGAATATGGTGAATATACAAGTCAGTAATCAACTAAACAGGTCAGGTGTCTATTTTGACATCTGACCGGTTCAGTTGAGTTCTGAACTTGATTGCCACCATTTGCTCTTTGTACAGTGACACTACACTAGTTAAAAATTAAAAATAAGAGTATGGAAATAACTACTATTTTTTGGCCAACTCATATCTGTATACTAAAGAAACACATATAGATGTTGTCTGGTATTTTATACTACTGGAGATATGTGTAGGCCAAAAGAATAAGTGTGTGACGAAGTTTATTGGTGTGTATTGAGAGCGGTGAAAGACACAATAAACCAAACATAATTGTTGCAAATAAACTTTTTTTTTATTGAGGAAAAACAAAACAAATTTATTTTTTGGTACCGCGCCGGGTTGAACCACGCCGGCTTGGGGTTGAGTGACGTAACTGGGGGGTACACCGTGGAGGAGGCAGAGGTGGCAGGAGAATGGGCAAGAAAACTTGAAGGGTCTGGAAGTTCGGGGTTGGGGCTTAAAACATGAGGGGCTTGAGACACACTGGAAGGTTGAGACACATCGGGAGGTGATGGGGGAGGAATAATCAAAGTTTTTTGTTTTTTATGCATTTTGCCAGTTTTTCGTTGGGTTTTCCGGGTTGGGGGAAGTCTTGTTGGGCTAGGTTGTAAAGTGTGGGCGGGAGACACGTCAGGACCCGGCTCCACAATTACACAGTCAGTCTCCATTGTGGAGCGCTCGGCAATGTCTGAGTCCAATGGGGGAAAAGATAAAGTCCCGCCTGGGTCCTGGTGCCTCGTTGGGGGGGGGGGGAGGAAACAAAAACCCTCCCAGGATCCTGGTGCCTCGTTGGGGGGGGGGAACATAACACCCTCCCAGGGTCCTGGTGCATTGTTTGGGGGGGGAAACAAATCCCATACCAGTGTCCTGCTGCATTGCTGGTGGGGGGGAACATAAAGCCATGGATGGGTCCTGATGCATCGGGGTGGGTCCTGCCCGGAAAGGTATGGCTTGGTCGTGCTGCATCATGGGGGGCCCGGTGCGATACGCCATGGATGGGTCCTGCTGCATCGGGGGGTGTCCTGCCCGGAAAGCAACGCCTCGGTCCTGCTGCATCGGGGTGGGTCCGGTCCGATATGCCAGGCCTCGGTCCTGCTGCATCGGGGTGGGTCCGGTCCGATATGCCAGGCCTCGGTCCTGCTGCATCGGGGGTGGGCCGGTCCGATATTGCATGGATGGGTCCTGCTGCATCGGGAGGGTGCCGGGCCGATAAGCCACGCCAGGGTCCTGCGTCATCGTGGTGTCAGCGGAGGAGGTCCAAGCCGGAGCAGCGGTCGTCACGGTGGTGGAGGTGGGATGTCCAACAGCACTCGTCATCGTGTTGGCGCTGTAGTGGAGTACACCTGTAGAGGGAATAGAGGTGGCCGTGCAGTGGTATGCAGCAGAGGTAGGAATGGTGGTTACTTGTGACAGTGACGGCACAGTTGGATATGCCGCCACATTACGACTCTGACTCTGCTGCATAGCCTGCACAAAAGCAACATTGCAGGCCTGCATCACACTCAGCTGGAGATCAGGGCTAAGGTGTTCCGACATGCCCTGTTCGATTTGATTAAAAAAATGATGAGCTGGCTTCTGGAGGTCGGCTTTCACTTGATCAACGCTTTTGGCGACATCCTGGATGCGGCACTCTAACAGGTTATGAGACACATCCATTCTGTCACCTAAAGCCTTGATAGCTTCGTGTAAAACCGAGCTCAAGTGCAAAAACTCGGGCATGAGGGACCTATCCGAAGCCCTCTGTCGCTGCCGGGATGACCCCACAAAAATGGGTGCAGCGAAAGAGGACTGCGAAAGGGGAAGACCTGATGGGCCAGCCCCCTGGTCTCCAGTGAGTGTGGAAGACCCACCTGGTGCTGCGCTGCTGGATGGCTGGGACGGGTCCGTGGCTGCCGGCTGAAGGACCGCTCCAGAACCTGTGGCGACAGTCGTGCAGTGTGTGCTGTGAAAAAAGAAAAGAGAAAATTAATACCAAACTATAACAAGACGGTACATCCTGTGGAATTAAAAATGACAGATTATGTCAATGCAATACAACCGGAGGCATGTGAGAAATACTTACGTTCTCATGAGAAGGACCGGTCTCAGGAAGGCCAACACACGGTGGTATTTGTAGAGCCGGTGCCTTGCTCCGGAACCACTAGCTGCACTCTTCTCTGCACGCAGGTCCTTGTTGAAGCGGTCCTTCATGGAACGCCAACGTGTCCTTACTTTGTCCACTGTGAAATAACAATAAAATATAATGGTCAGAATAAGGACTTTTGGCCGTGCTCTCGTGACTGTGTGTGATGACAGAAACTACGAAAAGTTTCTTTCATCACACACAGTCAAGAGAGCATGGCCAAGGTCTGTTGCTTCACACTACCGTGCAATACTTACCAAATGCATTACGGACCCGTGGCGGGGAATTCTCCCAGCCATCCCACAACGCTTGGGCCACCTCACTCCACAAACGACGGAGAACACTATTGACGGCGTGCTGTTGATCCCGGCTGTCCCACAATGGGACTCGCTCCTGGACCAGACTGATCAGCAGGTCATTATCAATCCGGTCGTCGTCCCGTTGTGAAACCTAAAATTAAAAGAAAATCATTTAAGTTTGCTCAACCACATTTGGAAAAAATAAGACACGAAGATGAGAAAGGGCAGGAATATGAAAGACAACTTTCAGAAAAGGATGATACAAGAAAAATGTAAAGAAAAACAAGGGTACAGAAAGGAAGTTAAAAGAATATTACAATAAGGACAGTCTGCCTGGTATACATACCCGCTGCCGTCTTCCACCTGGACCTTGACTCCGCTGCTCAGTACCTCTCTGTCCCTCAGTTGAAGTGCTCTATAAAATAAAAAAATAAAAATTGCCTCATGTGTCGATGTGACAGTCAATACTTACCAAGCTGACGGACAAAAAACTTACCTCGCTCACGTGATCCACTTCTGATTGACGTGGCTGGAACTCCTCATCAGACGAGGAAACCGGAGAAGACATTCTGATGCGTGTTGAAAGAAAAAAATAGAAGAAATTAGGACATGTAGATCCAAAAAATTGAAAATGAATGCATTGGCTAGGATATACTCACATTGCTCTGTGTCTTGTCCAACAATGCGTCCGGGCAGGGTGCTGTCTTCTTTGGAGTCTGATGAGAAGTGACCAGAAACTTCCCCCAACCTTCCTTTTATAACCCTGCTGCTATGGGGGAGGCTTATCAGTGTCTAGACATCCTTATCTACAGTTAATTCAATGGTGCCAAAAAAAACGCATGCGTCAAAAAAACGCATGCAAACGCATGTCCAAAAAAACGCATGCGTTCCCATTGACTCCAATGCATTTTTTTTGTCAAAAAAAAAACGCATGTAAACGCATGCGTTTTTTTGGGTAAAAAAAAACGCCCCTCAAAATACTACAAGTTGCATTTTATAAAATGAACGCATGCAGTAAAAAAACGCATGCGTTCACAAACGCGTGCAAACGCGTCCACCTAAAAACGCATGCGTTTTCAATGTTAAATATAGGGGAAAAAAACGCATGCGTTTTTTTGGTAAAAAACGCTGCAGACAAAAACGCAAGTGTGAAACCACCCTAAGCACCAGAGGCATTCAATTTGAAAAACATAACAATTTTGTTTTAGGAGCCCTGGAATTTTGTTTGACCAGAAATGTGTTTTCTTTTTGACCGCAAGTACTTCCACCAGCTCAGGGGCACCGCGATGGGCAGCCCTTGTGCGCCCTCGTATGCCAACTTGCTCCTGGGCTGGTGGGAGGAAACAGTGGTCTTTAATGATTCGATGTACCGCCCAGACGAGAGGATACTTCTGTGGTTAAGGTACATCGATGATGTTTTGGTAATTTGGCGAGGTGATGCTGCAGATTTTGGTAGCTTTGTTGAGGGCCTCAACATCAACAATGTAGGCCTACACTTTACCTATGAGACCAGTCCAACAAAGCTAGCTTTCTTGGACATTTGTATTGAAAGGAAGATAGATGGCGAGATAAAAACTAAGACTCACAGAAAAGAGACAGCTACAAACTCTCTTCTCAGATGGGAAAGCAATCATCCCGTCCCTTTAAAAAGAGGCATCCCTAAGGGGCAATATCTGAGAATACGGAGGAATTGCTCCGATATGGATTCCTTCCACGAACAAGCAGATGACCTCAGGAATAGATTTTTAGAGAGGGGCTATCCGGAAGGGATTCTGAAAAAGGCCTACAAAGAGTCTGTCCAAAAAGAAAGAAGACAACTGTTGATACCAAACGACAAACCTGATGGGGATAACATAATTCGGTTCATCACTAGGTTCTCGAATGGGGCCGATAACATAAGAAACATCTTACTCAAGCATTGGCCCATACTCCAGATGGATAGAGACATTAAGAAACACATCTCGACTTATCCTCAAATTACCTACAAAAAAGGCAGGTCATTATCTGATAGATTGGTTCACAGCCATTATCAGCCGGAAAGTAGGCCTACCCTGATGAATCAAACGAAAGGTTGTTACAAATGTGGGGGGTGCAAGGCTTGTGCCGCAATTACATCTACAAAAGTCTTCCACAGCAATGTCACGGGCACTACCTACTCTATTCGACATTTTATCAACTGTCGTACAAAAGGGGTCATATATAAAGCCACCTGCGAATGTGGGTTGGAATACGTTGGCAAGACCAAAAGAGAATTCCGAAAAAGAATTGGAGAGCATCTCCGCGACATTGCTAATAAAAGGGAAACCCCTGTGGCAACCCACATGAACCGTTTTCATCAGGGTAACGCCAAAAAAATCCTTTTTGTGGGGATAGATAAAATATCACCACCGGAAAGAGGAGGGGATTGGGACAAATTGATCCTGCAGAAAGAGAGCAGATGGATATTCACCCTCAGGACAGTCCAACCCTTGGGCATGAATGAGCTACAGCCCTATAGCTGCTTTCTTTAGCCATATCACCTCTTGTTCCTTATATATTTTTTGACATATGTATCCCTAGGGCACAGTTTTTTTAGGGATAGCCGTCGTGGAGTGGGGGCGCCTTCTGCGCAGGAATTTAGGGTGCCAACCCCCGCGTCAGGCAGGGAACAGTTTTTAGGTATGACACACATTTTGAACCATCTGAGATATACCTTCGGCTAAATTATTTACTATACTATCCTATATCTGTCCTTCCCTTTTTTTAGGGAGTAACAGGGACATATAGTTTGGGACAGCCACCGCCGAGTGGGGGCGCCATATGCGCAGGTTTCTCTCTAGGGTGCCAACCTCCACGATAGGCAGGGTATAGATAGAATAGGCCATTATACACATAGGGTTAAATAGGCTGTTTGTTCCCTAACAAATCCCCCCCTCCTTCATTTCCTTATATCCGTTCTTCTTTTCTCTTTTTTTATACTGTGGTGTCCCAGGCACAGGCCTTTTGGAAGATATAATTGTAGTATTTTTTTTACTTTTTTAATCATTATTTTTCTTCCTATGGGTTATGAGAATGACCACTCCTCTCTCAATGTCTCTGATCTATATCCAGACCTGTACCCAATAATAATATACCGTACCTGGTATCACTGACTGCCTCTGTAAGTGTCACAATCAGATGTGGGGTTCAACCTGAATCATGCTATATGGGTACAGGATGGAGCGCATTCAAATGGCGCCCGTCTTGTTTACAATGTCCAGCTCACAAAAGAATGCCTGTTATGCATATTCAGACATTCATAAATATGTGCACTGCACAATTTGGGGCTTGCAGGTGCTGGTTTGATACTCACCAGCACATGTAAAATATCCCCCAAAACTGAGGTATTGGAGTAATCAAGCTAATAGTCCGTTGAGCGCTGGGTCCCAGTATAGGTAAACGCTTGTGTTCCACCTCCCTGGGATACGTGCGCTCCATTACCCGGATGTGCACTCCAAATGATACCGGTAGTAGTTCTTTGAACCCTAGGACGCGTCACACGCTGGGGGCGGAGCCTCCCTGACGCGCCACGGTTCCAAACCTTGAAATAACACAGAACGGGGGAGACCGGTAATAGCGGCGGATGCAACTTATCAAACTCCCCTGATGATTCTATCACGATGAAACGCGTTGGGAGACGCTAAGCTGGGGCTTCCTTGTTTTTGTCTCACCGCTCACGAGAGAGTACAGGCAAAACAATACCTCTCCTACCTGCGGTGAGATCCACCCACACCTGTGGGTTTCTCTTTTCCTCATATATGCTGTTCCTAAATTGGCCGGCACATAAATGAACTTACATATATTTGAAAAAATACCCGCAAATCAACCACAAAGGAACGCTCATGAATAATTAATGAGACAGCATGGTTCCGGATTAATGTGTGTTTTGCGTTTGCATTGGGGTAATGTTTATTTACGGCATTGGAAGTCCCTTGCTTATAAGCTGCTACATTTGACAGTCACTAAAAGGGAATGATAGGACACCTTGGTTTATGTATATGTACATGTACAATTGGTAAACAAAGCCTCCTAATATAACTCTGCGGACCATGCTCTGCTTAAGTGGTATCTATGTCAATGAGACACTGATGTGAAACATAGGGGGCATTCCTTGTTACAGAGTAAGGCTGCAACTCTTGTCTCAGACAGATATCAGTATTTCATTTTGCATGGTTTGGCACTTGGTTTGGCATCTACCATAAAGCCTTAGTTTGTACATTTCGTATATAGCATAACAATATACCTTGGTTTCCACACCAGTACAAGTACAATTGGTATAAAGTCTCCTTATATAACACTGCGGGCTATACCTTGCGCACCTTTAAAAGGTACGTTTGTACGGTACAAATTTATATCATCCTCCTGTGTAGAGATATTTTTCCAGCAGGGTTAATAGTACTGTCATTTTATTCTCTATATTTGTCTGTTGTGTATGTCTTCTCCTTCTGTGTATGGTTTATAGGGCACACCTCACTAGGTTTCCCCCTCCCTTTTCCTTTTTAGTGGTGCATTTTTTGCATATTTGTATGGCTTCAGGTTTTTAATTACCTATCAAATATTAAAGGTTAAGTTTTATCAGGATCCAAATTGCTATTTCTCTATCTATATTTTATTGGATTATTCACCCAGCTATTACATACATGTCAGTAGAGTAGCCCGCCTGTGAAACAAACTATACCGCCTGTGTATCTCTATTTTCACTGCATCTAATCCAGTTATTAGTTTGGGGCCTAGGAGCAGTGTCTGCACGTCAGCAGAGTAGGCCGCCTGTGAAACAAACTAAGTGGTGTCTGTGGCCAAATTTTTGGAAAAAATGGAAACTCTTTTATTTATTCCGCTTGCTGAGTTTTACATGACGTTGCCATCGTCAATTCCAGGTGGGTGGGGTCGCCTGCAGAATTGTTTCCTCATACTATGGTCTGGGATTCAGAGGTCTGCTCCAAAGTTTCAGTGTAGCCCAGGAAATCCTTTTGGTCCTAATAGAATTTGGTACTACTCAGCAGCGTACTTCACCCATGAAGCAAGCTACACCGCCTGTTTATCTAAGTACTATTTTTTAATGGCATCTAGCCCAGGAAATTGTTTTGTACCTAATAGCATTTTGTGCTACTCAGCAGAGTACCCCACCCATGAAGCAAGCTACACCGCCTGTTGATCTAATTACTAATTTTTAACTGCATCTAGCCCAGGAAATCGTTTTGTACCTAATAGCATTTTGTGCTACTTAGCAGAGTACCCCACCCATGAAGCAAGCTACACCGCCTGTTTACCTAACTACTATTTTGTAACTTAATCTACCCCAGGAAAGCCTTTTGGGCCTAGTACAATTTAGTGATACTCAGCAGAGGACCCCACCCATGAAGCAAGCTACACCGCCTGTTTACCTAAGTACTATTTTTTAACGGCATCTGGCCCAGGAAATCCTTTTGGGCCTCGTAGCAATTTCTGCTACTCAGCAGAGTACCCCACCCATGAAGCAAGCTACACCGCCGTCTTTCTTTCTTTCTCAATCTAACCCCTCGGCTCTGGGGTGTCCACTCTCCCTCCAGCTCTCTCCTTCTCACAGGTGGACTTCTGCGTGTTTTCACACTGTGGTGAATCTTTTGGGCCCAGGCATAAGAAGTCGTCGAGGTAATGGATAATATGAGCCGCCTTAAAAACGTCCATGACGACACATTCGAGGAAGCAACTAAACGCTTCAAATAGTGAGCAGGATATGGAGCACCCCATGGGCAAACAGCGATCTATGTAGTATGCTCTTTCACAGAAGAAGCCCAATAGGCGGACACTATTCGGAGGCACAGGTAGTAACCTGAATGCCCCCTCAATGTCTGTTTTGGCCATTAGGGTGCCCCTTACCAACTTCATGACCCACCTGATTGCAAGAATAAAAAAATACTTACTTTCACCTTACCACTTACCTCGCCGGACGCTCTTCTCCTCGCTCTCAGCTGTCCGGTCCTTTTTGTATGAAATCGAGATGCTGGAATCACTCCCCTCTCACGTTAGGCTGGGACTTCCATCTCTGATGAGGCACACGTAGGCTTACCATTACTGCACACATTGTGAAATCAGGACATTGTGACTACACGTGCAGAACTGTCGTAGGCCTCAGCAGCTGGAAGTCTTGGACTAGTGTGATGAGGCTCTGGGATTTCAGAGCTCACAGGAGTGATACAAAATGCAACAAAGACTGGATGGGGTGTTGGTGTGAAGCAGAGTGGCCAAAGAAGTGAGCAGTGAGGTGCATGGAAGTATTTTTTTTATTTTTACGTCTTAAGTTTACTGTGCAATGGGGTCCGAAGAGACCCTAGAACATAAAAGAGACATTCAATTCAAGGAGAATAACTTCTCTGCAACTTACATTTCCCAGGAAAATTACTGAGAACAGAAAATTTGAATTTTGACTGATCCGCTCATCTCTAGCAATAAAACAATAAAATGAGTGATGAAATACAATGCTAAATTGTTACATTTAGCGGTTTCTTTGCAGAGGTAGAATACATAACCATAATTACTCTGGGTAATTATTTTATATTCCCAACAATGAACATTCTATAAGGCTGGGTTCACATTTACGTATCTGTGTGCAGCGTTTGATCCGCATAGATCCGCATGCGTCATGCATATATATCTTTAACATGGTGTACACAGGGACATGCATTTGCATGCATTCGCATGCGAATGCATACGCATACGTCGTTTCACAGTGTCCAGTGAACGCAACATGTTGCATTTTTTGAGGCGTCAATTATGCGCAGCCATGTGTCATTGAGTGCGTAAAAAAAGAAAGCAAAGTGCCCTGGATGAAATTGCACCTCCTATACATAGAACAACTCAGCATAAACGGCGACAACCGTGGCAAATGCTGCAAACACGTTTCTTGCAGTGGTGCTCCAGATGCACCGAAAATGTAATCTACCCAAAGATTTCATCCATTATAAGTTCATACTTAAAACATACAACTCTGCCCTTCACCTCTCCAAACTAACCTATTTTAACACCCTCATCACCTCACTGTCCAATAACCCTAAATGTCTCTTTGACACTTTCACTCCCTACTCAACCCAAGAGTGCAGGCCTCGACCACGGATCTCCACGCTGACGATCTGGCCAATTTCTTCAAAGAAAAAATTGACCACATCCGACTGGAAATTATCTCCCAATCCCTTCATACTATGCACTGTCCTCCCTCCCCGATTGCATCTAGTTCACTCTCTGACTTTGAACCAGTTACTGAAGAAGAAGTAATCAAGCTCCTTGCATCTTCTCACCCGACCACTCGCACCAGTGACCCCATTCCGTCACATCTCATCCAGTCCCTTTCCACGGTTGTCACCTCTCACCTAACAAAAATGTTCAACCTTCCTCTCTCTTCCAGTATTTTTCCCTCCTCATTTAAGCATGCCATCATACATCCATTACTTAAAAAACATTCCTCGATCAAAACTGTGCCACTATTTGTAGACCTGTCTCTAATCTTCCCTTCATCTTTAAACTCCTGGAACGCCTGGTCCACTCCCATCTTATCCGCTATCTCTCAGATAACTCTCTTCTCGACGCTCTACAATCCGGTTTCGGCTCTTTGCACTCTACTGAAACTGCCCTCAATAAAGTCTCTAATGATCTACTAACAGCTAAATCTAATGGTCACTACTCCAAGCTAATTCTCTTGAATCTATCCGCAGCATTCGATACTGTGGATCATCAGCTCCTCCTCACTATGCTCCGCTCCATCGGCCTCAAGGACAACGTTCTCTCCTGGTTTTCTTCCTATCTCTCTGACCGCTCCTTCTCTGTATCTTTTGCTGGGTTCTCCTCCTCTCACCTTCCCCTTACTGTTGGGGTTCCTCAAGGATCAGTCCTAGGTCCCCTCCTCTTCTCTTTGTATACTGCCCTTATTGGACAAACAATCAGTAGATTTGGTTTCCAGTACCATCTCTATGCTGATGACACACCAATTATACACTTATTCTCCTGATATCACGCCTGCCTTTTTAGAAAACACCAGTGATTGTCTTAGCGCTGTCTCTAACATCATGTCCTCCCTCTATCTGAAACTGAACCTGTCAAAAACTGAACTCCTCGTGTTCTCTCCTTCTACTAACCTACCTTTGCCTGACATTGCCATCTCCGTGTGTGGTTCAACCATTTCTCCCAAGCAACATGCCTGCTGGCTTGCGTTCATACTTGATTCTGAGCTTTCATTCACACCCCACATTCGATCACTGGCTCGCTCTTCTTATCTGCATCTTTAAAACATTTCTAGAATTCGCCCTTTTCTTACTTTCGACTCTTCAAAAACTCTTACAGTTTCACTCATTCATTCTCGTCTGGACTATTGTAACTCTTTACTATTCGGCCTCCCTCTTACCAAACTCTCCCCGGTCCAATCTGTCCTGAATGCTGCAGCCAGGATCATTTTACTCACCAACCATTACACCGATGCCTCTACCTTGTACCAGTTAATACACTGGTCACCCATCCACTCGAGAATCCAGTATAAAACTATTACCCTCATCCACAAAGCACTCCATGGCTCAGCACCACCCTTCATCTCCTCCCTGGCCTCAGTCTACCACCCTACCCGGGTTCTCCGTTCTGCTAATGATCTGAGGTTAACATCCTCAATAATCAGAACCTTCCACTCCCGTCTCCAAGACTTTTCACGTGCTTCGCCAATTCTTTGGAATGCACTACCCAGGTTAATATGACTGATCCCCAATCCCTACAGTTTTAAGAGTGCCCTAAAAACGCATTTGTTCAGACTGGCCTACCGCCTCAACGCATTAACCTAACTATCCCTGTGTTGCCCATTCAAAAAGCTTAAACCATAATCAGGTTCCTCGCATCATGTTCTCATACACTTTATGCTGTTAATAGCCCTCTGTTTCTGTACTGTTACATATTTAGGCTTGTTCTTTTAATAGTTCAACATTTTTAATTACTCATTTGACATAGCCATGCAAGAGTTTTTTGGTAGGATGAGATATAGTATTGAATGACACCACAAATTTTTTTGAAAAACAGTCGAAAAAATTCCAAATTTGGTGGAATGGTGAAAAACACACAATTTCACCATTGCGTTTTGGGTTTTGTTTTTACAGCATTCATTGAAAATTATCTGAGAAGATGATTTTCCAGATCAGTACAATTACAGCAATACCAAATGTGCACTTTTTATAAATTTTTGTGGGTACAAAAATGTATAAGGGTATGTGCAAACGTCAGGATTTCTTGCAGAAATTTTCCTGACAAAAAATGGACATTTCTGCCAGAAATCCGCATGCGTTTTTACCGCGATTTTACCGCGATTTTGACGCGTTTTTGGTGCGTTTTTTCCCAAATGCATAGAATTGCGGGAAAAACGCAGAAAATCCGCAAAAATAATGAACATGCTCATTTTTTTACCGCGATGCGTTTTTTTCACGGAAAAAAACGCATCCATGTGCGCAAAACATGCAGAATGCATTCTAAATGATAGAATGCATAATGTATGCGTTTTTAATGAGTTTTTATAGCGTTTTTAGCGCGAAAAAAATGCGAAAAAACCTGTACGTGTGCACATAGCCTAACTTTGTAAAAGAAAAACATGTCTTCTGAGACATATCTTTTTGTAATTTTTAGTAGTTTTTAATTATTTGGGGGGGTAAATATGACATTCTGATAATTTTTTATTGCATCAATTTAACCCCTTCGCGCCATGCGCCGTACTAGTACTGCGCTGCCGGCACTGCATTTGTGCCAGCAGCAGTACTAGTACGGCGCACCGATTACCGAGGTCTCGCGCTGAGCGCCGCGGTGATCGGGTGCGGGTGTTAGCTGTATATGACAGCTGACACCCCGCAGCAATGCCCACGATCAGCGCTATCGCCTATCGCGGGCATTTAACCCCTCTCATGCCGCTGTCAGTAGTGACAGCGGCATAGAGGGGGATCGCGCAGGGATGGGGGCTCCCTGCGCTCTCCCACCGGAGCAACACAATGAGATCGCGTTGCTCCGGTGACCCGGAAGGAGTCCCCGGATCCAAGATGGCCGCCGGACTCCTTCCGGGTCATGAAATGACCTGGCTAGCCGGCGCCTGCTGAGAGCAGGCGCTGGAAAGCCAGCTAAACTGCCTGTCAGATCGTTGATCTGACAGAGTGCTATGCACTCTGTCAGATCAACGATCTGATCTAATACAGAGATGTCCCACCCTGGGACAATGTTAGAAAGTTCAAAAAAAATAAAATAGAATGTGTAAAAAAAAAAAAAAAAAAAAAATCCCCAAATTAAAAAAAAAACATTTCCCAATAAATCCATTTATTTATGTAAAAAAAAAAAAAAAAACAATAATTGTACACATATTTGGTATCGCCGCGTCCGTAACGACCCGCTCTATAAAACTATCCCACTAGTTAACCCCTTCAGTGAACACCGCAAAAAAAAAAAAAAAAAAAACAAGGCAAAAAACATTGCTTTATTATCATACAGGCGAACAAAAAGTGGAATAACACGCGATCAAAACGACGGATATAAATAACCATGGTACCGCTGAAAACGTCATCTTGTCCCGCAAAAAAAAAGCCACCATACAGCATCATCAGCAGAAAAATAAAAAAGTTATAGCTCTCAGAATAATGCGATGCAAAAACAATTATTTTTTTATATAAAATAGTTTTTGTGTAAAAGCGCCAAAACATAAAAAAAATTACATAAATGAGGTATCGCTGTAATCGTACTGACCTGAAGAATAAAACTGCTTTATCCATTTTACCACACGTGGAACGGTATAAACGCCCCCCCTAAAAGAAATTCAGGAATTGCTGGTTTTTGTTCATTCCGCCTCCCAAAAATCGGAATAAAAAGCGATCAAAAAATGTCATCTGCCCGAAAATGTTACCAATAAAAACGTTAACTCGTCCCGCAAAAAATAAGACCTCATATTACTCTGTGCGCCAAAATATGGATAAATTATAGCTCTCAAAATGTGGTGATGCAAAAACTATTTTTTGCAATAAAAAGCGTCTTTTAGTGTGTGACGGCTGCCAATCATAAAAATCCGCCAAAAAAAGCTATAAAAGTAAATCAAACCCCCCTTCATCACCCCCTTAGTTAGGGAAAAATAATAAAATGTAAAAAAATGTATTTATTTCCATTTTCCCATTAGGGCTAGGGTTAGGGCTAGGGTTGGGATTAGGGTTAGGGTTAGGGCTAGGGTTAGGGCTAGGGTTAGGGTTGGGGTTAGGGTTTCAGTTATAATTGGGGGTTTCCACTGTTTAGGCACATCAGGGGCTCTCCAAACGCGACATGGCGTCCGATCTCAATGCCAGCCAATTCTGCTTTGAAAAAGTAAAACAGGGCTCCTTCCCTTCCAAATTCTCCTGTGTGCCCAAACAATGGTTCCCCCCAACATATGGGGTATCAGCGTTCTCAGGACAAGTTGGACAACAACTTTTGGGGTCCAATTTGTCCTGTTACCCTTGGGAAAATAAAAACATAGGGGATAAAATATCATTTTCGTGGAAAAAAAATATTTTTTATTTTCACGGCTCTGCGTTATAAACTGTAGTGAAACACTTGTTGGTTCAAAGCTCTCACAACACATCTAGATAAGTTCCTTAGGGGGTCTAGTTTCCAATATGGGGTCACTTGTGGGGGGTTTCTACTGTTTAGGTACATCAGGGGCTCTGCAAATGCAACGTGACGCCTGCAGACCAATCCATCTAAGTCTGCATTTCAAATGGCGCTCCTTCCCTTCCGAGCTCTGCCGTGCACCCAAACAGTGGTTACCCCCAACATATGGGGTATCAGCGTTCTCAGGACAAGTTGGACACCAACTTTTGGGGTCCAATTTGTCCTGTTACCCTTGGGAAAATAAAAACATAGGGGATAAAATATCATTTTCGTGGAAAAAAATTTTTTTTTTTTTCACGGCTCTGCGTTATAAACTGTAGTGAAACACTTGTTGGTTCAAAGCTCTCACAACACATCTAGATAAGTTCCTTGGGGGGTCTAGTTTCCAATATGGGGTCACTTGTGGTGGGTTTCTACTGTTTAGGTACATCAGGGGCTCTGCAAATGCAACATGACACCTGCAGTCCATTCCATCTAAGTCTGCATTTCAAACGGTGCTCCTTCCTTTCCGAGCTCTGCCATGCACTCAAACGGTGGTTCCCCCCCACATGTGGGGTATCAGCGTACTCAGGACAAATTGGACAATAACATTTGTGGTCCAATTTCTCCTGTTACCCTTGGGAAAAAAATTGCGGGCTAAAACATCATTTTGTGGAAAGAAAAAATGATTTTTTAATTTTCACAATGCTACATTCTAAACTTTAGTGAAACAATTGGGGTTTAAAAGTGCTCACCACACATCTAGATAAGTTCCTTAGGGGGTCTTCTTTCCAAAATGGGGTCACTTGTGGGGGGTTTCCACTGTTAAGGCACGTCAGGGGCTCTCCAAATGCGACATGGCGTCCGATCTCAATTCCAGCCAATTTTGCATTGAAAAGTCAAATGGCACTCCTTCCCTTCCGAGCTCTGCCATGCGCTCAAACAGTGGTTTATCCCCATATATGAAGTATCGACGTACTCAGGACAAATTGCACAACAACTTTTGGGGTCCAATTTATCCTGTTACCCTTGGGAAAATAAAAAATTTGGGGCAAAAAGATCATTTTTTGTGAAAATTAATATAAAATTTTTTTTACGGCTCTACATTATACACTTCTGTGAAGCACTTGGAGGTTCAAAGTGCTCACCACACATCTAGATTAGTTCCTTAGGGGGTCTACTTTCCAAAATGGTGTCACTTGTGGGGGTTTCCACTGTTTAGGCACATCAGGGGCTCTCCAATCGTGACATGGGCTCCGATCTCAATTCCAGCAAATCTTGCATTGAAAAGTCAAATGGCGCTCCTTCCCTTCCGAGCTCTGCCATGTGCCCAAACAGTGGTTTACCCCCACATATGGGGTATCGGCGTACTCAGGACAAATTGTACAACGACTTTTGTGGTCCAATTTCTCCTGTTACCCTTGGTAAAATGAAACAAATTGGACCTGAAGTAAAAATTTTGTGAAAAAAAAGTTAAATGTTCAATTTTTTTAAACATTCAAAAAATTCCTGTGAAGCACCTGAAGGGTTAATAAACTTTTTGAATGTGGTTTTGAGTACCTTGAGGGGTGCAGTTTTTAGAATGGTGTCACTTTTGGGCATTTTCTGTCATATAGACCCCTCAAAGTCACTTCAAGTGTGAGGTGGTCCGTAAAAAAATGGTTTTGCAAATTTTGTTGCAAAAATGAGAAATTGCTGGTCAACTTTTAACCCTTATAACGTCCTAACAAAAAAAAATTATGTTTCCAAAATTGTGCTGATGTAAAGCAGACATGTGGGAAATGTTGTTTATTAACTATATTATGTGATATAACTCTCTAATTTAAGGGCATAAAAACTAAGAGTTTGAAAAATGCTAAATTTTCATAATTTCCGACAAATTTTTGTTTTTTTCACAAATAAATGCAAGTCATATCGAAGAAGTTTTACCACTATCATAAAGCACAATATGTCACGAGAAAACAATGTCAGAATCACCAGGATCCGTTGAAGCGTTTCAGAGTTATGACCTCATAAAGTGACAGTGGTCAGAATTGTAAAAATTGGCCCTGTCACTTAGGTGAAAACAGGCTTTGGGGTGAAGGGGTTAAGGAAGGGCAGGATTTTTTTTCTTTTCTGGGTTTAAATTTTTTTTATTTTGTCAGATCAGACTTTTTTGCATATGATACCAAATGATACCAAATATTTGTATATTTTATTTACTTTTAGATTTTTTTTGAAACTTTTTTTTAGCTTTACTTCATTTTTTCGTCCTCCTATAGGACTTGAACCTGCAATCATTTACATTACTGCATTCCTATAATTCTGTAATCTATAGTGAAATTGCGGTTCTGCTATGAAGCCCAACTTCTGGCTGAACTTTACTGAAGAATTACACTGTCAGGAACAGTGGCCTTAAGTGTGCATTTCATTTTATATTTAACCCCTTTACCCCCAAGGGTGGTTTGCACGTTATGGACCAGGCCAATTTTTACAATTCTGACCACTGTCCTTTTATGAGGTTATAACTCTGGAACGCTTCAACGGATACTGGTGATTCTGACATTGTTTTCTCGAGACATATTGTACTTCATGATAGTGGTAAAATTTCTTTGATATTACCTGCATTTATTTGTGAAAAAAACGGAAACATGGCGAAAATTTTGAAAATTTCGCAATTTTACAACTTTGAATTTTTATGCAATTAAATCACAGAGATATGTCACACAAAATACTTAATAAGTAACATTTCCCACATGTCTACTTTACATCAGCACAATTTTGGAACAAAAATTTTTTTTTGTTAGGGAGTTATAAGGGTTAAAAGTTGACCAGCAATTTCTCATTTTTACAACACCATTTTATTTTAGGGACCACATCTCATTTGAAGTCATTTTGAGGGGTCTATATGATAGAAAATACCCAAGTGTGACACCATTCTAAAAACTACACCCCTCAAGGTTCTCAAAACCACATTCAAGAAGTTTATTAACCCTTCAGGTGTTTCACAGGAATTTTTGGAATGTTTAAATAAAAATTAACATTTAACTTTTTTTCACAAAAAATTTATTTCAGCTCCATTTTGTTTTATTTTACCAAGGGTAACAGGAGAAAATGGACCCCAAACCTTGTTGTACAATTTGTCCTGAGTACGCCGATACCCCATAAGTGGAGGTAAACCACTGTTTGGGCGCATGACAGAGCTTGGAAGCGAAGGAGCGCCATTTGACTTTTTAATGCAAAATTGACTGGAATTGAGATGGGACGCCATGTTGCGTTTGGAGAGCCACTGATGTGCCTAAACATTGAAACCTCCCACAAGTGACACCATTTTGGAAAGTAGACCCCCTAAGGAACTTATCTAGAGGTGTGGTGAGCACTTTGACCCACCAAGTGCTTCACAGAAGTTTATAATGCAGAACCGTAAAAATAAAAAATATATTTTTTTCACAAAAATTATCTTTTCGCCCCCAATTTTTTATTTTCCCAATGGTAAGAGAAGAAATTGGAACCAAAAAGTTGTTGCACAATTTGTCCTGAGTACTCTGATACCCCATATGTGGGGGTAAACCACTGTTTGGGCACATGGGAGACCTCGGAAGGGAAGGAGCGCCGTTTGACCTTTCAATGCAAAATTGATAGGAATTGAAATGGGACGCCATGTTGCGTTTGAAGAGCCACTGATGTGCCTAAACATTGAAACCCCCCACAAGTGATACCATTTTGGAAAGTAGACCCCCTAAGGAACTTATCTAGAGGTGTGATGAGCACTTTGACCCACCAAGTGCTTCACAGAAGTTTATAATGCAGAACCGTAAAAATAAAAAATATATTTTTTTCACAAAAATGATCTTTTCGCCCCCAATTTTTTATTTTCCCAATGGTAAGAGAAGAAATTGGAACCAAAAAGTTGTTGCACAATTTGTCCTGAATACTCTGATACCCCATATGTGGGGGTAAACCACTGGGCGCATGGGAGAGCTCGGAAGGGAAGGAGCGCCATTTTACTTTTCAATGCAAAATTCACAGGAATTGAGATGAGATGCCATGTTGCGTTTGGAGAGCCACTGATGTGCCTAAATATTGAAACCCCCCACAAGTGACACCATTTTGGAAAGTAGACCCCCTATGGAACTTATCTAGATGTGTGGTGAGCACTTTGACCCACCAAGAGTTTCACAGAAGTTTATAATGCAGAGCCGTAAAAATAAAACAAAAATTTTTTCCCACAAATATTATTTTTTAGCCCCCAGTTTTGTATTTTCCCAAGGGTAACAGGAGAAATTGGACCCCAAAATTTGTTGTGCAATTTGTCCTGAGTGCGCTGATGCCCCATATGTGGGGGGAACCACCGTTTGGGCGCATGAAAAGGCTCGGAAGGGATGGAGCGCCATTTGAAATACAGACTTAGATGGAATGGTCTGCAGGCGTCACATTGCGTTTGCAGAGCCCCTAATGTACCTAAACAGTAGAAACCCCCCACAAGTGACCCCATATTGGAAACTAGACCCCCAAAGGAACTTATCTAGATGTGTTGTGAGAACTTTGAGCCCCCAAGTGTTTCACTACAGTTTCTAACGCAGAGCCATGAAAAAAAAAAAAATTCCCCCCAAAATTATTTTTTAGCCCCCAGTTTTGTATTTTCTCGAGGGTAACAGGAGAAATTGGACCACAAAATTTGTTGTCCAATTTGTCCTGAGTGCGCTGATGCCCCATATGTGGGGGGGAACCAAAGTTTGGGCGCATGGGAAGGCTTGGAAGGGAAGGAGCGCCATTTGAAATACAGACTTAGATGGAATGGTCTGCAGGCGTCATATTGCGTTTGCAGAGCCCCTAATGTACCTAAACAGTAGAAACCCCCCACAAGTGACCCCATATTGGAAACTAGACCCCCCCACGAACTTATCTAGATGTGTTGTAAGAACTTTGAGCCCCAAAGTGTTTCACTACAGTTTATAACGCAGAGCCGTGAAAATTAAAAAATCTTTTTTTTCCCACAAAACTTATTTTTTAGCCCCCATTATTGTATTTTCCCAAGGGTAACAGGAGAAATTGGACCCCAAAAGTTGTTGTCCAATTTGTCCTGAGTACGCTAATACCCCATATGTTGGGGTAAACTCCTGTTTGGGCACACGGGAGAGCTCGGAAGGGAAGGAGCACTGTTTTACTTTTTCAACGCAGAATTGGCTGGAATTGAGATCGGACGCCATGTCGCGTTTGGAGAGCCCCTGATGTGTCTAAACAGTGGAAACCCCCCAATTATAACTGAAACCCTAATCCAAACACACCCCTAACCCTAATTCCAACGGTAACCCTAACCACACCTCTAACCCAGATACACCCCTAACCCTAATCCCAACCCTATTCCCAACTGCAAATGTAATCCAAACCCTAACCCTAACTTTAGCCCGATCCCTAACTGTAGCCTTTACCCTAACTGTAGCCTTTACCCTAACTGTAGCCTTTACCCTAACTGTAGCCTTTACCCTAACTGTAGCCTTAACCCTAGCCCTAACCCTAGCCCTAACCATAACTCTAGCCCTAACCCTAGCCCTAGTCCTAACCCTAACCCTAGCCCTAGCCCTAACCCTAACCCTAGCCCTAGCCCTAACCCTAACCCTAGCCCTAACCCTAACTCTAGCCCTAGCCCTAACCCTAATGGGAAAATGGAAATAAATACATTTTTTAATTTTTTTTTATTTTTCCCTAACTAAGGGGGTAATGAAGGGGGGTTTGATTTACTTTTATAGCGGGTTTTTTAGCGGATTTTTATGATTGGCAGCCGTCACTCACTGAAAGACGCTTTTTATTGCCAAAAATATTTTTTGCGTTACCACATTTTGAGAGCTATAATTTTTCCATATTTGAGTCCACAGAGTCATGTGAGGTCTTGTTTTTTGCGGGACGAGTTGACGTTTTTATTGGTAACACTTTCGGGCACGTGACATTTTTTGATCGCTTTTTATTCCGTGAGGCAGAATGACCAAAAACCAGCTATTCATGAATTTCTTTTGGGGGAGGCGTTTATACCGTTCCGCATTTGGTAAAATTGATAAGGCAGTTTTATTCTTCAGGTCAGTACGATTACAGCGACACCTCATTTATATCATTTTTTTATGTTTTGGCGCTTTTATACGATAACAACTATTTTATAGAAAAAATAATTATTTTTGCATCGCTTTATTCTGAGGACTACAACTTTTTTATTTTTTTGCTGATGTTGCTGTATTGCGGCTCATTTTTTGCGGGACAAGATGACGCTTTCAGTGGTACCATGGTTATTTATATCTTTTTTTTTGATCGCGTGTTATTCCACTTTTTGTTCGGCGGTATGATAATAAAGCGTTGTTTTTTGCCTCGTTTTTTTTTTTTTCTTACGGTGTTTACTGAAGTGGTTAACTAGTGGGCCAGTTTTATAGGTCGGGTCGTTACGGACGCGGCGATACTAAATATGTGTACTTTTATTGTTTTGTTTTTTTTATTTAGATAAAGAAATGTATTTATGGGAATAATATTTTTTTTTTTTTTCATTATTTAGGATTTTTTTTTTTTTTTTTTTTTGACACACTTGTAAAAATTTTTTTTAACTTTTTTACTTTGTCCCGGGGGGGACAATACAGATCGGTGATCTGCCAGTTTGCATAGCACTCTGACAGATCACCGATCTGTCAAACAGCACTGCAGCGTTACCAAGTGCCTGCTCTGAGCAGTCACTTGGTAAGCCACCTCTCTCCCTGCAGGACCCGGATCCGCGGCCATCTTGGATCCGGGACTTGCTGCAGGGAGGAGGTAAGAGACCCCCGGAGCAACGCGATCACATCGCGTTGCTGCGGGGGTCTCAGGGAAGCCCGCAGGGAGCCCCCTCCCTGCGCGATGCTTCCCTGCACCGCCGGCACATCACAATCATGTTTGATCGCGGTGTGCCGGGGGTTAATGTGCCGGGGGCGGTCCGTGACCGCTCCTGGCACATAGTGCCGGATGTCAGCTGCGATAAGCAGCTGACACCCGGCCGCTATCGGCCGCGCTCCCCCCGTGAGCGCGGCCGATCGCCTATGACGTACTATTCCGTCCTTGGGAAGTAAAGCCCACCCCACATGGATGGAATGGTACGTCTAATGGCAGAAAGGGGTTAATGGTTTTTTTTCAGTAGACAATAAGGCCGGCATCACACATGCGAGTTTTACGGACGTAAGAGCGCAGAATCTACGTCCGTAAAACTCGCAAAACATACGGCACAATGATTCTCAATGGGTCTAGTCCTATCAGCCGTATATTACGGATCCGTAATATACGTCGTTCTACGGCCGTACAAAATCGCAGCATGCTGCGTTTGTCAGCGTATTGCGCAAAAAATACGCCAATGCAAGTCTATGGGAGAGCGTATAATACGGAATGCATACGGACCATGCGTGTGACTTGCGAGAAATACGCTACTCACTGGCAGATGTCCTGAACTGTCTAAAGCCCTCAATCAGGCAGGTGAGACATGCTAATTAGCTGAAAAAGCCAGACAGTGAACCCGGAAGTCTGCTGCACGCCTCCACGGAGTGAGAGATTGAGCATGGCCAGCATAATTAATGTAGACATGCTGATCATTTTGATACAGGAGAGGCCAGAAATCTGGGACCAAAGAGACCCCAACTATGCGAACAGGGCAGTAAAACAAGCTGCATGGAGGAGCGTGTGTGGCTCCCTCTTCCCCCAGTATGACCAGCAGCCACGTGCGGCCCAGCGACAAATAAGTAAGTACACCCATGTTTGCAATGTAATGTTCTTGCTAAACAGCAGGCCCTTACTACTTTGAATTGCTAAACCTTAATTTATTAATTCTTCCTGAAAGTAATATAAATCCAAGCAGTATATACATGGTGCTGGATATGATAAATGGATTTCATGAAGGTTTAGAACAGGTGTGCCCTTACTAACATTGTTTTCCAGTAATTTGTTTTTCTGGGATAGAGGTTAGCTGACTCTGTCCTTGTGGCCTTGCTTCATAATTGTGTTTTTTTGTTAAATTTCTTGCTTAATGTGAGCCACAAAAGCCTCTTTCTATGCTACCCGTAAATCTGTGTCCTCCATTACACCTTGTGTGAGCACTCTGCATAATGGTCTAAGCAATGTGTGTATTTTTTGTTGTTTCAGTGGATGATGTAACAACAAGGTGGCGGAGTATCCATGACCAGTATAGGAGGGAGAGGCAGCAGCGGGAGAAAAGTGGAGCCGGGGCCCCTCCTAAAAAAAAAAAATACATTTACTTTGATCGGCTTACGTTTCTCAACCCCAGCATGGACCTCAGGCCGTAAGTAAAAACATCTCAAACTGGGTTAATTTTTTAATGCTGAGAGATAATTCCAAATAACATAGTAACTGTCCAAATTTATCTTTTGCAGAACTCAGTCTAACCTCACTGACAGGGAGACAGGGTCTGACTCAGAACTGGTCATTGACCCAGTTGGAGAAGGTGAAGAGGTGGCTGGTCCATCTGCTGCTCCCTCCGGCGCAAGACCTACAGCATCTTCCTCATCTGGCCACCCAGCTCCAGCTGCAGCTGAAGAAAACCAAGAGGCCCCACAGTTCTCTTCTGCAGCAGCAGCACCAGCACCTAGCCAGGATGACCCTGGGAATAGCAGCAGCCCAACTGTTGCCCTGGACCAATCCCCACAGGCTGCAGTCAGACCCCAGCGTGCACGACGCAGGAGAGAGCTTCGCCAAAGCAGGAGAAATGTGGATGCTGGGGTCATGAACTATTTGGCCCGGGTTCGAGAGGATGATGGGGAGGAGGGATTCACACGGAGCCTTGCCCAGTATTTACGCTCCATAGAGCGGGAGTTGAGGCTGCGTTTGAGAGGGTGTTTTCAGATCCTTATTGACGCATGCACCCCCCCAAATAACCCATACAATCTGATGCAGATGATTGAACAGTGGCAGATGTCACCTGATAATATTCTGCGGCCTCAGAGATTACAAGGCCTGCATGCGCAACAAGGATCTGAAGCACCCCCTCTACGTCAGCCAACACCTCCACCCCAACCCACAACTAACCAACAATGGCAACCTCAGCACCATATTGCAGGATATCAGCACCCATCCCAATATGGCCACTTGTCCAGACCCAGTGCTGGAGGCTGGTCCCAACCGGGGTTTGGACAATATGGTCATTTTGGGTTGGGGTATGATTCCCGCACATATGGGCAGCAACATCAGGGTTATCTCCCAAATCCTGGCCCCACTCATCAAAGTGGCCAGCATCAGAGCAGGCAGAATTTCCCGCAGGCCACTATAACATCCGCACAGGCTGCTGGACAATTGGGCCTACAAAGGCCACCTGATGCTGACACAGACCAATCCACTTCTCCACTTCCTACGTACCAGGACTTGTAATTTTGGGTACACCTTTTTTTTTTTTTTCCAAAATTAGGTTTGGATTGGGCTTAAAAAGCAAGCTGTAATGTTTTTATTTTACTTTGTGTTTTGGTTCCCAAAAAAAAATGTTGCACTTTTTTTGGCCAAAGATTTGTTATGCCAAAAAAAAAACAAAATCTAAAAACAAGTTTAAAAAGTAAATTTGCCGTTACTACCAAAAAAACTATGTATGCACTCTGTTCATTCTTATTACCTCACACACACATGATATGATCATAACCATATGTGAACAAATTAAACACAGCAGACATATTTTCCACATTGGTAATGCCAAAATTTAAGCAAATAACAAATTACACATGCAAAATTGCCTAGTCTTGCCAGGGAGTGGCACCCTGAGGACTCACAAAATAATTTGTGAACACATCACGAACTTTTAGTCCAGAAAGGGGACGTCGCGGAGGAGGGACATATGGGGTAGGCCTACTATGATTGTTCATGACGTGATTATGCAAATTAGTAGACGAACAATCATGTATTCGGGTGAAATTATGTAGAATTACACAGGCTTTGATCACTTCATTGATTGAAGCCTCACTCAGCTGAATTGCAGACTGAAGAACCCGCCATTTGGCTACAAGAATTCCAAAGGCGCACTCAACCAGTCTCCGTGCCCTGGAAAGTCTCAAATTAAACACCCTCCGCCGGTGGTCAAGGTTGCGCCTGGGGTAAGGCCTCATGACGTGCCTCGTCAGTTGGAAGGCCTCATCTCCAACAAAAACAAAAGGCACTGCTTCCGCATTGGAGCCTGGGAGTTGTTGTGGTGGTGGGAGGTTCAACTGGTTGTCACGTAGCCGCCGACCCATTATGGACGAATTGAAGACCCTAGAGTCTCCAGTTCGGCCATAGGCCCCAATGTCTACAATTATAAACCTGTAGTTACTGTCAGCAACTGCTAACAGAACTACAGAGAAAAACTGCTTATAATTGTAGAATTGGGAACCAGAGTTCGGCGGCTTACGCACCCTGATATGTTTCCCATCCACAGCTCCAATGCAGTTAGGGAAGTCACAATTATTTTGGAAACCAGTGGCGATTTTGACCCAATCCTCCATTTTTGGCTCCGGCATCACAACTTCGTTAAGTTTCAGCCATATTTGGGAACAGGTTGTCCTAACAATGACTGAAATGGTAGAACGCCCAATGAGAAACTCCAGGTGTAGACCCGCATAGGACAAGCCTGTGGACAGGAAGCTGCAAAACAAGGAAAAAAAACAAAACATGAGGAATATGAAAACAGGAAGAAACACAAGTGTCTATTTAATTTTCGCAGTCATTATTGACTAAGCAAAAAGGGTCATTTCACATTATTACTATACTCTAATATTACCCACATTTTTAGAAATGTGCTTGTGGCTTCATGTCTAAGTAAAGTAACTGAAACATAGTAGGACAAAACACATTGGCAAACATACAAAAATATAAAAGGTCAAAATACATACCGTAAGGTTAGGAGCAGACGCTCCTCAGCAGAGATGGCTTTTCTCATCCAGGTGTCCTGATAGGTGAGGCCAGGACGTAACATCTCCATCAACATGTCAAAAGTCCTGATGGACATGCGAGTATACAGGTAAAATTTGTCTGGATGGGCCCTCAAAGCTGAATAGAGTCTCTGGAAATGTCCTTTACTCTGGCGTTGTGTCAATAGAGGATGCACCCACAATCTTCGTCTCCTCCTTCGCGGATCTGCATTGACCGGATATGGCTGGCCAAAGCGACGAGACAACACCCAGTGAAGCAACACCCGCTGAGTTGTGCTTAAATACACATGGTCAGACATGTTTGTAAGGTCAAAGTAACACAGCCAAAATATGCTAGAGAACATATAGGGCATATGGGAGGGGTACACCTGTTGTCGAGGGCTTAAATAGTGTTGGTAATGATGGTTTAAATGATTTGCAGGCCTGAAAACCGTTAAATGTCCATTTTGTGATGGTGCGTGTCAAAAACGCAATACGGATCACATACGGATTACACACGGACCAGTACATGCGCAAAATACGCGACCACACCTAGGCTACGCAAGAACTACGGAAAGAGATTACGGAGACATTTTGGCGTATTACGCGCGTATTACGGATGTATAATACGTTCCGTAATGTCTTACGCCGAGTGTGACGCCGGCCTAATATTAACTTTTGAGGCTCAACTCATTTAGGGAATTAACAGCCAGTGTTTCCTGCTGTACTTTAAGCATGTCAATAATAGCACTGATCTAGTGGTAAAAGCCTATAGGATCCCTGTTATCATTCTATACACACACACTGTTAGGAGTCGAGTTTCCTCTGCTGCACAGGGGGAATCTCGATCCGTCTCCGCTGCGGTCTCCCATTCTCCTCCAGCCGCAGTGGAGTCTGCTCGGCAGGGACGTCGATCCCAGCGTCTCGCTCAGTCTGACTCTGTGAGAAGAGTTACTGCTGCTTCTCCAGCTTCTGCCTTTAAAGCCTATACTGGTCAGCAGCGAGCGGACTTCTCTGGGATTAAGTCCTTATCTGCACACACTGAGCATGCGCAGGGCAAGATCTCCCGTTGGAGATCGAGGGTCATGTGCTCAGGCTCTGCGGCACATTCCATTGGTCCTCTTGGCAGGTCTTGGAAGGGCAAAAGTTCTATAGCTACTTCCTGTGCTGCAGCTATATAAACTGCGCATGACCGCACGGCCATGCGCTAGTATCAAGTCATATGTGCTTTGCGCCAGTGTGGTTAGCATAAGTGTGTTCAGGGACCCGGCTGAAATAAGCCCCTAGAATACCGGCACCTCCGGTGAGGAGATTGTATGAGTGTGTTCAGGGACCCGGCTGAAATAAGCCCCTAGAATACCGGCTTCTCCGGTGAGGAGATTGCGTGTTGCTTAACCACAGACTGCTATCAGCTTGGCAGTAAGCTTGTGCTCCTGTGAGGCTAACAGGGCGCAGTGCTTTCCTCTCGCGGCTGCTCTGTGAGGTAACAGAGCTAGTCTACACCGCCATATTGTGCCACCATTCACTAGCAGCAGGTTCTTCCTGCACGGTGGACCCCGGGCTGCGAACGCACCATTAATAATAAATATCTATTTCTACTCGGTGCTTTCCGCTAGCCCTAACATAATACTAGCGCCAGGGTCTGGCTAGTAAATGGCGGACGGTCAGCGTCTACAGCAGTACATCCAGCAGCTGGAGGGTAGGTTGGCGGCTCTCGAGCGCACAACCTCAGCTGTGGACGTTACTGCTGTCGCTGTTCAGGCTGCAAGTGCAGCTGCAGCCAGTTTGTCCGCTGCAACCCCTGCTCCGACCTTATCCCGTCTCCCGCTTCCAGACAAGTTTGCTGGTGACAGTAAGCTATGTCGGGGATTCGTGAGCCAGTGCTCCATACATCTCGAGCTGCTGGCTGCACGTTTTCCTACGGAACGGGCGAAAGTGGGATTCATTATATCTCTCTTGTCGGGCAGGGCGTTGGAGTGGGCAACGCCGCTTTGGGAACGTGGTGATCGTGTGGTACAGAGTGCTCCTATCTTCCTGGACGCTCTGAGGCAGGTCTTTCTGGGACCCCATGTCACCCACGATACCGCGCTCCAATTGTTGGCAATTACTCAGGCTTCGTCCATGGTCAGCCAGTTTGCCATCCTATTCCGGACTCTAGCTTCTGAGCTGGAATGGCCGGATAAAGTCCTTATTCCGGTGTTCTGGAAAGGACTGGCAGATCATGTGAAGGACGCCTTGGCCACCAGGGAGATTCCCGCCACACTGGAGGAGCTTATTACTATAGCTACCCGCATCGATCTCCGTTTTAACGAGCGGAGGTTGGAGCGGACCCAGTGTAGGCAGAGGTTTCGGCTGGCTCCCACCTTTGCCAAACCTCTAGAATCTCCTGTTATGGCGTCCGACTCCCATGAGGCCATGGAGGTTTCTCGAGCGGGACCTTGGTTTCAGACCGTTCGAGTACCTGTGGTATGTAAAAATTGCCAGCAACCGGGACATTACGCTAATAAATGTCCACGGCGGTCGGGAAAACGATCGCGTCTAGTGTCCATTGGAGGAGGTTCACTGGACACTGCGGCATTTTCCTCAAAATTGTCCTTTAAAGGGACAATCCTGTTAGGCACATCCACTCTTACAGTAGAGCTTTGTGTGGATTCAGGAGCAGAGGGAAATTTTATGTCTTCTGCTTTTGCTCTGCGCCACGCAATACCTCTGGTTATGCTTGCCAAACCAGTAACCGTTAGAGTGGTGAATGGGTCGACACTTCCATTACAGATCACACATCAGACTGTCCCTTTCACAATAGCCATGTCCCCATCCCACCAGGAGATTATTTCCCTTCTTGTCCTTCCCGAGGGAATGGATGAGATTCTGCTGGGAATACCCTGGCTCCGTTTCCACTCCCCACATATTGAGTGGACCTCTGGGAGGATATTGGGTTGGAGTGAATCCTGTAAGGGCAGATGTGTGAAAGAGTGCGTTCAGGTTTCCACCACTGAGATACCCGCAGATCTCTCTACTCTCCCCAAATACTATTGGTCTTATGCAGACGTCTTCTCCAAAAAGGCCGCGGAGACCCTTCCGCCTCACCGTCCCTATGACTGTCCTATAGATCTCTTGCCTGGAGCAGAACCTCCTCGGGGACGTGTCTATCCCCTCTCTCTCCCGGAGACGGAGGCTATGTCCCAATACATCCAGGAGAATTTGGCAAGAGGATTTATTAGGAAGTCAGTGTCACCAGCAGGGGCAGGGTTCTTCTTCGTACAGAAGAATGGAGAATTGCGTCCTTGCATAGACTACAGGGGTCTTAACGCCATCACCGTTAAGAATAAGTACCCGCTGCCCCTGATTTCTGAGCTTTTTGATAGGCTACGGGGAGCTAAGGTATTTACCAAATTAGACCTGCGGGGAGCTTATAACCTGATTCGCATTCGTGAGGGGGACGAATGGAAGACGGCGTTTAACACCAGAGATGGGCACTATGAGTATCTGGTGATGCCCTTCGGGCTCTGTAACGCCCCAGCCGTTTTCCAAGACTTTGTCAACGACATCTTCCGGGATATGCTTTCCACCTCGGTCGTAGTCTATCTGGATGATATTCTCATCTTCTCTCCAGATATTGACTCCCACCGGAGAGATGTTGGCAGAGTCTTCGACCTCTTACGGGCAAACTCTCTTTACGCAAAGTTGGAGAAGTGTGTGTTTGAGCAGGAGTCTTTACCTTTCCTGGGCTATATCATCTCTGCCCAGGGATTGGCTATGGATCCTGCCAAACTACAGGCTGTGATGGACTGGCAAGAACCTCATTCACTTAAAGCGGTGCAGCGCTTTATGGGGTTCATTAATTATTACCGCCAGTTCATTCCCCATTTCTCAACTTTGGTAGCTCCCTTGGTAGCCCTCACCAAGAAGGGAGCAAATCCCAAAGTGTGGTCTGAAGAGGTCTCCAGGGCCTTTTCTTCTACTAAGTCTCATTTTGCTAGCGCTCCCATCCTACATCGTCCCGATGTCGATAAGCCATTTATAATGGAGGTGGATGCCTCTTCCGTTGGTGCTGGAGCAGTCCTCTTCCAAAAGGATGCTCAAGGTCGGAAGCATCCGTGCTTCTTCTTCTCCAAGTCCTTCACACCAGCGGAGAGGAATTATTCCATCGGGGACAGGGAGTTGTTAGCGATGAAATTGGCTTTCTCTGAGTGGAGACATCTCTTGGAGGGGGCTCGTTTTCCCTTTCAAGTATTTACAGACCACAAAAATTTGCTATATTTGCAAACAGCCCAGCGGCTAAATTCTCGCCAGGCCAGATGGTCCTTATTCTTCTCCCGATTCCACTTCACCCTCCATTATGTCGCTGGGGAGAAGAACATTCGAGCTGATGCTCTTTCTCGCTCTGTTGTGTCATCTGAGGAGGAGGAAGGAGAGCCTCGGCTTATTGTTCCTTCTGAGAGCTTGAGAACCGTGGCTCCAGTGTCGCTTGAGTCTGTGCCTCCGGGCAAGACTTTTGTGCCCATAAATTTGCGACCGGAGGTTCTCTCTTGGGCTCATTCCTCCAGGGTGGGTGGACACTTTGGGACAAAAAGGACATCTGAGCTGCTGGCGAGGACGTACTGGTGGCCGCATATGCTGCGAGATGTCAGAGATTACGTTCTGGCGTGTGTCTCATGCGCCAAAAATAAGTCTCCTTGACAACGGCCGTCTGGGTTACTCTATCCCTTGCGGGTGGCAGACAGGCCCTGGGAGATGGTCGGGATGGACTTTGTAGTGGGTTTGCCCAAGTCTCGCGGCTGTACCGTCATTTGGGTTATTACCGATCATTTCTCGAAAATGGTGCACTTGGTGCCGCTCCCACGGTTACCTTCTGCACGGGCCTTGGCAGCGTTGTTCATAAGACACATCTTCCGCCTACACGGCATGCCAGACAAAATTGTCAGTGACCGGGGTCCCCAGTTTGCGTCTCGGTTCTGGAGAGAGCTTTGTCGTCTTCTCAGCATTGAGTTAAATCTCTCTTCCGCATATCATCCCGAGACGAATGGGTTGGTAGAGAGGGCCAATCAGACTCTGGTCACATATCTACGACATTTTGTTTCTGCCAGGCAGGATGACTGGGCATCTTTATTACCATGGGCAGAGTTCGCCCTTAATAATGCTGTAGCCGACTCCACCGGTCAGACTCCTTTCCTCCTTAATTACGGCCAGCATCCGCGGGTTCCTGTGCCTATGCCCGTGTCCTCTGCTGACTCCAGGGTGGCAGACTGGGCAGTGGAGGCACGGGACATTTGGGACTGCACTCAGGATGCCATTCGGGCCTCGAAGGAGAGAATGAGGTCCTCCGCCGATGCACATCGGCGCCCTGCCCCGACCTTTGCTCCTGGCGACTTGGTGTGGCTCTCCGCCCGTAACATCAGGCTGCGAGTTGAGTCCACTAAATTTGCTCATCGCTACTTGGGCCCATTCAAGGTCCTCGAGCAGGTTAATCCTGTGGTCTATCGTTTGGCCCTTCCGCCACACCTGGGTATCACCGACACCTTTCATGTATCCCTCTTGAAACCCGTGTATATGTCCCGGTTCTCCGAGTCATCAGCTGGGACATCGGGTTCGTCTTCGGACGATTATGAGGTGAACGCTATTTTGGGGTGCAAGGTGGTGCGTGGTAAAAAATATTATTTGGTGGACTGGAAGGGTTATGGTCCCGAGGACAGGTCCTGGGAGCCTGTTGAGCACATTCGGGCTCCGCAGCTCATTGCTGCCTTCGAACGTAGCGAGGCCCAAGGAGGGGGGGGGCCCTAGGAGGGGGGGTAATGTTAGGAGTCGAGTTTCCTCTGCTGCACAGGGGGAATCTCGATCCGTCTCCGCTGCGGTCTCCCATTCTCCTCCAGCCGCAGTGGAGTCTGCTCGGCAGGGACGTCGATCCCAGCGTCTCGCTCAGTCTGACTCTGTGAGAAGAGTTACTGCTGCTTCTCCAGCTTTTGCCTTTAAAGCCTATACTGGTCAGCAGCGAGCGGACTTCTCTGGGACTAAGTCCTTATCTGCACACACTGAGCATGCCCAGGGCAAGATCTCCCGTTGGAGATCGAGGGTCATGTGCTCAGGCTCTGCGGCACATTCCATTGGTCCTCTTGGCAGGTCTTGGAAGGGCAAAAGTTCTATAGCTACTTCCTGTGCTGCAGCTATATAAACTGCGCATGACCGCACGGCCATGCGCTAGTATCAAGTCATATGTGCTTTGCGCCAGTGTGGTTAGCATAAGTGTGTTCAGGGACCCGGCTGAAATAAGCCCCTAGAATACCGGCACCTCCGGTGAGGAGATTGTATGAGTGTGTTCAGGGACCCGGCTGAAATAAGCCCCTAGAATACCGGCTTCTCCGGTGAGGAGATTGCGTGTTGCTTAACCACAGACTGCTATCAGCTTGGCAGTAAGCTTGTGCTCCTGTGAGGCTAACAGGGCGCAGTGCTTTCCTCTCGCGGCTGCTCTGTGAGGTAACAGAGCTAGTCTACACCGCCATATTGTGCCACCATTCACTAGCAGCAGGTTCTTCCTGCACTGTGGACCCCGGGCTGCGAACGCACCATTAATAATAAATATCTATTTCTACTCGGTGCTTTCCGCTAGCCCTAACACACACCTTACATCTTCTCTGCATGTCTCCAAGACCACACAGCACAGAAAATAAATGTCATGTCATTGATTATGTCATAGGGCTCCCTAATAACTACCCAGAATGTAGAAGCAATTTCCATTTGTCCTGTGTTCAGAGGTTTAAAGGGCATTTTAGGATGACTTTTCTATTGAAACTATTGGTATAGCTATGTCCTAGTATAACATGAAAAATGATACAAGTTTTGCATTAATCCGATGTGCCTGTGCTGAGAAATCAAGTTTGGAAACCACATGCTGATCAACCTTGAAGTCTCCGAGTGCATCATCAGACCCCGATGCACCTCCCGTATAATTTGAATGTTGTTTCCTAGTGTGGCAAAGTCACTGGCAAGGTGCTGTAGGGGAGATATGTTTCGCTGAGGTTAAAGGGAACCTGTCACCCCGTTTTTTGAGATTGAGCTATAAATACTGTTAAATAGGGCCTGCGCTGTGTGTTCCTATAGTGTATGTAGTGTACCCCGATTCCCCATGTATGCTGAGAAATAACTTACCAAAGTCGCCGTTTTCGCCTGTCAATCAGGCTGGTCAGGTCGGGAGGGCGTGGTGACATCGCTGGTTCTTCCTCAGCTTTACGTTGGTGGCGTAGTGGCGTAGTGGTGAAGACACAGCGCGCGATCTGCGCTGTCATCCCTTTCGTCGGTGGGGGCGGCCATCTTCCTGGGGCCGCGCGTGCGCAGATCGAGTGCTCTGCTGCACGGGGCTTCAGGAAAATGGCCGCGTGATGCCGCGCGTGCTCATTAGAGATCGCGGCGGCCATTTTCCCAAAGCCGAGATGCAAACTCGGCTTTGGGAAAATGGCCGCCGCGATCTCTAATGCGCATGCGCGGCATCCCGCGGCCATTTTCCTGAAGCCCCGTGCAGCAGAGCACTCGATCTGCGCACGCGCGGCCCCAGGAAGATGGCCGCCCCCACCGACGAAAGGGATGACAGCGCAGATCGCGCGCTGTGTCTTCACCACTACGCCACTACGCCACCAACGTAAAGCTGAGGAAGAACCAGCGATGTCACCACGCCCTCCCGACCTGACCAGCCTGATTGACAGGCGAAAACGGCGACTTTGGTAAGTTATTTCTCAGCATACATGGGAAATCGGGGTACACTACATACACTATAGGAACACACAGCGCAGGCCCTATTTAACAGTATTTATAGCTCAATCTCAAAAAACGGGGTGACAGGTTCCCTTTAATGGCTTCAATGATGTAAAACCCAGGAGTTTTTCTTTCAGCACATTAAGTGTTCCAAGGGGTTAACAGCCAATTTATATAAGGGCTGTGTTTTTTGTGGACAACCATAGAGCAGTTGGGAGGTTGTCCACCTTATCTCCACTAGAGGGTGTGGTCTGGGACTTAAATAGCTGACCTCCAGAGGCAGTCAGAGTTCAGTGTCTGGAGAGGAACACTCCAGGGAAGTTGTTGTGCTGAAACTTACCAGAACCATGAGTGTTCTGCTAACTATGAGCGAGAGGAACCCCACTACCTTAAGAACTGTGCTTTGTGCTACCATTTTGTTTTGTTTTCCTATTTTGCCCAGAGGTTCGTGTTTGTCTTGCTTCAGCTTGGTTTATGCCGCATACAATAAAACAAAGGAAGTTCTTAAAGAGACAGTGTTCTCATGTCTACCTCCTTGTACTGCTGAGTGAGTCGATCTACCAGCTTGATTTCTCAGCCCTTGTACATCAGATTTCTACAATAAAGAAGTCATTTTTATTGTTGTTCTATACAGCCATGAGACTAGTTCCATTAGTAAAATCGGACTGACAGATCACCTTTAAAATGAAGGGGAACTGATGATTATTTAAGTTCCCGATCAAAATGCAAACAGGATTTTCATTTTTTATTTTATCAGATTAATAAGGTTGTATGAGTAGAACTTTATCTAGAGCTCTATGCTGGAAGCAAAGCCCCGAAACAGCCATCCGTGGCAGACCTATTGACTATTACATTTATCTTCGCTGTATTGCATTGAGCAGCCATTTATCACGCTTCTGTACTACGAGGCTTCCTGATGATTTGAGCAAGGAATGTTGGTTGGAAGTGCCATTAGCTCAGCATGTGAATATATGTCTTACAATAACTTTTACATTTAACAAGCAAGAAACCAGAAACATTTTCTGGCTTTAAATCAGATGCAATAATTGGAACAGTGTTTTCTTGCAGAAAAATTACATCTATGCATCATTCAAGAGCGGCTGTGCTGAAGGAACAATAGTCTGTAGATCATTTACAGCATGATTGGAATACTATGCTGCTCTCTTCCTTGTCTACATCTAACTTGTCATACATGGTAAATGCATCACATAAATGGTGCTCTGATTCATCAAATGCAATAGATCAAACCATGAACCAGAAACCATGAACCAAAAACTAAGGTCACAATTAGATAACACTGGAAGTAACTCCATAAATGTGAATTTACACTTGTTATTACAAATAAAAATAATGCAAAAAAATTAAAACATTCTCATAAGTTACAGTTTATTGGTTGTAGATGTCCATATATTGTAGAGATCACTTCTGTGACACTTGCTTTTTGTAATGCATCATAATCCTGATTTTAAGGGCACAGAAAATTTTAACTCAGGGTTAAAATTGACCATTTACATATACGCTTTATTAGGACAGGCAGAGATTAAAGGAATAAATGGGCTGTCCATTTGTTATGATAGTGTAGCAACTCACTCAGGAAAATAGGTAATACACTGAAAACTGAAACTGACCCTGCCGATTCCTGCACAGATTAGAGATCCTGACCCCACAGTTCTTAGTGGTTCCTGCGTGACCTGAGATAGCCCTAACCACAGCCTAGACTATGGCAACGTAGACCTATGCTGCCTGAAAGGCCGTTGACTGCTTCACGTTCCTCCTAAAAAGCGGAGGACAGAGCAGAGTGCAAATTACCCTCAGAAGGGAAAGTATGCTGGAATAGAAAGAGATCCCAGAGTGAGTAAAACAAACAACGGAGTACAAAATAAAAGATTAAGTGCATACTGTTATAGAATATACTGCCGGCTTCCTAAAAAGAAACAGAAGATAGGTACAGGGAAAAGAACACAAACAGCAGAGAGATAAATAAACCCTAGCTGGTCTTCCACTGCCTGGCTTACACTACAGCAGAATTACTGGACATCCAAATAAGACTATCATCAGCAGGAAATACCAGCAGGGGGAAAGTATATAAAGCAGCACCCAAAAGGTGATAGGGCAGATAAATGAGCAAATGAAAACAACTTTTACCCTAAAAAGACTGAGGCAAGGATAACAGAAACTAAACACCCGGAGACCACAAAGCACAGACTCAATGGTTTGAACCCTGATGCCTGACACATTTAAACCAGGGTATTCACAATCACACAACTAAAAAATTAAGAAACGGTGATTAGTTGAGAAACGGTGATGAATTCAAGGGCTAACCTTACATGCCAGCTTATATTGATGTCTTTGCCTCTCTTAGGAAGAAGGTCGGTTGTGGTGTTTCCCTTTATTCATCATGCTTTTTTTGTGTCCACTCCATACCACATTCACACCTCCCCCAAATGTACCTTTGGGCACCATCTATCAGTGCTGCATTCTAAGATTCATGGGAGATTCACAATCTCCTCTGGTGGGTTCACCTTTGTGGGAGAACCTCTCGGATGTTCAGGGAAAACCTGGCATGTATGAACATAATGCTCCATGCGCTTATTAATTCTCCAAAATGTTTGGGTAATTTCTTGCTTAGGCTTTTACAACTCACTAAAATAGGTGATAAGACCAAATTGTGCCTGGACCACTCTCTTAAGGGGTGTTATAGCAATAACAAGGCTGATACCATTGTACACCCACCCTTAAATGTGAAATTTAACTTGAACTGCACTGCAAGTGGAATGAGCAGACCGTCTTACTTAAAGTGTCCATAATATTAAGCCAAAAGAGTTTCCTTATAAGCATGCAAGCACAGATCTGCCAAGCGTGCATGTTTACTTAAAAAAAACTAAGGCCCTGTTTATCGTTGCCTTTGAGCCTATTTTTTTGTCTAGTTTGGAGTGTTTTGTATCTTTTTCCTTGTTTGCACCCAATTCATTATTTTTTTAAGTCTATTTTATGTTGTGCTCACTTGTTTTTTTTTGTTTGTTTTCTGTGTTGTGGACAGACTCTAGCAATTCCAGCCTGATTCATCAATTACAACTTTTTAAAAAGTCACGAAATTTGGCATAACTTCAATTCAGTCCTCCCCAAGGTGTATTTTTGAATACGCAAAACTTTTGGCTCAATTTGTTTTTACTTTTAGTTCCAAAAGTCACCAAAACAGTTCAATAGAGGAACAAAGCCTTTTGTTTTACTTTGTGCCAAATTCATAAATCGGGTGTGCCATTTTAATGACTTTTGCACCAAAAACAACAACTAATATCAAAACACAAAAAGGGAAATTGGCTTAAAAAATGCAAATAATGAATCAGGGCGCATGTGCTACTATGACACTTAGATTTCTTGATATGCCTTCCATGTTACCACTGGAAGCATGAAATGTACACCTTTTGTGGAGGGGGACACAGAAAAATGCATTTTTATTTACTTGAACTGTGGAAATTAACACCGTTTTTATAGTTGGAATAAGAATACAGTAATATTGAAGATTGCATTCACCATCGTACAACATTTCTTTAAATTGTTCATTTGCTTCCTTTTCCCACAATCACATTCACAAAGCACAGTAAATGCAAACGTATTATTAATATACAGTATTAATATACAGACTAAGCCAAACATCCCAACATCAATTTTTTTCCTTCTACCTCTGTGTGTTAGAATCTGTTTAGTTTGTTACTATCCACCATTTTCTTGTGGAGTTCTGGCTGCTGTTCTTTTTCCTCTGATGCTGGGTTTGTCTTGGGTCACGTGTGTGTATCATTCTTTATTAACCAGCACCTGCCTCCCATTCCTTGCTGGACAACAGTGTTAATCTGCTTGAGCTCTAGCTTGGTGCTTTGCTTTGTGTTCTGTGTGTGTTATTTGTGCAGTGCTGGTACCTCTGGTTCAGCTAGCCTTAGTTTCTGCGTTCTACTGGTTTCTGCAGCCTTCTCTGTGTTTTCTACTAGGAGGTGACCCATTTTGTATCCAGTCCTTAGTTCTTTTAGGGAACCCCTTCCCCTTATCTATAGGTCTTCGCTTGAGATTAACCTAGGATCGTTTGTGGGTCTATTCACAAGGAATGGGTCATGGGTCACCCACTCCATCGTAGGGTTTCAGCCTAGTCATAGTGCAGGGTCAGTTTTCCCCCTTCTACCTTAGTCCTGTGTTGGGAAAGAGATTGTCAGACTCCATGGTGTTCCCTCGTATATTGTCTCCTATAGGGGACCACAGTTTGTGGCTCGCTTTTGGCATGCCTTTTGTGACAGACTTAAGGTTCTTTTGCCATTTTCATCAGGCTATCATCCACAGTCCAATGAACAGACCGTGAGGAAGAACTAGGACATTGAGCAGTTTTTGAGATGTTTTGTAGCGGACAATCAGGAGATGTGGTCGGAATATTTCCCCTCAAGCTTTAAACATGCCTCAATCACACCTATCCTCAAAAAGCCCTCTCTTGACCCATCCTCTGTATCTAGCTATCGCCCTATATCACTTCTCCCCTATGCCTCAAAACTACAGGAACAACACATCCATCTTGAACTGTCCTCTGATCTATCTTCCTGCTCCCTTTTCGACCACTTACAATCAGGCTTCCGGTCACACCACTCCACTGAAACTGCCCTAACTAAGGTCACCAATGACCTATTAACTGCCTAGAGTAAGGGACAATTCTCTATCCTCCTCCTCTTGGACCTGTCCTCTGCCTTTGACACAGTAGACCATTCCTATTACTACAGACCCTCTCATCCTTTGGCATCACAGACTTGGCCCTATCCTGGATCTCGTCATACCTAACTGACCGAACATTCAGTGTCTTCCATTCACACACCACCTCCTCACCTTGCCCCCTATCTGTCGGAGTCCCGCAAGGTTCAGTTCTAGGGCCCCTGCTCTTCTCCATTTACACTTTTGGCCAGGGACAGCTCATAGAATCTCACGGTTTTCAGTATCATCTCTATGCTGATGACACACAGATCTACATCTCTGGACCAGATATCACCACCCTACTAACCAGAATCCCTCAATGTCTATGCGCTACTTCTTCTCCGCTAGATTTCTAAAACTTAACATGGACAAAACAGAATTCATTGTCTTTCCCCCATCTCGCGCGACCCCCCCAACGAACCTATCCATTACAGTAAATGGCTGTCCACTCTCCCCAGTCCCACAAGCTCGCTGTCTCGGGGTAATCCTTGACACTGATCTCTCCTTCAAACCGCATATCCAAGCCCTTTCTACTTCCTGCCGCCTTCATCTTAAAAATATTTCACGGATCCGTACATTCCTAAACCAAGAATCTGCAAAAACCCTAGTTCATGCCCTTATCATCTCCCGCCTCGATGACTGTAACCTCCTGCTCTGTGGCCTCCCCTCTAACACTTTCGCACCCCTCCAATCTATTCTAAACTCTGCTGCCCGACTAATCCATCTGTCCCCCCGCTATTCCCCGGCCTCTCCCCTCTGTCAATCCCTTCACAGGCTCCCATTATCCAGAGACTCCAGTACAAAAGCCTAACCGTGACATACAAAGCCATCCACAACCTGTCTCCTCCATACATCTATGACCTCGTCTCCCGGTACTTTCCTGCATGCAACCTCCGATCCTCACAAGATCTCCTTCTCTACTCCCCTCTTATCTCCTCTTCCCACAATCGTATACAAGATTTCTCTTGCACATCACCCCTACTCTGGAACTCTCTACCACAACATATCAGACTCTCACCTACCATCGAAACCTTCAAAAAGAACCTGAACCGATCGACCAAACCACTGCACGACAAGCTCTATCCTCACCTACTGTATCCTCACCCATCCCTTGTAGATTGTGAGCTCTCGTGGGCAGGGTCCTCTCTCCTCCTGTACCAGTTGTGACTTGTATTGTTCAAGATTATTGTACCTGTTTTTATTATGTATACCCCTCCTCACACGTAAAGCGCCATGGAATAAATGGCGCTATATTAATAAATAATAATAATAATATCTACCATTAGCTGAGTTTGCTCTCAATAATTATACGTTTTCTTTGGCTGGGTGTTCTCCTTTCTTTTGTTGTACTGGGAAGAATCCTTCTTCCGGTCCTTTTTCTAGGATTGGGGCAGCGGTGCCTGAGGAGGAGAGTTTTTCTGGAAATTTGGAAAGGGTTTGGACCAGTATGCGCCATAATCTTAAACAGGCTAATAGGAGGTCTAAGAAATATTTTGACAAGAGAAGAAGGGAGGCGAGGTTTGTTGTTGGGGACATGGTTCTGTTGTCCTCTAGGAATCTGCATTTGAAGATCCCTTCTAAAAAGTTGGGGCTGAAGTTTGTAGGACCTTTCAAAGTGGTTCATATTGTCAACTCAGCAGAGATGAGATTAGACATTCCTTCGTCCTGGAAAATTAATTCAGTTTTTCATGTATCTTTGCTGAAGAAGGTTGACACGCCAGATAAGGTGGCTATGCCGTCCGCTCCTCCAATTGATGAGGACTGCGAGTTGGAGATTTGACGCATTCTTGATTCCAGGTGGCATAGAGGGGGGTTACAGTATCTTGTGTCCTGGAAGGGTTTCGTTCCCGAGGACAATTCCTGGGTGAAAGCTGTGAAAGTCTCAGCCTCAAGGTTAATTAAGGCTTTTCACAGGAGATTTCCGAATAAGGCCCGGCCTAGAGGATCCGGGGGATCCTTGTTAAAGGGGAGGTACTGTTAGAATCTGTTTAGTTTGTTACTATCTGCCATTTTCTTGTGGAGTTAATGGCTGCTGGTCTTTTTCCTCTGGTGCTGGGTTTGTCTTGGGTCAGGTGTTTGTATCACTCTTTATTAACCAGCACCTGCCTCCCATTCCATGCTGGACAACAGTGTTAATCTGCTTGAGCTCTAGCTTGGTGCTTTGCTTTGTGTTCTGTGTGTGTTATTTGTGCAGTGCCAATACCTCTGGTTCAGCTAACCTTAGTTTCTGTTTTCTATTGGTTTCTGCAGCCTTCTCTGTGCTTTTTACTAGGAGGTGACACATTTTTGTACCCAGTCCTTAGTTCTTTTAGGGAACCCCTTCCCCTTATCTATAGGTCTTCGCTTGAGATTAACCTAGGATCGTCGGTGGGTCTATTCACAAGGAATGGGTCGCCCACTCCATCATAGGGTTTCAGCCTAGTCATAGTGTAGGGTCAGTTTTCCCCCTTCTACCTTAGTCCTGTGTTGCAGATCCATAACACTGTGACCTTTTTCACCTCTAACTGCCCCTCTGTGAATTCAGCTTCCCAAAGCTAAATGGGTGGTAATAGTGTTATCTCCTAAAACTACATTTCCCAACATCACTTACTTGACTCTGAGTTACCATTAAGCTTATCTAAGTGTAGAATTCATCTTCTGTGCACTGCCTGCTCCTGTGCAATACCTTGCCTGACCCTTTTATATCTTCTGTTACCTATATGAGTATAACTACCTGTTAGGCTTTATGTAATTGATAGCTAGTTTCTCTAAAAGTTTAACTCTCCTGCAATTCTGATTTTAGTTTCTAGGCAGTGGTTGTTGCCTGCTACTGACCAGTGATGAGAAACTACAAATGCTGATGCATATGACAGAAGGTTATCTTCTGACACATGCATCAACAGAGCAGCATTTACAATTTCAAGTAATTGATCTCTCAGCAGCAAGCAACAAACACAGTTTATTTAATCTAAGTCAATGTGCAGAAAGCCCTCTCCAACAGTATATCTCTCCTTTCAGCCCCCTGTTTACAGCCCAATTCTACAGTATATATCTCCTCTCAGGCCCTTCAATACATCCCATCTAGCACTACATCATTCCTTAATTACCAGCAGTGAAGCACGCTACACTATGTACTGTAATGAAGGAAGCTCACCCCTTTCCGTGATATCATACCTCATACATTTGGTTTTAATACCCAAACGCTCCAGCCTATCAGAGAACATATAGTTAGAAAATTCACCCTAAGACTAGTATAATCTGGCACCATCTGCGCATGACTCTAGGTGACCTTTGTTACAAAAAATGTAGTTTGTGTCACCATTTTTTGAAATTTGTAACTTTTTAACTTTCCTTCAATGGAGCTCTGTGATTACTTTTTTTGCTTCCATCTTGGCTTATTTACTAAGTTTTGACTGTTTTTATAACAGTGGGATGGGAAAATGAAAAATTGCCTTTTTTTTACACAAAAATGTTGCTTTAGCCCCAAATTTTTCATTTTCACTAAGAATAATAGTAGGAAATGGACCTAAACACTAATAAAGCAATTTTTTCCAAATGCAGCAATATCGTATATGTGGTCATACACTTCTGTTTGGGCATATGGCAGGGCTCAGAAGAGAGCAAGCACCCTTTGACTTTCAGGGAGCAGAGTTTTGTGGACTACTTTGTTGGCATTATTTGCAGAGCCCCTAAACTCTTAAATGGCAGAAATCTGGAAAAAATTACCCCATTTTGTAAATTACACTCAGGTAAATAATCATGGGGTGTACTGACTATTTTGACCCCGCAGGCGTTTTCCAGAAATTATTATGCAATTCATGTTGCAGATTGAAAATTGCAAATATGCCATTTTAGTGCCCACATGTCCAGAAACTAACAAATTACGACTCATCTCAATATAAGATTGATGAAGGTATAACACTCTCACGATCAGGCGAAGCAGCTCTGACTGTGGCCTGAACTAAGGCTAGGTCGAAATTGTGCTTGTGGACACAATTGCGTGCATACGCTCAGCAGGAGGTACAGGTCCTTCTCAAAAAATTAGCATATAGTGTTAAATTTCATTATTTACCATAATGTAATGATTACAATTAAACTTTCATATATTATAGATTCATTATCCACCAACTGAAATTTGTCAGGTCTTTTATTGTTTTAATACTGATGATTTTGGCATACAACTCCTGATAACCCAAAAAACCTGTCTCAATAAATTAGCATATTTCACCCATCCAATCAAATAAAAGTGCTTTTTAATAACAAACAAAAAAAACCCATCAAATAATAATGTTCAGTTATGCACTCAATACTTGGTCGGGAATCCTTTGGCAGAAATGACTGCTTCAATGCGGCGTGGCATGGAGGCAATCAGCCTGTGACACTGCTGAGATGTTATGGAGGCCCAGGTTGCTTCAATAGCGGCCTTAAGCTCATCCAGAGTGTTGGGTCTTGCGTCTCTCAACTTTCTCTTCACAATATCCCACAGATTCTCTATGGGGTTCAGGTCAGGAGAGTTGGCAGGCCAATTGAGCACAGTAATACCATGGTCAGTAAACCATTTACCAGTGGTTTTGGCACTGTGAGCAGGTGCCAGGTCGTGCTGAAAAATGAAATCTTCATCTCCATAAAGCATTTCAGCCGATGGAAGCATGAAGTGCTCCAAAATCTCCTGATAGCTAGCTGCATTGACCCTGCCCTTGATGAAACACAGTGGACCAACACCAGCAGCTGACATGGCACCCCACACCATCACTGACTGTGGGTACTTGACACTGGACTTCAGGCATTTTGGCATTTCCTTCTCCCCAGTCTTCCTCCAGACTCTGGCACCTTGATTTCCGAATGACATGCAAAATTTGCTTTCATCAGAAAAAAGTTCTTGTGACCACTTAGCAACAGTCCAGTGCTGCTTCTCTGTAGCCCAGGTCAGGCGCCTCTGCCGCTGTTTATGGTTCAAAAGTGGCTTTACCTGGGGAATGCGGCACCTGTAGCCCATTTCCTGCACACGCCTGTGCACGGTGGCTCTGGATGTTTCCACACCAGACTCAGTCCACTGCTTCCTCAGGTTCCCCAAGGTCTGGAATCGGTCCTTCTCCACAATCTTCCTCAGGGTCCGGTCTCCTCTTCTCGTTGTACAGCGTTTTCTGCCACATTGTTTCCTTCCAACAGACTTACCATTGAGGTGCTTTGATACAGCACTCTGGGAACAGCCTATTTGTTGAGAAATTTCTTTCTGGGTCTTACCCTCTTGCTTGAGGGTGTCAATGATGGCCTTCTTGACATCTGTCAGGTCGCTAGTCTTACCCATGATGGGGGTTTTGAGTAATGAACCAGGCAGGGAGTTTATAAAAGCCTCAGGTATCTTTTGCATGTGTTTAGAGTTAATTAGTTGATTCAGAAGATTAGGGTAATAGGTCGTTTAGAGAACCTTTTCTTGATATGCTAATTTATTGAGACAGGTTTTTTGGGTTATCAGGAGTTGTATGCCAAAATCATCAGTATTAAAACAATAAAAGACCTGACAAATTTCAGTTGGTGGATAATGAATCTATAATATATGAAAGTTTAATTGTAATCATTACATTATGGTAAATAATGAAATTTAACACTATATGCTAATTTTTTGAGAAGGACCTGTATATACTGTACCTTTCAATGGGCAATGTCAGGATGAATCCCAAAGCATCTGTTCACAATAGGTACCCACTTTAATGAGAAGTTATTCCATGTAATGGGATACATCTCTTTGCAGTGTCCTCCTGTATAAAAAAGAGCAATCTGCTACTCTTTCCTAAATAGTTAAATAAGCCATGGCGGCCAGGCAGAGGTTGAAAATTGACACTTTTGGCCTCGCATTTGGAGAATGGCTGGCCATGGTGACGTTACAGAAAACATCTCGAAAAGTTTCCTTAAGTATATTGAAGGCTAGGTGCATGGAAGCAGTGTGCACCAAGCCTAAGCGATGTATGGGCTATGCAGAAACCATACAATGCTTGGTGGCGGCTGCCTGAGTACTGCAATACATTCACTTCAACAGCAAATGAAGCTACTAAGCAATGTGTGGGGTTACTGTGTTCTGCCAGTACATCTATTAGGTCCGGCCCTGACGGAGCAGTTTTCAGCTAATATGTGGGCGTATTGGTGTCAAATCCCCACCAATTTCCTGTGTGTTCTCCCATCAGTGCTTATATGTTGGCATTATGTGGGGTTTGGGCATGCTGCGGGGCTCAGAAGGGCCATTCAGCTTCCCAATCTTGGATTTTATTGGATTGCTTTTTGGGAGCCATGTTGCTTTCCCAGGACCTTAGAACTATTAGGAATATTGACAACCTCTATTTTTCTGATTTTTGAGGGATGAGGTTGTCATGCTCGTGCCCAGACTGGTTGGTGCGGGGGTGTGGCCACACTGGACTACAGACCAGACTACCCTGGAAGGGGAGTAACTAAGTAGCTTCCTAGGTCTTCGCTGGAGCCTCTGATGGTAAGGTCAGACTTGTGCAGCAGGAAGCAACCAGGTACCACTCCAGGGTGGTGTCTGGCTGTGGCTGATAATCCCACCGGGGAACAGAACATAGACAGGCAAGCGGGTACGGTTGGCACTCTGGCAGACAGGCGGGCATGGCTGGGACACAGGCAGGTGGACAAGTACAACAGAGACACTGGCAGGCGAGCACCGCTGGCTCTCTGGCAGGCAGGTATGGGTGGCTCTCTGGCAGGACAGGCGGACAAGGTTGGTACACTGGAAGAACCGGTAGGGACCGGTCTGCAGGCAGGTATGTAAAACAGGTAAGAGCCTGCTCAGACAGGAGGACTAATGAATAGGTAGAGAAAGACCACAAGAGCGGATGCAAAGTGAAAGCACAAGAGCTAGAGCCAAGAACAGAAATGCAGGAGGCGGAGGCAAGAGCAGGAGGTGGAGCCAAGCACATAAACACAGGAGGCAGAGCCAAGCACGGAAACACAGAAGGTGGAGCCAAGAGCTGGAGGCGGAGCCAAGAGCTGAAATGCAGGAGGCGGAGCAAAGAGCTGGAGCAGGAGACAAGTGTAGAAACACAGGAGGTGGAGCACAGAGCGGGAGAAGTAGAACCGCAAGGAGCGGAGCCAGGTAGAACCGCAAGGAGCGGAGCAAGGTAGAACCACAAGAAGCAGAGCCGCAGAGCGAGAGCTGAGCAGAGCTGCAGAGCAAGGCCATAGAGTGCAGAGCTGAGAGCAGAGCAAAGTCAGAGTACAGAGTAAAGTTCAGAGCAAAGCTACAGAGAGCAGAGCTGAGAGCAAAGCCACAGAGTGCAGAGCTGAGAGCAGAGCCACAGCGTGCAGAGCAAGACACAGAGTGCAGAGCCGAGAGCAAAACCACAGAGTGCAGAGCAAGGTCACAGAATGCAGAGCAAGGAGCTAAGCAAGGTCGCAGAGAGCAGAGCCAAAAGCAGAGCAAAGCAAGACATAGAGTGCAGAGCAGAGCAAAGCTAGATACAGAGTGCAGAGCAGAGCAAAGCAAGACAGAGTACACACAGCAGAGAAAGCAAACCAAGACAGGGATATAAGCGGACACAGGAACAGGACTAGGCTAAGACAAAGTCAGGAGTCCTATCCCCCTCAAGATTATATATATTGTGTATATACTTTTCCATCATTTTTTGTTTTTATGTCTTGCATGTTGTACATGCTGTTTTAATATGTTGTACAATCATGTGGTGTTATGTTTCACTAAATAAAATGTATATGTTGTTATATTGTTTCTGGATACTTCTTTTTGGGTTTATAAAGTCAGGAACAGGTCAAGGCACAGAGACATGGACACAAGCCAGGGTATGACGCCCCTCTGGGTGGCGGACATAGGCCAGGGTACGAAGCCCCGCTGGGTGGCTACACAAGGACATAGGCCAGGGTACTAAGCTTTACTGGGTGGCTACACAGGACAGAGACCAGGGTAAAGTCCCCTGGGTGGCGGACACGAGAGTAAAAGAGACAGGGCCTGGCACCTCAGCAGCTAAGAACTGACTGAGGGAGTAAGTTGCACAATGGGTGGGGATGTCTTAAATACAGGAAGCCTCATGGCGATTGGCCGGGGACACCTTAGCAAGGTGTACACAGTCTCAATAAGACACAGGAGTTGCTGGCGCTGCCCCCTATGCACACGGACAGAGCATGCACAGAGCAAGCAGCAGACATGAGGCACACAGCGTGGAGCTGGCAGCAGAGAGAAGTCACAAGATGGCCCAGAGAAGTGAGTTCGAATGTAATGCAGGTGGGGGATGGGAGGCCATGCAGTGATGCCAGCAGGGTTGTTACAGTAGTGAAGATTTTATTCGTGTCATTTGGGGGTGCATAACATTTTTTATTTGATTTTCATTCCAATGAACAAATAGCAAAGAACAAAATGAACAAATAGAAAAGCAATTCATGAATTGTCTTTATATTTTTTTCACCCTTTTACGCTTTTCACCATGCGATAAGCGTGATTTGATGACTTTGCTCTCTGGGTCAGTTCAATTAAAATGGCATCAGGGTTATCAAGTATTTTCATAATTTGCACTCAAACACTGAGCCTCGGGAGACCCGGCATCAATATCGCTGGTACGGAAGCTGAGTACAGCATATTTTTATTTTACAAGGGGGAATATAGTATATAAGATGTGTTGTCTAATTACTGGACAACCCCTTTAAAGTTGGAAAATAAAGTATGGTCATCCTTTTCCCTTTTAAGCTTCTATAATTATTTTGGAGTCAACGCTCAAGAAATTTCTCGATACTGCATATTGTGTCTCATCTAAGATTAAAATCTGCTTCAACCTTCACCTACAGAAGTCTGTGTGCAAGAATAGCTCAGCAGGCAAATGACTGCACTATGGATATTATTTATGAGACATAGGCTTAAACAATGAAACCAGCCAATTAATAGTGATTTATAACGACCAAGCAATATGACAAAGTCTCACCACCCAAGGCATCCACAGCTTAATGGCGAACTGACAAAAACGAAATGTCAGAAATCAAAAGGAGAAAGAAAATGAGAAACTCCCTGGGAAAATCTCATTTTGTAAGGCACGGCATGCAGTCTATTGTAATAAGTATCTTGCATGTTAATATTAGGGAACAGAGTTATTTATTATACATAGTGGGACACTAACAGGGGCTGTATTTCTGAAGCTATTTCTAAGTGAGCAAAATATTCCCATTTGAAGGTTTTCTATAAATTTTTTAAAATTATAACTTTACTGCCTGATGTCTTAGTTAATAGGAATTGGTTTGCAGAATACTGGCTTATAGGGTGAATGGCTTTAATTAATTTAATCTTTGCATTTCTGTAACTTGGCTCTATTAATTTGATGTGATGTAGAAAAGATTTTTCTTTAAATATCATACCTCTTTCTTTATGTTCTTCACCCTCCCCAGGGGTGACCATACTGCAGATTTCCTTTCTGTACTGTCGATATATTTAATTTGCTTCTTAAATGTAAATGAAAGCATCTTTATAAATGAAATTAATAAAAAAGGTCTACAATTTTTCTGTTGAAATGTTTAAAGGGACACTGTCACCTGAATTTGGAGGGAACAATCTTCAGCCATGGAGGCGGGGTTTTGGGGTTTTTGATTCACCCTTTCCTTACCTGCCGGCTGCATGCTGGCTGCAATATTGGATTGAAGTTCATTCTCTGTCCTCCGTAATACATGCCTGCACAAGGTAATCTTGCCTTGCGCAGGCGTGTACTATGGAGTACAGAGAATGAGCTTCAATCCAATATTGCAGCCAGCGTGCAGCCAGCGGGTAAGGAAAGGGTGAATCAAAAAACCCAAAACCCCGCCTCCATGGCTGAAGATTGTTCCCTCCAAATTCAGGTGACAGTGTCCCTTTAAAATCTATCAGCGTTCCTGCTCCTGATAGCTCTCTCCTCTCCTCCTCCCTTATCTCTTTGTTAGAGACAGCTGAGGGAAGCTGGTAGTGATAGCATTGGAGAGGGAAAATAGCATCTTACAGGGCACAGAAAATAGGCTACAGACAAGGAGGAAACATAAGGAATGGAAAGTTCAGTATTGGAGTAGTGCTGATGTATGAAAGCAAGAGAAGACAATAGCACCCTGGATATGCACAGACCTCCCATTCAGCCTATATTACAGGGAGGGACACTCCCATAAGAGAAAAATCTAATACTTGGATCAGGCTGCAGACTGCATATCAGGGGGTCTGAAAATGAAGGAATGAAGATTGCAGACTGAAACTTCTTGCAGTTTTATTAACTGACCATACAGTAACCACCAACATATGTAAGAATCATTATTTCCATGTCCACCATAACACTTAAATAGGACCTGTCACCATGTCAAATGTCATTTTTTTGCTCATATTTTATCAACTCTGCAATTGTTTTTTGTTTGTTTTGTTTTAAATCTGCATATGGTTCCAGAGATATGTGCCTTTTTATTTAGTGCTACTTTTTATGGTCGTTACCAAGGGTGTAAAACCAGGAGTAAGAGGCCTTTTTATAATGTTGGCTATGTGGTCTCCACACCAATTATTGCCTTTAAAACAAAAGCAGGACCCAGTGCTCAAGAGTACACATCTCTGGACTAGCCCACATTGTTGTCTTTCTCTGCACTATGATAGATACTGAGAGTGGTGATGTGATGTACCCTATTTTTCAGATTGTAAGATGCACGTAGGTTTTAGAGGAGGAAAAAAAATGCAAAAAAGGAAAAATATGGTCATAACATACCGTCCTAATATCCACCATCCTGGTATATATGATCCTTATCTTGGTATATATGGCCACCTTGTCCCCATTTTGGTATCCATGGCCTCCCTAATGCCATCCTGGTATCCATGGCCCCCATATCCTCATCCTGGTATCCATGGCCACCATATCCTGATCCTGGTATCCATGGCAAACATATCCCCATCCCGGTATCCATGGCCACCATATCCCCATCCAGGTATCCATGGCCACCATGTCCTCTGTTATGTTTGCTAATGACAGGTGTTATGAAGGCAATCCAGAAACACAGTGTGCTTAGCGATCAGAGCGCACACAGTGATCTGACAAATACCCAAAAATACAAGAACGAGCTCTGAGACGTGGAAACTCTGTAGACTGCACACCTGATCCTATCCTAAACACAACTAAAAGCGGCTGTGGATTGCGCCTAACAACTACCTAGGCAACTCGGCACAGCCTAAGAAACTAGCTAGCCTGAAGATAGAAAAATAGGCCTGACTTGCCCCAGAGAAATTCCCCAAAGGAAAAGGCAGCCCCCCACATATAATGACTGTGAGTAAGATGAAAAGACAAAACGTAGGGATGAAATAGATTCAGCAAAGTGGGGCCCGATATTCTAGGACAGAGCAAGGACAGTAAAGCGAACTTTGCAGTCTACAAAAAACCCTAAAGCAAAACCACGCAAAGGGGGCAAAAAAAACCCACCGTGCCGAACTAACGGCACGGCGGTACACCCTTTGCGTCTCAGAGCTTCCAGCAAAACAAAAGACAAGCTGGACAGAAAAAAAGCAACAAAAAAGCAAAAGGCACTTAGCTATACAGAGCAGCAGGTCACAGGAACAATCAGGAGAAGCTCAGATCCAACACTGAAACATTGACAAGGAGCAAGGATAGCAGCATCAGGCGGAGTTAAGTAATGAAGCAGTTAACGAGCTCACCAGAACACCTGAGGGAGGAAGCTCAGAAGCTGCAGTACCACTTGTGACCACAGGAGTGAATTCAGCCACAGAATTCACAACAGTACCCCCCCCTTGAGGAGGGGTCACCGAACCCTCACCAGAGCCCCCAGGCCGACCAGGATGAGCCGCATGAAAGGCACGAACAAGATCGGAAGCATGAACATCAGAGGCAAAAACCCAGGAATTATCTTCCTGAGCATAACCCTTCCATTTAACCAGATACTGGAGTTTCCGTCTAGAAACACGAGAATCCAAAATCTTTTCCACAATATACTCCAATTCCCCCTCCACCAAAACCGGGGCAGGAGGCTCAACAGATGGAACCATAGGTGCCACGTATCTCCGCAACAACGACCTATGGAATACATTATGTATGGAAAAGGAGTCTGGGAGGGTCAAACGAAAAGACACAGGATTGAGAACCTCAGAAATCCTATACGGACCAATAAAACGAGGTTTAAATTTAGGAGAGGAAACCTTCATAGGAATATGACGAGAAGATAACCAAACCAGATCCCCAACACGAAGTCGGGGACCCACACGGCGTCTGCGATTAGCGAAAAGTTGAGCTTTCTCCTGGGACAAGATCAAATTGTCCACCACCTGAGTCCAGATCTGTTGCAACCTATCCACCACAGAATCCACACCAGGACAGTCCGAAGACTCAACCTGTCCTGAAGAGAAACGAGGATGGAACCCAGAATTGCAAAAAAATGGAGAAACCAAGGTAGCCGAGCTGGCCCGATTATTAAGGGCGAACTCAGCCAACGGCAAAAAGGACACCCAATCATCCTGGTCTGCAGAAACAAAACATCTCAGATATGTTTCCAAGGTCTGATTGGTTCGTTCGGTCTGGCCATTAGTCTGAGGATGGAAAGCCGAGGAAAAGGATAGGTCAATGCCCATCCTACCACAAAAGGCTCGCCAAAACCTTGAAACAAACTGGGAACCTCTGTCAGAAACAATATTCTCAGGAATGCCATGCAACCGAACCACATGCTGAAAGAACAAAGGTACCAAATCAGAGGAGGAAGGCAATTTAGCCAAGGGCACCAGATGGACCATTTTAGAAAAGCGATCACAGACCACCCAAATGACTGACATCTTTTGAGAAACGGGAAGGTCAGAAATGAAATCCATCGAAATATGTGTCCAAGGCCTCTTTGGGACCGGCAAGGGCAAAAGCAACCCACTGGCACGAGAACAGCAGGGCTTAGCCCTAGCACAAATCACACAGGACTGCACAAAAGTACGTACATCCCGTGACAGAGATGGCCACCAGAAGGATCTAGCCACTAACTCTCTGGTACCAAAGATTCCAGGATGACCAGCCAACACCGAACAATGAAGTTCAGAGATAAGTTTATTAGTCCACCTATCAGGGACGAACAGTTTCTCTGCTGGACAACGATCAGGTTTATTCGCCTGAAATTTTTGCAGCACCCGCCGCAAATCAGGGGAGATGGCAGACACAATGACTCCTTCCTTGAGGATACCCGCTGGCTCAGATAAACCCGGAGAGTCGGGCACAAAACTCCTAGACAGAGCATCCGCCTTCACATTTTTAGAGCCCGGAAGGTACGAAATCACAAAGTCGAAGCGGGCAAAAAATAACGACCAACGGGCCTGTCTAGGATTCAAGCGCTTGGCAGATTCGAGATAAGTCAAGTTCTTATGATCAGTCAATACCACCACGCGATGCTTAGCTCCTTCAAGCCAATGACGCCACTCCTCGAATGCCCACTTCATGGCCAGCAACTCTCGATTGCCCACATCATAATTACGCTCAGCGGGCGAAAACTTCCTGGAAAAGAAAGCACATGGTTTCATCACTGAGCAATCAGAACCTCTCTGTGACAAAACCGCCCCTGCTCCAATCTCAGAAGCATCAACCTCGACCTGGAACGGAAGAGAAACATCTGGCTGACACAACACAGGGGCAGAACAAAAACGACGCTTCAACTCCTGAAAAGCTTCCACAGCAGCAGAAGACCAATTAACCAAATCAGCACCCTTCTTGGTCAAATCGGTCAATGGTTTGGCAATGCTAGAAAAATTACAGATGAAGCGACGATAAAAATTAGCAAAGCCCAGGAACTTTTGCAGACTTTTCAGAGATGTCGGCTGAATCCAATCCTGGATGGCTTGGACCTTAACTGGATCCATCTCGATAGTAGAAGGGGTAAAGATGAACCCTAAAAATGAAACTTTCTGCACACCGAAGAGACACTTTGATCCCTTCACAAACAAAGAGTTAGCACGCAGGACCTGAAAAACCATTCTGACCTGCTTCACATGAGACTCCCAATCATCTGAGAAGATCAAAATGTCATCCAAGTAAACAATCAGGAATTTATCCAGATACTCACGGAAGATGTCATGCATAAAAGACTGAAACACAGATGGAGCATTGGCAAGTCCGAACGGCATCACTAGATACTCAAAATGACCCTCGGGCGTATTGAATGCAGTTTTCCATTCATCTCCTTGCCTGATTCTCACCAGATTATACGCACCACGAAGATCTATCTTAGTGAACCAACTAGCCCCCTTAATCCGAGCAAACAAGTCAGATAACAATGGCAAGGGATACTGAAATTTAACAGTGATCTTATTAAGAAGGCGGTAATCAATACACGGTCTCAGCGAACCATCCTTCTTGGCTACAAAGAAGAACCCTGCTCCCAGTGGTGATGACGATGGGCGAATATGTCCCTTCTCCAGGGATTCCTTCACATAACTGCGCATAGCGGCGTGTTCGGGCACGGATAAATTAAATAATCGACCTTTAGGGAATTTACTACCAGGAATCAAATTGATAGCACAATCACAATCCCTATGCGGAGGTAGAGCATCGGACTTGGGCTCTTCAAATACATCCTGATAATCAGACAAGAACTCTGGGACCTCAGAAGGGGTGGATGACGAAATCGACAAAAATGGAACATCACCATGTACCCCCTGACAACCCCAGCTGGATACCGACATGGAATTCCAATCCAATACTGGATTATGGGTTTGTAGCCATGGCAACCCCAACACAACCACATCATGCAGATTATGCAACACCAGAAAGCGAATAACTTCCTGATGTGCAGGAGCCATGCACATGGTCAGCTGGGCCCAGTATTGAGGTTTATTCTTGGCCAAAGGTGTAGCATCAATTCCTCTCAATGGAATAGGACACCGCAAAGGCTCCAAGAAAAACCCACAACGTTTAGCATAATCCAAATCCATCAGATTCAGGGCAGCGCCCAAATCCACAAACGCCATGACAGAAAACGACGACAAAGAGCATATCAAGGTAATGGACAGAAGGAATTTGGACTGTACAGTACCAATGACGGCAGACATAGCGGACCGCTTAGTGCGCTTAGGACAATCAGAAATAGCATGAGTGGAATCACCACAGTAGAAACACAGACCATTCAGACGTCTGTATTCCTGCCGTTCAACTCTAGTCATAGTCCTATCGCACTGCATAGGCTCAGGTTTAACCTCAGGCAGTACAGCCAAATGGTGCACAGATTTACGCTCGCGCAAGCATCGACCGATCTGAATGGCCAAAGACAAAGACTCATTCAAACCAGCAGGCATAGGAAATCCCACCATGACATCCTTAAGAGCCTCAGAGAGACCCTTTCTGAACAAAGCTGCCAGCGCAGATTCATTCCACTGAGTGAGTACTGACCATTTCCTAAATTTCTGACAATATACTTCTATATCATCCTGACCCTGGCACAAAGCCAGCAAATTTTTCTCAGCCTGATCCACTGAATTAGGCTCATCGTACAGCAATCCGAGCGCCAGGAAAAACGCATCGACACTACTCAATGCAGGGTCTCCTGGCGCAAGAGAAAATGCCCAGTCTTGAGGGTCGCCGCGCAAAAAAGAAATAATAATCAAAACCTGTTGAATAGGATTACCAGAAGAATGAGGTTTCAAGGCCAGAAATAGCTTACAATTATTTTTGAAACTTAGAAACTTAGTTCTATCTCCAAAAAACAAATCAGGAATAGGAATTCTTGGTTCTTACATAGATTTCTGATCAATAGTATCTTGAATTTTTTGTACATTTATAACGAGATTATCCATTGAAGAGCACAGACCCTGAATATCCATGTCCACACCTGTGTCCAGAATCACCCAAATGTCTAGGGGAAAAAAAAAAGTGAACACAGAGCAGAAAAAAAAAAAAAAAAAATGATGTCAGAACTTTTTCTTTCCCTCTATTGAGAATCATTAGTTGGCTCCTTGTACTGTTATGTTTGCTAATGACAGGTGTTATGAAGGCAATCCAGAAACACAGTGTGCTTAGCGATCAGAGCGCACACAGTGATCTGACAAATACCCAAAAATACAAGAACGAGCTCTGAGACGTGGAAACTCTGTAGACTGCACACCTGATCCTATCCTAAACACAACTAAAAGCGGCTGTGGATTGCGCCTAACAACTACCTAGGCAACTCGGCACAGCCTAAGAAACTAGCTAGCCTGAAGATAGAAAAATAGGCCTGACTTGCCCCAGAGAAATTCCCCAAAGGAAAAGGCAGCCCCCCACATATAATGACTGTGAGTAAGATGAAAAGACAAAACGTAGGGATGAAATAGATTCAGCAAAGTGGGGCCCGATATTCTATTACAGAGCGAGGACAGTAAAGCGAACTTTGCAGTCTACAAAAAACCCTAAAGCAAAACCACGCAAAGGGGGCAAAAAAAAACCCACCGTGCCGAACTAACGGCACGGCGGTACACCCTTTGCGTCTCAGAGCTTCCAGCAAAACAAAAGACAAGCTGGACAGAAAAAAGCAACAAAAAAGCAAAAGGCACTTAGCTATACAGAGCAGCAGGTCACAGGAACAATCAGGAGAAGCTCAGATCCAACACTGAAACATTGACAAGGAGCAAGGATAGCAGCATCAGGCGGAGTTAAGTAATGAAGCAGTTAACGAGCTCACCAGAACACCTGAGGGAGGAAGCTCAGAAGCTGCAGTACCACTTGTGACCAAAGGAGTGAATTCAGCCACAGAATTCACAACAGTCCTCATCCTGGTATCCATGGTCCCCATCTCACCATCCTGGTATCCATGACCCCCATATCCCCATCCTGGTATCCATGGCCACCATATCCCAATCCTGGTATCAAAGGCCCCCATCAGCACTGCATCCTGTGCTAATGCCATCAGTTGATTTCAGCATGTAACAGGGCATGAATTCACTGCCATGCATCCTCACACGCCGAAATCAGCTGCTAGAATATTCACTGTTCTCCACTCCCATGGGCATGGAGAGCAGTGAATTTTCATCTTTTTTAATAGCGGGCACACGTAATTGCCAAGCAGCTGCAGTAAGCCAGCAGCTGCGGTTAACAGTGTGCCTGCTATTAAAGAAGATGAATATTCACTGTTCTACATGCCCATGGTCCCTCCCACCTCTCGGCGCTGACTTCAGTGCATAAAGTGGGTGTGATTATGGGTGTGGGGAGCAGTGAATATTCATTTTTTTTACCAGTGGGCAAACGTGTTAGCTGCGCCAGCCGCTTCTGCCTCCTATGACTTGGTGCTCCACTGCTGCCGTCACCTTCACCCATCCATAGCCACAGCCAGACTATAAGATAATGTATTCCCGGACTATAAGACATATCCCACACTTTCCTCCAAAATTTTGGAGGAAAAAAAGGGCATCTTATAGTGCGAAAAATACTAAAAGAGGCTATTATAAGGGGTGTGTTGGGGGTTGAGTTATGCCCTGCATCCCTTCGCATCCCTTCCTGATAAAGCGGAAAAATTTATGTGTAAAATGGTGTATTACATGGTAATATTTAATTGAGTAATAAGATGATATATGATATTATGATGTTTGTGTAATGTGTAAGATATGTATCTTTATGGACTAGTGATAGAGATCGGGAGATAACAGTATAAGAGTAAAGGTACCGTCACACTGAACGATATCGCTAGCGATCCGTGACATTGCAGCGTCCTGCCTAGCGATATCGTTCAGTTTGACACGCAGCAGCGATCAGGATTCTGCTGTGATGTCGTTGGTCGCTGCAGAAAGTCCAGAACTTTGTTTCGTCGCTGGACTCCCTGCAGACATTGCTGAATCGGCGTGTGTGACGCCGATTCAGCGATGTCTTCACTGGTAACCAGGGTAAATATCGGGTTACTAAGCGCAGGGCCGCGCTTAGTAACCCGATGTTTACCCTGGTTACCAGCGTAAAAGTTAAAAAAACAAACACTACATACTTACCTTCCGCTGTCTGTCCCCGGCGCTGTGCTTTCCTGCACTGGCTGTGAGCGCCGGCCAGCCGTAAAGCACAGCGGTGACATCACCGCTGTGCTTTCTGTCCGCTGTGCTTACACAGCGCAGAGAAGCAGAACGCCGGGGGACAGACAGCGGAAGGTAAGTATGTAGTGTTTGTTTTTTTAACTTTTACGCTGGTAACCAGGGTAAACATTGGGTTACTAAGCGCGGCCCTGCGCTTAGTAACCCAATGTTTACCCTGGTTACCGGCATTGTTGGTCGCTGGAGAGCTGTCTGTGTGACAGCTCTTCAGCGACCAAACAGCGATGCTGCAGCGATCGACATCGTTGTCGGTATCGCTGCAGCGTCGCTCAGTGTGAAGGTACCTTAAGGTTTAGTAATAGTAATGGGTAATTTACAGTTTAGTACAGTGGGGGCACTGTAGATTAGGAGATTAGATAAGGTTAGGATAAGAACTGGTTAAGAAATATGGTATTTCCAGGTTAGGAGGGGCCAGAGTAGTGATCGTTGAGACACTTCCTGGGTTTAGTCAATTAGAGAGTGGGATGAAGAACAGTAAGGTTGTTGCAGGAACAAATTTAAGAGGAGCCCAGCAGTCCAGGGCCTCGGGCCGAAAGTCACACAAACACGAGGGGACAAAAGCGGCAAGAGAGTAGTAGCAGCTAGGTTCATTGTGAAATCCCAAAACATCCGAGACCTACAGTACAGACCAAAAGTTTGGATACACCTTCTCATTCAAATATTTTTCTGTATTTTCATGACTATGAAAATTGTACATTCACACTGAAGGCATCAAAACTATGAATTAACACACGTGGAATTATATACTTAACAAAAAAGTGTGAAACAACTGAAATTACAGTATGATCATCACCATTCCTCCCTCCAGGATTAAGATGTGGGGTGGCCCAATGTGCAGGAGCTGAATCCCTCTAATTTTCATTCCAGGTACACTAACAGCTTGGATTTATATTGATTCAGTCATAGAACCAGAGATTTCTTCAAAGTGTCCAAGAAGCCATTTTGCAACACGAAAATGCCAGGCTGCATTTTGCACATGCTACTATGAGCAGCTTGCTTGGCCTAAACATGCTGCCATGGCCGTTAGCATCTCTAGACCTGTCTCTCATCAAGATCCTCTAGGACGTCATTGGTTGGTAATTGCAAAGGAAGCTGTCAGCAGAGGATTTTGATGACTCGTGTGTCAAAGTGCAGGCAACGTGGCAGAACATTCCTCAGACAACCATTAACAACCTCATTAATAGCAGCCAAGCTGTGTGAGTGTGGGTATTTCTGCTCATGGTGCTCATACTCTACGCTGAATAAATCGAGATGCTTGAAAAATATGTCTACATTTTTTCAAAATTTACATATCATTAACTTCTTTATCCATGTTTTGATTTCCATAGCTCCACTACTTTTCCTTCTTGGTGTAGCAATTTCAATGTTGAGGAGTATGAAAAAAAGTCAAATACACCCAACCCCATTCAATCGATGAGTTGCAAAATCCTCCTTCTCCCTACAGCCAGGCACAGGTGGCATCATGAGACATCATCTCGTTGCCTGACTTCCAGTGCACACTTCTGAGCTCTTAGGGTATGTTTCCACGTTCAGGAAACGCTGCATGTTTGACGCTGCATAGAGATGCAGCGTCAAACACGCAGCATCCAGATGTTACAGCATAGTGGAGGAGATTTCATGAAATCCCATCTCCACTATGTGTGGTAACAGGCATCCGGCGGCCCTGCATTTCCAGACATGCGGCGCGTCTTTTTAGATCGCAGCATGTCCGTTTACCTTGCGGCGACGCTGCGCCGCCTCAAGGTATAACACAGGGCCCTATGCGTGGGGTGCGATGATACCGGATGTGTGCAATGAACACATCCGGCATCATCGCGTCTCCAAAAGGGGGCGGAGCGAGTTTGCCACTCCATCAAAACCGCTGGCCATCCTGAACGTGGACATGTACCCTTATAGGCGGCAGTAACATGTGACTTCCCAAAGCTGGTAACGAAGCAGGGAGATAAAAGCTTGTTGCTCCATCAAAGTGTTGTTTATGTGCTTCATGAAAATATGTATACAGTATAGGCCGGTGCCTGCATTGGGGTCTGTGGTAGCTCTCTTTCCCTCCCATCCCTCTCATTCGCACCCCTGTTATCTCCATCATTACACTCTTGATCAAATGGCAAGCAAGTATTCTTGTTCGTTGACTGATTTCATGTTTACATGAACCAATGATCGGAAACAAACTTTTGGCTTATTATTGGGCCATATATTAGGGTACTGTGGCATAGATTAATTGAATAATTCACATTTGTCAGATTTTTTACAACAACCCCCAGGGAGCAAATATTTTTGCTGTAAAAGTCTTGAGAATCACCACCCAAAAGTTAGCAGTTTGGGGTTGATGTGCCATGGAAAAACTGATGACCAGGTTTTCCCTGTCCAAAAATATGGCTGGCATGATTCTATCACATAAAACAAATGAATCTGGTTATCTGATCTGAAATATACAATATTTCACTCAGTTGCTTTATTATTTTATGATTGCAATTCTTATACAGCAGTTTAAGGTACCGTCACATTTAGCGACGCTGCAGCAATCCAGACAACGATCCCGATCGCTGCAGCGTCGCTGTTTGGTCGCTGGAGAGCTCTCCAGTGACCAACGATGCCAGTCCCCTGGTAACCAGGGTAAACATCGGGTTACTAAGCGCAGGGCCGCGCTTAGTAACCCGATGTTTACCCTGGTTACCAGCATAAACGTAAAAAAAAAAAAACACTACATACTTACCTTCCGGTGTCTGTCCCCCGGCGTCAGCTTCTCTGCACAGGCTGTGAGCGCCAGCCGGAAAGCACAGCGGTGACGTCACCGCTGTGCTCTGCTTTCCGGCTGACTGGCGCTCACAGTGCAGAGAGCACAGCGCCGGAGGACAGACAGCGGAAGGTAAGTATGTAGTGTTGTTTTTTTTTTTTTTTACGTTTACGCTGGTAACCAGGGTAAACATTGGGTTACTAAGCGCGGCCCTGCGCTTAGTAACCCGATGTTTACCCTGGTTACCAGTGAAGACATCGCTGAATCGGCGTCACACACGCCGATTCAGCGATGTCTGCAGGAGGTCCAGAGACAAAATAAAGTGCTGGACTTTCTGCTCTGACCAACGATGGCACAGCAGGATCCTGATCGCTGCTGCCTGTCAAACTGAACGATATCGCTAGCCAGGACGCTGCAACGTCACGGATCGCTAGCGATATCGTTCAGTGTGATGGTACCTTTAGTTTTCCTTTTGGAGGCCGATTCATCATTTACCAATCACACTAACCATCTATTATGGAGAATGACCACCATTTATCATGATGATCAATAAGAGATTCCATCTCTAGACTTTTACAGTAGTTACAGTATGTGACCTTGTGTCAGGTACTGACCTTTAGCAGCAGTATAATTAAATGATATGGCTATACATTTCTCAAGAGAAATGCCTATAAAAGTATAAATATAAATGAAATTAATGATTAATCTAATAATTAGACATGAGTAAATGGAATTCTAAACGTTTTAGATTTGTTGGGATACCCTACAGTTAATTAAGCAGCATCTAGAATCTTAGTATACATTTGTTTTTGTTTTTTGTTTTTTTTCACAAACCTCACAATATCATCATAATCAACAAATTAGAAAAAAAATGTACAGTGGGGGAAATAAGTATTTGATCCCTTGCTGATGTTGTAAGTTTGCCCACTGACAAAGACATGAACAGTCTATAATTTTAAGGGTAGGTTAATTTTAACATTGAGAGATAAAATATAAAAAATAAAATCCAGAAAATCACATTGTATAAATTCTATACATTTATTTGTATTTTGCAGTGAGAAATAAGTATTTGATCCCCTACCAACCATTAAGCGTTCTGGCTCCTACAGACCAGTTAGACGCTTCTAATCAACTCATTACCTGCATTAAAGACAACTGTCTTACATAGTCACCTTTATAAAAGACTCCTGTTCACAGACTCAATTAATCAGTCAGACTTCTACAACATGGGTAAAACCAAAAGAGGCTTGCAAGGATGTCAGTGACAAGATCATAGACCTGCGCAAAACTGGAATGGGCTACAAAACCATACCTAAGACGCTGGGTGACAAAGAAACAACTGTTGGTGAAATAGTAAGAAAATTGAAGAAATACAAAATGACTGTCAATTGACATTGATCTGGGGCACCATACATCTCTGTTCGCCTTGACCTATGGCTGAGCAGTGCCACAAACAATGATTAGAGAGAACATCGAGCATAGGCATCTCCACTTATCTCTGCATTCTAAAGTCTTAGGCTGGTTTCATATTTGCGTTTTTTGTCGCTGCGTTTTAGCGCAAAAAAAGCATGTGTTTTTTTTCCTATATTTAACATTAAAAATGCATGCTTTTTTTCGTATGCGTTTTGCCGCGTTTGACAACGCATGTGTCGTTTCTATGCTTGCGTTTTGTTGCAGAAATGCAACATGTAGTAATTTCTAGAGGCTTTTTTTTGCCACAAAAAAACGCATGCGTTTTTTTTGCGGCAAAAAAACATATTGCTGTCTATGTAAACGCATGCGTTTTTAAGCACATGCGTTTGGTTGCGTTTTTAAACGCATGCATTTCCATAGAAAAAAACAAGTCTACACACTGAAAAGCCACCCCCCACCATCAAGGTGATAAAGGGATCCAAACCCTAACCCTAACCCCCCACCATCAAGGTGATAAAGGGATCCTAACCCTAACCCTAACCCTAGGGGTCCAAACCCTAACCCCCCACCATCAAGGTGATAAGGGGATCCTAACCCTAACCCTAGGGATCCAAACCCTAACCCTAACCCCCCACCATCAAGGTGATAAAGGGATCCTAACCCTAACCCCCCACCATCAAGGTGATAAAGGGATCCTAACCCTAACCCCCCACCATCAAGGTGATAAAGGGATCCTACCCCTAACCCTAGGGATCCAAACCCTAACCCTAACCCTAGGGATCCAAACCCTAACCCTAACCCTAACCCTAGCTATTTCTATTTATAGTGGGTTTTCTAGTTGATTTTGATGATTGGCAGCTGTCACACACTTCTCATCATGCGTTTCAAAAACCGCATGCGTCTAAAAAACGCAGCATTTGCACGTGTTTACATGCGTTTTTTTCACCACCTGCGTTTGCGTTTTTAACGCTGTGTTTTTAAACGCAAATGTGAAATTAGCCTTAGTAGTTATAACTCCAAAGATCAGTAAGCTATCCTTATCCCTGGATCTGAGCTCCTATGAAGGTGCAAAGCTACATAAAAATTCTGCTGATTGTAACTATCATGCATTGTACATTGTTATTTGTCAGGATTACCTCTACTGACTGCAAATTCAGGCTTGAATTTTGATGGAAATTTATGACAAATCTGCAAAAATCTTCCCTAACAAACAATTCCCTAACAAACAGGCAATCCCCACATGTATTCAGGCTGTCTAGCAGCCGCAAATCATGTAGCTGCATCGACATAAACTAAATCTCCGAGCACGACGAAATACTCGGAGACAACGAGAGCATGCTCGGAGAAACTCGAGTAACAAGCATACTCGCTCATCACTAATAATGATCCTAAACACAAGTCAAAATCCACAATAGACTACCTCAAAAGGTGCAAGCTTTAAGTTTTTCAATGGCCCTCACAGTTCCCTGATCTGGACATCAGTGAAAATTTGTGGCTAGACATCAAAATAGAAGTGCATCCAAAACGACCCAGGAATTTCACAGAACTGGAAGAATTTTTCAAGGAAGAGTGGATGAAAATCCTCAAACAAGAATTGAAAAACTCTTTGCTGACTGAAAAAAGTGTTTACAAGCTGTGTCACCTTCAAAAGGGGATGCTACTAGGTACTAAGCATGCAGGGTGCCAACACTTTTGCATCAGCCCATTTATTTTCCTTTTTGTAGTTTTAAAATGTAAAAGATTTTTTTTTTTTGCCTAAAATACAAAGGAAATGTGTCATCTTTAACTTTAGCCCTTCGAGAGATCATTTCATTTTCAAGTTGCCTAACTGTTCACAATAACAGTAATTTTGATCTGGGGTACATAACTCTTACATGCCACTGTATATTTGCATATACATATATATATATATATATATATATATATATATATATATATATATATATATATATATATATATATATATATATATATATATATATATATATATATTCCACTCATTTAATATGTAATTACGCACAACTACATTTCTCTGCACTTTAGGACAGTCATAACAGGATTTAGGCTGCTTTCTATAAGAAATGGGAAATGGTGATAATTAAAAACCTCGATTTGAATGTTGTCCGTAACTCAAAGTCAACTCCACCATCTGCTCAGGGTGGATATGAGTGGGTCAGTGTGGAACTGCTGACTTGGACTAGTAGCTCATCTGCCTGTCCATGTAATTATAAAATTTGTATGTTAGCAAACTAACAGATGGCAATCATGTCAGAAGTCAGACAAAATTCTCGCTTCTGGAATAGCAGGATGAAGGAGCTGTCCATTAAAGACCTGCAACAACCAATATTTCATTATGTGAGTCTTAATAAATATGCCACAAAATTTTGTGCAAAACTCAAGTACCACATTTTATTATGGCTCCGGATAGCCTGTAGACCGCCAATCATGTAAGTATCAAGAATTTTGATGTTACACATATTAGATTTTGCTTTGTTCTTACCATGTCTATCACAAGAATACTGCAGAATACAATTGTAGAAAGGTATCCTCCACATACTGGGCATACCTGAAAATCCATGTGATTGAAGATTTGATAATTTCCTCAAACTATCCAAGAATCATTTGCTTAAAAAATATCTCCACCTGTGCAACCATTTTTTGTATTGCTCCACTTCTTTTAGAAAGAAAAAAAAAACTTTGCTGATATTTTTTTCTTTTGCTTGTCGGCAGCTGCAATCCAGACCAATGTGTTTCCGTATTAAGAGCAAATAAAACATGCATGATCTGTTCCAACAAGATATTCTACATCATTCTACCACACATTTAGAAGATCGAAGGTGCAGAAGAAAATAACAACAGCATCAAACTATGAAAGGTAGTTATTACAGTGAAATACAACTCTGCATAGCTCACCTGCAGACACAAAATGGTAGAAATGTTTTCTTAACGTCCTTTTGCAGTTTCCTAATTTTTTCATTTTCTATGATATTAAAAAATAACATAAATTTGTCCCCAGAGGTGGCCCTGGTCTTCAGAGAGGAGATCTGTCACCAAATTTTACATTAGGAAACTAACAATGATAATGGTAATATTAAATGGGAAAACTTCAATAGGTGATTAAACAGCCATTCTGAGATTACAGATTTTTAAAGTAAGTACACCGGGTACATCAGGTCTAGGAGATCTATATAATAATACAGCCAGTATTGTGAAATATTGTGATTGATCCATTTCAAAATATATTTTTCGTTTCAGGTGATTGTTTTCACTGGAGCTTGTACTTTTTGTCACTGTATAATGCTGACCAATCATAAGTAGGCAGAAACACTCAAGGAAATTAAGAACGCACCCTTACCATAGGATAGAGCAGATTTCTCAGTGGATGAGATGTAACGATACAGCCTTGATCTCCTGATGTTACCTCCTGCATGTGACAGTGTAGGAGAAGGGGCAGTACAGCTGAATATAACTGTGCTACATTACAAACCTTTCAATCAGCTCTCCTCTTATCATGGCACTGTCACCTTTGCTGTACTGTCCCTCCCCAACACTGCCTCCCAAGAGTTGTGTCACTAATCACACTTATGTCTGCTATGATCACTTTGTAATCGCTGTGCAGTGAGAATAGAGCAGGCTGTCATAACATGTCACACAGGAATAGCTCAGGACAGGTTACTCCAGCGTGAGACGTAACGACAGCATGATCTTACAGCAGAACTTGCACAAGTTGCTTGAGCACAGCAGACGTAAGTGTGCCTACTGGCTTAGTCAGGAATCAGGAGAGCATTAAAGACTTACTAGAAAGCAGCAACATTGCCTTTATGTCTCTCTCACTGTGCACCACTCTGCCTTCATTCACAATTTTCAAGCATATGTAGTCTGAGCTGGCAGTCTATCTGGCAGTCTATCTTGCCTCCTGACTTTGATGTGCTATTTAAAGGGAATTCTTCAGGAGTATTTAGGCCCCAAAACTTCTGCCACTGCCTTATTGTGTGTATAAATAGCTGCCTATACATGTCTCTATGTGCATAATCAGTGCCTGCACGCTTGAGAACCTCTACTTTGAATGACCCATGTGCTATTTGTATATTAGTTTCTTGAAGTGTCTTGAAGTCATGGAGATAAAGCTGCTTGAGTTACAATGTGGCAGTTCCCTAATAATATTCTGGATATAGGGGCACCATTTTCTGCTAGGATATAATATTAGAAGTAGATGAGCACATTAATCCACAGGATTTTGGTCCGATGTCCAGGTCAGTGGTATCTGGCGGCTAGATAGAATGCCCGCGAATCATAGATGACGTCACACCAGCCCTGGCCAATCAAAATCCACGCCAGTGACACCATAAGGTAAGGGACTCACAGCCTTTTCAGCTAGCCGTCAGGCACCACTGACCTAGACATTGGACCAAAGTCCTGCAAATCGATCCTCTCATCTTTAATGAGAAGCCATTATAAATCTTTTCTGACAGGTTGGCTGCCTCCAGGGTGAATGCACCTAATTTCATTGAAGTGCCAAAACTAGAAGGTACATTTGCATGCTTTGGATTATTTAAAGTTTAACACACATGAAATATGAATTTTGTAAATGTGGAAAAACACTTTTGAACATTTAACAGATGCCATTGTAATTTGCCATTGTCTTGAATGAGATGCACATACTTGATCTCTGCTCCATTTATTGGACTGCTGGAGAAAACTGTAGTTGGACATTTCCAGCAGTCCCATTGAAGATGAATGGAGCAGGGGTTGAGCTAGTGCTCCTCCATTTCACTAATAGTGGAGCTACAGAACCACATTCCCATGAGTTCAAGAGTGACTATTTTAGAATTGCTGGGGACCCTTGAAATCAGATCCCAGTCATCATTAAGCTATTTCCTATTCTGGGATAACTTGTGATCTGGGTAATTATCGTATCGTACTGTTCAAGTTTAGGGTCACTTAGAAATTTCCTTATTTTTGAAAGAAAAGCACAGTTTTTTCCAATGAAGCTAACATTAAATGATTCAGAAATACACTCTATACATTGAAGCTAGAATAGTCATTTGCCACATTAACAAACGTCTGGTTTGTAATGCAATACCTTCATAGGTGTATAGAGGCCCATTTCCAACAACCATCACTCCAGTGTTCTTATGGTACTTTGTGTTTGATAACTGTGTTAGAAGGCTAATGGATGGTTAAAATACCCTTGAAAACCCTTGTGCAAGTATGTTAGCACGGCTGAAAACAGTTTGGCTGATTTGAGAAGCTATAAACCTGACCTTCCTTTGAGCTAGTTAAGAATCTGGAGCATTACATTTGTTGGTTTCATTAAACACTCAAAATGGCCAGAAAAAAAGAACTTTCAAGTAAAACTCGACAGTCTATTCTTGTTCTTAGAAATGAAGGCTATTCCATGCGACAAATTGCCAAGAAACTGAAGATTTCCTACAAAAGGTGGGTATTACTCCCTTCAGAGGAGAGCACAAACAGGCTCTAACCAGAGTAGAAAGAGAAATGGGAGGCCCCGCTGCACAACTGAGTAAGAAGACAAGTACATTAGAATTTGTAGTTTGAAAAATCGACGCCTCACAGGTCCTCAACTGGCAGCATCATTAAATAGTACATGCAAAACGCCAGTGTCAACGTCTACAGTGAAGAGGCGATTCCAGGATGCTGGCCTTCAGGGCAGAGTGGAAAAGAAAAAGCCATATCTGAGACTCGATAATAAAAGGAAAAGATTAATATGGGCAAAAGAACACAGACATTGGACAGAGGAAGATTGAAAAAGTGTTATCGACAGACGAATCCAAGTTCGAGGTGTTTGGATCACCCAGAAGAACATTTGTGAGATGAAGAAAAACTGAAAAGATGCTGGAAGAGTGCCTGACACCATCTGTCAAGCATGGTGGAGGTAATGTGATGGTCTGGGGTTGCTTTGGTGCTGGTAAAGTTGGAGATTTGTACAAGGTAAAAGGGATATTGAATAAGGAAGCCTGTAACTTATCACTCCATTTTGTAACGCCATGCCATACCCTGTGGACAGCGCTTGATTGGAGCCAATTTCATCCTACAACAGGACAATGACCCAAAGCACACCTCCAAATTATGCAAGAACTATTTAGGGAAGAAGCAGGCAGCTGACATTCTATCTGTAATGGAGAGTCCAGCACAGTCACCAGATCTCAACCCCATTGAGCTGTTCTGGGAGCAGCTTGACCGTATGGTACGCAAAAAGTGCCCATCAAGCCAAACCAACTTGTGGGAGGGGCTTCAGGAAGCATGGGGTGAAATTTCTCCAGATTACCTCAGCAAATTAACTGCTAGAATGCCAATGGTCTGCAATGCTGTAATTGCTGCAAAGGGAGCATTCTTTGATGAAAGCAAAGTTTGAAGGAAAAAATAATTATTTAAAAAAAAATCTTTTTTCGAACCTTGTCAATGTCTGGACTAGATTTTCAATTCATTTGGTAACTCATTTGATTAATAAAAGTATGACTTTTCATGGAAAACACAAAATTGTCTGGGTGACCCTAAACTTTTGAACGTTAGTGTATACTCGTGTATAAGCCGATATTTTCAGCACATTTTTTGTTCTGAAAATGCCCCTCTCGGCTTATACACGAGTCATTGTCCCAGAAAGTTAGCAGGGGAGGGGGAGCGGAGTGTTAGGAGTCGAGTTTCCTCTGCTGCACAGGGGGAATCTCGATCCGTGTCTGCTGCAGTCTCCCATTCTGCTTCGGCCGCAGTGGGCTCTGCTCAGCAAAGGCGTCGCTCCCAGCATCTCGCTGGGACTGATTCTGTGCAAAGGGTTACTGCTGCCTTTTCCGGCTCTCCTGTTGTACCCTGCACTGATCTGCGGCGAGCGGGCTTCCCTGGGACTAAGTCCTTATTTGCACACACTGAGCATGCCCAGGGCAAGATCTCCCGTTGGAGATCGAGGGTCACATGCTCAGGTACTGCAGCACATCCCATTGGTCCATTTGGCAGGTCCTGAAAGGGCAAAACTTCTGTAGCTGTTTCCTGTGCTGCAACTATATAAACTGCGCATGACCGCACGGCCATGCGCTAGTATTGTCTTGATAATATGTGTGTGTGTTGTGAGTGAAAGTCGCTCTTTAAAATACCCTCCCTATTGGATGACTGTTCGCGGAAGGTGTATGTTTGCTATCTAGCGCCCGACTTATCCAACAGCACGTTACACACATAACAGCGTCTAGTTGCTGTGACCGCCTGTATGGCGCCGTGCGCTTCCTCTGCGCTTTCCTTACCCAAGCCTGGGTGGTTAGTGGCGTCCGTCAGTGCGGCACTGCATGCACTCTCGTGCCTTTATATACTATTTTAATAGTTTCCTTACACACCCAGTTGCGGTGTTGTGCCAGCAAGTGGTCTAATCGGACTTCAATCCTGTGTTGGGGTTGTGTTCGCTGACTTCTTGCTCGCGTTCTATGTGCGGTACCGCGGTCCTGTGACTCAACAGGATCGCTTCCTTCACGCAGGGTGAAGTTAACCCGTGCGTGTATACTTATAGTACCGCCATATAGTCCGTCTTACTAGCAGCAGGGTTTTTACCTGCACGGTGGACCTCGGACTGCGAATGCACCTAGTTTCATATCTTCTATACTTGGTGCGTTCCGCCAGTCCTTAACACGGAGCATAGGAGCAGCGGCAGGAGTGTTGTGAATTCCGCTCTTGGGCTCCCTCCGGTGGTTGTAAGTGGCACTTTTGTGAGTTCTGCTTTTGGGCTCCCTCCGGTGGTTTTAAGTGGAATGGCTGCTCCTTGGATTTAGCAGTCTGCAGCTGCTTCCACTGATTGTCTCTCTGCTCGGCTATTTATGCCTGGCTCTTCCTTTCAGCCAGTGCCACTTGTCAATGGTTCCTGGTTGGATTCACATCTCTCTTGGATTTCCCTGATATCCTGACCAGTTCAGCAAAGATAAGTCCTTTCTTTGCTCTTTTCTGTCCACATGTTGTGGCTTTATTCGTTCTGTGCATTCTATGCTTTGTCCAGCTTGTCAGTAAGGATTAACTCAGTTAAGCTGGAAGCTCTGGGAAGCAGATTTACCCTCCACACCTTTAGTCAGGTGTGGAGATTTTTGTAAACTCTGTGTGGATTTTTGTAGTTTTTAATACTGACCGCACAGTATTCCGTCCTGTCCTATCTATCTAGCTAGACTGGCCTCCTGTGCTACATCCTGGTTTCATTCTACGTATGTCTTTTCCCTCTCCACTCACAGTCATTACTTGTGGGGGGCTATCTATCCTTTGGGGATTTTCTCTGAGGCAAGATAGTTTTCCTATTTCTATCTTTAGGGGTTTTTTGCCTGATTCTCCTGGAGTCCTTGAGCCGGTTGGCATTCTTAAGGAAGGGGTGATTCTTTCTGCCATCTCCCCTGATTTGCGGCGGGTGCTTCAGGAATTTCAGGCTGATAAGCCTGACTGCTGTCCAGTGGGGAAGCTGTTTGTTCCTGATAGATGGACAAGTAAGGTAATTTCTGAGGTTCATTGTTCAGTGTTGGCTGGTCATCCTGGGATTTTTGGTACCAGAGATTTGGTTGCTAGGTCCTTTTGGTGGCCATCCTTGTCGCGCGATGTGCGTGCTTTTGTGCAGTCCTGTGGGACTTGCGCCCGGGCCAAGCCTTGCTGTTCCCGCGCTAGTGGGTTGCTTTTGCCTTTGCCGGTCCCTGAGAGGCCCTGGACGCATATTTCCATGGATTTTATTTCGGATCTTCCTGTTTCTTAGAAGATGTCTGTTATCTGGGTTGTTTGTGACCGGTTCTCTAAAATGGTCCATCTGGTACCTTTGCCTAAGTTGCCTTCCTCCTCAGATTTGGTTCCATTGTTTTTTTCAGCATGTGGTTCGTTTGCATGGCATTCCGGAGAATATTGTGTCTGGCAGAGGTTCTCAGTTTGTCTCTAGGTTTTGGCGGGCCTTTTGTACTAGGATGGGCATTGATTTGTCTTTTTCTTCGGCGTTTCATCCTCAGACTAATGGCCAAACTGAGCGAACTAATCAGACCTTGGAAACCTATTGAGATGCTTTGTGTCTGCTGATCAGGATGATTGGGTGGCAATCTTGCCGTTGGCCGAGTTTACCCTTAATAATAGGGCTAGTTCGGCTACTTTGGTTTCACCTTTCTTTTGTAATTTTGGTTTTCATCCTCGTTTTTCTTCAGGGCAGGTTGAGCCTTCTGATTGTCCTGGTGTGGATTCTGTGGTGGACAGGCTGCAGCAGATTTGGACTCATGTGGTGGACAATTTGACGTTGTCTCAGGAAAAGGCTCAACGTTTTGCTAACCGCCGTCGGTGTGTTGGTCCCCGGCTTCATGTGGGGGATTTGGTTTGGTTGTCTTCTCGTCATGTTCCTATGAAGGTTTCTTCCCCTAAGTTTAAGCCTCGGTTTATTGGTCCTTATAAGATTTCTGAAATTATCAATCCGGTGTCTTTTCGTTTGGCTCTTCCAGCCTCTTTTGCCATTCATAATGTTTTCCATAGATCTTTGTTGCGGAGATATGTGGTGCCCGTTGTTCCCTCGGTTGATCCTCCTGCCCAGGTGTTGGTTGAGGGAGAGTTGGAATATGAGGTCGAGAAAATTTTGGATTCTCGTTTTTCGAGGCGGAGGCTTCAGTATCTTGTCAAGTGGAAGGGTTATGGCCAGGAGGATAATTCTTGGGTTGTTGCCTCCGATGTCCATGCCACCGATTTGGTTCGTGCTCTTCACTTGGCTCGTCCTGATCGGCCTGGGGGCTCTGGTGAGGGTTCGGTGACCCCTCCTCAAGGGGGGTACTGTTGTGAATTCCGCTCTTGGGCTCCCTCCGGTGGTTTTAAGTGGAATGGCTGTTCTTTGGATTTAGCAGTCTGCAGCTGCTTCCACTGATTGTCTCTCTGCTCGGCTATTTATGCCTGGCTCTTCCTTTCAGCCAGTGCCACTTGTCAATGGTTCCTGGTTGGATTCACATCTCTCTTGAATTTCCCTGATATCCTGACCAGTTCAGCAAAGATAAGTCCTTTCTTTGCTCTTTTCTGTCCACGTGTTGTGGATTTATTCGTTCTGTGCATTCTATGTTTTGTCCAGCTTGTCAGTAAGGATTAACTCAGTTAAGCTGGAAGCTCTGGGAAGCAGATTTACCCTCCACACCTTTAGTCAGGTGTGGAGATTTTTGTAAACTCTGTGGATTTTTGTAGTTTTTAATACTGACCGCACAATATTCCGTCCTGTCCTATCTATCTAGCTAGACTGGCCTCCTGTGCTACATCCTGGTTTCATTCTACGTATGTCTTTTCCCTCTCCACTCACAGTCATTACTTGTGGGGGGGGGCTATCTGTTATGATTAGATAATTCAGTACCACAATGGACATAGAAGTCAGAGCACATACAGTGACCTGACAATAATCCAAAAACATAGAACGAGCTCTGAGACGTGGGAACTCTGTTGACCGCAATCCCTAATCCTCTCCAACCACACTAAAGGCAGCCATGGATTGCGCCTAACGCACCCTATGCAACTCGGCACAGCCTGAGAAACTAGCTAGCCTGAAGATAGAAAATAAGCCTACCCTGCCTCAGAGAAATACCCCAAAGGAAAAGGCAGCCCCCCACATATAATGACTGTGAGTTAAGATGAAAAGACAAACGTAGAGATGAAATAGATTTAGCAAACTGAGGCCCGACTTTCTGAACAGAGCGAGGATAGGAAAGGTAACTTTGCGGTCAACACAAAACCCTACAAATAACCACGCAAAGGGGGCAAAAAGACCCTCCGTACCGACTAACGGCACGGAGGTACATCCTCTGCGTCCCAGAGCTTCCAGCAAGCAAGAAAAACAAGATAAGCAAGCTGGACAGGAAAAAACAGAAAACAAAAATAACAAAAGCAGAACTTAGCTAATGCAGAGCAGCAGGCCACAGGAACGATCCTAGAGGAAGCAAGTCCAATCCTAGAACATTGACTCGAGGCCAGGATCAAAGCACTAGGTGGAGTTAAATAGAGCAGCACCTAACGACTTCACCACATCACCTGAGGAAGGAAACTCAGAAGCCGCAGTACCACTTTCCTCCACCAACGGAAGCTTATAGAGAGAATCAGCCGAAGTACCACTTGTGACCACAGGAGGGAGCTCTGCCACAGAATTCACAACAGTACCCCCCCCTTGAGGAGGGGTCACCGAACCCTCACCAGAGCCCCCAGGACGACCAGGATGAGCCATATGAAAGGCACGAACAAGATCGGGAGCATGGACACCAGAGGCAAAGACCCAGGAATTATCTTCCTGAGCATAACCGTTCCACTTAACCAGATACTGGAGTTTCCGTCTAGAAACACGAGAATCCAAAATTTTCTCCACAATATACTCCAACTCCCCCTCCACCAAAACCGGGGCAGGAGGATCAACAGATGGAACCATAGGTGCCACGTATCTCTGCAACAATGACCTATGGAATACGTTATGGATGGAAAAAGAATTTGGAAGGGTCAAACGAATAGACACAGGATTAAGAACCTCAGAAATCCTATACGGACCAATGAAACGAGGTTTAAACTTAGGAGAGGAAACCTTCATAGGAATATGACGAGAAGACAACCAAACCAAATCCCCAACACGAAGTCGGGGACCCACACAGCGTCTGCGATTAGCGAAACGTTGAGCCTTCTCCTGGGACAAGGTCAAATTGTCCACTACATGAGTCCAAATCTGCTGCAACCTGTCCACCACAGTATCCACACCAGGACAGTCCGAAGACTCAACCTGCCCTGAAGAGAAACGAGGATGGAACCCAGAGTTGCAGAAAAACGGCGAAACCAAGGTAGCCGAGCTGGCCCGATTATTAAGGGCGAACTCAGCCAAAGGCAAAAAGGACACCCAGTCATCCTGATCAGCAGAAACAAAGCATCTCAGATATGTTTCCAAGGTCTGATTGGTTCGTTCGGTCTGGCCATTAGTCTGAGGATGGAAAGCCGAGGAAAAAGACAAGTCAATGCCCATCCTACCACAAAAGGCTCGCCAAAACCTCGAAACAAACTGGGAACCTCTGTCAGAAACGATATTCTCTGGAATGCCATGTAAACGAACCACATGCTGGAAGAACAATGGCACCAAATCAGAGGAGGAAGGTAATTTAGACAAGGGTACCAAATGGACCATCTTAGAGAAGCGATCACAGACCACCCAAATGACTGACATCTTTTGAGAGACGGGAAGATCTGAAATAAAATCCATAGAGATATGTGTCCAAGGCCTCTTCGGGACCGGCAAGGGCAAAAGCAACCCACTGGCACGAGAACAGCAGGGCTTAGCCCGAGCACAAATCCCACAGGACTGCACAAAAGTACGCACATCCCGCGACAGAGATGGCCACCAAAAAGATCTAGCCACTAACTCTCTGGTACCAAAGATTCCAGGATGACCAGCCAACACCGAACAATGAACCTCAGAGATAACTTTATTCGTCCACCTATCAGGGACAAACAGTTTCTCCGCTGGGCAACGATCACGATCAGGTTTATTAGCCTGAAATTTTTGCAGCACCCGCCGCAAATCAGGGGAGATGGCAGACACAATTACTCCCTCTTTGAGGATACCCGCCGGCTCAGATAAACCCGGAGAGTCGGGCACAAAACTCCTAGACAGAGCATCCGCCTTCACATTTTTAGAGCCCGGAAGGTACGAAACCACAAAGTCAAAACGGGCAAAAAACAGCGACCAACGAGCCTGTCTAGGATTCAACCGCTTGGCAGACTCGAGATAAGTCAAGTTCTTATGATCAGTCAGGACCACCACGCAATGCTTAGCTCCTTCAAGCCAATGACGCCACTCCTCGAATGCCCACTTCATGGCCAGCAACTCTCGATTGCCAACATCATAATTTCGCTCATCAGGCGAAAACTTCCTGGAAAAGAAGGCGCATGGTTTCATCACCTAGCCATCAGAACTTCTCTGCGACAAAACAGCCCCCGCTCCAATCTCAGAAGCATCAACCTCGACCTGGAATGGAAGCGAAACATCTGGTTGACACAACACAGGGGCAGAAGAAAAACGACGCTTCAACTCTTGAAAAGCTTCCACAGCAGCAAAAGACCAATTGACCACATCAGCACCCTTCTTGGTCAAATCAGTCAATGGTTTAGCAATACTAGAAAAATTGCAGATGAAGCGACGATAAAAATTAGCAAAGCCCAGGAACTTTTGCAGACTTTTCAGAGATGTCGGCTGAGTCCAATCATGGATGGCCTGGACCTTAACAGGGTCCATCTCGATAGTAGAAGGGGAAAAAATGAACCCCAAAAATGAAACCTTCTGAACACCAAAGAGACATTTTGATCCCTTCACAAACAAAGAATTAGCACGCAGGACCTGAAACACCGTTCTGACCTGCTTCACATGAGACTCCCAATCATCCGAGAAGATCAAAATATCATCCAAGTAAACAATCAGGAATTTATCCAGGTACTCTCGGAAGATGTCATGCATAAAGGACTGAAACACTGATGGAGCATTGGCAAATCCGAATGGCATTACAAGGTACTCAAAATGGCCCTCGGGCGTATTAAATGCAGTTTTCCATTCATAGCCTCGCTTAATACGCACAAGATTATGCGCACCACGAAGATCTATCTTGGTGAACCAACTAGCCCCCTTAATCCGAGCAAACAAATCAGATAACAGCGGCAAGGGGTACTGAAATTTAACCGTGATCTTATTTAGAAGGCGGTAATCTATACAAGGTCTCAGCGAACCATCCTTCTTGGCCACAAAAAAGAACCCTGCTCCCAATGGTGACGATGACGGGCGAATATGCCCCTTCTCCAAGGACTCCTTCACGTAACTCTGCATAGCGGCGTGCTCAGGCACAGATAAATTAAACAGTCGACCTTTTGGGAATTTACTACCAGAAATCAAATCGATAGCACAATCACAATCCCTATGTGGAGGTAGGGTATCGGACTTGGGCTCATCAAATACATCCCGGTAATCAGACAAGAACTCTGGAACCTCAGAAGGGGTGGATGACAAAATAGACAGAAATGGGACATCCCCATGTACCCCCTGACAACCCCAGCTGGATACAGACATGGATTTCCAATCTAATACTGGATTATGGACTTGTAGCCATGGCAACCCCAACACGACCACATCATGCAGATTATGCAACACCAGAAAGCGAATAACCTCCTGATGTGCAGGAGCCATGCACATGGTCAGCTGGGTCCAGTACTGAGGCTTTTTCTTGGCCAAAGGCGTAGCATCAATTCCTCTCAATGGAATAGGACACTGCAAGGGCTCCAAGAAAAACCCACAACGCCTAGCATACCCCAAGTCCATCAAATTCAGGGCAGCGCCTGAATCCACAAATGCCATGACAGAATAAGATGACAAAGAGCAGATCAAGGTAACGGACAAAAGAAATTTTGACTGTACCGTACCAATGGTGGCAGACCTAGCGAACCGCTTAGTGCGCTTAGGACAATCAGAGATAGCATGAGTGGAATCCCCACAGTAGAAACAAAGTCCATTCTGACGTCTGTGTTCTTGCCGTTCAACTCTGGTTAAAGTCCTATCGCACTGCATAGGCTCAGGTTTATGCTCAGATAATACCGCCAAATGGTGCACAGATTTACGCTCACGCAAGCGTCGACCGATCTGAATGGCCAAAGACATAGACTCATTCAGACCAGCAGACATAGGAAATCCCACCATGACATCCTTAAGGGCTTCAGAGAGACCCTTTCTGAAAATAGCTGCGAGCGCACCTTCATTCCATTGAGTGAGTACGGACCACTTTCTAAATTTCTGACAATATACCTCTATCTCATCCTGACCCTGACACAGAGCCAGCAAATTTTTCTCTGCCTGATCCACCGAATTAGGTTCATCGTACAGCAATCCGAGCGCCAGGAAAAACGCATCAATATTACATAATGCAGGATCTCCTGGCGCAAGAGAAAATGCCCAGTCCTGAGGGTCGCCACGTAAAAAAGAAATAATGATCCTAACTTGTTGAACTGGGTCACCAGAGGAGCGAGGTTTCAAAGCCAGGAATAGTTTACAATTATTTTTGAAACTCAGAAATTTAGTTCTATCTCCAAAAAACAAATCAGGATTAGGTATTCTAGGTTCTAACATAGATTTCTGATCAATAGTGTCTTGAATCTTTTGTACCCTTGCCGTGAGCTGATCCACACATGAAGACAGACCTTTAATTTCCATCGCTACACCTGTGTCCTGAACCACCCAAATGTCTAGGGGAAAAAAAAGGCAAAACACAGTGCAGAGAAAAAAAATGGTCTCAGAACTTCTTTTTTCCCTCTATTGAGAATCATTAGTACTTTTGGCCTCCAGTACTGTTATGATTAGATAATTCAGTACCACAATGGACATAGAAGTCAGAGCACATACAGTGACCTGACAATAATCCAAAAACATAGAACGAGCTCTGAGACGTGGGAACTCTGTTGACCGCAATCCCTAATCCTCTCCAACCACACTAAAGGCAGCCGTGGATTGCGCCTAACGCGCCCTATGCAACTCGGCACAGCCTGAGAAACTAGCTAGCCTGAAGATAGAAAATAAGCCTACCTTGCCTCAGAGAAATACCCCAAAGGAAAAGGCAGCCCCCCACATATAATGACTGTGAGTTAAGATGAAAAGACAAACGTAGAGATGAAATAGATTTAGCAAACTGAGGCCCGACTTTCTGAACAGAGCGAGGATAGGAAAGGTAACTTTGCGGTCAACACAAAACCCTACAAATAACCACGCAAAGGGGGCAAAAAGACCCTCCGTACCGACTAACGGCACGGAGGTACACCTTCTGCGTCCCAGAGCTTCCAGCAAGCAAGAAAAACAAGATAAGCAAGCTGGACAGGAAAAAACAGAAAACAAAAATAACAAAAGCAGAACTTACTGTAGCTAATGCAGAGCAGCAGGCCACAGGAACGATCCTAGAGGAAGCAAGTCCAATCCTAGAACATTGACTCGAGGCCAGGATCAAAGCACTAGGTGGAGTTAAATAGAGCAGCACCTAACGACTTCACCACATCACCTGAGGAAGGAAACTCAGAAGCCGCAGTACCACTTTCCTCCACCAACGGAAGCTCATAGAGAGAATCAGCCGAAGTACCACTTGTGACCACAGGAGGGAGCTCTGCCACAGAATTCACAACAGCTATCTATCCTTTGGGGATTTTCTCTGAGGCAAGATAGTTTTCCTGTTTCTATCTTTAGGGGTAGTTAGTTCTCAGGCTGTGACGAGGTGCATAGGGAGTGACAGGAGCATCCCACGGCTACTTCTAGTGTTGTGTCGAGCTTAGGGACTGCGGTCAGTACAGGTACCACCTCCTTCAGAGCTCGTCCCATGTTGCTCCTAAACCACCAGATCATAACACAGGAGCCCGCGACTGTGACATCATACTCACCCTCCTCGGTCCATCGCTGAACGTCCCTGCATGCCCATTGTCCTGGCACAGCAGCTCTTCCTGTGTTGAGTGGTCACGTGGTACCGCTCATTAAGGTAATGAATATGTATGTGTCTCCACTCCCATAGGGGTGGAGCGCATATTCATTGCCTTAATGAGCGGTACCACATGACTGCTCAGCACAGGAGAGCTGCCAGTGCCGTGCTGGCCAGGACAACGGAGATGCAGGGACGTGCAGCAATGGACCGAGGAGGGTGAGTATGATGGGGAGAACAGGGGAGCCATGCATACAACGGGGTGAACGGGGGAGCTTGCATACAACAATGGGATCGGGAGAGCCACGCATATGATAAGGGAGCCACGCATATTTTGCGGGAGGACGGGGGAGCCACCCACATGAAGGGGGAGCCACGCATATGATGGGGGCGCATATGACGGGGAGGACAGGGGAGCCACGCATATGATGGGGAGGAAGGGGGAGCCACGCATATGATGGGGAGGAAGGGGGAGCCACGCATACAATGAGGGAACCAGGGGAGCCACATAGAGCAGGACAGGATGGGGGGAGCCAAACAGAGCAGGACAGGCATGGGGGGACAATGCGCACCCGGCTTATACCAATAAGCTTACCCAGCTTATACCAATAAGCTTACCCGGCTTATACCAATAAGCTTACCAAGTTTTCCATGGCAAAATTATGTGCCTCGGCTTATACTCGGGTCTGCTTATTCTTGAGTATATACGGTGCTTTATAATTTCAATTATACTGTAATGCTTTCTGTGTGAAAAACAAGATAATCTCATAGTTATGATACCTTTTAATGGCTAACAAAACTAACATAAATTATGTTACAAAGCAAGCTTTCGGGACTTCTTAGGTCCCTTCCTTAGGCATGGTTTAACAAAGTTTCTGATGAAACACAAATATGCACAAACAACCAAACAATAAAAGTTTGCTGGACATTATTGTAGCTGTGCTTTCACTCTCGATGGTGGGCACACACTGGTATATGCTTTACCATGGTTAGCGTGCTTCTGCATTTTGCTCATAGGCAATACTACACATTCATCACCATATGTTGCACTGCTACTTGTTACATGTAGATCAGTCTCATGTATATTTACTTAACGCATGACGCACATGCAAAAATGAAAGAAGTATAGCAGCGAAGATGCCAGCAAGATATAAGCTAAGTAATTAATAACATTCAGCTACCAGAACACTTCTTCTCCTACCTAAGGGGATGTGACGTTCTTAGTAAACAGCCTCAACGTCATCTGAGCCAGCTCTACTCTCCCTACTGTTTGCTGAAGGTGTTCCCTAGAGCTGTGCATGTCACAGCGCACACAATTATATGTGAACAGAGCCAAAAATGACATGGCCACAAAGGGGAAAAGGGACTACTGAAATTAAATTATGTGTGTATGTTATATTCTTTGTATCCTAGATCCTAGAAATGAACCTTGTTACCATTCAGAGTTTACGTGCTCAAATAATATCAGAAATTACAGAATAAGGCCTAGTACACATGACCGTATTGCAAGGTCTGTATGTAGACTGCAATGCCCAGGCTGATCGCGGGTTTTCTGACCAAAACTGACATCATTTTATGTGTCTATGAGGCCATACGTTCAGGTTGGGAGACCTGCAGTCAGTCCAGACATGGCGTTCTTTATATGGATCGTGAAATACTCTCGTGTGAACCCAACTTAACACATACCTCAACACTTCAGACTTGATGTGTGTCACGACTCTGTTGTTGGGTGTCCCGGGACCAAGGGCAGCATCCCTGTTCCTACTGCTAGGGGTCCCTAGCTCGCTCTGTTCCCCAGATTACTTCTGATGATGACGACGCCAGTGCTACATACCTTGCCTTTACTCCTGAATCCTCCCTTAGGTTGTGCCCTTCCCCTACCCAGGCAAGAGGGGAGTAGTAGTGCACCGTAATACACCAACCAGACTAACAAGGTAATACAAAAAGGGACAACAGAGGAATGCACAAGGAGTGGAGGATGAGGTTAAGCCAAAGTAGAAGAAGAAAGGAATTATGACACACTCAAAACCTAGCAACAATCACAGATAAATCCACCAAACACATTTACAAATAATAACAACCAACAACCTCCAGCCATGCAGCATAAGCTACTCTGACAATGAGTGCTAGCCAGGACCCAGATTATATAGGAGGCGGGACTGGCTAACAGTGAGCAGCTGAGTCTTAAGGTAGGAAAGCTTCCAGGAGCTCTCAACTGAGCAGATTAACCCCTACACTGCTAAAAGAAGCTTACACCTTTTAATATGAAGGTGAAGTGCTTCTAATCAGTGCAGGAATAGGAGAAATCGGACTCTGTGGTCTTCTTTCTCCTCACTTTCGCAGTAAACCTGTGACAGCTTGAGGAACCTTCTCACAAGATCTTACAAACTTTGAGAAGATGAGTGTGACACAAAAAAGTTAAAAGTGCTGACACTATCATACAGCCAACTTTTATAGCAAATTTTAGGTCTTGTTCAGATGAATTAAACGTCTGTGTGCTGTCTGAATGCAAAAAGGTAGCATATAGTCAGCACACCAAAAAATTAAAGATAATGTACTAGTTCACATGAACGTTATTACACACGAACCGATTGATGGCGTGTAAAAAATTCACAGCATGCATTATTATGATCCGTATTTTGGATCAAACTACCATCAAACCGAAAACAATTTGATGAGGTGATGTGACAAGAGAAATGCTTTTCCTGCAGTCTTACAACTGTTGTCATGAGGAATAATTTGGATTCTCTGGGATAATGTATTCCAGAGAACTGGTGTAGCATGAGAAAAGTTTTGGAGATGAGGGTAGATGTTAATCTTAAATCATTCAAATAATGGGCAGATCAGGTATGGTGGTACACAATAATTAGGAAGTACATATAGAGAAGTTCAGAACTGTGGGGAGCTTTGTGGATGAGTGTGATAGGTTTATATGATATTCTGAAGTGGATGGGCAACCAGTACAATGACTGGCACAGCATGGAGGCATTAGTGTAGCGGCTGCACAGAAATATGAGCCTGGCTGGAGCATTAAGGATAGATTGGAGACCGTTTAGTGAGAGGAAGTCTAATCTACTATATAATTGTCTAAGGGTCACTTCCGAATTTCTGTCTGTCATGGATATTCATTGGTCGCGGCCTCTGCCTGTCATGCAAATCCAAGTCGCTGATTGGTCGTGGCAAAACAGCCACGACCAATCAGCGACGGGCACAGTCCGGCGGCAAAATGGCCACTCCTTCCTCCCCGCAGTCAGTGCCCGCTCCATAATCCCCTCCAGTCAGCGCTCACACAGGGTTAATGGTAGCGTTGACTGCGGTGTAACCAACTTTTTACTATTCATGCTGCCTATGCAGCATCAAAAGTAAAAAGATCTCATGTTAAAAATAATAAAAAAAATAAAAAAAATAGTTATATACTCACCGTCCGTCGGTCCCCCAGAATCAGGAAAAGGCCTTTCACAAACTACATACATATTCTAGAATACCCGATGCGTTCGAATCGGGCTACCATCTAGTTAGTAATGATTGTACATGGTCAAGATGTGAATGAATCTGAGCAACAGTAAGAGTTTTTGCAGTTCTGAAGTAAGAAGGGGTTAGAATGCAAAGATTTTTTTCAGGTGTACGCGCAGCAACAGATGTTCTTCTTTCTGTCATTAAAAAGTGAGAGGTATATCCTTCTGTGACTTCGTGTATGCCTGTATGTACCCTGACCCTGCCGGCGCCACAATTTTTTTTTGTGCCTACTAATACACATACGGTTTGTTTGTAGCCTGTAATCAATGATATTCAAGGCCTGTATAGTAACTGTGGGCACACAGCAGTTGGATATTTTTATTCAAGATACAAAAAAAAGCATAAAAAAACTTCACCTGTTAATAAAATCTGTTTATCAGGCCTTAAAGTTCAATATACAACAATTCAAAACAACAAGTACAACGAATAACATTGTTACAAAGTGAAATGGCCAAGAAATGTACTTGGAATAACATCACTTCTTTTGACAATCGCCACTTTCATCTCAACTTTACTTTTACGATTCTTTTTTTGTTGTTGTGTGGTTCTCCTCTAAGGTAATTGCTATGTGTACATGTTGTTTATCTGATGACTTGATATATTTGAAATTATAATAGGATGATTTGCATCTTACAAAAGTGAATCTCGCAGCAAATCGGCCTCCGTGACAGTAACTGCAGCAATGAAAAGACATCATTACGGTTTTAGAGACGTCGTTCACAATTACTTCAGCTAAACTATTGCATTTTCCTTCCTGATAAAATACGTTATTAAGTGTATCATTTGTTAGCTTTGCTGTAAATTGTGCGTAAAAATAGATCTGCTTCCATTTTATTTCCATTTTCAGTATATGTAACATTAACCCCAGCAGAAAATATAATTAATTGTCTCCAATTTCCTATATCCCTGTCAACATTTACTGTAGTCTTGCTCCATTTTACACCTTATAATCTGAGTACTGTACAATAAAGCAAAATCCCCGATTTTCCCACAGGTCCCTGGAACACAGGAAACCAAGCAATAGGATGGTCTTTTTTTTACATAGATGGCTACTACGTTTTACATACTTCTAGTGTCTTGATATGTTTGACCCAATTCTTTTAGTTATCTCATATCAAATTAAAGATAGGTGAAAACATATTTGTTATCAGAGGTATGACCTATAAGACAACCTCTGATCTTGAGAATGGGATTCTGCAGAGCCCTGTCTGAATGGAGCAGAGTTCAGAGATCCAGCATGTACATCATTCATTGTCCATGGTTCTGTCAGCGACAGCCAAACATTAACTTTTTCAGATATTTAAGCCACTAACTCTTCTGTGAGATTAGGTTCAAACATGCTAGCTGTATGCTTCCTTAGCACATCAATGATCTTTGGATGCATGTGACACTGTCAACAGTTTCCTGGGTATCCTTCTTTGGACCACATTTGGTAGGTACTAACTATTGTATACCAGGAACATGTTCTGAATGTAGCCTTGCAAAAATAACTTCGATCCTAATGCTTGCTCCCTTTTTTTGCCTCCAACATATGAACTTCAAGAACTGATGGTCTTGACTGACCAAACCTTAACAGGTTCCTAATGTTTATTATCCTAACCGTCTATGCTTTAACTATTAGCAACAGGTAAACATAATATATATTTATTATATCAAAAGACAGAAGAATTTGCACAAGCATACATCCTTAAAAGATATGTGGTTTGTTCTCCAAGAAGTTTGGAACAACCTCCCTGCTGTGATGCTCTAAAAAGTGCAGAGAATTAATAATTTGATGCTCTTTTGAATGCAAAGAGCAGTCACACCAAATACTTATTTGATTCAGATTTCACTTCTGTTCATAAACCTTTGCACAATACTGTATGTATATATACAGTGGGGCAAAAAAGTATTTAGTCAGTCAGCAATAGTGCAAGTTCCACCACTTAAAAAGATGAGAGGCGTCTGTAATTTACATCGTAGGTAGACCTCAACTATGGGAGACAAACTGAGAAAAAAAAATCCAGAAAATCACATTGTCTGTTTTTTTAACATTTTATTTGCATATTATGGTGGAAAATAAGTATTTGGTCAGAAACAAACAATCAAGATTTCTGGCTCTCACAGACCTGTAACTTCTTCTTTCAGAGTCTCCTCTTTCCTCCACTCATTAGCTGTAGTAATGGCACCTGTTTAAACTTGTTATCAGTATAAAAAGACACCTGTGCACACCCTCAAACAGTCTGACTCCAAACTCCACTATGGTGAAGACCAAAGAGCTGTCAAAGGACACCAGAAACAAAATTGTAGCCCTGCACCAGGCTGGGAAGACTGAATCTGCAATAGCCAACCAGCTTGGAGTGAAGAAATCAACAGTGGGAGCAATAATTAGAAAATGGAAGACATACAAGACCACTGATAATCTCCCTCGATCTGGGGCTCCACGCAAAATCCCACCCTGTGGGGTCAGAATGATCACAAGAACGGTGAGCAAAAATCCCAGAACCACGCGGGGGGACCTAGTGAATGAACTGCAGAGAGCTGGGACCAATGTAATAAGGCCTACCATAAGTAACACACTACGCCACCATGGACTCAGATCCTGCAGTGCCAGACGTGTCCCACTGCTTAAGCCAGTACATGTCCGGGCCCGTCTGAAGTTTGCTAGAGAGCATTTGGATGATCCAGAGGAGTTTGGGGAGAATGTCCTATGGTCTGATGAAACCAAACTGGAACTGTTTGGTAGAAACACAACTTGTCGTGTTTGGAGGAAAAAGAATACTGAGTTGCATCCATCAAACACCATACCTACTGTAAAGCATGGTGGTGGAAACATCATGCTTTGGGGCTGTTTCTCTGCAAAGGGGCCAGGACGACTGATCCGGGTACATGAAAGAATGAATGGGGCCATGTATCGTGAGATTTTGAGTGCAAACCTCCTTCCATCAGCAAGGGCATTGAAGATGAAACGTGGCTGGGTCTTTCAACATCACAATGATCCAAAGCACACCGCCAGGGCAACGAAGGAGTGGCTTCGTAAGAAGCATTTCAAGGTCCTGGAGTGGCCTAGCCAGTCTCCAGATCTCAACCCTATAGAAAACCTTTGGAGGGAATTGAAAGTCCGTGTTGCCAAGCGAAAAGCCAAAAACATCACTGCTCTAGAGGAGATCTGCATGGAGGAATGGGCCAACATACCAACAACAGTGTGTGGCAACCTTGTGAAGACTTACAGAAAACGTTTGACCTCTGTCATTGCCAACAAAGGATATATTACAAAGTATTGAGATGAAATTTTGTTTCTGACCAAATACTTATTTTCCACCATAATATGCAAATAAAATGTTAAAAAAACAGACAATGTTATTTTCTGGATTTTTTTTTCTCAGTTTGTCTCCCATAGTTGAGGTCTACCTATGATGTAAATTACAGACGCCTCTCATCTTTTTAAGTGGTGGAACTTGCACTATTGCTGACTGACTAAATACTTTTTTGCCCCACTGTATATATATATATATATATATATATATACTATATAATTGTCTAAGGGTCACTTCCGTCTGTCTGTCTGTCTTTCTGTCTGTCTGTCACGGATATTCATTGGTCGCGGCCACTGTCTGTCATGGAAATCCAAGTCACTGATTGGTTGTGGCAAAACAGCCACGACCAATCAGCGATGGGCACAGTCCGGAAGAAAATGGCCGCTCCTTACTCCCCGCAGTCAGTGCCTGGCACCCGCATACTCCCCTCCGGTCACTGCTCACACAGGGTTAATGCCGGCAGTAACGAACCGCATTATGCCGTGGGTAACTCACTCCGTTACCGCCGCTATTAACCCTATGTGACCAAGTTTTTACTATTGATGCTGCCTATGCAGCGTCAATAGTAAAAGGATCTAATGTTAAAAATAATAAAAAAAAATAAAAATCATTATATACTCACCTTCTGCCGCCTTTACCGCTCCTCGCCACGCTCCGGTAACCGCTCCATGCAAGTGGCAGGTTCCGGTGGCAAGGATGATATGCGACAAGGACCTGCTATGACGTCATGGTCATGTGACCGCGACCTCATCATAGGTCCTGCGCGCCTGCGCGAGAAGGACCTGCCATGACGTCACGGTCATGTGACTGCGACGTCATCACGGGTCCTGCGCTACCAACCCTGGGACCGGAAGCTGCCGAGTGCACCGCACACAGGCGACATGACTACAAGGGCTCCCTCAGAAGGTGAGTATATGTTTATTTTTTATTTTTTAACCTGTGACATACGTGGCTGGGCAATATACTACGTAGCTGGACAATATACTACGTGACTGGCCAATATACTACGTGGCTGGGCAATATACTACGTGGCTCTGTGCTGTATACTATGTCACTAGGCAATATACTACGTAACTGGGCAATATACTATGTAGCTGGGCAATATACTACATGACTGGGCAATATACTACGTGGCTGGGCAATATACTATGTGACTGGGCAATATACTATGTAGCTGGGCAATATACTACATGACTGGGCAATATACTTCGTGGCTGGGCAATATACTACGTGGCTGGGCAATATACTATGTGACTGGGCAATATACTATGTGGCTGGGCAATATACTACGTGACTGGGCAATATACTACGTGACTGGGCAATATACTATGTGACTGGGCAATATACTATGTAACTGGGCAATATACTATGTGACTGGGCAATATACTATGTGGCTGGGCAATATAGTACGTGACTGGGCAATATAGTACGTGACTGGGCAATATAGTATGTGAATGGGCAATATACTACGTGACTGGGCAATATACTACGTGACAGAATATTGCCCAGTCACGTAGTATATTGCCCAGTCACGTAGTATATTGCCCAGCTACGTAGTATATTGCCCAGCCACATAGTATATTGCCCAGTCACATAGTATATTGCCCAGCTACGTAGTATATTGCCCAGTGACGTAATATATTGCTAAGCCACATAGAATATTGTCCAATGTGGCTTAGCAATATATAACGTCACTGGGCAATATACTACATAGCTGGGCAATATACTATGTGGCTGAGCAATATACTATGTGGCTGGGCAATATACTATGTGGCTGGGCAATATACTACGTGGACATGCATATTCTAGAATACCGATGCGTTAGAATCGGGCCACCATCTAGTGTATATATATATATATATATATATATATATATATATATATATATATATACAATTATGTCCATATGTCCAGAAATATTTGGACAGTGTCACAAGCTTTGGCATTTTAGCTATTTACCTAAACATGTTCTAGATACAGTTAAACAATCAGAATGCATATTCTCAGCTTTAATTTGAGGGTATTCACATACTAATTAAAGTTCGGGTTTAAGGATAAAAGCTCTTTAAGGGTACCATCACACAGTGGCATTTTGATTGCTACGATGGCACGATCCGTGACGCTCCAGCATCGTAACAAAATCGCTCCAGCGTCGTAGACTGCTGTCACTCTTTGCAATGTACGACGCTGGAGTGATAATTTCATGACGTATGTGCGATGTAGAAGCCGTTGGTTGCTATGTGCACATCGTATGCAATATCGTGCACACCTTTGTTACACCATGCGATCATGCCGCCACAGCGGGACACTAGACAACGAAAGAAAGTTTCAAACGATCTGCTAGGACGTACGATTCTCAGCGGGGTGCCTGATCGCAGGAGCGTGTCAGACACAGCGAGATCGCTGGAACGTCACGATATATCGCTGGAACGTCACGAATCGTGCCGTCGTAGCGATCAAAATGCCACTGTGTGACGGTACCTTAATATGTATCTGCCTCTTTTTAAAGGGACTAGAAGTAATTGGACAATTATCTCAAAAGCTCTGTAATGGGCTGCATGGGTTATTTGCTTTGTTAATCCATCAACAATTAAGCAGATGAAAGATCTGCTGCTGATTTCAGGTGTGTTATTTGCATTTGGAAGCTGTTGCTGTGAACCCACAACATGCTGTCAAAGGAGTTCTCATTGGAAGAGGAACATACTATCATTAGGCTAAAAAAGAGAAATGAATCAGAGATATAGCAGAAATGTTAGGAGTGGCCAAGTCAGCAGTTTGTTACATTCTGTAAAAAAAAACACACTCGTGAGTTTGGGAACTCAAAAAGGCCTGGACTTCCACGGAAGACGACAGTGAGGGATAATCGCAGAATCCTCTCCATGGTGAAGAAAGACCCCATTAGAACATTCACCCAAGTGAAGAACAGTTCGCAGGAAGTATGGGTTTCAGTATATAAGTCTACCCTAAAGAGAAGACTTCATGGAAGCAAACACAGAGGGTTCACCACAAGGGGCAAACCATTAATCAGCCTTAAAGGGACACTGTCACCTGAATTTGGAGGGAACAATCTTCAGCCATGGAGGCGGGGTTTTTGTGTGTTTGATTCACCCTTTCCTTACCCGCTGGCTGCATGCTGGCTGCAATATTGGATTGAAGTTCATTCTCTGTCCTCCGTAGTACATGCCTGCACAAGGCAATCTTGCTTTGCGCAGGTGTGTACTATGGAGGACAGAGAATGAACTTCAATCCAATATTGCAGCCAGCATGCAGCCAGCGGGTAAGGAAAGGGTGAATCAAACACCCAAAAACCCCGCCTCCATGGCTGAAGATTGTTCCCTCCAAATTCAGGTGACAGTGTCCCTTTAAAAATAGAAAGGCCAGATTATACTTGCCAAAAAATATCTAAAGAAGCCAGCCAATTAACATTGTTGAAACTAAAGCCCCCGTCACACATAGCGAGATCGCTAGCGAGATTGCTGCTGAGTCACAAGTTTTGTGACGCAACAGCGACCTCAGTAGCGATCTCGCTATGTGTGACACGTAGCAGCGACCAGGCCCCTGCTGTGAGATCGCTGGTCGTGTCGGAATGGCCCGGGCCGTTTTTTGATCGTTGAGGTCCCGCTGGGTAGCACACATCGCTGTGTTTGACACCTTACCAACGACCTCGTTGACAGGACGTCCCATTGAATCGTCATGAAATAGCATCGTTGTACAGGTCGCTACAGGTCGCCGCATCGCTGCTGCGTCGTTGGGGAGATCTCACTGTGTGACATCTTACCAGCGACCACATAGCGACGCAGCAACGATCCCTGACAGGTCGTATCGTTGTCGGGATCGCTTAAGCGTCGCTATGTGTGACAGGGCCTTAAGAGCAACCTGTATTATACAGCTCTGGCAAAAATTAAGAGACAACCACATCAAACCCCTGTCATGGGCAGCCCAATCTCCAGACCTGAACCCCATTGAAAACCTCTGGGATGTAGTCAAGAGGATGATGGATAGTCACAAGCCATCAAACAAAGAACTGCTGAAATTTTTGTGCCAGAAGCAGTGTGAAAGACTGGTGGAAAGCCGTGATTAAAAATCATGGTTATTCCAAAAAATATTGATTTCTGAGATCTTCCTGAGTTAAAACATAAGTATTGTTGTTTCTAAATGATTATGAACTTGTTTTCTTTGCATTATTTGAGGTCTGAAAGCACTGGGTTTTTTGTTTTGACCATTGTTCCTTGTCAGAAAAAAATACCAAATGGATTGCTTGGACATTCAAAGACATGTCAGAAGTTTAGAGACTAAAAGAACAATTTACATTTTACTCAAAAATATACCTATAAAGAGAAAAATCAGACAAACTGAACATTTTGCAATGGTCTCTTAATTTTTGCCAGTACATACAGTACTGTACAAAAAATGTAGACAAGTGTGAAAAAATTGCTGCTACATAAGAATATTATTAGATATATACTGCATTACATAGACTGGCCAGTTGAATTACACCATGGGTAGAATTTAGTCAGTTCCTAGTGGTTCATAGTACTAGTAACTGATTGGTCCCTGAACAGACAGAAAGCAGGGCCCTGATCTGGTTCTGGAGGCCATCCAGCCAGTTTCAACTGAGTATGCTTCATCGGACTCACATTCAGTTGACATACAGTACAGACCAAAAGTTTGGAAACACCTTCTCATTTAAAGATTTTTCTTTATTTTCATGACTATGAAAATTGTACATTCACACTGAAGGCATCAAAACTATGAATTAACACATGTGGAATTATATACTCAACAAAAGAGTGTGAATCAACTGAAATTATGTCTTAAATTCTAGGTTCTTCAAAGTAGCCATCTTTTGCTTTGATGACTGCTTTACACACTCTTGGCATTTTCTTGATGAACTTCAAGAGGTAGTCACCGGGAATGGTTGTCACTTCACAGGTGTGCCCTGTCAGGTTTAATAAGTGGGATTTCTTGCCTTATAAATGTGGTTGGGACCATTAGGTGTTTTGTGCAGAAGTCTGGTGGATACGCAGCTGATAGTCCTACTGAATAGCCTGTTAGAATTTGAATTATGGCAAGAAAAAAGCAGCTAAGTAAAGAAAAACGAGTGGCCATCATTACTTTAAGAAATGAAGGTCAATCAGTCCGAAAAATTGGGAAAACTTTGAAAGTGTCCCCAAGTGCAGTGGCAAAAACCATCAAGCGCTACAAAGAAACTGGCTCACATGAGGACCACCCTAGAAAAGGAAGACCAAGAGTCACCTCTGCTTCTGAGGATAAGTTTATCCGAGTCACCAACCTCAGAAATCGCAGGTTAACAGCAGCTCAGATTAGAGACCAGGTCAATGCCACACAGAGTTCTAGAAGCAGACACATCTCTACAACAACTGTTAAGAGGAGACTTTGTGCAGCAGGCCTTCATGGTAAAATAGCTGCTAGGAAACCACTGCTAAGGACAGGCAACAAGCAGAAGAGACTTGTTGGGCTAAAGAACACAAGGAATGGACATTAGACCAGTGGAAATCTGTGCTGGTCTGATGAGTCCAAATTTGAGATCTTTGGTTCCAACCACCATGTCTTTGTGCGATGCAGAAAAGGTGAACGGATGGACTCTACATGCCTGGTTCCCACCGTGAAGCATGGAGGAGGAGGTGTAATGGTGTGGGGGTGCTTTGCTGGTGACACTGTTGGGTATTTATTCAAAATTGAAGGCATACTGAACCAGCATGGCTACCACAGCATCTTGCAGCGGCATGCTATTCCATCCGGTTTGCATTTAGTTGGACCATCATTTATTTTTCAACAGGACAATGACACCAAACACACCTCCATGCTGTGTAAGGGCTATTTGACCAAGAAGGAGAGTGACGGGGTGCTACGCCAGATGACCTGGCCTCTACAGATGGCTGGGGTGAGCTGGACCGCAGAGTGAAGGCAAAAGAGTCAACAAGTGCTAAGCATCTCTGAGAACTCCTTCAAGATTGTTGGAAGACCATTCCCGGTGACTACCTCTTGAAGCTCATCAAGAGAATGCCAAGAGTGTGCAAAGCAGTCATCAAAGCAAAAGGTGGCTACTTTGAAGAACCTAGAATATAAGACATAATTTCAATTGCTTCACACTTTTTTGCTAAGTATATAATTCCACATGTGTTAATTCATAGTTTTGATGCCTTTAGTGTGAATGTACAATTTTCATACAGAAAAATCATTAAATGAGAAGGTGTGTCCAAACTTTTGGTCTGTACTGTATTACAAAGCAGGTACTCGTCTCACACAGCAATAGTTAAAATAACCATCAGCTCAACAGCTGACGTCGGCATGCATATTGCCAGTGTATGACATCACAGCCATGTGCTGACATCTCCGCAACACAAATAAAGCTGTAAGAGGATACTGCTAAACCATGGACAGGTAGGAAGAATCTTTTTTTTAGTTTAATACATTACAGATTTGAGATATATGGGGCCTAGGATGAGTGTGGAGACACGGGGGTCAATGGGTGCTCTCGTCCACTGGCCCAGCTGTCTTTAGAAAGACTGCATGGACCAGGGCTCATACCACTAAATACCTGCTCTCTCTCCCCATAGGCAGAATACTACTCAGACAACATAGAGTGAGGGTAAAATTTATTGAACCACCAAAACACAATAGCATACAGAACAGTCCCAGCAAATAACCAAGATTGTGCAAATTACAGAGTTTCACCCTGCCACTGACTCACCGGGATTAAAGATGTTTCCAGTGCCTAATACCCTCATCAGTGGCTCCCTGCTTTTGGCGGGTCCCCACAGAGAGGAGGTAACGACAAGTTAGGAAGCTAACTGAGAGCAATGAGGTATGTGGCCAGGTGACCCACTTGCCCCAACCTGGGTCTCTGGGGTTTCAGTGATGATCAATGAAGCAGTTTTAACTGCGGCCATAGTCCCCTAAGCTGATATCCTGTAGAATCACCCAGACCAGAAGAAAAAGTCTCTTTATATGGTTCATAAATGGCCTTCAACCAGAATCCAGAGGTCAGAGAGAGAGGATGTGAATGAGGCCAACCTGCATTGTTCAATTGTGCAATCTATTTGCACAGCCCCTTCTCCTCTGTTTGGAATGACAACAAACTGGCTGGCATGGACAATGTGTGTAATCCACATATCAGAAAACATCATTGTTCAGTGACCATGCATTACTGTTTTGCAAAGATAACAGACATTAAACTGTAGGAGATAATATTAGAGGTAAATATTCATCCTAAAACAAAAGTCAATGCTTCAGACAACAGTTTATGATTCTGGGCCTACTCAATTTATGTCTGGCATAATTAAAAATAAATGCTGTGTTGTCACAATGGGGATTGGAGACATATGGGCCCCAGGATGGGAGATTATATGGGGTGCAGGATGGAACATTATTTTGGCCCAAAATGGGGGACATAACATGTGGCCCAGGATGGCAGCAATTATTACAGGAAGGGGATCAGGATGGCAGACACTGCTACAGGAAAGGGCCCAGGGTGAGGGACATAATTACAGGAAGGGGTGTAGTATAGGGGATATAATTATAGGAAGGGTCCAGGGTAGGGGACTTAATTACTGTATGGGGGCAAGAGTGAGTAATAGGGTTGAGCGAAACGGGTCGAAATTGTTCAAAAGTCGCCGACTTTTGGCAAGGTCGGGTTTCATGAAACCCGACCCGACCCCAGTGGGGGGTCGGCCATGAAGTCGGCGATCTTTTGAATCTGGAATCGGAATTCCGATCCCGATTCCCGATATGTTTAAGATATCGGGAATTGGTATCGGAATTCAGATTAAAGTGTAAAATATAGAATTAAAATAAAAAATATTGCAATACTTACCCTCTGACGCGCCCTGGTACTCACCGGCAGCCTTCCTCCTTCGAATCCGCGCTTCTAGGACCTTGCCGTGACGTCGCGGTGACGTCGCGGCTTGTGATTGGCCGCGCGGCCGCCCATGTGACCGCTCGCGCGGCCAATCACAAGCCGCGACGTCACCCGCGACGTCACCGAAGGTCCTGGAAGGGCTGATTCTTAGGAAGGAAGGCTGTCGGAAGGAAGCAGGGCGCTTCCGAGGGTGAGTATATACCTAATAGGAATATACTCACCCTCGGAAGCGCCCTGCTTCCTTCCGACAGCCTTCCTTCCTAAGAATCAGCCCTTCCAGGACCTTCGGTGACGTCGCGGGTGACGTCGCGGCTTGTGATTGGCCGCGCGAGCGGTCACATGGGCGGCCGCGCGGCCAATCACAAGCCGCGACGTCACCCGCGACGTCACCGAAGGTCCTGGAAGGCTGATTCTAAGGAAGGAAGGTTCCCGGTTAGTACCAGGGCGCGTCAGAGGGTAAGTATAAGGATATTTTTTATTTTAATTCTATATTTTACACTTAAATATGGATCCCAGGGCCTGAAGGAGAGTTTCCGCTCCTTCAGACCCTGGGAACCATGGAAACCCAATGCACTGCATTGGGTTTCGAGTTTCGGCCGACCCCGACCCCGACTTTTTTATAGGATCGGCCGATTTCACTCGACTCGACTTTTCCAGTGTGCTGCCCTTTTTACTTAACTTTATACGAGTTGGCGACTCTGGGTTCAGCACCTGTTCACACTCAGTCTATGTTTGGATGTGCAGGTCAGGTTTTTGAAATGTATTCTTTAGCCTTCTGATCGTGCACTCCCCGCCTCCTAGCCACAGGTGTTTTAATTATAGTAGGTCCAATACCCCTCCACAGAAAGAGAGAATTTGAGTCCAAGAAGAGGTTTCACATGTACCCATTCAGATGGAGACGTTTATTCTCAGTGAGGTAGGTCAAGCGTAGGACCTCGTATAAGAGAGATGCCGTAAAGTGGCTACGAGGTACACATAAATATGGCCATTTTTATGCGCTAAAAGCTCTAATTTTTCATATTTCTAGTGCAGTAATGCAGTTCAAATTTCGTGTTTTCAAGTTTGCATGTTTTGGCGCTGCAGTGTGCTGCCCTTTTTACTTAACTATATACGAGTTGGCGACTCTGGGTTCAGCACCTGTTCACACTCAGTCTATGTTTGGATGTGCAGGTCAGGTTTTTGAAATGTATTCTTTAGCCTTCTGATCGTGCACTCCCCGCCTCCTAGCCACAGGTGTTTTAATTATAGTAGGTCCAATACCCCTCCACAGAAAGAGAGAATTTGAGTCCAAGAAGAGGTTTCACATGTACCCATTCAGATGGAGACGTTTATTCTCAGTGAGGTAGGTCAAGCGTAGGACCTCGTATAAGAGAGATGCCGTAAAGTGGCTACGAGGTACACATAAATATGGCCATTTTTATGCGCTAAAAGCTCTCATTTTTCATATTTCTAGTGCAGTAATGCAGTTCAAATTTCGTGTTTTCAAGTTTGCATGTTTTGGCGCTGCAGTGTGCTGCCCTTTTTACTTAACTATATACGAGTTGGCGACTCTGGGTTCAGCACCTGTTCACACTCAGTCTATGTTTGGATGTGCAGGTCAGGTTTTTGAAATGTATTCTTTAGCCTTCTGATCGTGCACTCCCCGCCTCCTAGCCACAGGTGTTTTAATTATATTAGGTCTAATACCCCTCCACAGAAAGAGAGAATTTGAGTCCAAGAAGAGGTTTCACATGTACCCATTCAGATGGAGACGTTTATTCTCAGTGAGGTAGGTCAAGCGTAGGACCTCGTATAAGAGAGATGCCGTAAAGTGGCTACGAGGTACACATAAATATGGCCATTTTTATGCGCTAAAAGCTCTCATTTTTCATATTTCTAGTGCAGTAATGCAGTTCAAATTTCGTGTTTTCAAGTTTGCATGTTTTGGCGCTGCAGTGTGCTGCCCTTTTTACTTAACTATATACGAGTTGGCGACTCTGGGTTCAGCACCTGTTCACACTCAGTCTATGTTTGGATGTGCAGGTCAGGTTTTTGAAATGTATTCTTTAGCCTTCTGATCATGCACTCCCCGCCTCCTAGCCACAGGTGTTTTAATTATAGTAGGTCCAATACCCCTCCACAGAAAGAGAGAATTTGAGTCCAAGAAGAGGTTTCACATGTACCCATTCAGATGGAGACGTTTATTCTCAGTGAGGTAGGTCAAGCGTAGGACCTCGTATAAGAGAGATGCCGTAAAGTGGCTACGAGGTACACATAAATATGGCCATTTTTATGCGCTAAAAGCTCTAATTTTTCATATTTCTAGTGCAGTAATGCAGTTCAAATTTCGTGTTTTCAAGTTTGCATGTTTTGGCGCTGCAGTGTGCTGCCCTTTTTACTTAACTATATACGAGTTGGCGACTCTGGGTTCAGCACCTGTTCACACTCAGTCTATGTTTGGATGTGCAGGTCAGGTTTTTGAAATGTATTCTTTAGCCTTCTGATCGTGCACTCCCCGCCTCCTAGCCACAGGTGTTTTAATTATAGTAGGTCCAATACCCCTCCACAGAAAGAGAGAATTTGAGTCCAAGAAGAGGTTTCACATGTACCCATTCAGATGGAGACGTTTATTCTCAGTGAGGTAGGTCAAGCGTAGGACCTCGTATAAGAGAGATGCCGTAAAGTGGCTACGAGGTACACATAAATATGGCCATTTTTATGCGCTAAAAGCTCTCATTTTTCATATTTCTAGTGCAGTAATGCAGTTCAAATTTCGTGTTTTCAAGTTTGCATGTTTTGGCGCTGCAGTGTGCTGCCCTTTTTACTTAACTATATACGAGTTGGCGACTCTGGGTTCAGCACCTGTTCACACTCAGTCTATGTTTGGATGTGCAGGTCAGGTTTTTGAAATGTATTCTTTAGCCTTCTGATCGTGCACTCCCCGCCTCCTAGCCACAGGTGTTTTAATTATAGTAGGTCCAATACCCCTCCACAGAAAGAGAGAATTTGAGTCCAAGAAGAGGTTTCACATGTACCCATTCAGATGGAGACGTTTATTCTCAGTGAGGTAGTTCAAGCGTAGGACCTCGTATAAGAGAGATGCCGTAAAGTGGCTACGAGGTACACATAAATATGGCCATTTTTATGCGCTAAAAGCTCTAATTTTTCATATTTCTAGTGCAGTAATGCAGTTCAAATTTCGTGTTTTCAAGTTTGCATGTTTTGGCGCTGCAGTGTGCTGCCCTTTTTACTTAACTATATACGAGTTGGCGACTCTGGGTTCAGCACCTGTTCACACTCAGTCTATGTTTGGATGTGCAGGTCAGGTTTTTGAAATGTATTCTTTAGCCTTCTGATCGTGCACTCCCCGCCTCCTAGCCACAGGTGTTTTAATTATAGTAGGTCCAATACCCCTCCACAGAAAGAGAGAATTTGAGTCCAAGAAGAGGTTTCACATGTACCCATTCAGATGGAGACGTTTATTCTCAGTGAGGTAGGTCAAGCGTAGGACCTCGTATAAGAGAGATGCCGTAAAGTGGCTACGAGGTACACATAAATATGGCCATTTTTATGCGCTAAAAGCTCTCATTTTTCATATTTCTAGTGCAGTAATGCAGTTCAAATTTCGTGTTTTCAAGTTTGCATGTTTTGGCGCTGCAGTGTGCTGCCCTTTTTACTTAACTATATACGAGTTGGCGACTCTGGGTTCAGCACCTGTTCACACTCAGTCTATGTTTGAATGTGCAGGTCAGGTTTTTGAAATGTATTCTTTAGCCTTCTGATCGTGCACTCCCCGCCTCCTAGCCACAGGTGTTTTAATTATAGTAGGTCCAATACCCCTCCACAGAAAGAGAGAATTTGAGTCCAAGAAGAGGTTTCACATGTACCCATTCAGATGGAGACGTTTATTCTCAGTGAGGTAGGTCAAGCGTAGGACCTCGTATAAGAGAGATGCCGTAAAGTGGCTACGAGGTACACATAAATATGGCCATTTTTATGCGCTAAAAGCTCTCATTTTTCATATTTCTAGTGCAGTAATGCAGTTCAAATTTTGTGTTTTCAAGTTTGCATGTTTTGGCGCTGCAGTGTGCTGCCCTTTTTACTTAACTATATACGAGTTGGCGACTCTGGGTTCAGCACCTGTTCACACTCAGTCTATGTTTGGATGTGCAGGTCAGGTTTTTGAAATGTATTCTTTAGCCTTCTGATCGTGCACTCCCCGCCTCCTAGCCACAGGTGTTTTAATTATAGTAGGTCCAATACCCCTCCACAGAAAGAGAGAATTTGAGTCCAAGAAGAGGTTTCACATGTACCCATTCAGATGGAGACGTTTATTCTCAGTGAGGTAGGTCAAGCGTAGGACCTCGTATAAGAGAGATGCCGTAAAGTGGCTACGAGGTACACATAAATATGGCCATTTTTATGCGCTAAAAGCTCTCATTTTTCATATTTCTAGTGCAGTAATGCAGTTCAAATTTCGTGTTTTCAAGTTTGCATGTTTTGGCGCTGCAGTGTGCTGCCCTTTTTACTTAACTATATACGAGTTGGCGACTCTGGGTTCAGCACCTGTTCACACTCAGTCTATGTTTGGATGTGCAGGTCAGGTTTTTGAAATGTATTCTTTAGCCTTCTGATCGTGCACTCCCCGCCTCCTAGCCACAGGTGTTTTAATTATAGTAGGTCCAATACCCCTCCACAGAAAGAGAGAATTTGAGTCCAAGAAGAGGTTTCACATGTACCCATTCAGATGGAGACGTTTATTCTCAGTGAGGTAGGTCAAGCGTAGGACCTCGTATAAGAGAGATGCCGTAAAGTGGCTACGAGGTACACATAAATATGGCCATTTTTATGCGCTAAAAGCTCTCATTTTTCATATTTCTAGTGCAGTAATGCAGTTCAAATTTCGTGTTTTCAAGTTTGCATGTTTTGGTGCTGCAGTGTGCTGCCCTTTTTACTTAACTATATACGAGTTGGCGACTCTGGGTTCAGCACCTGTTCACACTCAGTCTATGTTTGGATGTGCAGGTCAGGTTTTTGAAATGTATTCTTTAGCCTTCTGATCGTGCACTCCCCGCCTCCTAGCCACAGGTGTTTTAATTATAGTAGGTCCAATACCCCTCCACAGAAAGAGAGAATTTGAGTCCAAGAAGAGGTTTCACATGTACCCATTCAGATGGAGACGTTTATTCTCAGTGAGGTAGGTCAAGCGTAGGACCTCGTATAAGAGAGATGCCGTAAAGTGGCTACGAGGTACACATAAATATGGCCATTTTTATGCGCTAAAAGCTCTCATTTTTCATATTTCTAGTGCAGTAATGCAGTTCAAATTTCGTGTTTTCAAGTTTGCATGTTTTGGCGCTGCAGTGTGCTGCCCTTTTTACTTAACTATATACGAGTTGGCGACTCTGGGTTCAGCACCTGTTCACACTCAGTCTATGTTTGGATGTGCAGGTCAGGTTTTTGAAATGTATTCTTTAGCCTTCTGATCGTGCACTCCCCGCCTCCTAGCCACAGGTGTTTTAATTATAGTAGGTCCAATACCCCTCCACAGAAAGAGAGAATTTGAGTCCAAGAAGAGGTTTCACATGTACCCATTCAGATGGAGACGTTTATTCTCAGTGAGGTAGGTCAAGCGTAGGACCTCGTATAAGAGAGATGCCGTAAAGTGGCTACGAGGTACACATAAATATGGCCATTTTTATGCGCTAAAAGCTCTCATTTTTCATATTTCTAGTGCAGTAATGCAGTTCAAATTTCGTGTTTTCAAGTTTGCATGTTTTGGCGCTGCAGTGTGCTGCCCTTTTTACTTAACTATATACGAGTTGGCGACTCTGGGTTCAGCACCTGTTCACACTCAGTCTATGTTTGGATGTGCAGGTCAGGTTTTTGAAATGTATTCTTTAGCCTTCTGATCGTGCACTCCCCGCCTCCTAGCCACAGGTGTTTTAATTATAGTAGGTCCAATACCCCTCCACAGAAAGAGAGAATTTGAGTCCAAGAAGAGGTTTCACATGTACCCATTCAGATGGAGACGTTTATTCTCAGTGAGGTAGGTCAAGCGTAGGACCTCGTATAAGAGAGATGCCGTAAAGTGGCTACGAGGTACACATAAATATGGCCATTTTTATGCGCTAAAAGCTCTCATTTTTCATATTTCTAGTGCAGTAATGCAGTTCAAATTTCGTGTTTTCAAGTTTGCATGTTTTGGCGCTGCAGTGTGCTGCCCTTTTTACTTAACTATATACGAGTTGGCGACTCTGGGTTCAGCACCTGTTCACACTCAGTCTATGTTTGGATGTGCAGGTCAGGTTTTTGAAATGTATTCTTTAGCCTTCTGATCGTGCACTCCCCGCCTCCTAGCCACAGGTGTTTTAATTATAGTAGGTCCAATACCCCTCCACAGAAAGAGAGAATTTGAGTCCAAGAAGAGGTTTCACATGTACCCATTCAGATGGAGACGTTTATTCTCAGTGAGGTAGGTCAAGCGTAGGACCTCGTATAAGAGAGATGCCGTAAAGTGGCTACGAGGTACACATAAATATGGCCATTTTTATGCGCTAAAAGCTCTCATTTTTCATATTTCTAGTGCAGTAATGCAGTTCAAATTTCGTGTTTTCAAGTTTGCATGTTTTGGCGCTGCAGTGTGCTGCCCTTTTTACTTAACTATATACGAGTTGGCGACTCTGGGTTCAGCACCTGTTCACACTCAGTCTATGTTTGAATGTGCAGGTCAGGTTTTTGAAATGTATTCTTTAGCCTTCTGATCGTGCACTCCCCGCCTCCTAGCCACAGGTGTTTTAATTATAGTAGGTCCAATACCCCTCCACAGAAAGAGAGAATTTGAGTCCAAGAAGAGGTTTCACATGTACCCATTCAGATGGAGACGTTTATTCTCAGTGAGGTAGGTCAAGCGTAGGACCTCGTATAAGAGAGATGCCGTAAAGTGGCTACGAGGTACACATAAATATGGCCATTTTTATGCGCTAAAAGCTCTCATTTTTCATATTTCTAGTGCAGTAATGCAGTTCAAATTTTGTGTTTTCAAGTTTGCATGTTTTGGCGCTGCAGTGTGCTGCCCTTTTTACTTAACTATATACGAGTTGGCGACTCTGGGTTCAGCACCTGTTCACACTCAGTCTATGTTTGGATGTGCAGGTCAGGTTTTTGAAATGTATTCTTTAGCCTTCTGATCGTGCACTCCCCGCCTCCTAGCCACAGGTGTTTTAATTATAGTAGGTCCAATACCCCTCCACAGAAAGAGAGAATTTGAGTCCAAGAAGAGGTTTCACATGTACCCATTCAGATGGAGACGTTTATTCTCAGTGAGGTAGGTCAAGCGTAGGACCTCGTATAAGAGAGATGCCGTAAAGTGGCTATGAGGTACACATAAATATGGCCATTTTTATGCGCTAAAAGCTCTCATTTTTCATATTTCTAGTGCAGTAATGCAGTTCAAATTTCGTGTTTTCAAGTTTGCATGTTTTGGCGCTGCAGTGTGCTGCCCTTTTTACTTAACTATATACGAGTTGGCGACTCTGGGTTCAGCACCTGTTCACACTCAGTCTATGTTTGGATGTGCAGGTCAGGTTTTTGAAATGTATTCTTTAGCCTTCTGATCGTGCACTCCCCGCCTCCTAGCCACAGGTGTTTTAATTATAGTAGGTCCAATACCCCTCCACAGAAAGAGAGAATTTGAGTCCAAGAAGAGGTTTCACATGTACCCATTCAGATGGAGACGTTTATTCTCAGTGAGGTAGGTCAAGCGTAGGACCTCGTATAAGAGAGATGCCGTAAAGTGGCTACGAGGTACACATAAATATGGCCATTTTTATGCGAGAAAAGCTCTAATTTTTCATATTTCTAGTGCAGTAATGCAGTTCAAATTTCGTGTTTTCAAGTTTGCATGTTTTGGCGCTGCAGTGTGCTGCCCTTTTTACTTAACTATATACGAGTTGGCGACTCTGGGTTCAGCACCTGTTCACACTCAGTCTATGTTTGGATGTGCAGGTCAGGTTTTTGAAATGTATTCTTTAGCCTTCTGATCGTGCACTCCCCGCCTCCTAGCCACAGGTGTTTTAATTATAGTAGGTCCAATACCCCTCCACAGAAAGAGAGAATTTGAGTCCAAGAAGAGGTTTCACATGCACCCATTCAGATGGAGACGTTTATTCTCAGTGAGGTAGGTCAAGCGTAGGACCTCGTATAAGAGAGATGCCGTAAAGTGGCTACGAGGTACACATAAATATGGCCATTTTTATGTGAGAAAAGCTCTCATTTTTCATATTTCTAGTGCAGTAATGCAGTTCAAATTTCGTGTTTTCAAGTTTGCATGTTTTGGCGCTGCAGTGTGCTGCCCTTTTTACTTAACTATATACGAGTTGGCGACTCTGGGTTCAGCACCTGTTCACACTCAGTCTATGTTTGGATGTGCAGGTCAGGTTTTTGAAATGTATTCTTTAGCCTTCTGATCGTGCACTCCCCGCCTCCTAGCCACAGGTGTTTTAATTATAGTAGGTCCAATACCCCTCCACAGAAAGAGAGAATTTGAGTCCAAGAAGAGGTTTCACATGTACCCATTCAGATGGAGACGTTTATTCTCAGTGAGGTAGGTCAAGCGTAGGACCTCGTATAAGAGAGATGCCGTAAAGTGGCTACGAGGTACACATAAATATGGCCATTTGTATGCGCTAAAAGCTCTCATTTTTCATATTTCTAGTGCAGTAATGCAGTTCAAATTTCGTGTTTTCAAGTTTGCATGTTTTGGTGCTGCAGTGTGCTGCCCTTTTTACTTAACTATATACGAGTTGGCGACTCTGGGTTCAGCACCTGTTCACACTCAGTCTATGTTTGGATGTGCAGGTCAGGTTTTTGAAATGTATTCTTTAGCCTTCTGATCGTGCACTCCCCGCCTCCTAGCCACAGGTGTTTTAATTATAGTAGGTCCAATACCCCTCCACAGAAAGAGAGAATTTGAGTCCAAGAAGAGGTTTCACATGTACCCATTCAGATGGAGACGTTTATTCTCAGTGAGGTAGGTCAAGCGTAGGACCTCGTATAAGAGAGATGCCGTAAAGTGGCTACGAGGTACACATAAATATGGCCATTTTTATGCACTAAAAGCTCTCATTTTTCATATTTCTAGTGCAGTAATGCAGTTCAAATTTCGTGTTTTCAAGTTTGCATGTTTTGGCGCTGCAGTGTGCTGCCCTTTTTACTTAACTATATACGAGTTGGCGACTCTGGGTTCAGCACCTGTTCACACTCAGTCTATGTTTGGATGTGCAGGTCAGGTTTTTGAAATGTATTCTTTAGCCTTCTGATCGTGCACTCCCCGCCTCCTAGCCACAGGTGTTTTAATTATAGTAGGTCCAATACCCCTCCACAGAAAGAGAGAATTTGAGTCCAAGAAGAGGTTTCACATGTACCCATTCAGATGGAGACGTTTATTCTCAGTGAGGTAGGTCAAGCGTAGGACCTCGTATAAGAGAGATGCCGTAAAGTGGCTACGAGGTACACATAAATATGGCCATTTTTATGCGCTAAAAGCTCTCATTTTTCATATTTCTAGTGCAGTAATGCAGTTCAAATTTCGTGTTTTCAAGTTTGCATGTTTTGGCGCTGCAGTGTGCTGCCCTTTTTACTTAACTATATACGAGTTGGCGACTCTGGGTTCAGCACCTGTTCACACTCAGTCTATGTTTGGATGTGCAGGTCAGGTTTTTGAAATGTATTCTTTAGCCTTCTGATCGTGCACTCCCCGCCTCCTAGCCACAGGTGTTTTAATTATAGTAGGTCCAATACCCCTCCACAGAAAGAGAGAATTTGAGTCCAAGAAGAGGTTTCACATGTACCCATTCAGATGGAGACGTTTATTCTCAGTGAGGTAGGTCAAGCGTAGGACCTCGTATAAGAGAGATGCCGTAAAGTGGCTACGAGGTACACATAAATATGGCCATTTGTATGCGCTAAAAGCTCTCATTTTTCATATTTCTAGTGCAGTAATGCAGTTCAAATTTCGTGTTTTCAAGTTTGCATGTTTTGGTGCTGCAGTGTGCTGCCCTTTTTACTTAACTATATACGAGTTGGCGACTCTGGGTTCAGCACCTGTTCACACTCAGTCTATGTTTGGATGTGCAGGTCAGGTTTTTGAAATGTATTCTTTAGCCTTCTGATCGTGCACTCCCCGCCTCCTAGCCACAGGTGTTTTAATTATAGTAGGTCCAATACCCCTCCACAGAAAGAGAGAATTTGAGTCCAAGAAGAGGTTTCACATGTACCCATTCAGATGGAGACGTTTATTCTCAGTGAGGTAGGTCAAGCGTAGGACCTCGTATAAGAGAGATGCCGTAAAGTGGCTACGAGGTACACATAAATATGGCCATTTTTATGCACTAAAAGCTCTCATTTTTCATATTTCTAGTGCAGTAATGCAGTTCAAATTTCGTGTTTTCAAGTTTGCATGTTTTGGCGCTGCAGTGTGCTGCCCTTTTTACTTAACTATATACGAGTTGGCGACTCTGGGTTCAGCACCTGTTCACACTCAGTCTATGTTTGGATGTGCAGGTCAGGTTTTTGAAATGTATTCTTTAGCCTTCTGATCGTGCACTCCCCGCCTCCTAGCCACAGGTGTTTTAATTATAGTAGGTCCAATACCCCTCCACAGAAAGAGAGAATTTGAGTCCAAGAAGAGGTTTCACATGTACCCATTCAGATGGAGACGTTTATTCTCAGTGAGGTAGGTCAAGCGTAGGACCTCGTATAAGAGAGATGCCGTAAAGTGGCTACGAGGTACACATAAATATGGCCATTTTTATGCGCTAAAAGCTCTCATTTTTCATATTTCTAGTGCAGTAATGCAGTTCAAATTTCGTGTTTTCAAGTTTGCATGTTTTGGCGCTGCAGTGTGCTGCCCTTTTTACTTAACTATATACGAGTTGGCGACTCTGGGTTCAGCACCTGTTCACACTCAGTCTATGTTTGGATGTGCAGGTCAGGTTTTTGAAATGTATTCTTTAGCCTTCTGATCGTGCACTCCCCGCCTCCTAGCCACAGGTGTTTTAATTATAGTAGGTCCAATACCCCTCCACAGAAAGAGAGAATTTGAGTCCAAGAAGAGGTTTCACATGTACCCATTCAGATGGAGACGTTTATTCTCAGTGAGGTAGGTCAAGCGTAGGACCTCGTATAAGAGAGATGCCGTAAAGTGGCTACGAGGTACACATAAATATGGCCATTTTTATGCGCTAAAAGCTCTCATTTTTCATATTTCTAGTGCAGTAATGCAGTTCAAATTTCGTGTTTTCAAGTTTGCATGTTTTGGCGCTGCAGTGTGCTGCCCTTTTTACTTAACTACATACGAGTTGGCGACTCTGGGTTCAGCACCTGTTCACACTCAGTCTATGTTTGGATGTGCAGGTCAGGTTTTTGAAATGTATTCTTTAGCCTTCTGATCGTGCACTCCCCGCCTCCTAGCCACAGGTGTTTTAATTATAGTAGGTCCAATACCCCTCCACAGAAAGAGAGAATTTGAGTCCAAGAAGAGGTTTCACATGTACCCATTCAGATGGAGACGTTTATTCTCAGTGAGGTAGGTCAAGCGTAGGACCTCGTATAAGAGAGATGCCGTAAAGTGGCTACGAGGTACACATAAATATGGCCATTTTTATGCGCTAAAAGCTCTCATTTTTCATATTTCTAGTGCAGTAATGCAGTTCAAATTTCGTGTTTTCAAGTTTGCATGTTTTGGCGCTGCAGTGTGCTGCCCTTTTTACTTAACTATATACGAGTTGGCGACTCTGGGTTCAGCACCTGTTCACACTCAGTCTATGTTTGGATGTGCAGGTCAGGTTTTTGAAATGTATTCTTTAGCCTTCTGATCGTGCACTCCCCGCCTCCTAGCCACAGGTGTTTTAATTATAGTAGGTCCAATACCCCTCCACAGAAAGAGAGAATTTGAGTCCAAGAAGAGGTTTCACATGTACCCATTCAGATGGAGACGTTTATTCTCAGTGAGGTAGGTCAAGCGTAGGACCTCGTATAAGAGAGATGCCGTAAAGTGGCTACGAGGTACACATAAATATGGCCATTTTTATGCGAGAAAAGCTCTCATTTTTCATATTTCTAGTGCAGTAATGCAGTTCAAATTTCGTGTTTTCAAGTTTGCATGTTTTGGCGCTGCAGTGTGCTGCCCTTTTTACTTAACTATATACGAGTTGGCGACTCTGGGTTCAGCACCTGTTCACACTCAGTCTATGTTTGGATGTGCAGGTCAGGTTTTTGAAATGTATTCTTTAGCCTTCTGATCGTGCACTCCCCGCCTCCTAGCCACAGGTGTTTTAATTATAGTAGGTCCAATACCCCTCCACAGAAAGAGAGAATTTGAGTCCAAGAAGAGGTTTCACATGTACCCATTCAGATGGAGACGTTTATTCTCAGTGAGGTAGGTCAAGCGTAGGACCTCGTATAAGAGAGATGCCGTAAAGTGGCTACGAGGTACACATAAATATGGCCATTTTTATGCGAGAAAAGCTCTCATTTTTCATATTTCTAGTGCAGTAATGCAGTTCAAATTTCGTGTTTTCAAGTTTGCATGTTTTGGCGCTGCAGTGTGCTGCCCTTTTTACTTAACTATATACGAGTTGGCGACTCTGGGTTCAGCACCTGTTCACACTCAGTCTATGTTTGGATGTGCAGGTCAGGTTTTTGAAATGATTTCACTCGACCCGACTTTTCCAAAAGTCGGGTTTCGTGAAACCCGACCCGATCCTATAAAAGTGAAGGTCGCTCAACCCTAGTGAGTAACATAGATTATTGCCTTATTGTGGCAAGGGGGGACTTAATTAGTCTAGAGGCAAATTAGGGCGCATTAGTCATCCTGTAATATATTTTGCTTTTAAGGATATTATTTTCAATGGGGAAACAAAAGGGATGTCCTGTTACTTTGCCAGGGTACTATGTCACTTTTTTCTTCATCTGGTACAGTGTAGAAGTTGGGGGGAAAGTGAACAATGTGCTCTAGAAGCGATCAGTTATAGATGACTGTTATGTGTAGCAGAGAGGAGTCCTGGCTGGAAGATGTGAAAGCGGTCTGCGCTAGATGAACAGGAAAAGTGAGGATGAATTACTTCAATTAGAGGCGTCACTGGTGAGTAAATGTGTAACCTGTACACTCACATTATACACTATATAGTATATACAGAGCTCCTGTGTATAAAGTCTCTGATTATCACTGTAATACCTGTACACTGACACTATATTCAGATGTCATGTGTGTGATCTCACTGGTGATCCCTGTATTACCTGTACACTGTCACTATATACAGAGCTCCTGTGTATAATGTCATTGGTGATCAATGTATTACCTGTACACTGGCACTATACACAGAGCTCCTATGTATAATGTCACTGGTGATCACTGTATCACCTGTACACTAACACTATACACTATATTGCACAATATATACAGAGCTCCTGTGTATAATGTCACTGGTGATCACTGTATTACCTGCACATTAATGCTATACACAAAGCTCCTGTCTGTCCTGGTGATCAATCTATTACCTGTACACTGACACTATATGCAGAGCTCCTATGTGTAATGTCACTGGTGATTCCTGTATTCCCTGTACTCTATACACCATATAGAAAACTGCTGAGTATAATATCACTGGTGATGATATTAGTGTTATTAGTATTGTGTTTACTTTAATAATGATCAGCATTTTAGTGTTCGATCACTATGCAGTGGTAAAATGTGGTCTGGTCATAGTGTGGTGGTATTTATTCCTTGTATGTGGTATTAGTAGGTCACTATGTGGTGGTAATATGTGGTCTGGTCATGGTGTGGCGGTATTTGTTCCTTTAATGTGTTATTATTATTTAGTCACTATATGGTGGTAATATACAGACTAGTCATGGTTTGGAGGTGTTTGCCATTTGTATGTGTATTATTCAGTCACAATGGGGTGGTAGTATGTGGTCTGGTCATGGTGTGGCAATATTTGATCCTTTTATGTGGTATTATTCAGTTACTATGTGGTAGAAATAAGTGGTCTGGTCACAGTGTGGCTGTATTTGTTCCTTGTATGTGGCATTATTTGGTCACGTTCTGGTGGTAATATGTGGTAATATTTCACACATTTTTCCTGTGGCTGCTGACGACAGAGATTAGGTGCACGAGACAGTTGAGGTGGCAGATGGACGGGTGATTGTCCTTTCCAATTTCAGCAGATACCTTTAGTACTATTTTTAAAAACTTGTACAAAATTCTTTAATACCTTTTCACCATAGTAGGAAGTGACTGACAGTGACTGGGACAATGTGCACTAGTCAGGAGGCAATGAGACTGTAAATGAAGGTACGTGCAGGCAATCTCAGACTAGCCCAACGGAGAACCGGAGGATTCTCCGGTGGGCCCAAGCACTGACACCTGCTGGCACACTAGCCAGCAGCTGCCTAAAGCCCCCACTGCTCCAGGGGCCCCCAGCCAGTGGCTATGGGACCCCTGAGTCAAGGGGGCCTTCCCTGTGCCAGTAGCAGCAGCTGGAGACAGGATCCTGTCCCCGCTGCTAAAGCAAAATAAATATTCACGCTTTCCCATGCCCCTATGGGCATGGAGAGGTGTGAATACCATTTCTCTGTAATAGCGGGCAGCATTAGCAGCAGGGTGCAGCTAACACTGCCCGCATGTAAAGCCGCACCACCACACACACACACAGGCACACAGACTCACACAGAGCAGCTCATCTCCCAGCGTCCTGCTTCCTGCCTGACACAGCCCAGCTGATAACATCATCATCCAGCGTGCTATCTCAGTCAGAAAGCTTCCAGAGAGGAAGAGGCTGCTGGGATGAGCTGCTGCTGGGGGGAGGTGAGCTGTGCTGTGTGCCTGCGTGTTTGTGTGTGTGTTCCTGCGTGTGTGTGTGTGTGTGTGCCTGCGTGTGTGTGTGCCTGTGTGTGTCTGTGTGTGAGAGTGTATGTGTGTGTGATGAGCTGCTGCTGTGCTGAGGTGTATGTGTTTGTGGTGGTGAAGAACAATGATATTGGTGGGGGAGACAATGATGGAGGTGATGGGCAATGATGGTGGTGGGGGGAGACAATGATGGAGGTGATGGGCAATGATGGTGGTGGGGGGAGACAATGATGGAGGTGATGGGCAATGATGGTGGTGGGGGAGACAATGATGGAGGTGATGGGCAATGATGGAGGTGATAGGTAATGGAGATGATAGGCAATGATGGTGGGGAGGCAATGATGGAGGTGATGGGCAACGATGGTGGTGGGGAGGCAATGATGGAGGTGATAGGCAATGATGGGGGAGGCAATGATGAAGGTGATAGGCAATGATGGTGGGGAGGCAATGATGGAGGTGATGGGCAATGATGGAAGTGATAGGCAATGATGGTGGGGAGGCAATGATGGAGGTGATGGGCATCGATGGTGGTGGGGGAGGCAATGATGGTGGTGATGGGCAATGGTGGTGGTGGGAGGCAATGATGGAGGTGATGAAATGGGCAATGATGGTGGTGGGGGGAGGAAATGATGGAGGTGATGAAATGGACAATGATGGTGGGGAGGAGGCAATGATGCAGGTGGTGGAATGGGCAGTGATGGAGGTGGTGGGGGAGAATGATAGGGGTGGAGGGGGAGAAGGCAATGATGGAGGTGGTGATGAGGACAATGATGGGGGTGGAGAGGGGCTGAATTATACTTTATGAGGTGGCTGCATTATATTCTGTGGGGGGACTGCATTATTCTCAGGGTACTACATTATTTTATGAGAGGCCACATTATACTATATGAGGGGTGCATTATATTCTGTGGTGGGGCTGCATTCTCTCAGGGGACTACATTATATTCTGTGGTGGGCTGAATTATACTATATGAGGGGGGCTACCTTATAGTCTATGGTGGGGACTGCGTTATACCTAAGGGGGATGCATTATATTTTGTGGGGTGCTGCATTATATTCTATGAGAGGGGACTGCATTATATTTTATGAGGGGGGCTACATTATATTCTGTGAGGGGGCTACCCCAACCCTTGCTACATAATTAAGACGTGAACTACCTTATATTATACCCTGATATTTGCGATTTTTACCGCACAATTGGTGGCCTTGTATCTATTTCTATGTAGCTACATAGTGGGCCCCAAGAATGATTTTCTCTGGTGGGCCCATGGTGCTCCAGTCCAACGCTGCGTGCAGGGCAAGAAGGGAAGGCGCTTTTACTTTTAGCTCCTGTTACTTGTATTTTGTGGTAGAGAAAAGGGTGCGTGAAATGGGTATGGCTTAGAAATGTGCATGGCTTTGAAAGGGGCATGGTTTCTTACCAAAAACAGGGAACCTGTTGTTAAAAATTTGAATCCCACCCCTGAATCATAAAATACAAAATATAGTCTATCAAAGGTCATTAAACATAGTAAATCATATATAATATTATTTATATATATATATTTAATATATAATAATAATCCTTATTTTTTTATATTGCGCTAACATATTTGCAGCGCTTTACAGTTTTTGCACTCATTATCATCGCTGTCCCCGATGGGGCTCACAATCTAAATTCCTTATCAGTATGTCTTTGTTATGTGTGAGGAAACCAGAGAACCCGGACCAGAAACCAGAGAACTACATCTGTATGAGTACATAGATTTATATATACTTGGTTCGTCCAGAAGCTATTCATCATCTGTGGATAAATTACATTTCCTACTTATTATACTAGTCCATTTTCCATCTGTTTTCAATAAATGCATGCATTTAATGATGGAAATTTGTATTCAATTACAAAGCAATTTAGATGCAACTTTGTTGATGAGAGAAGGTATTGCCCTGGCTTTACCAACATGATTCATCTCCATCGATAGCAAACTGAAATCTAATCACATAAGAGTAAAAACAGATACAAATGCAGCGGAACAGAAAATACTGATTGTTTTTTTGCATCCACCACTAACATAGTCACTTGTACGGCAGATCTGGGATTCTACACTAATAGGACATCCCTTATTCCTTCAACAGTTTTTCAGGCACAAGTTCTATCCGTAATACCCAAAACAGAAAAGACTACTTGAAAAAATAATAACAAAAGATTCAAATTTAAATTTCTGGCACCTGCATATTATAATTACTGGTAGTGCTGTGTATTCTGACCTGTCCCCCCTTGGTTTTATTATTTGCTTTTCCTTTTTTTTTACCATGTTTTGTCAATTATATTTTAAAATATTTGTCCTTGTTTGGTGTCTATATTTAATAAAATGAAATGCAATATATTTAATGAATCTTTTGTTACTATTATTTTTTCAAGTAGTTTTTTTCTTTTTTGAGTATTGTGGTGTACTTAGGGTATTTATTTTCTCCTTTTTTGTTGTAACAAGTTCTATCCGTGTTTTTCCCTGATATAATCAACACCCATTATATTCTATGGGGCTGATCACATGTACTTGTTTTTTTGGCGGACCGAGTGACATGTCTGATTTTGATCCGTGTCACGGATGAAGCTCGCCAGTGCAAATCTATGAGTTCATGAAAATATCGGACAACGCTCAGATGCCATACGTGTGCTTTATGATTTTTACGTTTATTTCATAGGAAAAGCTTGAAAACCTTCTGGAACACAAAAAAAAAATGATGAAACTGATGGTAAAACTCGACACAATGATGAGACACTGCTGAAAATCTGATCCAGAGTCTGATGAAAATTGATTTGTTGTTTTGCAAAGAGGAAAACTCAATGATGTCTGAGTGAAAATACTTTGAAAAAAATATGAACTCGGTATATATTGTAAATGGAAAACATAAAAAGATAAATGAGCAGAAATCAGTAAACATTAGCTCTGAGGATCACAAAGGTTTTTAGCTCTTTACGACCTCCTTGCTGTACACAGGATACTCTGTGGGGGAATTCATTAAGGTTTTTGCATTAGCATTTTAGCATCAAGCAATCGCAAATCTTGTCCCCTCCATCTTTGCGCAAAAAAATTACATTTTTTTTGCTTTTTTACACCACTATTTTCACCAGCAATGTGTGAACAAATTTTATTATTATTATTATTTATTTATATAGCACCATTAATTCCATGGTGCTGTACATGAGAAGGGGTTACTTCAAAATACAAATATCACTTACAGTAAACAAAACTAACAATGACAGACTGGTACAGAGGGAAGGGGACCCTGCCCTTGCGGGCTTACATTCTACAGGATTATGGGGAAGGAGACAGTAGGTCGAGTGTTGCAGTAGCTCCAATAGTGTTGAGGTGGCTGTGTGGTCTTTACAGGCTGTAAGCTTCCTTGAAGAGGTGGGTTTTCAGGTTTCTTTTGAAGGATCCAAAAGTAGTGGATAACCAGATGTGTTGGGGCACTGAATTCCAGAGGATGGGTGATATTCGAGAGAAGTCGTGGGGGCGAGTGAGTGAGGAGCGAATAAGCGTGGAGGAAAGGAGGAGGTCTTGGGAGGACAGGAGATTACGTGAGGGAAGATATTGAGAGATTAGTGTGGAAATATACGGAGGAGAAAGGTTATGGATGGCTTTGTAGGTCAGTGTTAGTAATTTAAACTGGATACGCTGGGAAATTGGGAGCCAGTGAAGGGACTTGCAAAGAGGTGAAGCAGGAGTGTAGCGAGGAGAGAGATTAATTAGCCAGGCAGCAGAGTTAAGGATGGACTGGAGGGATGCAAGAGTGTTAGAAGGTTGGCCACATAGGAGTATGTTGCAGTAGTCGAAGCGGGAGATGATGAGGGCATGCATGAGCATTTTGGTAGAGTGTGAGTTGAGGAAAGGACGGATTCTGGAAATATTTTTGAGCTGGAAGCGACAGGAGGTGGCGAGAGCTTGTATGTGCGGTTTGAAGGACAGGGCAGAGTCAAGGGTTACTCCGAGGCAGCGGATTTTGGGGACAGGGGAAAGTGTGATTTCATTTATTTTGATAGATAGATCAGGTAGGGAAGATATGCGTGATGGAGGAAAGATAATGAGTTCAGATTTGTCCACATTGAGGTTGAGGAAGAGAGAGGAGAAGAAGGAAGGTATGGCTGATAGACACTCTGGGATTCTGGAGAGCAGAGAGGTGACATCTGGGCCAGAGAGGTAGATCTGAGTGTCATCGGCATATAGATGGTACTGGAAGCCATAGGACCTTATGAGTTGTCCCAGGCCGAGTGTATAGATTGAGAAGAGTAAGGGTCCTAGGACAGAGCCTTGGGGGACTCCAACAGAGAGGTAGTATGGGAGTAGGAAACGCTAAATGTGCGGTTGGCAAGGTATGAGGAGATCCAAGATAGGGCAATGTCTTTGACACCAAAAGAAGAAAGGATCTGTAGTAGGAGGCAGTGGTCAACTATGTCGAAGGCAGAGGAGAGGTCTAGGAGGAGGAGTATAGAGAATTGTCTGTTAGCTTTGGCTCTAAGTGGGCATGGTTAGCAAGGCAAAAAAGGTTTAAAGGGAACCTGTCACCTGAATTTGGCGGGACTGGTTTTGGGTCATATGGGCGGAGTTTTTGGGTGTTTGATTCACCCTTTCCTTACCTGCTGGCTGCAATATTGGATTGAAGTTCATTCTCTGTCCTCCGTAGTACACACCTGCGCAAAGTAATCTTACCTTGCACAGGCGTGTACTATGGAGGACAGAGAATGAACTTCTATCCAATATTTCGGCCAGCATGCAGCCAGCAGGTAAGGAAAGGGTGAATCAAACACCCGAAAACTCCGCCCATATGACCCAAAACTGGTCCCGCCAAATTCAGGTGACAGGTTCCCTTTAAGACAGGTTTATGAAATATTATACAACTTTTTAAAAAGCCACAAAAAAGCTTCAATTTTCCTTCCAAGAAGGAGCGAAAATAGCTTTGGTAATGCATCAAATTTGATAAATTCTCCCCTCTATATTGACAAATCTTTCTTTGTCAGATTATGTAAAAATCCAGCAGAAAAAAACTAACATACGTAACCAGATGGCACCATGTTCAAAAAACATTCAGAGAACCTATGGCTAAATATTATGGAATAGTCGAAGACACAATGATCCATCAAACAGGTGTGTGCTCACATTATTGTCTTAAATGTATCAGGAAATTACTTAGTTTAAAATCTAATTTTTAAGTGACATGCATTTTTTAAAATCTTTGGCAATGTACTTCAAATAGGTCATCAAATCAATATCTCGTGACCGGACAACCCCTTTAATATTCCTTGATAACTCCTCAAATCTGAAAAGACATACAGTTTTCACTAAAAGGGAATGTATTATTAGAAAATATACAATTGTGTATATCATTTTTTTGTGTTACATTTATTTAAACATTTTGGGAAATGTTTTTTTTTTCCATGTAACAATAAGTATTAAAAGAATAAAATTATTGGAATTTTCACAATGGCCACTGGGGCTGTTTTAGACTTATATTTCCTGACTTTTCAGAAAGAGTTTACAGCAGTCTCCTTATCACCAGAGGAAAGATTACAATTACAGGTAATACCTATAAACACAGCTAATAACACAATGACCTTTGAACATGCTCATTAGATGCTTCAATACAAAGATAGGGTCAGAGTCAGTTTACTGCTGCTAATGTACATGTAGATTTCCTGAAAGAATAGGAAGTTTGAGTCTAAAAAAAAGTCACGGTGAACAGTGTAAAAATTGCAAAATTAACAGTTTTTATTTTTAATATAGAATATGATGTAAAATAAAACTTTGCCAAAAAATAAAAATGTATTTAACACAATAGGTCAATTTCTGATTACATATTCTTTTTTAAAAGGCTTCAGTAACAAAAGCCTGTCGATGCTAGAACCAAAAGGTATTGGGAAAGATGCCATGTGCCACAAAAGAATGAAATGCCAGATTGTCGTAGGTTTGTGCTGCTAAGCTCTATAAAACAGGATAAATATGTAGTGCAAACAGAAAGGACCATTGAGCATCTCCACTGCTGGAATCTTGATTGCTTACAGTTATACTGAACATGGATTCAATCCAGCGTAAACAAACTATAAACAAAACAGTTCTTGTTGGGCACATAAGGACATTGTCACAGCCCTTATGTCAACTGAAGTCATCAGCCCAATATCGTGCTGCACACTATAAGACCTTCGGGGTGAATTCAGAAGTATCTGATTGACTGCAAAAATTTCTGCAGCTAAACATAGGTTTCACACTTTAGAAATAGTTTGTTTCTACAGCAAGCACAGGATTTTTCTGTAAGTCTCATGTAGATCAGAAGGTGCATAGATGATCAAAATCAATGATATGAATAGGCACGGTGTATTGTTTCATTTCCACTGAGTTGGCGCTGAATAGAAAAAGAAACACATACCTACTGCCAGGTTTTTATAGAGATTACATTTGAGTGTAAGGGGTCCCAAAAGGGGGGGCGGGGGCACCTTGTGATCGGTTTATAAGTCAAGGAACCCTTCTAACAAGTAGGTATTTTCAAAATCGGGGAATCTGAAAGAAATTAATTCTCCAGTTCATCAAAATTATTAAAGGATACATGTAAATTTTGCAAAACTGTAGTGATTTTCAGTAATCCTTCTGGAAATGTTTAACAGTTTCTTTCAATAGAACCTTCTACAGCAATCAGTAAAGACACTTCAATGTGGTCACCAAAGTTTTGCCTGCATGTGGTGTCCTGTACGTTTCCTGCCTGCCAGCGGTTTCCAGCCTCTCACCTGCCTGCGGTCTCCTGATGTCTTCCGCCTAAGGCCAGTCTCACACATCCATATAATTCCGGTACCGGAAAAATCGGTACCGGAATTATCTGTGTCCGTGTGCTTATGTTGAACATCAGTGTGGCACACGTGCGGCAGCCGTGTGCCGCCCGTGTGCCGAGTGAGGACCACACGGACCATGCAGGAGACAGCGCTAGAGTTAAATGCTGTCTGTTGTGAATTCTGTTGTCGAACTCCCTCCTGTGGTCGTGAATGGTACTTCGGCGAGTTCTGTCCATGGACTCCCTCTGGTGGCTGTGAGTGAAGCTGCTGCTTCTGAGGTTCCTTACACAGGTGACGTGGTTTATCCTTTGGTTGGCTGCTCTATTTAACTCCACTCAGATCGTTACTCCATGCCAGCTGTCAATGTTCCTGCATTGGTTCAGTTCGCTCTTGGATCTTTCTGGTGACCTGTCTTCTCCAGCAGAAGCTAAGTTCCTGATAGTTATTATTTGTTCATTGTTTCCTTGTCCAGCTGGTTATCATGATTTTGTCTTGCTAGATGGAAGCTCTGGGATGCAGAGTGGCATTTCCGCACCGTTAGTCGGTGCGGAGGTCTTTTCGCACACTCTGCGTGGTCTTTTGTAGTTTTTTGTGCTGACCACAAAGATACCTTTCCTATCCTCTGTCTGTTTAGTAAGTCTGGCCTCCCTTTGCTGAAACCTGTTTCATTTCTGCGTTTGTGACTTTCATCTTTACTCACAGTCAATATATGTGGGGGGCTGCCTTTTCCTTTGGGGAATTTCTCTGAGGCAAGGTAGGCTTTATTTTCTATCTCTAGGGCTAGCTAGCTCTTAGGCTGTGAAGAGGCGTCTAGGGAGAGTCAGGAACGCTCCACGGCTATTTCTAGTTGTGTGATAGGATTAGGGGTTGCGGTCAGCAGAGCTCCCACATCCCAGAGCTTGTCCTGTGTGAGTTTAACTATCAGGTCGTACCGGGTGCTCCTAACCACCAGGTCATAACAGCGGTCCCCTGCGTGCAGTGCTGAAGCCGGTATTCATCCCTTCTTCCCAGCAGCGTTCGCTGGAAAGAAGGAATGAATAATCTTATTTTTTTTTAAATTTATTTTTGTTTTTAAAATAAAGTTGTCGGTAATCTGCCCTGTCCCACCCCCTGTGTGCCCCCCCGCTGGCATTAAAATACTTACCCAGCTCCCTCGGCGCTTACATCCTTTCAGCGTCGCTGCTTGTCCTGTATGAGTGGTCACGTGGTGCTGCTTATTACAGTAATGAATATGCGACTCCACCCCTATGGGAGGTGGAGCCGCATATTCATCACTGTAATGTGCGGCACCACGTGACCGCTCATACAGAACAAGCCGCGATGCTGAAAGGATGTAAGCGCCGAGGGAGCTTGGTAAGTATTTTAATGCCAGCGGGGGGGGGGGCGCACAGGGGGTTGGAGGGGGCAGATTACCGGCAACTTTATCTTAAAAACAAAAACAAATTAAAAAAAGATTATTCATTCTGTCTTTCCAGCAAATGCTGCTGGAGAGAAGAAATGAATGGGGCTTCAGCACCACACGTGGGGGGGACAGCGCTTACAGTAGCGCTGTCTCCTGCACGGCACATGGACTGCACACGGACAACATCCGTGTGCGGTAAGTATTTTACACGGACCCATTGACTTTAATGGGTCCATGTGATCCGTGCGCTCCCACGAACACTGACATGTCTCCGTGTTTTCCAAACGGACACACGGTCCGTGAAAACACGCTGACATGTGCAGAGACACATTGATTTTAATGTGTCTACATGAGTCAGTGTCTCCGGTACGTGAGGAAACTGTAACCTCACGTACCGGAGCCACTGACGTGTGAAACCGGCCTAACAATGGTTTCCATCATCCTGCCTGCTTGCTTGTGGTCTCCTGGATGTCTCCCACCTGCTTGTCTGTGGTCTCCTGGATGTCTACCACCTGCCAGCAGTTTCCAGCATCCCACCTGCCAGTCTGCGGTCTCCTGGACATCTCTTGCCTACCAAATATTTTTTTTGCAAACCTCAGATTTTTTTATCACCACTAAAATATTAAAAAACTGGACAATGATATCGCATGATCATTTTTACCACAAAATGTACACTGTAAAAACAATTCCCAAAAAACAATGCCCAAATTGTGTTTTTTTTTTCCCAATTTCACTGCACTTGGAATTTTTTTCTTAATTTTGAGCACATTATCTGGTAAAATGAATGAGGTCATTCAAAAGTACAACTCATCCTGCAAAAAAACAAGCTCTCGTATGTCTATGTGGACAGAAATACAGTAGAGTTATGGCTCTGGGAAGAAGGGAAGGGAAAAACAGAAGCGTAAAAAGAAAAATGGGCTGTGAAGTGAAGAGGTTATAGATATTGTTAGATGGACACATAATTTTGCCAGAAATTATCTTTCATCCATGGAAGAGTGGGCATTTCAATAGGCTGTATGCTTGATATTACAGGAAAAACTCCTGTTTTCTGGCAAAATCATGCAACCATATAACCCTGATTTTTCTTAACCCTGCTGTTCTGTTCGGGTCATAGTGACCTGAACAGACTTTTTGCGGCCCTGTAGACTTTTTTCTGTAAGTCTCTAAAACTTGAGACTCCTTGACTTTTCCTCATTTGGGGGGACCTACCTATGAGTATTTTTTTACTTTTTTCGTTTACTTTTTGCTACACGCAAAAAGTTACACTTGTTGTGTTCGGGTCATAGTGACCTGACATCATTTTTTACAGCTGTGAGGCCATATTTTCAGTGAAATAAAGGAGTTATAACCTCAGTTGGGTCTATTTATTGCATCTACTATTGTATATATTGATTTATTTCCTAAATTATTTCAATGGGGTCGTACACGCGCTCTACCGGGGGTATGCATTGAGATCTGCGCACCATAAAAATGGCTTTATATTGATTATTTTTGGTGCGCAGTCTATTCTAAAATGTAGAGTGCATCCGGAGAGATCACTAGGTGTGCACTACACGTGTATATTATGCGCAGAACGGACTGCTCAGAACGCGCTGTCTAAGACGGTTTTTTGTAAAGTTGAGCTGTAAAGTCTTGCAAATAATTTTTTTTACTAAGTAAGTCTGTCTTCCTGGCTTATCTGCTTGTTTTCAGAAGGGTTCTTATCTTCTCTGCTCTTATCAGTACACATATGCTAGCCCAGACATGTTACCTTTCAGTTTCTTTGGAGAGCAGCTGTGTGCTTCTACCCCCATGGCCTCTTCCGGCATCAAAAGAAAAAGATGCAACTATTGCCCTTCTACTTGTGACAACAAGACGAGTATAACATGTTCTGGCTGTAAAACATTTCTATGCAAAAATCATGTGTATTGTTTTTCATGCAAGAATCCGTAAATTTATATGATCATGTAAATATATTCACATTGTAATGTTTATTATCATTAATTTTTTATCACAAAATGTTTGATTTGATTGTTTTGTTTTTTTATTTGTTACAAAATATGTGTAGTTTTCTATTTTCGTTTTGCTCATTGGATGGATCTGTTTTTTCAGAATAAAAACAAAAAAAAAAGATTTCTAGTTCATTTTTCTTTTTTTTTTTACTACCAAACATGTTCACAAACAGTCTAGTAAGCAAAAAGTATAAAAAAAATGGAGTTAGAGTGTCTAAAATCAAGGTTTAATAAGCCGGGTCATAGTGACCCGGAACACTACAAGTGTATAGTAAATGCGAACAAAACAGCAGGGTTAAAATGCAGTGGCTCCAAGTCATCACGTTTTTTCGACACCTCACAGTTGCACCAGAGTCGCCCCATCTAACTTGACCCTCATAGTCGCTGCTGGAGAACTTCAAGTATTTTTCTTGTTTCAGAATTATACTCTGCAATGATCCTTAATGCATTCAGTACAGACACTTGACCGAGCATCAAAGTCACCATCACTATACACATATATTACATTCTCCGCCAGAGCCACTTACATCTCAGTAAATGGATCGTAAGCTATAATGCATAATGCAGATTTGGAGGCCCCACTGAGAGATTGCCAATTAAACCTGAGACATTGTAATTAAAGTGTAGATCATTCTGCTTGTTAAGATAAAGGACCAAGTAGTAGGTGAATGTAAAATGAAGCTTAATTGCTCCTTTCACCCCCCCAACAACTGTGAGCAGGGTCATTATGTGGATGCCCAAAGCAGCCAAGTACTAAATATAGTCTCATCAGAGACCAGAAAGAAAATATAAGGTGAGGAGTAAAAGTGGCAGCCCGCTGGGTTACTCAGGAACAATGTAGCTTTCCATTACAGTATTGAGACCAGTTAGTTTAATGGCTTTGTGTAATGGCCTTGGGTAGCACATTTGCAGATACAGTGAATTCACATCTAGGTTTACAATGTTTTCATAAAATCCCAAAACTTTATCCTTCTTACTTGCTAGGCCAATTTCACACATCAATGTTTCGTGGACCACAATGCACACACCAGTCATTGCTCTTCTGACCCAAACTCAACATAGCTGATAGTTTGGACTTTTATGAACCAAAAGAAAATATTCTTTAACCCCTTCAAGATCTTGGAATTTTCTGTTTTTGCTTTTTTCATTTTTTGCTCCTCTTCTTCCCTGAGCTATAACTTTTTGTTATTTTTTATTCAATATGGCCATGTGAGGGCTTGTTTTTTTTGCAAGACGAGTTGTACTTTTGAACAACATCATTGGCTTTACCATATCGTGTGCTGGAGAATGGGAAAAACATTCATATGATGAAATTGCAAAAAAAGTGGACTTCCACAAACTTTTTTTTTTTTACCATGTTCACTAAATGCTAAAACTAACCTGCCATTATGAATTTTACTTAAGTGGTGAAAAAAAATCCAAAGTTTGTAAAAAAAAAAAAAAAAAAAAAAGTAATGTAAAATTTACTGATACCCATAGCGTCTCCATTTTTGAGGATCTGAGACTGGGTGAGGGCTCATTTTTTGCTTGCCAAGCTGCCGTTTTTATTGATAGCATTGGGGATAGATATGTTTTTTGATCGTCTGTTATTACATTTTATTGCAATGTTGCGGGGACCAAAAATATTTAATTCTGGAGTTTTGATTTTTTTTTTCTTGCTATGCCAGTAGATTGGGCATTTCTGAACACAGCAATGTGTGCATTTTTTATTTTTATCATTGTTTTATTTTGAATGACGCAAAAGAGGGGTGATTCAAACTTTTATATTTGTTTCATATTTTTAGAAACATTTATTTTTTACTTTATACTTTCATCAATAGTCTCTTTAGGAGACTTGAAGCTGCGATCATCTAATCGTCTGTGCTACCCATAGAAGGGTTTCAGCTGCTATGAATGCTGGCCACTGGGCGACGCTCATAGCAGAGCCAACCCATGTGACAGGGGCGCTGATGGGCTGAATTAGTGGCGTGCTTCCAGCGCGACCATGTTAAATGTCGCTGTGGGAGATTGACAGCGACATTTAACATGCTATCAGTCACGGGTGGATCACAATTCCATCCGCGGCTGATAGGCTACGTTCACATTTGTGTTGTTGGGCGCAGCGTCGGCGACGCGATGCAACCAGCAATGCATGTACACAACGCAGCGTTTTGCAACGCATGCGTTGTCATAAGATCCTACAGATCAGGAATTTCGGTGCAGGGAAAACGCTACAAGTAGCATCCTCTGTGCCCTGTCTTGTGCATCTATATGATACATGCGTCGTAAAAAGCAGTACAACGCATACCGGCGCATGTCCATGCGCCCCCCATGTTAAAGATAGGGGCGCATGACGCATGCGTCGGTATGCGTCGACGACGCTGCGCCCAACAACGCAAATGTGAACATAGCCTTAGGGGTACACGTCAGCTGATCAATTTAGCTGTCAAGTTCCGGAAAATATGCAGGCTCATCGCCGGAGCCTGCATGGAATAGAACCCAGGACCCCAGCGCTTCAAAGCAATAGTGCTAACCACTGAGTCTTTTGTCCATATAGTATACACTACATATGGAAAATACTTTCTAAAATCTGTAGTTATTAATTATCACATTTGTCTACTAATATTATTGGCTTTTCCAGAAATGTAATACATATGTGTCCTTTCTGACCTTTGCCCTTGACTTCAGATGTTCCCAGATACTTTACATTAGATAACCAGCTTTGGAGAAAAAAAAAATCAAAGCCCAACAAAACAGCCCAATTTTCTTTAGTATTTATTTAGTTATTTTTTGTAGCTTGTCATTTTGACCTATACATCTCAAAATATTTTGAGGCAAGAGGAAAGATTTGGAAGGACAAATCTCTATGCATGAATCCTTCAAAAAACTCACTACTTGCATTTACAGATGTAGCATTGCAGAGTTTATGACCTTGTGGTTTTTTTCTACCCATTGTTCTACCTCACTAAAAGGATTAATAATTTTAGTTGGAGGCATACGGAGAATAATTTAAAAAAAAAACATGCTCTATAGCACGTTGTGCTTCAATGATAGCTGAGCTTTGCTACACCAGTATTAACAGTTTTTCCCCTCCCCCCAAAAAAATAATACATTGCCCCTCTGTATAACAAGTAGTGTTCCATTAGACAAAAGAGAAAAGGTCATAGAGACAAGGCACAAAACATTCCATATCAATCATTGCCATATTATGTGCACATTATAATGGGACTTTTGTTGGGGCCTTGTGGTCTTTTCAATATCATTTGCTTTTATTATGAGTTTTCTTGGAGCAGATAAAGGAGGCTCTATGCAATATTGCACAAGACGTGAAATCTTCCCAAACATAACTTTTGGAGACACGTTAAATACACAGAAGGTTCCATTATGTCATTATCGGCCCCGGAGATCTGTGTACTGAGTGATGGTTTACAATGTTTCCCCCAAAACATAAATTAAAATAATTGAAAATAGATCACATTAATAATAAATCATCACAATATTACACCAGCGATATAAAACCCGGTGTCACCTACTCCAATAAACAAATTTATATGTCAAATCCATAATGTTGCGTTGTCGATTTGCTTCTCTTTGAGTTGCATCCGTCTTCCCCCAGAGCTGCATCCTCAATTCTGTATTATGGAATAGGTTAAGAAATTGTCTATTAGGACATATGGACAACACAGCAACGGACGCTGCTGTGAACTAAGACATTTCTAGGGATAGGGTACCAAATTACACAATACAAACTGCATGGATTACACAGATCTGAAAGGGTAAAATTGTTTGAAAAGTAAGAGGTGATTTTTATATATTTTTGATAGCTTGACAGTAAAAATATCGAAAAAAATCCATCACGTACATTTTTTCCACAAACACTGACTTCATAGTCTTTTTCTTACATGATACTTTGACCCCATGTGTGACTTTTGGTGGATGATTCTGGTTTCATTAGGTTGCCACTGATTTTTTTCACTGCTCAAATAAAATAATTTTGTCAGGGACTTAGACCTTCCTAAACATTCTGCAAAGCTTTTAGGCTCTAGAATAAAGAAAAAAGCTTGCTAGCTTCTAGTACCTTTTTTTCATGATAGAGAAGCAGAGTGAGGCCAGAGTCACACTACCATACAATACAGCTGAGTGCTATGCAGGGCCGCCATCAGGGCATTACTGTCCTGACTGGCATGGGGGGCCCGATCAGCAGAGGGGGCCCGCATTGAGCCCTGTCTCTTCTGCTGATCGGGCCCCATGGAAGGTTTCTTCTGGTGCAGTAACTGAACCTGCGTCCGAGACATAGGTTCAGTTACTCTATTGCCATGCAGGCCCGGACCCTCACAGCAATAGTTAAAGCTGCCAGCCAATCGGAGGCTGGCAGCTGACGTCAGCGCGCACATCGCCAGCGTATGACATCATTGTCATTCGACGGCGAGTGTGTGATTGAGATGCCTGGAGGTATCATCATCACCGCAGGAGTGTGGCCAGGTAAGAAGAAAGTTTTTTTTATATTTAAAGCAATATATTTCACAAGCAGGATGGAGAAACATGGACCATGTGTCTCCATCCTGCCCGGGGCAGAGTGGAGACACGAGGGCAGGATGGGAGACACGCGGGCAGGATGGAGACAAGGGGCAGGATTGGCAACACGGGGGCAGAATGGAGACCTGGGGCAGGATGGGAGACACGGGGGAGGAATGGAGATACGGAGGCAGAATGGAGACAAGGGGCAGGATTGGAGACATGGCAGAATGGAAACACGGGGGCAGGATTGGAGACACAGGGCAAAATGGAGACAAGGGGCAGAATGGGACATGGGGCAGAATAGAGACACGGGGCAGAATTGGAGACATGGGGGTAGGATGGAGACAAGTGGCAGAATAGAGACAAGGGGCAGGACTGGAGACATGGGGGCAGGATGGGAGACACAGGGGCAGGATGGAAACACGGGAGCAGAATGGAGACATGGGGCAGAATGGAGACACGGGGCAGAATGGGAGACACGTGGCAGGATGGCGACAAGGGGCAGAGTGGAGACAAGGGGCAGGATTGGTGACACGGGGGCAGAATAAAGACATGGGGCAGGATGGCAGACACTGGGGCAGGATGGGAGACACGGGGCAGAATAGAGACAAGGGGCAGGATTGGAGACATGGGGCAGAATGGAGACATGTGGGCAGGATGGGAGACACGGGGGCAGGGTTGGAGACATGGGGCAGAATGGAGACACAGAGGCAGAATGGAGACAAGGGGGAAGAATGGGAAACACGGGGTAGAATGGAGACACGGGACAGGATTGGAGACATGGGGGCAAGATAGAGACAAGGGGCAGAATAGAGACAAAGGGCAGGATTGGAGACACGGGGGCAGGATGGGAGACACGGGCAGGATGGGAGACACAGGGAAGAAAGGAGACAAGGGGGCAGGATGAGAGACACAGGGGCAGAATGGAGACACGGGGCAGAATGGAGACACAGGGGCAGAATGAAGACATGGGGCAGAATGGAGACACAGGGGCAGGATTGGAGACATGGGGCAGGATGGCAGACACTGGGACAGTATAGGAGACACGGGACAGAATGGAGACACAAGGGCAGAATGGAGACAAGGGTCAGAATGGAGACAAGGGTCAGAATGGAGATAAGGGGCAGGATTGGAGACATGGGGCAGAATGGAGACACGGGGCAGACATGGGGCAGAAGAGAGACATGGGGCAGGATTGGAGACACAGAGGCAGAATGGAGACAAGGGGGCAGGATGGGAGACACGGGGGAAGAATGGAGAGATGGGGCAGAATGGAGACATGGGGCAGGATGGCAGACACTGGGACAGTATAAGAGACACGGGGCAGAATGGAGACACGAGGGCAGGATGGAGACAGAATGGAAACAAGGGGCAGAATGGAGACAAGGGGCAGAATTGGAGACATGGGGGCAAAATGGAGACAAGGGGCAGGTTTGGAGACATGGGGCAGAAAAGAGACTTGGGGCAGGATTGGAGACACAGAGGCAGAATGGAGACAAGGGGCAGGATGGGAGACACGGGAGAATAATGGAGACATGGGGCAGAATGGAGACATTGAGCAGAATGGAGAAACAGGGGCAGAATGGAGACAAGGGGCAGGATTGGAGACATGGCAGAATGGAAACACGGGGGCAGGATTGGAGACACAGGGCAAAATGGAGACAAGGGGCAGAATGGAGACATGGGGCAGAATAGAGACATGGGGCAGGATGGGAGACACGTGGCAGGATGGATACAAGGGGCAGAGTGGAGACAAGGGGCAGGATTGGCGACACGGGGGTAGAATGAAGACATGGGGCAGGATGGCAGACACTGGGGCAGGATGGGAGACACGGGGCAGAATAGAGACAAGGGGCAGGATTGGAGACATGGGGCAGAATGGAGACATGTGGGCAGGATGGGAGACACGGGGGCAGGGTTGGAGACATGGGGCAGAATGGAGACACAGAGGCAGAATGGAGACAAGGGGGAAGAATGGGAAACACGGGGTAGAATGGAGAAACAGGGCAGAATGGAGACAAGGGGGCAGTATTGGAGACATGGGGGCAAGATGGAGACAAAGGGCAGAATAGAGACAAAGGGCAGGATTGGAGACACGGGGGCAGGATGGGAGACACAGGGAAGAATGGAGACAAGGGGGCAGGATGAGAGACACAGGGCCAGAATGGAGACACAGGGGCAGAATGAAGACATGGGGCAGAATGGAGACACAGGGGCAGGATTGGAGACATGGGGCAGGATGGAGACACGGGGCAGAATGGAGACATGGGGCAGGATGGCAGACACTGGGACAGTATAGGAGACATGGGGCAGAATGGAGACACAAGGGCAGAATGGAGACAAGATGCAGAATTGAGACAAGGGGCAGAATGGAGACACGGGGCAGGATTGGAGACATGGGGCAGAAGAGAGACCTGGGGCAGGATTGGAGACACAGAGGCAGAATGGAGACAAGGGGGCAGGATGGGAGACACGGGGGAAGAATGGAGAGATGGGGCAGAATGGAGACATGGGGCAGGATGGCAGACACTGGGACAGTATAGGAGACACGGGGCAGAATGAAGACACAAGGGCAGGATGGAGACAGAATGGAAACAAGGGGCAGAATGGAGACAAGGGGCAGAATTGGAGACATGGGGCAAAATGGAGACAAGGGGCAGGATTGGAGACATGGGGGCAGAATGGAGACATGAGGCAGGATTGGAGACATGGGGCGGAAAAGAGACTTGGGGCAGGATTGGAGACACAGAGGCAGAATGGAGACAAGGGGGCAGGATGGGAGACACGGGGGAATAATGGAGACATGGGGCAGAATGGAGACATGGAGCAGAATGGAGAAACGGGCAGAATGGAGACATGGGGCAGGATGGCAGACACTGGGACAGTATAGGAGACATCGGGCAGAAAGGAGACACGAGGGCAGAATGGAGATGAGGGCAGAATGGAGACAGAATGGAAACAAGGGGCAGAATTAGAGACATGGGGGCAGAATGGGGACACGGGGCAGGATTGGAGACATGGGGCAGAAGGGAGACATGGGGCAGGATTGGAGACACAGAGGCAGAATGGAGACAAGGGGGCAAGATGGGAGACACGGGGGAAGAATGGAGACATGGGGCAGAATGGAGACATGGGGCAGAATGGAGACAAGGGGCAGAATGGAGGCAAGGGGCAAAACGGAGACAGAAGGGCAGGATTGGAGACACGGGGCAGGATGGAGACATGGAGGCAGAATGGAGACAAGGGGGCAGGATGGGAGACACAGGGCATTTCTTCATCTGGTGTAGTTTAGAATTTGGGAAAAAAATAAGTAATGTGTTCTGCAACCGGTGCTCTAGCTAACTGTGTTATTTCCTGCAGAGACAAGCCCTGGCTGGAAGAAGTGACGATAGTCTGTGCTAGATGAAGATGAAAAGTAAAGATGAAAGACTTCGCCTAGAGATGTCACTGGTGAGTCAGTGTGTTACCTGTACACTGATACTATACACTGTATACTATATACCGAGGTCCTGTGTACAATGTCACTAATGATCACTGTATTACCTTTACACTACACACTATATACAGAGCTCCTGTGTATAATGTCACCATTGATCACTGTATTACCTGCACACAGTCACTGCATAGTAAGTACAGATCTACTGTGTGTAATGGCACTTATGGTGATATTAGTATTGTGTTTTTTTATTACTGATCAGTATTTTAGTATTCAGTCAATATGTGGTGGTAATATGATGTTCGGCCATGGTGTAGCGGTATTTGTTCCTTCTATGTGCTATAATTTGGTCACTATGTGGTAGCAATATGTGGTCTGGTCAAGGTGTGGTGGTATTTGTTCCTTGTATGTGGTATTATTGGTCATCTTGTGTGGTAATATGTGGTCTAGACATGGTGCGGTGGTATTTGTCCCTTGTATGTGATATTATTCGGTCACTGTGGTGGAAATATGTGGTCTGCACATGGTGTGGCAGTATTTGTTCCTTGTATGTGCTATTATTTGGTCACTATGTGGTGGTAATATGGTGTCTGGTCATGGTGCGGTGGAATTTGTCCCCTGTATGTGATATTATTGGTCATTTTAAAAGTTGACAAATAAGTACAAATATACCTAATTTGTATTGTATATTTTAACAAATGAGTAATAGGATAGATTAGAGTAGAGCTCGGCCAAAATTTTGCCAGTATGGGACCCCAAAATTCCTAGTAGCAGCCCTGGTGCTATGTGATAAAACAAGCCATAGCAATCGACCCAGTGTTGCTCTATGGGGCAGCTCACATCTGTGATTATTTTCTCATGTCGAATCAGCATGCGAGAACAATCTCAGCATGCTGCAATTGGCACTGTGACTCGGCCAAGCCTCGGCTGACTTGCTCCTATATATATAACTCTGTGGGTGCAAGTGACACAATGCACATCACTAAGATATCATCCGAGTGCGGTGCTTTATACGCCGGCGTCAGCAGTGAAGGAGATGGCGAAATTACTTTCTCCATCTCCTTGACAGCTGTGCTCCGATCCTATCTGTGCGAGGATCCGAGCACAGTAGAATGACACTCGACTCCAGCTCACAGCAAAAAAGGAGCCGAGGGTCATTAGCATATCTCATCAGATGCCATACACTAGTGTGACTCCTTCCTAAAGGAATTCCTTCAATACTTTTCTCAAAACGGAAAAATGTAACATTGAGTACAATGTGAGCGAGTAGAAACACTTTTTTAATTCATCTAAAAAAATGTCTGAAAGCTGTGCTACTGCACAATGGCAGCATGTATGCTTCAGTGCCTGTAGGCCGTTCTGTGCACTTAGAGGTAAGCTATGAGAAATTAGACATTATTCTCAAGAAACTTAACTACGAGGATCGAGGATGGTCAATATGTGGTGATCTGAAAGTTTACTCTAGTCTTTGCCTCTTGGCAGTAAGGAGGTTATACAAAATACCCATGCTTTTTGGGTGAATGGGACAGCTATGATAGGACTCTTTACTGGAACAAAAAAATCTGGCCAACAAAAACATTGAAACCTTGACTCCCAGTAAAGTTCTCCTGTCACCACTCCACATTAAGCTTGATCAAAAATGGTAATCACGACAGGCCTGTGGCTGGTGCCCAAGTAGGGTCCTATCCTATGTAAATCTTTTAGAAAACTTGGCACTCAGGTAAATGTTTTAAGCAAATAATTTTATTTTGTGCAAGCAATTCAAAAATAAAGAAACGTTTCGGTCCTACAATGACCTTCATCAGTCAGACAGATTGCAGTGTGCACAGGGTTACAGGCAGAAACGAATGCTAAGGATAAGCAGCACAAGCTGCAGCAGTGTGTAACTTTCATTTTAAGAATTAATCGAACCCTAAAAAAATAAGCTTTGTAAATTTCCTTGAAAAAATGTCACATTTTTAACTTTTAACCATTCTAGCAAAAAAATGACATCTGAAAATAGATTAGTGATGAATGAGTGTACTCGTTGCTCGGGTTTTCCTGAGCACGCTCGGGTGGTCTCCGAGTATTTGTAAGTGCTCGGAGATTTCGTTTTCGTTGCCTCAGCTAAATGATTTCCAGCTGATAGACGGCTTGAATACATGTGGGGATTCCCTAGCAACCATGCAACCCCCACATGTACTTATGCTGGCTAATAAATTTAAATCATGCAACTGCATCAACAAAAACTAAATCTCCGAGCAGTTACAAACACTCGGAGACCACTAGAGCGTGCTTGGGAAAACCAGAGCAACGAGTACACACACTCACCACTAATGCTCATGTAAAATAGACAATAGATAAATACTATTTATAACATTTTTGTGCAGTGATACCATTTAAAATAACTTCTGGAAGCAGATTCTCTGCAAGATTTATGTCCCGCCCATAGACCTCATTCACATGTATGACAAACATGGATTTTTCAGGAATAAGACATGGGATAGCAGAAATCAAATGTCATGAGTCTGACATGATTGTTCTGCCTCCATCCTGGTCAGGTCAGGATTAATTCTAGGTCGTCTCTCTTTGGTTCTGGGGCGGCTATTTAATGTTGGTAGTTCCTGGGTTTGGTGTTGGTGATACTTCTGTATACTCGGTTTCTGGTTGCTGACCCAGGTTGCTCATCCATAATTGTTGTGCCTCTGTGCATGTGAGCTTTTGCTGTGTATGACCCGGTTTGTCCCCTGACTTTTGCCTCTGTATCCAACATTGTACTGCCCTGTCCTTCCTGGTTATCTGATCCCTTGGCTCATCTCGGTTCACTCTCTGTCTTATCTCTAGGTACCACTCTCTTGTCTTGTGTTTGACCCTTGGCTCTCCTTTAACTATGTTTACGTTCTGTGCCCCGTACTCTGCGCTCCCAGCTGCCTTCTCTGGCTGCACATGCGGTGACTCCGCCCCCTGTTATCACGTGACTGATTTGTTCCAGGTCTTTTGCTCACTGCTTAGTCTCAGGTCCTCGCGCACTGCGTGCCTTGTTCCCCCACTCTCTGCATTTGTTCCCCTACCCTTTGATAGCGCCCCTAGGCTGCACCAGTGACACCATCGGTGTCATTACATCAAGGTGTTATTTTATTCAGCTCCCTATGTCTTTCATGCTCATATAGATTGCTTAGGAGTGCTGATCATACTGACAGATTCCCTTTAAAGGGGTAGTCCATAGTCCAAAAAAAATTCATTCTAAATCTCTATCTATTTAGTGCAATATTTTAACTATTTTCTAATATACTTGAATTAAAAAGTCCCTATCCTTCACTATCTAACTGTTGGGAGTTTTTTTTAAGTTCCTTTTTGATGACGCTTAGTTTGACAATCCCAGTGCATGCTGGTATGCTTAAACAAAGCATCATCAGGGGCAGAGGATGCAGTCACTGCCACAGCCCCTACCCCCTCCCGGAAACAAAGCATCATCAGTGATGCTTGTTTCAAGAGCTGGGATAGTTCCTGCCTAATGATGTGCACAATGACAGTGCACTCTCTGTTCTTGGCTCAGATCAGCTGTATGTCACGCTCACGCCCTGACTGGTGGGCGTGAGCTCGGGGGGTTTGTGGCCACACTGTGCCACAAACCAGACTACCCTGGAAGGGGCGTAACTATGACAGCTGCCTGGGTTTTCACTGGAGCTTCTGATGGTGAGGTCAGGCTTGTGCAGCAGGCAGCTGCCAGGTGCTACTCCAGGGTGGTGTCTGGCTGTGGCTGCTGATCCCACTTGGGAGACAGGAACACCAGGATTGGTGCGGGCATTAGGCAGGACTGGCAGAAGAGCACGGCTGGAACTCAGACGAGTAGGCTGGCAGAGACACGGCAGAGAACACAGGACTGGCTAGGACAGCAGGAACACAGGAATGGAAGGCAGGGCAGGAACGGCAGGACTGGCAGGAACACAGGATTGGGAGGCACTGCAGAGAACACAGGACTGGAAGGCAGGGCAGGAACGGCAGGACTGGCAGGAACACAGAATTGGTTGATGTGGTATATAAAGGAACAGGTAGGGGCCTGTTCACACTGGAGGTGCAGGTACAGATATGTAGTTTGGAGGAACAGGTAGGGACCTGTTCACACTGGAGGTGCAGGTACAGATATGTAGTTTGGAGGAAAAGGTAGGTACCAGTTCACACTGGAGGTGCAGGAACAGATATGAAATATGAAGGAACAGGTAGAAAGGAATGAGGTATGAAGAAACAGGTTGGGACCTGTTCACACAGGAGAGGAGCGCAAGACTGCAGATAGGAGTGGAAAAGCAGCAAGAGATAGCGTAGCAACAAAAGCTGAGCAGAGCCACAAAGAATGTGGAGAGAAGCTGCAGCAAGAGATACTGCAGAAGCTAAGCAGAGTGGAACCGCAAGGATTGCAGAGAGGAACTGCAGCAAGAGCTTTCTGCAGCAACGGGAGCGGAGCAGAGTAGAACGGAGCAGAACCACAGGAGTGCGGAGCAGCGGTAAAGCTACCAAGATACAGAGCAGGCAGAGCCGCAAGAGTGCGGCGTGTAAGCAGACTGAGAACACAAGGAAAGACACAGCAGGGAAGGAAGTCACAGACAAGGAGACAGAGATAAGACAGTACAGACAAGGCAATGGAACAAGACACAGGGACAAAGACACAGGGACCAGGATATTCTGCCTCCTGGAGGGCGGACTACAAGATCAAGGCAATAGCACAGAGAAAAGCCTTCAGCGAGGGAGAAACTCAGAGCAGGACCTGGCAAACTCAGAAGCTAACCACAAACTGAGCTAACACATTGCACAGGCCCAGACCACAGGGTGGAGCTGCACTATCTACAGGAGGCCTCTTGATAATTGGTCAGGAACTGATTAGACAGATGCACCCGATTCCTATAAGAACCAGAGAGTTCTGGCGCCGGCCCCCTATACACATAGCCATGAGGCATGCAGAGAGCAGAGACACAGAACATGGAGCTGGCATGAAACAGAAACCACATCATGACCTGGAGCAGTGGGTAAGATAGTGTGAGAGATGTGAGGCCATGACGTGATGCCAGCAGAGTTGTTACACTGTAAAGAGCTGGAAACACAGTGTGTTGTCAGAATACCCAATGTGCAGAGACCAGCTGCCTCACTTGTGGAGGCAACGCTGATCTCTGCACGCCAGGTATTCTGATAACACACTCCGCTGCCAGCTCATTAATGCTAGATCTAAGCCGACAACAGAAAGTGCACTGTCATTGTGCACATCGCACAGGAACTAGACCAGTCTTTGAAATGAGCATCACTGATGATGTTTAATTTCTGGGAGGGGGCAGAGGCTGTGATAATTATCATAGCCGCTGCCTCATGATGACACTTTGAGTATACCAGCATGCACTGGTTTTCTCAAATGAGGTGTCATCAAAAAGGAAGTGGAAAAAAATAGAAAAGCAGTTAAATAATGTAGTTAGGGAAGGATAGAGGATTTTTAATTCAAATATATTAGAAAATAGTTTAGATTATGTCATTAAATTACTTCGGATTTCGGACCACCCCTGCATGACTTCGGAATATATACTGTACACTTCTTCAGTGTTTCCTATTCTTACTAGTACACACATATATAGCTTTCTTGGCAGTATCCTCCAGACTGCACGTCTACATTTCCAGACAAAACACTATAAATGTAACATACTAAACACCTACAAAATAAAACAAATCTTTAATTGCCTATGAGTAAGAAACCACACAGTTGTCAGAAAGAATATGTAACACAGCGCTGGGAAAACAGATGGCTTAGAAAATACTTTCCTTCACTTGTGTCCTAAATCTCATGAAACATTTATATGAAGGATACATATTATTCTAATATATTTCTAATACTAATCCTCTGCTTGAAGATTATTAAATTTTCAAAATATGAAATATTGAGGATATAGTGTATTATTCACATCATGCAGGAAGCAATTTATTTTGTGTAGATTAATGAATACTAATAGAATTACTGCTACCATTTGTATAATTTATAAAAATGAATAAGTGCTACTGGAATGCTGCAGACACTTTGGGACATATTAATTGTTAAAAGTGTGCCGAAATTTTAGAGTAAATCAAGATCACCTGTCCCATGTTGGCAACTCCTCTGGATAGATCACAAAATATCATATGCTTTGTGTCACATATACAGTATAAGGTGAAGTACTATGGCATACAAATTTTGGGCTGTATATATCTAAATCGAACACATAAATAGGGTTCACAGCTGAATAGACACAATATGAAAGAAAATCTCTTAAAACCCAACATTTATTATACAATCACTCAAAACACTGGACACCGAACACACCAATATTTGACATCTGTAGATATATACACAAATATCAGTGTTTTGGGGCAGAGATCAGATAGACATATCAATGACATTGGATGTCTGCAATATTACCCTGGTCTTGGAGATAACAGTACAATTACGATATCCAAAAATGCAAAGTTCAAGCACCCCAGACTAAATATCCTTATAGAGGTCAAGTGACAACTGCATCGAATGACACACACAATGCAGAAGTCTACCAACCTTTTAGATGTTACAACAAATGGGTAGGGAGTGAAAATGAACATGGGCCAACTATAGAGTTGAGCGACCTTGACCTTTTTAGAGTCGAGCCGGGTTTTGCGAAACCCGACTATGTCCAAAGTCGGGTCGAGTGAAATCGGCCGATTATGACGTAAAGTCGGGATCGACCGAAACACGAAACCCAATGCAAGTCAATGGGGCAGCATAGTCGGCAGTGAGTGGGGGCCAGGAAAACACCTAGAGTGCCCATTTTAATGTCAAAACCATCCATTCTTCTTAATGAAGCTTGTCAAGCGTAATTTACCTTATAATAATTGGAAGGCATTTGAAATTGGGGGTCATTTGGCTAAAGTTGTGGGGGGTAGGGCTGGTTCAAGTAATTAGTGGGCCCAGGAAATCTGGACCACGTCACGGCAGTGGAGCAGGGAGAGGTAAGTATTTCAACTTTGCAAGTGCTGTGAACCTGAGCAAGCAGGGGGGGCCCACTCGTTGGCATTGGCACTGGCACAGGGCCCCTCAAAGTACAGCGGTGTGTTTGCACGGCGGGGGCGCCTCCCACTGGCAGCAACACTTTTCTTTTACTATGAGAGGCCCTGTGCCAGTGACGTCGCCAACTAGTATTCCTCCCCCCACCTGATGAAGGAACCTGCACTTTCATCTGCACCTTCCTCTTTGTCCCCGTGTAAGGTGGTATGGTATGCGGGAAGAGCAACCTGACTTTCAGCAGGGTCACAATGTTGTTGTGTAGCGTGCACGGGGAATGTTGCGTTATGGGTCAATGTACCAGCAGACTCATCTATCACTGGCTGGGCAATGGGCACGATGAAGTGGAAACACAGATATAGGCCCAAAGAAGAAAGTGGGCTAAATGCAGTTCAAAATTGGTAACACAGGAATAACCAGGGGGCATTGCAGTGGAGGACAACTGGAATGAGAGGCTGACACAGAGAGTAGGGCCAAATCAGTAAGTAGTCGAAATGCAGTTCAAAATTGGCAACCGTAGTAAACAGGCGGCACAGCTTTGTTCAGTGGAGGAGAACAGCAAGGAGTGGCAGACACCGATAGTAGGCCCCAACCCAACTAGTAGGCCAAATGCAGTCTAACATTAACAACTACTTAACGAGAGGCTGAAAATGGAATTTCAGGACAGGAAACCAGGAGAACAGCAAGGAGTGGCAGACACCGATAGTAGGCCCCAAACCAACTAGTACGCCAAATGCAGTTGTTCCATTTAACCACAATTTAATGAGAGCCTGAAGATAGAAGCTCAGGAAAGGCAACCTGGGGAACACCTTGGAGTGTAACACACCATCTCTCTCCACCCCATACCCATTTTGTAGGCCTAATGCTGTGTACTTTTCTACAACTACTAAACGAGAGTCGGAAGACCGAAGCAATGGCAAGGAAACCTGGGGAACACCTTGGAGTGTAACACACCATCTCTCTCCACCCCATACCCAATTTGTAGGCCTAATGCAGCCTACTTTCCGACACCTACTAAACGAGAGCATGAAGATCGAAGTTCAGGAAAGGCAACCTGGGGAACACCTTGGAGTGTAACACACCATCTCTCTCCACCCCATACCCATTTTTTAGGCCTAATGCAGTGTACTTTTCTACAACTACTAAACGAGAGCATGAAGATCGAAGCTCAGGAAAGGCAACCTGGTGAAAACCTTGGAGTGTAACACAACCTGTCTCTACACCCCATACCAAATTTGTAGGCCTAATGCAGCGTAGTTTCCACCAACTACTAAACGAGAGCCGGAAGATCGAAGCTCATGAAAGGCAACCCGGGGAACACCTTGGAGTGTAACACAACCTCTCTCTACACCACGAAAGGGCTGATTCTTAGGAAGGAAGGCTGTTGTAAATAAGCATTGCGCGTCCGAGGGTGATTATATTCTTATTCGGTATCTACTCACCCTCGGACGCGCCATGCTTCTTGATTTGTAATTAATGTTTATTTGCAATGTGCTTTTGACTTACTCAATTATTTTTTTAATTATTGATTTTATTAAATTAATAGTTTAACATCTTATTGGAAATAATTTAAAGGAGACGCGACAGGACAACACTCGGTGGATGCCATATCTGTGTTAACAACTCCAAAAAACTTTCAGTTAACTTCTTGCAGGAGAAAGAAATTGTAGCTGTTGGACCTTTGTAGTACAGTTCCAGATATTTGTTGTGTGTTTGTTTTGATTGTTAAAATGTCTGCATTTGAGATCTCAACACGATCTTATTTTTTATAATCAAATTAATTTTTTTTTATATTTAATGATGTTGGTTCAAGGGGTACACGGGCAGCAATAGACAGGTCAGTGGAGGCCTAGTGGAAGGAGTGACGGCAGACAGGCATCAAAGGCCTAACATTGGGCTGGCTGTAGGCAAGTTAAAATTGGTTCCAGGGGAACACGGCCATCAGTGGCCTGGTCAGTGTAGTTGTAGTTGAAAGAACGGGATGCAGACAGGCTTCGAAGGCCTAACATAATAACATAGGGCTGGCTGTAGGCAAGTTAAAATTGGTTCCAGGGGAACACGGCCATCAGTGGCCTGGTCAGTGTAGTTGTAGTTGAAAGAACGGGACGCAGACAGGCTTCGAAGGCCTAACATAACAAACTTGGGCTGGCTGTAGGCACTTTTAAATTTGTTCCAGGGGTACATGGGCAGCAGTGTATGGTCAGTGGAAGTCTAGTGGAAGGAGTGACCGCAGACAGGCTTCCAAGGCCTAACATAACAAACTTGGGCTGGCTGTAGGCACTTTTAAATTGGTTCCAGGGGTACACGGGCAGCAGTGGTCTGGTCAGTGGAAGTCTAGTGGAAGTAGTGACCGCAGACAGGCTTCCAAGGCCTAACATAACAAACTTGGGCTGGCTGTAGGCACTTTTAAATTGGTTCCAGGGGTACACGGGCAGCAGTGGTCTGGTCTGTGGAAGTCTAGTGGAAGGAGTGACCGCAGACAGGCTTCGAAGGCCTAACATAACAAACTTGGGCTGGCTGTAGGCACTTTTAAATTGGTTCCAGGGGTACACGGGCAGCAGTGGTCTGGTCAGTGGAAGTCTAGTGGAAGGAGTGACCGCAGACAGGCTTCCAAGGCCTAACATAACAAACTTGGGCTGGCTGTAGGCACTTTTAAATTGGTTCCAGGGGTACATGGGCAGCAGTGGTCTGGTCTGTGGAAGTCTAGTGGAAGGAGTGACCGCAGACAGGCTTCGAAGGCCTAACATAATAAACTTGGGCTGGCTGTAGGCACTTTTAAATTGGTTCCAGGGGTACACGGGCAGCAGTGGTCTGGTCAGTGGAAGTCTAGTGGAAGGAGTGACCGCAGGCAGGCTTCGAAGGCCTAACATAACAAACTTGGGCTGGCTGTAGGCACTTTTAAATTGGTTGCAGGGGTACACGGGCAGCAGTGGTCTGGTCAGTGGAAGTCTAGTGGAAGGAGTGACCGCAGACAGGCTTCGAAGGCCTAACATAACAAAATTGGGCTGGCTGTAGGCACTTTTAAATTGGTTCCAGGGGTACATGGGCAGCAGTGTATGGTCAGTGGAAGTCTAGTGGAAGGAGTGACGGCAGACAGTCTTCGAAGGCCTAACATAACAAAATTGGGCTGACTGTAGGCACTTTTAAATTGGTTCCAGGGTAACACGGCCAGCAGTGGCCTGGTCAGTGTAGTAGTTGTAGAAAGAAGGGACCGCAGACAGGCTTCGAAGGCCTAACATAACAAAAATGTCAAAACAATGGTATTGTCAGTGCCAGGCATTGAAGGATGTCAGCGCCTAGACTACACATTGGTGAAGCTGTGAGAGATAATTTTGCTAGTGGTAGAGCACTGTTTGAGCTGGGGGGGGGGAACTGTCTTGTGGCCGGCGGTACAGGCACAGGGCCCCTCATATTACAACGGTGTGTCTGACGTTGGGTGCGCACCACCACCGCCAGAGACACTTTATTGTACTATGAGGGACCCAGTGGCAGTGCCGTCGACCAAAAGCGGCCACACCCACCTCTTCAGACAAACAGCACTCTCAAGGGTCCAAGCGCAAAGTGGCGATAGCACGGCCCCGTGTGGGGAGTTTGGCCATTTCGTGAGGTGGAAACATGTCGTATGCTGGACAATCAGGTGAAGAAAATTACGAGATTGGAAAAGTCATTCAGAATAGTCCACAGGCAAGACCTTTTCATAGGAAAGCTAGGTGTCAGCCGGGCAGGGTGGGGCAAAAGATTTTGAAATCCAGTTGTGGTTCATTTTAATGAAGGTTAGATCATCTACATTTTGGGTAGCCAGACGAGTCCTTTTTTCTGTTAGTATTGAACCTGCAGCACTGAATACTCTTTCTGATAGGACACTAGCTGCCGGGCAAGCAAGCTCCTGCAATGCATATTCTGCCAATTCTGGCCAGGTGTCTAATTTGGATGCCCAGTAATCAAATGGGAATGACGGTTGAGGGAGAACGTCGATAAGGGATGAAAAATAGTTTGTAACCATACTGGACAAATGTTGTCTCCTGTCACTTTGAATTGATGCTGCAGTACCTGTCCTGTCTGCGGTCATAGAAAAATCACTCCACAACCTGGTCAGAAAACCCCTCTGGCCAACGCCACTTCTGATTTCTGCCCCTCTAACACCTCTGGTCTGCTGGCCCCTGGAGCTCGTGTGAGAACGATCACGGGCGCTGTGTGCAGGGAATGCCAGAAGCAAACGGTCAACAAGAGTTGATTGTTTTGTTGCTAATATTAGTTCCAAGTTCTCATGTGGCATAATATTTTGCAATTTGCCTTTATAGCGAGGATCAAGGAGGCAGGCCAACCAGTAATCGTCATCGTTCATCATTTTTGTAATGCGTGTGTCCCTTTTGAGGATACGCAAGGCATAATCCGCCATGTGGGCCAAAGTTCCCGTTGTCAAATCTGCGGTTGTGCTTGGTTGAGGGGCAGTTGCAGGCAAATCTACGTCACTTGTGTCCCTCAAAAAACCAGAACCCGGCCTTGCCACGCCACCAATTTCCCGTGCCCCCGGGAAAGCTTCCTCATTAAAAATATACTCATCCCCATCATCCTCCTCATCCTCCACCTCCTCTTCGCCCGGTACCTCGTCATGTACACTGCCCTGACCAGACAATCGCTGACTGTCATCAAGGCTTTCCTCTTCCTCTGGTGCAGACGCCTGATCCTTTATGTGCGTCAAACTTTGCATCAGCAGACGCATTAGGGGGATGCTCATGCTTATTATGGCGTTGTCTGCACTAACCAGCCGTGTGCATTCCTCAAAACACTGAAGGACTTGACACATGTCTTGAATCTTCGACCACTGCACACCTGACAACTCCATGTCTGCCATCCTACTGCCTGCCCGTGTATGTGTATCCTCCCACAAAAACATAACAGCCCGCCTCTGTTCGCACAGTCTCTGAAGCATGTGCAGTGTTGAGTTCCACCTTGTTGCAACGTCTATGATTAGGCGATGCTGGGGAAGGTTCAAAGAACGCTGATAGGTCTGCATACGGCTGGAGTGTACAGGCGAACGGCGGATATGTGCGCAAAGTCCACGCACTTTGAGGAGCAGGTCGGATAACCCCGGATAACTTTTCAGGAAGCACTGCACCACCAGGTTTAAGGTGTGAGCCAGGCAAGGAATGTGTTTCAGTTGGGAAAGGGAGATGGCAGCCATGAAATTCCTTCCGTTATCACTCACTACCTTGCCTGCCTCAAGATCTACAGTGCCCAGCCACGACTGCGTTTCTTGCTGCAAGAACTCGGACAGAACTTCCGCGGTGTGTCTATTGTCGCCCAAACACTTCATAGCCAATACAGCCTGCTGACGTTTGCCAGTAGCTGCCCCATAATGGGAGACCTGGTGTGCAACAGTGGCAGGTGCGGATGGAGTGTTTGTGCGACTGCGGTCTGTGGACGAGCTCTTGCTTCTGCAGGAGGACGAGGAGGAGGAGGAGGGGGTGCGAACGGCTACAGACAACTGTTTACTAGACCGTGGGCTAGGCAGAACTGTCCCAAACTTGCTGTCCCCTGTGGACCCTGAATCCACCACATTTAAACAGTGTGCCGTGATGGACACGTAACGTCCCTGGCCATGCCTACTGGTCCATGCATCTGTTGTCAGGTGCACCTTTGTGCTCACAGATTGCCTGAGTGCATGGACGATGCGCTCTTTAACATGCTGGTGGAGGGCTGGGATGGCTTTTCTGGAAAAAAAGTGTCGACTGGGTAGCTCGTAGCGTGGTACAGCGTAGTCCATCAGGTCTTTGAAAGCTTCGCTTTCAACTAACCGGTAGGGCATCATCTCTAACGAGATTAGTCTAGCTATGTGGGCGTTCAAACCCTGTGTACGCGGATGCGAGGCTAAGTATTTCCTTTTTCTAACCATAGTCTCATGTAGGGTGAGCTGGACTGGAGAGCTGGAGATCGTGGAACTAGCGGGGGTGCCGGTGGACATGGCAGACTGAGAGACGGTGGGAGATGGTATTGTTGCCGCCGGTGCCCTAGATGCAGTGTTTCCTACTACGAAACTGGTGATTCCCTGACCCTGACTGCTTTGGCCTGGCAAAGATACCTGCACAGATACAGCAGGTGGTGCGCTAAATGGTGGTCCTACACTGCCGGAAGGGATGTTGCGTTGATGACTAGCTTCATTGGCCGAGGGTGCAACAACCTTAAGGGACGTTTGGTAGTTAGTCCAAGCTTTCAAATGCATGGTGGTTAAATGTCTATGCATGCAACTAGTATTGAGACTTTTCAGATTCTGACCTCTGCTTAAGGAAGTAGAACATTTTTGACAGATGACTTTGCGCTGATCAATTGGATGTTGTTTAAAAAAATGCCAGACTGCACTCTTTCTAGCATCGGATACCTTTTCAGGCATTGCAGACTGAGCTTTAACCGGATGGCCACGCTGTCCTCCACCAGGTTTTGGCTTTGCCACGCGTTTTGGGCAAGATACGGGCCCGGCAGATGGAACCTGTGGCGATGTTGATGCCTGCTGCGGCCCCTCCTCCTCCTCTGCTTCAGAACTGCTGCCGCCTGCACCCTGTTCCCCCAATGGCTGCCAATCGGGGTCAAGAACTGGGTCATCTAATAACTCTTCTTGTACCTCCTGCGCAACTTCGTCTGTGTCACCGTGTCGTTCGGTGGTATAGCGTTCGTGATGGGGCAACATAGTCTCATCAGGGTCTGATTCTTGATCAGCACCCTGCGAGGGCAATGTTGTGGTCTGAGTCAAAGGACCAGCATAGTAGTCTGGCTGTGGCTGTGCGTCAGTGCACTCCATGTCAGATTCAACTTGTAATGGGCATGGACTGTTAACTGCTTCACTTTCTAAGCCAGGGACGGTATGTGTAAAGAGCTCCATGGAGTAACCCGTTGTGTCGCCTGCTGCATTCTTCTCTGTTGTTGTTTTTGCTGAAGAGGACAAGGAAGTGACTTGTCCCTGACCGTGAACATCCACTAACGACGCGCTGCTTTTACTTTTACCAGTTTCACGAGAGGAGGCAAAAGAGCTAGAGGCTGAGTCAGCAAGATAAGCCAAAACTTGCTCTTGCTGCTCCGGCTTTAAAAGCGGTTTTCCTAATCCCAGAAAAGGGAGCGTTCGAGGCCTTGTGTAGCCGGACGACGAACCTGGCTCCACAGCTCCAGACTTAGGTGCAATATTTTTTTCCCCACGACCACCTGATGCTCCACCACTACCACTACCCTCATTACCAGCTGACAATGAACGCCCCCGGCCACGACCTCTTCCACTAGACTTCCTCATTGTTTTAAAAACGTAACCAAACTAACGTTATTTGTTGCAGTCACACAACTTACACGGTGAGCTATAACTTCAGTATGATTTAGCTACCCCTTTACAGGTTGGTGAGACCACAGCGAAAATCAGGCCCAATGTTACACACTCTGTTTTTGGTGGCTGCAAATTAGAGAGATGCCCCACACGCAGGACTGTCACTGAAGCACAAATGTTAATATTAATGTTACACTATTATTTTTTTTTTATTTTTATTTTTTTCAGGAACACTTTAGAAACCCCAAAAAAAAAAAAAAATAGATTTTTGCAGGGAGAATTTAGAAAACAAATGTAACAAACTATATGCTTTCTATGGGCCACTGAGTGAGAGATGACGCACACAGGAATCAGGAGTGGCACACAAGCCCAGAGGCCAATATTTTTCTACCAATGATTGATGGAGTTATTTTCTCTGGTAGATTTTGGAACCCAAATCAAGGAAAAAAAATATAGGCTTTCTATGGACCACAATTGGAGAGAGAGAGAGAGAGAGAGAGAGAGAGAGGGCACACCCAGGAGTCAAGACTGGCACACAAGCAGAAAGGCCAATATTAATCTCCCACTGTTTTTTTTGTTTGTTTTTTTTTTTTTTTTTTCAGGGAGACTTTAGAAAAAATAAAAATAAAAAAAATATGATTTTATCAGGAAGAATTTAGAAACCAAATAAAATAAAATGATTTTTTCAGGGAGAATTTAGAAAACAAATAAAACCAAAAATAGGCGTTCTATGGCCCACTGACTGAGAGAGAGAGAGAGATGGCACGCTTAGTACTGGCACACAAGCCCAAAGGGCAATATTAATCTCCCTTTTTTTTTCAGGGAGAATTTCTAAAACCCAAAAAAAAAAAAAATAGGCTTTCTATGGCCCACTATTTGTGAGAGAGATGGGACGCTCAGGACTGGCACAGATGGCACGCTCAGGACTGGCACAGAAGCCCAGAGGCCAATATTAATCTCCCTTTTTTTCTGGGAGAATTTATAAAACCAAAAAAATATTTAAATAGGCTTTCTATGGCCCACTATTTGTGAGAGAGATGGCACGCTCAGGACTGGCACAGATGGCACGCTCACAACTGGCACACAAGCCCAGAGGCCAATATTAATCTCCCTTTTTTCAGGGAAAATTTATAAAACCAAAAAAAAAATTAAATAGGCTTTCTATGGCCCACTATTTGTGAGAGAGATGGCACGCTCAGGACTGGCACAGATGGCACGCTCACAACTGGCACACAAGCCCAGAGGCCAATATTAATCTCCTTTTTTTCAGGGAAAATTTATAAAACCAAAAAAAAAATTAAATAGGCTTTCTATGGCCCACTATTTGTGAGAGAGATGGCACGCTCAGGACTGGCACAGATGGCACGCTCACAACTGGCACACAAGCCCAGAGGCCAATATTAATCTCCCTTTTTTCAGGGAAAATTTATAAAACCAAAAAAAAAATTAAATAGGCTTTCTATGGCCCACTATTTGTGAGAGAGATGGCACGCTCAGGACTGGCACAGATGGCACGCTCACAACTGGCACACAACCCCAGAGGCCAATATTAATCTCCCTTTTTTTCAGGGAGAATTTATAAAACCAAAAAAAAAAATTAAATAGGCTTTCTATGGCCCACTATTTGTGAGAGAGATGGCACGCTCAGGGCTGGCACAGATGGCACGCTCACAACTGGCACACAAGCCCAGAGGCCAATATTAATCTCCCTTTTTTCAGGGAAAATTTATAAAACCAAAAAAAAAATTAAATAGGCTTTCTATGGCCCACTATTTGTGAGAGAGATGGCACGCTCAGGACTGGCACAGATGGCACGCTCACAACTGGCACACAAGCCCAGAGGCCAATATTAATCTCCCTTTTTTCAGGGAAAATTTATAAAACCAAAAAAAAGATTAAATAGGCTTTTTATGGCCCACTATTTGTGAGAGAGATGGCACGCTCAGGACTGGCACAGATGGCACGCTCACAACTGGCACACAACCCCAGAGGCCAATATTAATCTCCCTTTTTTTCAGGGAGAATTTATAAAACCAAAAAAAAAAATTAAATAGGCTTTCTATGGCCCACTATTTGTGAGAGAGATGGCACGCTCAGGGCTGGCACAGATGGCACGCTCACAACTGGCACACAAGCCCAGAGGCCAATATTAATCTCCCTTTTTTCAGGGAAAATTTATAAAACCAAAAAAAAAATTAAATAGGCTTTCTATGGCCCACTATTTGTGAGAGAGATGGCACGCTCAGGACTGGCACAGATGGCACGCTCACAACTGGCACACAAGCCCAGAGGCCAATATTAATCTCCCTTTTTTTCAGGGAGAATTTATAAAACCAAAAAAAAAATTAAATAGGCTTTCTATGGCCCACTATTTGTGAGAGAGATGGCACGCTCAGGGCTGGCACAGATGGCACGCTCAGGACTGGCACACAAGCCCAGAGGCCAATATTAATCTCCCTTTTTTTCAGGGAGAATTTATAAAACCCAAAAAAAAATAAAATAGGCTTTCTATGGCCCACTATTTGTGAGAGAGATGGCACACTCAGGACTGGCACACAAGCCCAAAGGCCAATATTAATCTCCCACTGTATTTTTATCAGGGAGAATTTATACACCCCACAAAAAAAAATACAGAAAAATGAAAAGGCTTTCTATGGCCCACTATGTGAGAGAGATGGCACACACAGGGATGGCACTCTAGCAGAAATGCCAAATTGCCAATCTTAATCTCCCACCAAAAAAAAAAAAAAAAACAGGGAATGTCCTACAATTACTATCTCCCTGCCTGCAGTAATCTCAGCCAGGTATGGCAGGCAGCTACTATCTCCCTGCCTGCAGTAATCTCAGCCAGGTATGGCAGGCAGCAATAAGGAGTGGACTGATGCACAAATGAAATAAAAAGTGTGGACAAACAAAAAAGATAGCTGTGCAGAAAGGAAGGAACAAGAGGATTTGTGCTTTGAAAAAAGCAGTTGGTTTGCACAGCGGCGTACACACAGCAATGCAGCTATCAGGGAGCCTTCTAGGGCAGCCCAATGAGCTACAGCGCTGAGGGGAAAAAAAAAAAAAAAAACTTCCACTGTCCCTGCACACCGAGGGTGGTGTTGGACAGTGCAAATCGCTGCAGCACAAGCGGTTTTGTGGTTAATGGACCCTGCCTAACGCTATCCCTGCTTCTGACAAAGCGGCAGCAACCTCTCCCTAAGCTCAGATCAGCAGCAGTAAGATGGCGGTCGGCGGGAACGCCTCTTTATAGCCCCTGTGACGTCGCAGACAGCAAGCCAATCACTGCAATGCCCTTCTCTAAGATGGTGGGGACCAGGACCTATGTCATCACGCTGCCCACACTCTGCGTTTACCTTCATTGGCTGAGAAATGGCGCTTTTCGCGTCATTGAAACGCGACTTTGGCGCGAAAGTCGCGTACCGCATGGCCGACCCCGCACAGGGGTCGGATCGGGTTTCATGAAACCCCGACTTAGCCAAAAGTCGGCGACTTTTGAAAATGTTCGACCCGTTTCGCTCAACCCTAGCCAACTAGCCATATAATGACCTTCTGTTCAATCCCCTTCTTTCCAAAGAAGTTGGCACCCTAAAAATAAAATAAAATGGGGCCCCTGCTCTTTGTCATCTGTCCCTCACTGGCCTCTTATAACTTGGGTTCCTCAGGCGTTATATGAGCTGGACTATTATGTCTTTTTATTATACCATGCTACATGGCTCTAATTTCTTCCCCTGAGGAACCTTGTTACTTCCATCACTAAAAGGTTCATGTCCTTTCTCTACTCCCCGCCTATTTTTTGTAACATGTAAAGGGATTGGTAGATACAGCATTGCGTGTCTCATCCTATGTACTTGATACCATGTACTTGATACCATCTCACTAGTAAGCTATTTAGTGCATGATGTATTTTTCTTTTTGGAAACGTGAATTATATCACTGTCTCTTCTTGCCCAATTTGATATTGGCAACCCCAAATTTCGTTGATGTCTCCTACTGATACCAGCCTTTCAGTGCCATTAGTTGTGTGTACATCTAATATCTACATATCATTGATATTAGTATGATCAATTTCCCATGTTTTTTGAATGTAATAGAAGGATTTAAACACAGAGATTTTTGAGGGTTTTGAAGCAGGTACACTAAAAAAAGTCTGAAAAATTACTTGAAAAATGCTATAAAAATGATACCTGTTTATTTCTATTGTTAAACCACTTTGATGTTGATATGTTCAATCTTTTGAGATTTTTTTTTTAATTTAGGTTTTGAAAAATGCCTGGTGAGAAAAAAAAGAGAGTACATGTCACTTCATTGAATTTACCTCTTATTGAATATGCTCTAAACCAGTGTTTCCCAAACTCCAGTCCTCCCGGACCCCAACAGGTCGTTTTCAGGATTTCCTTAGTATTGCACAGGTGATGGAAGTATCAGGAGTTCTCTCACTTGTGCAGCACTATGGAAATCCTACACAACAAATGACATCCTATATGTTCAGGGCAAGAGATAGCCAAGTACAAAGTCCACCAATGGGACTAAATAATACTCCCCACCATTCACATGGACATTAGCAGGACAAGCTGCCCTGAGGAAGGTTTTTATAACCGAAACGCACGTCGGGGTCAGCGGTGGACGGCGTGGTGACGGGCTTATACACAGTGGTATGTTATCATGACAGTTTATATGCGTTATTTTGATATGCCCTATACTTGTATGTCATCTAATTAGCCGACCATGGTTACATATCTGGCTATGCCGTGATATGCTTATCTTTGTACTGTTCATTTATATTGCTGTGATCTGCCGTTCATGGCTTTTAGTGGGCACACTATGTGTTGTATTGTTGCATGTTCTCCCAGGTTTCCCCTCTACCTGTTTTTATCCTGTAATTCTTAATAAAGTAGTATTTGATATTTTTGGACATATAGCTGTCTTTGGTGCTTTTTTGTTTACTATGGAAATCCTGTTGGGAGCCGTGAGGACTGGAGTTTGGGAAATACTGTTCTAAACCAAGCACTGTTCAATCAAAAGAATGCAAAAAACACTTAATGAAAAAAAAATCTTCAAAAACTGATGAAAAACTCTTCAAACTGCTTCAGGACACACATCAGGAAACAAAGAGCTTCAGCAAATATTCCCCAAAAAGTAGACATTTCCTAAAGCGGTTTCCACTAGAAAACTCCATGCCCACATAAGGTTATATGCACAAACAGTTTTTTTAAGCATTCAAAAACAAATAATTTTTCAAGCAAAAAAAAAACGCTTCATTTTGTGGAATATTCCGATTACGTTTTTTGCTTTCTGAAAACATTGAGGAGTTTTGATCAACTTTTGAAGAGTTTGTTTTCAGCTTCTTGATTTGACAGCCTAGGTCGGTGTGGATTCTATATTCATTCCATATAGTAACATGCACTTTTTTCTCCAACCAGGCTTCTGTCAGCCTCTTTACAACCCTGTATTTAGTAGGATAGCCGGCACCTTGCATTTGCGAGCAATTTTTACAGTGGCTCTACCAAGACATGGATTGTTTGGAGGCTGTCAATCATGGCTAAGGAGGTGTAATTACAGGATCCAAGGCAGGACTAGTCTGGGGAAGCGATGCCCTGCGGGACTAGTCTTGCTTCATTAGCATATGAGTAGCTGGACAATAAAAGTACATTTTTAAAAGATAACAGAGTTTATAAAACACATAAAAGATTTTATGAGAATAATGAAATCAGTATGCATACTACTTTAGCAGTGGTATGGGCTAGTCTTCAGACCTAACAGGTTCCATTTACTTAAAAAAAAATGACTTGTCGTGTTGGGCTTTAAACCATCATTGGACTTTGTCAAGTACATCTGGAGCCTCACTAGTCCTGACCGTGCTCTAGCATTGGCACTTGCATTCTGGATCAACACAGGCACAGAAAACAGGGGAGAGCTGTGTCTAACAATACTATTCATCTGTACTTTTTAGGTCTCCATGTCTAAAGGTACCGTCACACATAACGATATCGTTAACGATATCGTTGCAACGTCACGCTTTTGGTGACGTAGCAACGATCCCACTAACGATCTTGTTATGTGTGACAGCGACCAACGATCAGGCCCCTGCTGGGAGATCGTTGGTCGTTGGGGAATGATCAGGACCATTTTTTGGTCGCTGATCACCCACTGTCATCGCTGGATCGGCGTGTGTGATGCCGATCCAGCGATGTGTTCACTTGTAAACAGGGTAAATATTGGGTTACTAAGCGCAGGGCCGCGCTTAGTAACCCGCTATTTACCCTGGTTACCATTGTAAAAGTTAAAAAAACAAAACACTACATACTCACATTCTGATGTCTGTCATGTCCCCCGGCGTCCACTGTGTCAGCGCCGGCCGTAAGGCAGAGCACAGCGGTGACGTCTCCGCTGTTACTGCCGGCGCTGACACAGTCAGTGCAGGGAAACTCTTGGCAGCAGCGCGTGCATTAGCAGCGCTCTTGCCGAAAGCAGTTTTAACCCTGTGGACGCCGGCGGGGGACGTGACAGACATCAGAATGTGCGTATGTAGTGTTTTTTTTTTACTTTTACAATGGTAACCAGGGTAAATATCGGGTTACTAAGCGCGGCCCTGCACTTAGTAACCCGATGTTTACCCTGGTGACCCGGGTGCTGCAGGGGGACTTCGGCATCGTTGAAGACAGTTTCAACGATACCGAAGTCGTTCCCCTGATCGTTGGTCGCTGGAGAGAGCTGTCTGTGTGACAGCTCCCCAGCGACCACACAACGACTTACCAACGATCACGGCCAGGTCGTATCGCTGGTCGTGATCGTTGGTAAGTCGTTTAGTGTGACTAAAGCTTTACATTGCAGCTCTGCCTGCCCGATTGCTTGAGAAATCGAAGCAAAAGCAAAATGCAAAACCATCAAAAAGCCAGGCAAGAAATCAGGGCATGGGACGCTGTTTTCAATTATTATTATATGCTAATAAGATTAATATATGATGATGAGGATATTCGCAAACAGTGACTTTGATAAGCTATTTTCACAAGAAAAATCTTTACCTTTTACAATATTGGGTCTTTTATCCGACACCTCAGCTACTGCAGTGTTTGTGGTCAACAGATTGTGTAAAGTCATAATCAGGACTTTTCAGAAATATTATATGCCTTTGCCTTTATGAGAACAAACCACACAAGTGAGAGAAGAATATTCTGTACAGGAAGGAGCAGCAGCAGCGTCCTGTATGGCTGATGTGTTTGTGGAGCCACTCACTAAATCCAATTTATGTGTATTGAGAACAAGCAGAAGCAAAGCTTTGAAAGTGTTTTAATCAAATCCAGAGCTAACAGGAGTCACAAGGCTTTTGTGTTCTCTATCTTACATCTCCTAACAGCATTAATGGTGTTTGCTGATAATAGTTGGAATAAGATGTAGTGCTCCATATTTCATGGCTGGCTTAAAAGAATAACAAGATTTGGGCCTCTAAAATACAGAGTTTCTGAATTTTCAAAAGGCAGTGTTGTCCTTGATATAGAAGGGGTTTAGCTCGGTGGTAGCCATTTGGATGCGCAACAACAAAGAGTTTTTACATCAAGACAGAATTAAGTTTATTGTACATCATAAACTTTACAGTTTGAAATCAGTCTTTCCCCAGGAAAAGTGAACAATAAACATTCCTTCCTTCAGGCACACTGAAACAAGGTAAATGTAGCAACCTCATTAATCTCTTTATTCCAGGCTGGGAGCGGCCCAAGAAGTTTAAAGGTGTTCATCAGACAAACAAAGCTCTGCTTGGCTCCATCACAATTCCACACCGCTGAGCTAACCCAGCTGCTGTTATTATGCCTGCAAGCCCCATTCTGGATTATAGAAACTACCCTTTTCTTACATTAGACACAACCTTCATTTATTAACAAGAGCTTTAGGTAGCTAGAAACAAAATTATTTGGCTTGGAGGACCTGTCTCATTCATACATTGCGATTTGTCTGTGAAGAATATAATGACTTATTTATCATGCGGTAGCTCTCTAGCGAAATTGCTTGCTTTCCAAATCGATTGCAATGGATCCCAACAGCAAGACCTATAATGATCCATGAAGTTACAATGGTCATTCCTGAGCACTGTGATTGAAATCACATTCAATATGTCTTCTAGAGGTGCCTTTCTACAGTATAATTCAGTGCTACATGTTTTGTTTTTGCCCTCTGAACTGCTCCTTTGGACACCACATATTAGGTGTTGAGTTCCTGCCGCTGCACAGGGGGAATATCGAACATGTCCTCTGTTGTCTCCCATTCTTCCTCAGCTACAGAGGAGCCTGCTTAGCAGAGATGTAGGCCCCAGCGTCTTGCTGAAGCTGATGCTGTGCTTCTGGTTACTGCTGCAGTCCCAGGTCCAGCTATTGTAACCAGCATTAGTCAGGGGAGAGCAGACACTCCTGGGACTAAAGGTACCTTCACACATAACGATATTGTTAACGATATCGTTGCTTTTTGTGACGTAGCAACGATATCGTTAATGAAATCGTTATGTGTGACAGCGACCAACGATCAGGCCCCTGCTGGGAGATCGTTGGTCGCTGAATAAAGTCTAGAACTTTATTTCGTCGCTGGACTCCTGCTGACATCGCTGGATCGGTGTGTGTGACACCGATCCAGCGATGTCTTCACTGGTAACCAGGGTAAACATCGGGTAACTAAGCGCAGGGCTGCGCTTAGTAACCCGATGTTTACCCTGGTTACCATCCTAAAAGTAAAAAAAAAACCAAACACTACATACTTACCTACAGCCGTCTGTCCTCCAGCGCTGTGCTCTGCACTCCTCCTGTACTGGCTGTGAGCGTCGGTCAGCCGGAAAGCAGAGCGGTGACGTCACCGCTCTGCTCTCCGGCCGCTGTGCTCACAGACAGTACAGGAGGAGAGCAGAGCACAGCGCTGGAGGACAGACGGCTGTAGGTAAGTATGTAGTGTTTGTTTTTTTTTTACTTTTAGGATGGTAACCAGGGTAAACATCGGGTTACTAAGCGCAGCCCTGCGCTTAGTTACCCGATGTTTACCCTGGTTACCGGCATCGTTGGTCGCTGGAGAGCGGTCTGTGTGACAGCTCTCCAGCGACCAAACAGCGATGCTGCAGCGATCCGGATCGTTGTCGGTATCGCTGCAGCGTCGCTAAATGTGAAGGGGCCTTAAGTCCTGCTTTTTGCCTACTGAGCATGCCCGTGGGACGACCTCTCATATACCCAGGTCCTCAAGCGGCTCTGATTGGATCAATGGCAAGGTCCCGGAAGGCTGCAACTATAATAGGTTTGCATGGTCACTCAGTCATGTGCTAGTATAACCTCAAATCGTGGTGTGTATGGATGCATGTATGTTCTGGTGAAAGCTCCTAATTAAACCCCTTCCCTAGCATTGTTGTCTAAGTGTGGGTGATTGGAGCTGACTAGTGCCAGTGCGACACCATGTGCAGCTAGTGCGCTTTCCTACCTAGTTAGGGTGGTTAGTGGCGTTCGCCAGAGTGGCGCTGAGCGCACTCAGTGCACTAAATCTTATCTAGCCTCTTCTGGCACCGCAGGTGCGGCGCCGAGCGCTAATGGGTCTAGAGGGACTCTAACCCCGTGTCCTTGGGCAAAGTCCTGTGACCGAACACTAGAATTCACTCTGCGGTATTGCGGCTCTGTGACACAACAGGGTCCGTCTCCATACATAACGGGTGACGTTAACCCGTGTGTGTTCTTGTTATACCGCTATATATACTGTCCGCCATTACCGAGCAGCAGGTAAGATCTCTGCACAGTGGACCCCGGGCTGCGAACGCACCTTATAGCCTCCTTTATATTATTTGGTGCATTCCGCCAACCCTAAGCCCACGTGCACATGTTGCGGAAAGTGTTGCAGCTTTTTCCGGACTGATTTTGGTAAATCCGCAGGTAAACCGCACTGCTGATTACCTAAGGAATTACCGCAGATTTACCGCGATTTTTTTGCGAATTTTGTGTGGATACCACCTGCGGTTTTACACCTGCGGATTCCTATTATGGAGCAGGTGTAAACCGCTGCAGAATCTGCACAAAGAATTGACATGCTAAACAACACTATGTTTCCGCGTGTTTTTTTCCACAGCATGTGCACTGTGGATTTTGTTTTCCATAGGTTTACATAGTACTGTAAACTCAGTGAAAACTGCTGCAAATCTGCAGTGGCCAGTCCACTGCGGATCCACAGCAAAATCCGCAATGTGTGCACATACCCTAACAGTGCAGCTCTGTTATATCTTTGGTATGTGTTACGTATCTGTATTATTTTCTGTAATATTCATGTTGTGATATTTTGGATTGACATTTTGGTGATTCTGTAAAATAATTTTTTCACAGAGCTATGGTCTCTAGTTACATTAGTTTCAACTTACAATGACTGTCAAGAAAAGGCCATACTGGGCCCTTGGCCCTCAAGGGAGGCCAGCATGACGGGGACACGGGCAATGGCAGAGCCTCAGGGTGGGCAAGGGCATATCGGAGTTAAATAGTTTGCTTGGGCTGTGTACTTTTGAATTTAGACAGAGGGGGGGCGGGGTTTGGATGAGGCAGGGAGGAGCAAGGGGGGAGCTTACTGAGGGGGTGATTTGGATAAGAAACTGCCAATTTCACCTCAGCAACTGCCACGCTCACCTGCTGGTCCGGTGGTGGCTGAAATCCCCAGTGATGGACGTGGAGGCCTTATTGCAGAGACTGCGCGAACAGGCCAGCACACAGGGCACTGAATGGCTGCAGCAGTCCATAAGCAGCCTTCTGGACGGAGCGGTGACGGGATCAGCCCAGGTACCTGCAGAGGGACGCCGGCCGCGGAGGTCCAGGCCTCCGGTGCGCTTGAGTCCCGACGTCACCCCTCGGGCCCGATGCTGTATCAGGAGCCCCTCTAGGGACCCTCCGGCAGGAGACACGAGCGACGGTGCAGCAGCGGCCCGCGGCAGAGCCGGGAGGAATCCGGCAGCACGGTGGGGCCTGCGGCAGGGGGAGGTGTCGGCCTCCTCCTCAGCGCGTGTGACTCACCAGGTGTCGGGACCAGGAGCGGCGGGCTGCACCAGGTCAGGTGAGCCTGCTCGGGACGGAGGAGCGGGCGCTTCCAGGAGGCGGGGGCCTTATTCCCAGGCCTCTTGACGTGTGGCATCTAACAGGCGGCGTTCTGCCGGCCCTGTCAGCAGCGCTCTGCCTGGGACAGGGCAGGGAGCTGGAGGGCTGACTTCCTCTAGCCAGCGCAGGCCGGGGCTGAGTCCATCCAGGGGGGCTGGCCATGTCACAGCTGCAGATAGGAGCACTTCCCAGCACGGGTAGCATTATGCTGGCTCAGGCATCTTCACAGTGGCGGCGTCAGCAGCAAGGGACCCTGCACCTTCTGATGGGGTGTCACAGGACGGCAGTCGGCCATCTGACTTACCCGGGGACCAACGGATGGAGAGCTCAAGATAGGAGCACGTACGTCTGGCTTCAGGATCTTCGGCTGCCGGGTCCACAGCGCTCGGGCAGCTAGGTGAGGACAATCCTTTTCTTTCATGTACCCCTGTGTTAGCTCCCTCTGTCAGTGTTAGTAGGGATGTATTTATGGGGGGAGTCGGGGGGATTAGGTCTTATCATGCACGGGCTTAGAGATCTGGCGGCGCTATGGGGATCGAGGAGTTCAAACCTGGGGTCTTCTCCTGCGGCATGGCTTGGGAATCCGGGGGAAGTTTCGGGTTTGAGGGGTTCTCTGGGGGGGTTCACTGATATGAGTTCTAGGAGTATGTCATCAGATAACGTGGGGAATGATGCTGCGGCGACGAGTGCCGCCGTACCTTCGGTTAGCGTGTCTGTTGCCAGTCAGGCAGGGAAAGTGGAAAAAAAAACCTCAGTGGGTTTGGATGACACGGCCCGTGGGGAGGTATATGTTTCTTTCGAGGGACCGTTGGGGGCACACTTAAAAAGTGAAACTAGGGAAAAATTTGGAAAGGGGAATACGTGGAAATATTCTCCTTATTACCACTAGAGCGTTTTCAATTGGACAGGCTGCGCAAAGATGATTTAAAAAAAGAGGAGGGGGAAAAAAGGCTTTTTAGGCTGATTCCTAGGACGTTTTCTAATTGGTTACAGGCATTCGCCTTTTTGGCGAGTGTGATTGGTCAGAGGTCCCTCGAGAACTGCTTGGGGCTGTTTTGTTACATGGATGCAATTGGGAAAGCTTATCGGACTTACGGGGGCCAAGGTTGGCTCAGATACGATGAGCAATTCTGGCAACGGAAGGCCACTAAGCCCAGTATTCGGTGGGATCACAAAGATATAGCTTTGTGGATGAAGGTTATGGTCCCGTCACGGTTCGGGTCAGGCAGCCAGTCGTTTCCTGGAAGAGCTGGGGGTTCAGGGCAGTCGGGACACTCAGCGGCAATGCAGAGAGGACTGTGCTTTGACTCTTCCCCTGACAAAGCCGTCCTTGTAACGGCAATACGCGTGGGGTCTTTCCCCATATTTATCCCTGCCTCTTTACACCTTGCCCGTTTGGCATTTCTTCATCTGCCTTGTACTATCTTTTTGGCTGGACCTGGGACCTTTGCATACCTTATTGATATGCGGCTATTATAGTCCCACATACGGGACATTAAGCACATCTGCATACATTTGTATGGATTCTGGGCTGTTCACCGCTGCTTCATATATAAGTGGTCCATCAGATTTGCTGGCATACAGGTACCGGTTGTACTTTTGTTTTTTTGGGGCTAATTAGCCTTTGTGGACATAGCGTTTTGTTCATTTGGGCTTTTACGGGCATCGTTCATACTCCTTATATTGGAGGTTTGTGAGTATTCAAGAGGCTTTATATATATAGGGCATATTTGCGCCATATCTGGTATCTTAATTATTATACTGATTTATAATTATGATTCAGTGTTAAATGTGATATATTTACCTCCATATTGTTCATATATGTGCTCTTTTTTTCAGCTATTGCTATTTATAGGGATTATTATGGGGATTTTTGTACTTCATTGGTTTTGGATGTTTTTATTGGTTTGTCAATAAAAGTTTACCTGCTTATATGTTCAAGTATATATTGTGGTGTGCAGTCTTTAAGAGTGGTTCTTTTTTCTTTTTTTGCTCTTGAAGGTTATGGTCCCGTCACGGTTCGGGTCAGGCAGCCAGTCGTTTCCTGGAAGAGCTGGGGGGTTCAGGGCAGTCGGGACACTCAGCGGTAATGCAGAGAGGACTGTGCTTTGCATTCAATGAAGGGTCATGTAAATTTGGGGGAAAATGCAAATTCAAGCATGAATGTGCAACTTGCGGGGGACCGCACTGGTCATCCAAATGTTTTAAGGGTGGCAGACAGAGAAGCGGAGATGGTACTGAAAAAAGGAATAACGCCAATTTGTCTGGATTTGATGGTGCCATTTCTAAATAGGTACCCTGATTCACCAGCTGCAGCTTTGTTAGAAGGAGGTTTTCGGGATGATTTCCGTATTCAATTTGTGGATGCGGAACATTTTCCACAAAAAATTTGAAATCGGCTCTGCAATTTCCTAACGTGGTTGCTAAAAAGCTGGAAAGCGAAGATAAATTGGGTAGGATGGCCAGCCCTTTTCCAGTGGCGCCTATACGCAATCTGAGGGTTTCCCCATTGGGGCGTGGTACCAAAAAAGGAACCCAATAAATTCAGATTGATTCATCATCTGTCCTTTCCGAAAGGGTCCTCAGTAAATGACGGAATTGACCCTCAGTTATGTTCGGTGATTTACACTTCATTTGATGCGGCTATGGAGAGGGTGCGGGTATGTGGGGGTGGTGCACTGTTAGCGAAAACGGATATCGAAGCGGCTTTCAGGCTACTACCGGTTCACCCGGAGAGTATGCATCTCCTGGGTTGCTATTGGGATGGAGGTTTTTACGTCGATCGCTGTCTCCCCATGGGTTGTTCCCTTTCCTGCACATACTTCGAAACTTTTAGCACCTTTTTGGAGTGGGTGGTGAAAGACGTGTCGGGCTTGAAATCATGCATTCACTATCTGGATGACTTCCTGTTTATAGGCCCGGCTCAAAGTACCGATTGCTCGGTGCTATTGCACACTATGGAGAGAGTGTGCAAGATTTTCGGGGTTCCTTTAGCTCCGGACAAAACTGTGGGTCCAGTCACTGTTCTGAGTTTTCTGGGTATAGAAATCGATACCTTAGAAATGGTGTGCAGGCTGCCTGGAGATAAGGTTAGTGCTCTGAGCGAAGAGGTGTCTAGGACATGTAGTGCTAAAAAATTGAAGCTGAGGGAGGTACAATCTTTGCTTGGCAAATTGAATTCCCTTGCCGTATTATGCCGATGGGAAGGGCATTCTGCCGCAGGTAGTCGTTGGCGACCAGGGGCGTTCGATCTCCGGTTCATTTTATCAGACTAAAGAAGGAATTGCGGGAAGATTTGGCAGTATGGGCACATTTTTTGGAGAATTACAACGGAAAGTCTATCTGGATAAAACCGGTTGTGAATTCAGATGATTTGGGTTTCATCATTGCCGTGGTGGATGATCGTGGTTTTGGTTTGTTTTTTCAAGGCAGTTGGTTGTTGGCTGAATGGCCTGGTTTCTGGCGGGAGCAAGGTTGGCTACAAAATCGGGTTCTTCCTCATTTGTTCCCTATCATTGTTGCGTTGTCGTTATGGGGTAACAGTGTGTGAGACAGGAAGATACGTTTTCCATGTGGGTCCGATGCAGTTGCCGTGGCGATAAATTCACTGTCGGCTGATTCACCGGCGGTAGTAAAAATTTTGCAGTGTTTGGTGTTCTTGGGCTTATCTTTGAATTTGTGGATTGTGGCGGAGGTCAGGTCGATGGCTTCTAACCCTGTGTCTGTTGCTCTTTCTCACTTACAGGGAGATCGTTTTCAAGAATTGGTACCTCAGGCGGAGTCGACAGGCCGGGAGTGCCCAGCGGAGTTATGGAAGCTTCCTGGCGGGCAGTAGATTATCTGTTTCAGAATTCTTTATCGGCTAGGTCTTGGAGTCAGTATCAGCAGGCATGGGGTACTTGGGAAGAGTGGGGTGTTTCTTTTGGGGTGGAACTACAGGATGAGAGCAGATTATTGTTGTTGATCGGGCATTTTAAAGAGTCAGGTTGGTCCGTGTCTAGACTGAACAAGTTGTTGGCATTCGGTTTCAAGGCTCGGGGCCTTAAGGACGTCACAAAGTCTTTTTTGGTAGTTCAGATGTTAAAGGGATTGAGAAAAGGTTGGGCGGTGAGCAATAAAAGACGCCCGGTATCATACGAGGTATTGTTAATTTTGGGCAATCAGCTTCGGTCTGTTCATTGCAATGGGAAATAATTCTTTTTAATGCGGCCTTCGCATTAGCGTTCTTTGGATCCTTTCGGTTAGGGGAGTTGGTCAGCAACTCTAAAAGAACCAAAGGTGGTTTGTTGAGGGAAGACGTGGACGTGTGTAATGATAGGGTAGTCATTCGGCTTCAATTTTCTAAGACAGACAGTCAAGGTAAAGGCTGTAATGTGGTGTTATTTAAGGTGGCCGGTTCCCCGTTATGCCCGGTCCTGTGTGTCAATGCTTTCATGGGGATGGGAGGAAGATTGTCCAACCCCCTTTTGGTCCATGAGGACGGTTCCTTTTTATCTCGATTTCAGTTCATAGAGGTTCTTAAGAAATGTTTGATCGCAGGGGGAATTTCACCGGGGGATTACAGTGGGCACTCATTTAGGATTTGTGCAGCAACGGAAGCTGCCAGGAGGGGCATGGGCGAGGAGGTGGTAAAAAAGATCGGTCGGTGGGAGTCGAGGAGATTCATTTCCTACATCCACCCGAACTTGGTCTAATGGTTTAATAGTTGAATTGTTTTTTTCTTATTGTTGTGTTATCTATTTCAGGCTGCGAGCACCGGCTGGTGTGGATCAAGGGCCACTCTTTCGTTTTTTGGGCGGCTTTGCGGGCTGCAATTCGGACGGACGGGCGGCAACTGGGGTTCTCAAGAGAGACAGCGATTCTTCTGTGGATCGGCAAACGGAATGATATGGAGCCAGCTTTTGCCGGAGTTCCACCAGTTTGTTCCTTTGGATCGAGCTCCGGATGTGGTAGTAATTCATTTGGGCGGGAATGACTTGGGCAAAAGGCCCTGTAGGGAATTGATAAAGGACATAAAGTTCGACATTTTAAGACTTTGGACAGCGAGGAAGGTGTGGCAAGGTGCTCGCTCAATTGAGGGGATATATAAGGCCAGAATAAAAGTAAATAGGGCAGTATCTCGGTTCAAGGCGCGGAATGGGGCATTGGTAGTGCGTCATGTAAATTTGGAATCCGGAAAGGGCGAATATTGGAGGGCAGATGGCGTGCATTTAAAAGCAATCGGGGTTGACATGTGGTGTCTCGCTGTTCAGGAAGGAATTGAGACAGGTTTGAAGGTTTGGAGGGACACAAATGTTTGAGGTGTCAAAACATTTATGTTGGTGGTGGGGGAGGGAGGTCCTCGAAGTTGGTGGAAAGAGGGGAATGGCGGATTCTAGGGGGGGACCTCTAGTGGTCCTGGACTTCCCCAGAGTGGATTGCGAGTGGATGTGGTAGATCAGCCCATGGAGGGGCTGATTAAAGGATTTGGTAATCGGTTGGTTTGGCCGGGTTGGTCATTATATGCCTCCGAGCTGGTGCTTAGCGGCTGAATGCAAGACTAAGCCTGGAGGCCAAGGTACACAATTTGAATTTCTGCAAGGTTATTTTTGAGGCTTCGAGGACCACCACTCCCTGGGGGGGATATTGTTTACATGTTGTATTTATGTTTAATAAAAGGCTGCTGTGGCCATTTAATCCAAATCTGCTGTAATGTCGTTATTCAGGAGGGGATCTTACGATAAGGCAGTTTACGAGAGATCCGATGCAGTAAGTAATTAAGGTTAGGCATTTAAGTCAGTAAAGGCGGTCATGAGTCACGTCTACCCCTTACGTCAAGGAAATAATCAATGTTTTAACGTGAGGGACTACTTAATATGATCAGACGATATTTACAAAAGGACGTTTATGGAATGTGGATAATCACTTTAACATTTCAAAATGTAATTACAATTCTCCTTGGTCCATTATGAAGGAGAGTAACTATGGTATGTAATGACATGGTGTCATAATATCACAAGACTGTTAAATCCAGACCTGTGGACCACAGTGAAAGGATATTCACCTTGGAGTTATTGGATGACGTAGTAACATGATGTTAATTAAGCCACTATAATCAAACAAACACCAGAGTCCAGTTAGAGGAACCTTAAATATTGTCAGCGTGGAACATAACAAATATTTGGATTATAAGTCCAAGTTAAAAGATTTATATATAAATAAATGATAAAGGGTTTTTTAATAGGTTCCTAGAGTGGAATCAAAAACCCTGAAATTTGAAAAAAAAATTAAAAGAATTCAGGTATTTGAATATCACGGTTCAAATATGGACCATGATTTAGGTCTCCTGACTTGAACTCAACTATTGGTTCCATGAACAAGTTAATGTAACAACGAGCTGTTAGGGTGGCTCACACTTCATCAGACAAGCGCTATCCAATATTTTATCACATAGCACTTGGCTATGTTATGCTATGGGGCAGTGCAGATCTGCAATTTTTTTCTCATGGGGGAGTTGCTCCTCAAATCAGAGCACGTGCACCCATTCAAGTCTATCGGTGCGTTTGAAACATCGGACCGCACTTGATTGTCATCCGAGTGCTGTCAAATTGACGAGGACATAGACAATGGAGAAGATGGAGAAATTAACTTCTTCATCTTCTCCACACCTGTTCTGCTATTCTCTCTGATCAGAGTTTGAGCTAAATGATATTAAAATAATCGACCCGATTCTCTAATATGAGAAAATGAATGCTTGTCTGCTCCCAGCCTTAGGGTACCGTCACACAGTGGCATTTTGATCGCTACGATGGCACGATCCAAGACGCTACAGCATCGTAACAATATCGCTCCAGCGTCGTAGACTGCTGTCACACTTTGCAATGTACGACGCTGGAGCGATAATTTCATGACGTATGTGCGATGTAGAAGCCGTTGGTTACTATGCGCACATCGTATACAATATCGTGCACATCTTTGTTACACCATGCGATCATGCCGCCACAGCGGGACACTAGACGACGAAAGAAAGTTTCAAACGATCTGCTACGACGTACGATTCTCAGCGGGGTCTCTGATCGCAGGAGCGTGTCAGACACAGTGAGATCGCTGGAACGTCACAAATCGTGCCGTCGTAGCGATCAAAATGCCCTTAGGGTACCGTCACACTATACGATTTACCTACGATCACGACCAGCGATATGACCTGGCCGTGATCGTAGGTAAATCGTAGTGTGGTCGCTGGGGAGCTGTCACACAGACAGCTCTCCAGCGACCAACGATGCCGAGGTACCAGGGTAACCAGGGTAAACATCGGGTTACTAAGCGCAGGACCGCGCTTAGTAACCCGATGTTTACCCTGGTTACAAGCGTAAAACTAAAAAAAAACAAACAGCACATACTTACATTCTGGTGTCCGTCAGGTCCCTTGCCGTCTGCTTCCCGCACTCACTGACTGCCGGCCGTAAAGTGAAAGTGAAAGCACGTCACCGCTGTGCTCTGCTTTCACTTTACGTCATCATGTCAAGTAAAGCAAATAAAATATTATTATATTTTATCTAAATTAAATGTGATCATTAAAAATCTATGAAGCGTGATGGAATAGACGAGCCCTTGCAAAAATAAGTAGCGTGAATAATCTCTTAACAATACAAGCAGAAAACAATGAGATGATGGCAACAGAGTAAAACACAATACCAAATAAGACTATAGATAGATTGCAGTCAGTAACCTTCAATAACAAGTGCAGTTTATGTAAAACTAGATTATGCAATGACTTAACAATAGTCATTACAAAAGGAAAAGTGTGCCATAAGTGTCTCAAGCCCCTTGATACAATTTACCTCTTTCATCTCTGTTTATCACCATACCTGCTCTCTCTGTCCTAGAGTAATCTAAAATTATCATCTTCTGCAATCTGAAAATCCCCAAGACTTCTTTCGTGCTGCACCTGTTCTCTTGAATGCGCTACCCCACACAATCCTGTTAATTCCCATTTCCACAGTTTTAAGCATGCTCTAAAACACATCGATGTAGCCTATCACTTCACTAACCTGTTTCTGTTCTTCCTTCCTAAATTTTCTCAGAATTTGGTCCCTTCTACAATGTGCACCTCCACCTTCCATGCACTCAGAAGCACTTTGTGTCTGCACATAATCAGATCCTGGCTAATGACAGGATAATGCAGCTCTACATGAATGTTTCCATTTATTATAAAAATGGCTGGGTCATACACAACAAGCAGTTTTTGACTTTTTCATCATCTCTAATTGTTCATTATAGATGGTAAAAGACACAGCAGGGCCCTAACTCCTTTTGTTTAACCCCTTACTGACATCTGCGATACATTTATGGTGCAAGTCAGGAGCAGGAGTATGGCGCAGGATCACAGTGTGAGCCCACCTGTGAGGAAACTGTATAATATCAGTAGTAGTTTCTCTGCCTTTTAGCACCATAGCTGAGGGAATTCTGCACTCCTAACCATGGTGCTGAGAAACACATGGTCGCTGTAAACCCCCCCTCTTTTTCCTCTCCATTACTTCAGAGTTTAGCTTTCCTTCTCAGAGAGTGTGGGGGTTTTAGAAGAGCCACGGTATTTACTACCGGCATTTCCTGCCGTGTAAGCTCTTGTCCAGCTATAAGTGAACTAGAAACTTCTAGAAATTCATGAAAGTCCTTTGTTTGGTTTTTGTAAGATATTAGGCAAGCATTTTAAGTTAAGAATACGAAAATATATATTCTTAGAGTCCATCGGAGGATCTATCTATCACTCTAAGCACGGGTTTCTAACTCCATCTGGTAAAGAAATAGGGATTTCTCTGTAAATATGTATCACAGATAGGACATATTTGATCTCATTAGAATGCCCACGTGAATCCGAGATGAATGCTGGGTTTGTTATGACTATGACATGTTTTGTAGCGAAGTTATAGAAAGTAGATACATTTAAGATTGGAAGTACTCAGAATGTAGAGAGAGGAGGGTCTGGATAAGCCAGCCTTTCTGTGATGTCACAGGCTGCAGCTATAACTGTCTGCCAAGATCCCCAGCTCAGCCTTCTTCCTGCTTGCTTGCTTGCTTCTCCTGCTGGAAAGCCCTGCGCACGTCCAATGAGCTGGGACGTATGGTTGCCTGCCATGCTTTGAACATGTGAGTGTTACCTTTTCTCATTTAATCCCTGTTTATTTCATAATTACCCTTGTACATATTTGCAATTGTCTCATTTGTAACATCTTTATAAAATATTTTTGATAAAGCACTGCCTAATTTTTATGGGATATAATATTATATGTTAGTTCATTCTCCTTGCTCTAAAAACCGTACCCTAAGTCTTCTGAAGGGAAATACGCTACTGTTGTGTTGGGTTAGCTTCGGACCCGTTTATTCGAAGCTGGTGGCAGCGATAGTGTGCTGACTTTTGGATTATGTTGTAGCGACTGCGGCGTTGATAATTATTGTTCCTGCCTGAGTGGGAGTAGTTTATCGCGTCGCTGCAGCGTGCCCAATAGCCAGTACATAGCAGGCAGCCTGTCGGGCGACCAATTACCCAGGATTACCCAGGGTGCCTGTGGCCTGGCTTCAAAGGAAAACGTGATTTTTTCTTATTACATGTAGCGATACTGTGGTATTGCTCTATTTAGTGTAACCAATAAGATGATTGCAGCTTCATGTCCCCTAAGGGGACAAAAAAAATACAGTAAAAAGAGAAAATTTTTAAAAAATATGGAAATAAAATTAGCAAAACTTACTTTGCCCCCATTATTAATAAAGATATTTAAAAAAGTAAAAAAAATAGACATATTTGGTATCACCACTTTCATAAAAGTCTGAGCAAGGAAAATATAAAAGGAATTAACCCGATTGGTGATTGGTAAACACAGTATAAACAGAAAGAAATTAAAAACAGAAAAATGTTATATCAATCCCAAAATGGTATCAATAAAAAAAGGCGTCTCGCCCTTCAAACAATAAGCCCTCACACACCTCCATTGACAGAAAAATAAAAAGTTACAGGTCTCAGACACAATCAAAAAAAGGTTTTGTTTTGGGGGTTTTTTGGCTTTTTTTTTTTTACAAATAATTTTTTTCACCAGTAAAATTAAAAAAACTGGCAAGTTTGATATCGCCATAATTGTACTGAATAAGAGAGTCATATTTCTGGGTCATTTTTACCACAAAATGTAAGTTGTTAAAATCATAAAATTAATTAAGAAATCCTCATTTTCTTAATATGCAAATGAGCTGTTAAGATCTATAGGCTGGAGATAGCCCTCCCAGAGAATCTGCCTCTAGAGCTTGTTATAAATAAAAGGGAGTGTGAGATATGTGTGATACATTTAATTACTGACAGACTGCGTTCCTGATCTACATGTCTCACACTGGTAACGTCCTCTTTCATTTATAATAATCGCTGGACCCAGATTCTCAGGAAGATCTATGTCCAGCCCATAGATCTTAACAGCTCTTTTATATATTAAGGAAAAAATGTATTTCTCTGGAATAAAGTATCGGATCACAGAAAACAAGGTATAATTTTATTAAACTTTCTATGTCCTACATATCCATATATGTGATATAGGAGGATTGACCCTACTGACGGATTCTCTGCAAAAATATCTTATACAGCAGCCAAATGAGTCATAGATAAGATAGAATACAAATGGTAAATGATTTTTAAGGGCAGAGTTTCTTGCTAGCTTTAGAGGAATGGGGAGGAGGTGAGCTGTGACCATCACCTTTTGAGAATAGTGTAATCTTCTGTAAACTATACATAGGTATTATCTTTTATTGTATTCCTGTATTTGATAATAATGAGAAAACCAATGAGAAGTGATCTCTACAGATCAGAAAATGTCAGTCTACAATGAAGCTTAATGGCCAGACAGATAACTGCAAGATTTTAAGGCACATTTTAAAGACACATTATCAAATACTAGATGGTGGCCCGATTCTAACTCATCGGGTATTCTAGAATATGTATTTATGTATGTATATAGCAGCCACATAGTATATAGCACAGGCCACGTAGTGTATAGGAGCCATGTAGTATATAGCAGACAAATACTACGTGGCCTGTGCTATATACTATGTAGCTGCTATATACATACATATTGTAGAATACCCAATGTGTTAAAACAGGCCACGCAATATATAACAGTGGCCACGCAGTATATAACACAGCCACGTACTATATAACACAGCCCACGCAGTATATAGCAGCCACGCAGTATACACCACAGGCGACGTAGTATATAACACAGGCCACGCAGTATATAACACTGGCCATGTAATATATAGCACAGCCCATGCAGTATATAGCAGCCACGTAGTATATAACACTGCCCACGCAGTATATAACAGTGGCCACGTAATATATAGCACAGCCCACGCAGTATATAACAGTGGCCACGTAATATATAGCACAGCCCACGCAGTATATAGCAGCCACGTAGTATATAACACTGCCCACGGAGTATATCACACAGCCCACATATAACACTGCCTATATAGTATATAGCAGACACGCGGTATCTAACACAGCCCACGTAGTATTCAGCAGTGTGGGCACCATATCCCGGTTAAAAAAAATAATTAAAGTAAAAATAGTTATATACTCACCCCTGGGATCCACCGAAGCTCCGGTGATACGCGCGCGGCTGCTGCCATCTTCCGTTCCCAGGATGCATTGCGAAATTACCCAGATGACTTAGCTGTCTCGCGAGACCGCCTAGTCTTCTGGGTAATTTCGCAATGCATCGTCGGGAACGGAAGATGGCGGCCGGCGCGAACGGATCGCCGGACAACGGAGGGTGAGTATAGCAGGTTTTTTGTCTTTTTATTATTTTTAACATTAGATCTTTTTACTAGTGATGCTGCATAGGCAGCATCAATAGTAAAAAACTTGGTCACACAGGGTTAATAGCGGCCGTTACGGGGTGCGTTACACCATGGCATAACACAGTCCGTTACCGCTGGCATTAACCCTGTGTGAGCGGTGACTGGTGGGGAGTATGCGGGCGCCGGGCACTGACTGCGGGGAGTAAGGAGCGGCCATTTTCTTCCGGACTGTGCCCGTCTCTGATTGGTCGCGTCAAAACAATCAGCGACTTGGATTTCCATGACAGACAGAGGCTGCGACCAATGAATATCCGTGACAGACAAACAAAGACAGAAAGACAGAAGTGACCCTTAGACAATTATATAGTAGAAAACTTAAAAAAAAGTTTAACATATTTACATGATTTATACAATAAATCATTTTTGGATTGTACATTCTCTTTAAAGGGTTTGCCACAAGATATTCCGAAGCTAAATACTACTCTTCAGCCTCCCTGATTCCAGCTTTCTGACGGGTGGTGCACTCCTTCTTGATGAGTTTGGACTAGTGAAATCATTGTGCAGATGTGTCATCTGTGCACTCTCTAATGCTGCTATATTAGACAGCTTTGTCTTGGCAGCATTGCAGGAATGTAGCAGCAATGAATGCTTGTGGAAATGAGTACTATCAGTGCACGTCAGTGATCCAGCCAGCTTCAGAGCAGTGCTTACAAGCTCCATTAGAAAAAAGTTTGTAAGCACTGCACATATTTAGCCACCACTGCTGCACTGCAGCAGTGGCCAGTAACCTATGCCACAAGCATCTAAAAAATGGAGAGACTTTTTAATAACATGTAAATTGAAAAGTTTCTTGTTATTACAAATAGTTAGTGTCATGATTCCTCTGCTTAGTATGTCCAGTATAGTGCAGGGGCATGTTGAGCTGACGGTATTTCGATAGACAACTCAGCTATCCAGTCTGAGACTTGGAGGTGCTGAGCTTTCTTCAGTTGTTCCCTGTTCTAAGGGATAACTCAGCTACTTCAGCAGCTAAACTGTCAGTCCCAGATCTCTGCTAGTCTTAGCATTTGCTCGGTGGTGCATGTTTACCTTGTATTCATGTGCTCTGTTTGTTGATATATTGTTGCCTGACCATGGACCTTGTTCTTACCATTCATTTGCCTAGCCCTTTTGCTCTGATCCGCTATCTTCCTGGTATTTTGACCTTGGACTGTGACCTGACTACGACTTCATCTTTCCCCTATATTTTACTATGTGCTCTCTTGGTATCTAACCTCGAAAGGTTTCACTACTCTGCCTCACGGCTTGTCCGTGAGTAGTGACTGGTGTCACAGTTTGCCGGTTTACCCCAATAAGACCATAGCTATAACTTTTTAAATATGGTTTGGCACTTTGAAATGGTTTTCTTTTCTACAAGATAAAGTAAAACACTGTGATGCATTGTTTAACCTCTTCACAACCTTGGCATTTTCCGTTTTTGCGGTTTCGTTTCTTGCTTCCCTTTTTTTCCAGAGCCATAACTTTTTTATTTTTCAATCAATATGGCCATTTGTGGGCTTGGTTTTTGTGGGATGAGTTGTACTTTTGAACAACACCATTGATTTTATCAAATAGTTTACTGGAGAACCAGAAAAAAATTCCAAGTGCGGTGAAATTGCAATAACAGTCCAATTCCACAAAAGTTTTTTTGGTTTTTATTTACTATGTTCACTAAATGCTAAAACTGACCTGTCATTATGATTCTCCAGATCATTATGAGTTTGTTGATACCAAACATGTATAGGTTCTTTTTTATTTAAGTGGTGAAAAAAAAAACATTTTGTAAAAAAAAAATGGCGCCATTTTCAGAGGCCCCTAGCATCTCTATTTTTCGGGAACTGGTGCTGGGTGGGGGTTTATCAGCTGTTATGTATCTGAAAAGATGCAGAATCAGTGCTGGAGCCTGCATCCAATGCCGAGACACGACCTGAGACGTACCTATAAGTCATGAAGGGGTTAAAACATCTAGCACCCTCTTCAACCTTCCCTTTGTTTCCTCCTCTCACTTTCACAGTTAAGTCAATCTAAGAATAGGCTGTAATGTGTGTATATGAGTAACACTATTTCTGGCTATTGGCTTGTACCCTGCATGTTTCATCAGTTGTCCCCACTGCTAAGTCTTTTTCTAATTTTAGTTGCCTCTGAGCTACTGGGTGGAGACTAGCTGCTTTGATGTCTCCCATTTACAGCACATAATGGCATAAGTGATCCCGATTCTCTTGACTCTATGTAGCACATGTTCGGAAATAGAGAATTGGCGATAATAGAGTAGTACTACTGAGCAGTATTGCGGTGAATCCAGCATTGTGATGAGATAAAACAGTTACTAAAAAGCAACAGCTGATCTGTGTGAGTCAGTGTCTCTCTCTTACTCTGCTCTATACTCTTCCTCGCATCTTTAGAACTTTGAATAAAAAGCTGTAATCTGACACCTCAGTGAGCTGGCAGTCCACCTTGTATTGACTAAAATGGATTTTAGCCATTTTTATCGCGAATCATATTAGGCAGAAGAGGATTCGGGACTCTGCATGTACAAGGGCTGGGATTTATTTGCTACTTTTGCACCCCCTATTTCTGGACCTGTGATTTTTTTTTTATGTTCATGTTCATTTTATGTTCATGGGTGGCTGTTCTTTTCCCCAGGACTGCCTTTAGACACCAACCTACCCTGCCTAAAGGTGAATCAGATCCTGTTTATTTACATGCAGAAGAAAGCGCATAATATAATAAAATTTACAAACATTTAGAAATTACAAGACACTTCACAATGGTATTTGGAGACATTCCCTTCTCCATTATGACCACTACATGAAGTGTGAAGACATTCTCCATTTCACTACATTTGAGTGTGAAGACATTCTCCATTTGTCTTCTGCCATTGTAAGGCTGGTTTCACACGTCAGTGGCTCCGGTACGTGAGGTGACGTTGTCCGTGTGCAGACCGTGTGCCGTGCAGGAGACAGCGCTCCAGTAAGCGCTGTCCCCCCCCACATGGCGCTGAAGCCGCAATTCATATCTTCTGTGCAGCAGTGTTTGCTGTAAAGAAGATATGAATAATCAATTTTTTGTGGTTTTTCGTGTATAAAATAAAGGTCCATGTTCCCCATCCCTTGTGCACCCCCCCCCCGCTGTTCTGAAAATACTCACCCAGCTCCCTCGTTGGCTGCCACTGCTTCCTGTCCTGGCCGCACCTTCTACTGTATGAGCGGTCACATGGGGCCGCCGATTACGGTCATGAATATGCGGCTCCACCTCCCATAGGGGTGGAGCAGCATATTCATTACTGTAAATGAGCGGCCCCACATGACCGCATATAGTAGAAGGTGCGGCCAGGACAGGAAGCAGCGGCAGCCAACGAGGGAGCTGGGTGAGTATTTTCAGAACAGCGGGGGGGGGGCGCACAGGGGGTGGGGACATGGACCTTTATTTTATACACGAAAAACCACAAAAAAATGGATTATTCATATCTTCTTTACAGCAAACGCTGCTGCGCAGAAGATATGAATCGCGGCTTCAGCACGATGCAGGGGACAGCGCTAAACTTTAGCGCTGTCTCCTGCATGGTGCGTGTGGTACCCAGTGGGCACACGGGCGGCACACGTGTGCCGCACATGTGCCACACTGATGTGCCACAGAAACACAGGGGCACACGGGCACGGATAATTCCAGTACCAATTTTTTCCGGTACCGGAATTATCTGGACGTGTGGGACAGCCCTAAGATATATATTAGCACATGCAGAAGTATTTGTTACCATATCTTCTACATTCAGACAGTTTTCTATTTGCTTTTTTGGGTGGAATAAAATTAATTAGTAATACTACTGCTTTCCTCTAAAACGCTGCATGCTAATTCAGTCATAATGGAAAAATGGCTCCTATGGGGAGGAGTATTGCTGCAGTTATTAACTTATCCTGTTGTTTCTATTATTTTGAAGGGATTATAAACACATTTGACTTTATTTTAGAACAAGCAGAGCACCTGTTCATGGACTACCGGACACAACATGGGAATAGATGTGGCAATGTTTTTGGAAGAAAACATTCATGGTTGTCTAATCTTTTGCAACCCCTATTTTAGCTCTTAAAGGGAATGTAAAATGGCATGGAATGTGTAAATTAGCATTTTTGTTTTACATATCATTTTAACCCAAATTTGACATTGTCTTTTTCCATATTATAAATAAAAATTCTAATCTTGCAACTCTCACACTGGCCACTGGGGATTTTTCGACTCCTATTTCCTGTCCTTTGCGGAAGAGTTCACAGTAGTTTCCTCGTCATCAAATGCAGTATTGTAATGAAGGATAACGTCTCTACTATACACAAGTGATAACACAGGGTCCGACATTCACAATAGGCGACATCACAGCTGACGTTGCTCCTCACCCTTCTCCCCATCACAATGACCTTCGAACACGCTCATTAGATAACCCAATGGAAAAGGTATGGTCAGAGTCTGTTCAGTGTGGCTAATGTACATGCTAGTTAGCTGATACAGGAAGTTTTAAATTTAAAAAAAGCATTAGTACACAGATGGAAAATTGAAATATTTATTTGTTTTATTTTGAATGCAAACTGTGATGTTTTTTTCCACATTGCATTGCCATTAAAAAATACCACCACTGACACAAAAATTTTATTTAAACAATAAGAAATTACCATGTGTATACAGAGAACATAAAAAAAGTTTTTCTGCTCTCTGTATACATGTGGTAATTTCCGGATGAAGATGTAATTGAATATTTCGAAACGCGTAGAATAAACCCCCATCTTTCATTTATTATGTCTAGATTGGAATTTTATTCAGCAGCTCCGTAAGAGGCGAGGCGAGCAGTGGCGGAGTTTGGAGGGGGCGTGACCTAGGTGACGTCACCGGATTCTAAGGACGGGAGCTCAAAGAGGCCAACTCATCGACGAGTTTCAAAGGTTTAATTTTGCATCAAAACCTTCAGGCCTCTGCTAAAAAGCTGAAAATAAACTTTCAGCATGACAATAACCCTAAGCATACCTCCAAATTAATAAAAGAATGGCTTCTGTTGTGAATTCTGTGGCTGAGTTCACTTCTGTGGTCACAAGTGGTATTGCAGTCTCTGGGCTTCCTCCCTCAGGTGTTTTGGTGAGCTCGTTGGCTGCCTTGCTATTTAGCTCCACCTGAGTCTGTCTTCCTTGCTCCTTGTCAATGTTCCAGTGTTGGATCTGAGCTACTGCATCTTTCCTTGGGCCTGCTGCTCTGCTAGATAAGTGCTTCTAGTTTGTTTTCTGTTTTTTCTGTCCAGCTTGCTATTAACTTTTGCTGGAAGCTCTGAGAAGCAAAGGGGTGCACCGCCGTGCTGTTAGTTCGGCACGGTGGGTCTTTTTGCCCCTTTGCGTGGTTTTCGTTTTAGGGTTTTTTGTAGACTGCATAGTTCTCTTTGCTATCCTCGCTCTGTCTAGAATATCGGGCCTCACTTTGCTGAATCTATTTCATTCCTACGTTTGTCTTTTCATCTTGCTAACAGTCATTATATGTGGGGGGCTGCCTATTCCTTTGGGGTATTTCTCTGAGGTAAGTCAGGCTTGTATTTCTATCTTCAGGCTAGTCAGCTCCTCAGGCAGTGCCGAGTTGCATAGGTAGTGATAGGCGCAATCCACTGCTGCTTATAGTTGTGTGAGGATAGATCAGGTACTGCAGTCTACAGAGATTCCACGTCTCAGAGCTCGTCCTATTGTTTTTGGTTATTGCCAGATCTCTGTATGTGCGCTGATTACTGCACGCTGTGTTGCCTGATTGCCAGCCATAACAGTACAAGGAGCCACACCAATGATTCCCAATAGAGGGAAAAAAGAAATCCTGACATCATTTTTTTTTCTTAGCTCTGTCTTCAGTCTTTTTTTTCCCCTAGACATTAGAGTGCTTCAGGACACAGCTGTGGACATGGATATTCAGGCTCTGTGCTCCTCAATGGATAATCTCGTTGTAAATGTACAAAAGATTCAAGATACTATTGATCAGAAATCGATGCTAGAACCAAGAATTCCGATTCCTGATTTGTTTTTTGGTGACAGAACTAAGTTCCTGAGCTTCAGAAATAATTGTAAGCTATTTTTGGCCTTGAAACCTCATTCTTCTGGTAATCCTATTCAACAGGTTTTGATTATTATTTCTTTTTTGCGCGGCGACCCACAGGACTGGGCGTTTTCTCTTGCACCAGGAGATTCTGCATTGAGTAATGTTGATGCATTTTTCCAGGCGCTGGGATTGCTTTACGATGAGCCTAATTCAGTGGATCAGGCTGAGAAAAATCTGCTGGCTTTATGCCAGGGTCAGGATGATGTAGAAGTATATTGTCAGAAATTTAGGAAGTGGTCAGTACTCACTCTGTGGAATGAATCTGCACTAGCGGCTTTGTTCAGAAAGGGTCTCTCTGAAGCTCTTAAGGATGTAATGGTGGGATTTCCTATGCCTGCTGGTTTGAATGAGTCTATGTCCTTGGCCATTCAGATCGGTCGTCGCTTGCGCGAGCGTAAATCTGTGCACCATCTGGCGGTATTGTCTGAGAGTAAACCTGAGCCTATGCAGTGCGACAGGACTATGACTAAAGTAGAACGGCAAGAACACAGACGTCTGAACAGACTGTGTTTCTATTGTGGTGATTCTACTCATGCTATTTCTAATTGTCCTAAACGCACTAGGCGGTTCGATAGCTCTGCCGTTATTGGTACTGTACAGTCCAAATTCCTTTTGTCCATTACCTTAATGTGCTCTTTGTCATCGTATTCTGTCATGGCGTTTGTGGATTCAGGCGCTGCCCTGAATCTGATGGATTTGGATTATGCTAAACGTTGTGGATTTTTCTTGGAGCCTTTGCGGTGTCCTATTCCGTTGAGAGGAATTGATGCTACACCTTTGGCCAAGAATAAGCCTCAGTACTGGGCCCAGCTGACCATGTGCATGGCTCCTGCACATCAGGAAGTTATTCGCTTTCTGGTACTGCATAATTTGCATGATGTGGTCGTGTTGGGGTTGCCATGGCTACAAACCCATAATCCAGTATTGGATTGGAACTCTATGTCGGTAACCAGCTGGGGTTGTCAGGGAGTACATGGTGATGTTCCATTTTTGTCTATTTCGTCATCCATTCCTTCTGACATCCCAGAGTTCTTGTCGGACTTTCAGGATGTATTTGAAGAGTCCAAGTCTGATGCCCTACCTCCGCATAGGAATTGTGATTGTGCTATCGATTTGATTCCTGGTAGTAAATTCCCTAAGGGTCGTTTATTTAATTTGTCCGTACCTGAACACACCGCTATGCGCAGTTATGTGAAGGAGTCCCTGGAGAAGGGACATATTCGCCCATCGTCGTCACCATTGGGAGCAGGGTTCTTTTTTGTAGCCAAGAAGGATGGTTCGCTAAGACCATGTATTGATTACCGCCTTCTTAATAAGATCACTGTTAAGTTTCAGTATCCCTTGCCATTGATTTCTGACTTGTTTGCTCGGATTAAGGGGGCTAGTTGGTTTACTAAGATTGATCTTCGTGGTGCGTATAATCTGGTGAGAATCAGGCAGGGAGATGAATGGAAAACGGCATTTAATACGCCCGAGGGTCATTTTGAGTATCTGGTGATGCCGTTCGGACTTGCCAATGCTCCATCTGTTTTTCAGTCTTTTATGCATGACATTTTCCGTGAGTATCTGGATAAATTCTTGATTGTTTACTTGGATGACATTTTGATCTTCTCAGATGATTGGGAGTCTCATGTGAAGCAAGTCAGAATGGTTTTCCAGGTACTGCGTGCTAATTCCTTGTTCGTGAAGGGATCAAAGTGTCTCTTCGGTGTGCAGAAAGTTTCATTTTTGGGGTTCATCTTTTCCCCTTCTACTATCGAGATGGATCCGGTTAAGGTTCAGGCCATCCAGGATTGGACTCAGCCGACATCTCTAAAAAGTCTGCAGAAATTCCTGGGCTTTGCTAATTTTTATCGTCGCTTCATCTGTAATTTTTCTAGCATTGCCAGACCATTGACCGATTTGACCAAGAAGGGTGCTGATTTGGTTAATTGGTCTTCTGCTGCCGTGGAAGCTTTTCAGGAGTTGAAGCGTCATTTTGCTGTGCCCCTGTGTTGTGTCAACCTGATGTTTCTCTTCCGTTCCAGGTCGAGGTTGATGCTTCTGAGATTGGTGCAGGGGCGGTTTTGTCACAGAGAGGTTCTGGTTGCTCAGTGTTCAAACCATGTGCTTTCTTTTCCAGGAAATTTTCTGCTGCTGAGCGTAATTATGATGTGGGCAACCGAGAGTTGCTGGCCATGAAGTGGGCATTCGAGGAGTGGCGTCATTGGCTTGAGGGTGCTAAGCATCGCGTGGTGGTTTTGACTGATCATAAGAACCTTACTTATCTTGAGTCTGCCAAGCGCTTGAATCCTAGACAGGCCCGTTGGTCGTTATTTTTTGCTCGTTTTGATTTTGTGATTTCATACCTTCCGGGCTCTAAAAATGTGAAGGCGGATGCTCTGTCTAGGAGTTTTGTGCCCGACTCTCCGGGGTTATCTGAGCCGGCGAGTATCCTCAAGGAAGGAGTCATTGTGTCTGCCATCTCCCCTGATTTGCGGAGAGTGTTGCAGAAATTTCAGGCTAATAAACCTGATCGTTGTCCGGCCGAGAAACTGTTCGTCCCTGATAGGTGGACTAGTAAAGTTATCTCTGAACTTCATTGTTCGGTGCTGGCCGGTCATCCAGGAATCTTTGGTACCAGGGAGTTGGTTGCTAGATCCTTCTGGTGGCCATCTCTGTCACGGGATGTGCGTGCTTTTGTGCAGTCCTGTGGAATTTGTGCTAGGGCTAAGCCCTGCTGTTCACGTGCCAGTGGGTTGCTTTTGCCCTTGCCGGTCCCGAAGAGGCCTTGGACACATATTTCGATGGATTTCATTTCTGACCTTCCCGTTTCTCAAAAAATGTCGGTCATTTGGGTGGTCTGTGATCGCTTTTCTAAAATGGTCCATCTGGTGCCCTTGGTTAAATTGCCTTCCTCCTCTGATTTGGTGCCTTTGTTCTTCCAGCATGTGGTTCGTTTACATGGCATTCCTGAGAATATTGTTTCTGACAGAGGTTCCCAGTTTGTCTCGAGGTTCTGGCGAGCCTTTTGTGGTAGGATGGGCATTGACCTATCTTTCTCCTCGGCCTTCCATCCTCAGACTAATGGCCAGACCGAACGAACCAATCAGACCTTGGAAACATATCTGAGATGTTTTGTTTCCGCTGACCAGGATGATTGGGTGTCATTTTTGCCGTTGGCTGAGTTCGCCCTTAATAATCGGGCCAGCTCGGCTACCTTGGTCTCTTGGTTTTCAGGTCCAGGCTATAGAGCAGGTAAATATGCCCCGGAGAGGTGGGGATATGAGAAGACGTCTCCTTACCAGAGAGGCGTACTGGATCTTTCATCTAAATACTAGACATCCGAAGGGATTAAATAAACGCACAGAAACTATGCTACATTACTGTTAAATATAAAGTGAATATTTTAATATGTATCTGTATAGATTTACAATGTTTTTATTAGGATCCTATGAAATGTCATGTGATTTATTAATTGAATTTGATTGGTGGCTCCCAGTATATAGGAGAAGCTCAAACAGATACAGATATGGCTTTGAAAAAGATCATCGCATCGAAACGCGTCGCCATTTGCTCCTCACATTGAGATGTTCACCGGAGGGAGCATAGCTATGTGTCTCATTTTTATTGTTGGACTTCATTAAACTTTTGCATTTTACAGAGCTGGAACTCAACCCCTTTTTTTTTTTTTTCCTCTGGACTACATTCGATTTCCTGCATCGGAGTTCCGTGCACCTGCGTCTATGGTGAGCTGGCTTATTACCTTTTTTTGGTTCTTTTATTTTTATCTTGCTGGATAGCCGTGCCCCCATTGTTGCTCCCTACATACACTTTTACCCAGTGTTTAATAATATTGGACCGGTGTTACTTCCAATCAAGTGAGGACGCTTATTCACTTTATATAGCAGTATGGCCACGGATCTGTCTAGAGACAGGTTGCGAAAAGCTGCACAGGTGTTTGCCACTCAACAGATGGACCAAATGGAAAACAAAGTTCTCAACGATAATTTCAATAAACTAGAGACTTTAATGATACAAGAAACAAAAGTGTGGTGGGATCAGACCACCTTAAATAATTATGTGGCTAAAGAGATGATACCTAGGGGGTTGCGTATTAAAAAACTACCCACAACTAGTTATTCTGAACAGTTTTGTGATGAATGGAATTCCATCCTAAGTAATTGTTCCTGTAACCTCATGAAATTAATTATCAAATATGAGGAAAAGAAATTACAAAGTATTCAACAGGAAATGGATGAAATGAACCTAATGCTGGCAGAATATAAAACAGACCCACATTATGATCAATCTATGGTCAAAATCAAAGAGAAGGTGGCAGCACTGGAAGATCTAATTATGGAACGTAAAAAAAGAAAATTCACTAGAGATTCCAGTGATTACCAAGCCAATGTGGTCTATGAATGGGGCAAATGGACAGATGCCAGTGGAACTCCCAGGTCCATACTCAAACAAAGTCAGTCTCACCAAAAGCGCAGCAACTTTAGAAAAAAAACCAAATCACATGTTTATTTCACGTCCTCAGATCCAGATTCATCTGATAATCAGAGTAATGCATCGGACATCTCTTCCAATGAAAAAAGGATGGCTACCCCAAAATACAATCACCGCCAGCCAAAAAACGCAGGAGGCGGGGGGGTAGAAAGCACAAACGACAGAGGAATGACAACACGCAACAAGAAGCTTTACAAGAAGTAAATAGCTATACAAATGTACTAAATTTATCAACTAGACCCCTTACTGCTGATCAGACCCAGGTATTATCCCTGGGTTTAAATTTTGTGCCAGATCAAAATTTTGATCTATTTACAGCCATCATGGACATAAACAAATTTATTAGAAATTTGACCATTAAAAAACATTTTTTGGGAGATGATTTGGAAGACGCAAGCCAACAGATGGAAAATGTTATTCCTAATGGTACAATAAATGAATTTTCAGACATGGATTTTAAGGATCAGACGACATTGGTTATGCTACAGGATCTCAATTCTGAGGGGACATCTGACTTTGAAAGAGTGAATTTCTCTCAAGCCTTTGAGACTAAGAACCCATACTACTATCCAGTGCAAGACAGATCTGAATGTATGGACCGTTTTCAAGAGAGTGTAGAAAAAGAACTCAGACAATTGTATAATGAAAATAAAAATAACACTGGTAGGAGACAGAACAACATATCAAAGAGATACAAGAATGCACTGAAAGAATTGAAAGATATGACAGACATTACCATCAAAATGTCTGATAAAGGGGGAGTAGTAGTAGTGCTAAATACATCTGATTATTATAACAAAATGAAAGAGTTATTGTCAGACTCTAACACATATGAAAAATTGAAATCTAATCCATCCAGTGTAATTATAAAGAAAAGGGATCTGATTATAAAGGAGGGACAGAATTTGGGAGTACTAACCAAGAAACAAATAGAATATATAATGGTAGAAAATCCAATTCTCCCCATTATATATGGGGTACCCAAAATTCACAAAAAAGAGGGGATCCCTCCTATGCGACCAATAGTGTCAGGAATAGGTTCATGCAATGAGAAACTATGCCAGTGGGTAGATTCTTGTCTTCAACCATTGGTAAAACGTACCCCTGGCTATATACAAGATTCCAAGGAAGTACTTAGAATCATGGATGGTAAAGTATGGCAGGCTAATTATTCATGGGTGTCGTGTGATGTTATTTCCCTCTACACATGCATTCCTCACAGGCTGGCACTAGAAGCCACACAATATCATCTTATCAAATTTAGCAATTTTTCCATGGATCTAATTAATTATCTGTTGACTGTGATTCAATTTTTATTGTCCAATAATTTCTTTCTGTTTGATGGCCAATTTTATTTACAGAAAATGGGAGTGGCCATGGGTGCCAAGTACTCACCCTCCCTGGCTAACCTGGTTATGTCATTCTGGGAAATGGAATGCGTTTTTTCGGTGGGGAATCCCTATGTGGATGATATGCTGTGGTATGGCAGATACATAGATGACACCCTCATCATATGGAGGGGGGATGTATCTGCCATACCACAGTTTGTGGATTATCTCAATAGTAATCAATACAATATCAGGTTTACATATAGGACTGATCGAATCGGGATATCTTTTTTGGATTTGGATCTCAGGGGATCTGATGGTCAGATTATCACCACTAAAACCCACCACAAACCAGTTAGTGGCAATACCATTTTGCGTGCATAAAGTAGCCACAGCAAACATACCATCAAGGCTATACCGGTGGGAGAGTTCATCAGAATTAAAAGGAATTGCTCACTGGCAGAGGATCTTCAGGGGGAATTCAAACAAATTGAAAACAAACTAAAAAATCGTAAATATCCGAACTGGGTAATTAATAGAGCTGAAAAAATAGTCGAAAAAAAAGATCGCAAAGATCTAATTACAGCATTGAGGAAAACAGATTCTAATCAGGAGAAAAAACCATATATATGTTTTCAGTTTAGTCCTCAGTACAATGAAATTAAAAACATTGTTCATAAATATTTGCCCGTATTGTATGAGGACCACCGATTAAATGACATTTTAAAATCTGGTGTAAATATAGTTTCTAGAAGGGCTCCAACTATAGGAAGCCAAATATCCCCCAGCCTATTTCAACCACATATAATGGAAAGGAAAAAAACATGGTTGGACTATTCAGGTTTTTTCAGGTGTGGTGCAAACAATTGTAATACATGCAAATATGCCGTAGTAACTAAAACTTTTCAAAATGTGGAAGGTACAATTAAATTTAACATCAAACAGTACATAAATTGTAATTCCACAAATTTGGTATATAAAATTGATTGCAACAAATGTAATATGTCATATATTGGCTGTACATCTAGGAAATTAAAAACCCGTATTAGGGAGCATTTATATGACATCAATAATACAACGAGTAATAATAGGAATATATCAGCTGCCTCTAGACATTTTGTAGTTTGCCATGCACGCAGTACTGCCAGTTTTCAGGTCCAGGCTATAGAGCAGGTAAATATGCCCCGGAGAGGTGGGGATATGAGAAGACGTCTCCTTACCAGAGAGGCGTACTGGATCTTTCATCTAAATACTAGACATCCGAAGGGATTAAATAAACGCACAGAAACTATGCTACATTACTGTTAAATATAAAGTGAATATTTTAATATGTATCTGTATAGATTTACAATGTTTTTATTAGGATCCTATGAAATGTCATGTGATTTATTAATTGAATTTGATTGGTGGCTCCCAGTATATAGGAGAAGCTCAAACAGATTCAGATATGGCTTTGAAAAAGATCATCGCATCGAAACGCGTCGCCATTTGCTCCTCACATTGAGATGTTCACCGGAGGGAGCATAGCTATGTGTCTCATTTTTATTGTTGGACTTCATTAAACTTTTGCATTTTACGGAGCTGGAACTCAACCCCTTTTTTTTTTTACCTTGGTCTCTCCATTTTTCTGCAATTCTGGGTTCCATCCTCGTTTCTCTTCAGGACAGGTTGAGTCTTCGGACTGTCCTGGTGTGGATTCTGTGGTGGACAGGTTGCAGCAGATCTGGACTCAGGTAGTGGACAATTTGACCTTGTCCCAGGAGAAGGCTCAGCTTTTCGCTAATCGCAGACGCCGTGTGGGACCCCGACTTCGTGTTGGGGATCTGGTTTGGTTATCTTCTCGTCATATTCCTATGAAGGTTTCCTCTCCTAAATTTAAACCTCGTTTTATTGGTCCGTATAGGATTTCTGAGATTCTCAATCCGGTGTCTTTTCGTCTGATCCTCCCAGACTCCTTTTCCATACATAATGTATTCCATAGGTCGTTGTTGAGGAGATACGTGGCACCTATGGTTCCATCTGTGGAGCCTCCTGCCCCTGTTTTGGTGGAGGGGGAATTGGAGTATATTGTGGAGAAGATTTTGGATTCTCGTGTCTCTAGACGGAAACTCCAGTATCTGGTCAAATGGAAGGGTTATGCTCAGGAAGATAATTCCTGGGTTTTTGCCTCTGATGTCCATGCCCCAGATCTTGTTCGTGCCTTTCATGTGGCTCATCCTGGTCGGCCTGGGGGTTCTGGTGAGGGTTCGGTGACCCCTCCTCAAGGGGGGGTACTGTTGTGAATTCTGTGGCTGAGTTCACTTCTGTGGTCACAAGTGGTATTGCAGTCTCTGGGCTTCCTCCCTCAGGTGTTTTGGTGAGCTCGTTGGCTGCCTTGCTATTTAGCTCCACCTGAGTCTGTCTTCCTTGCTCCTTGTCAATGTTCCAGTGTTGGATCTGAGCTACTGCATCTTTCCTTGGGCCTGCTGCTCTGCTAGATAAGTGCTTCTAGTTTGTTTTCTGTTTTTTTCTGTCCAGCTTGCTATTAACTTTTGCTGGAAGCTCTGAGAAGCAAAGGGGTGCACCGCCGTGCTGTTAGTTCGGCACGGTGGGTCTTTTTGCCCCTTTGCGTGGTTTTCGTTTTAGGGTTTTTTGTAGACTGCATAGTTCTCTTTGCTATCCTCGCTCTGTCTAGAATATCGGGCCTCACTTTGCTGAATCTATTTCATTCCTACGTTTGTCTTTTCATCTTGCTAACAGTCATTATATGTGGGGGGCTGCCTATTCCTTTGGGGTATTTCTCTGAGGTAAGTCAGGCTTGTATTTCTATCTTCAGGCTAGTCAGCTCCTCAGGCAGTGCCGAGTTGCATAGGTAGTGATAGGCGCAATCCACTGCTGCTTATAGTTGTGTGAGGATAGATCAGGTACTGCAGTCTACAGAGATTCCACGTCTCAGAGCTCGTCCTATTGTTTTTGGTTATTGCCAGATCTCTGTATGTGCGCTGATTACTGCACGCTGTGTTGCCTGATTGCCAGCCATAACAGGCTTCACCAGAAGAAGGTCAAAGCTTTTGAATAACTCAGACAGAGCCCAGACTGGACTCTAATTGAAACTGTGTGCGTTTGGAGCATTGCTGCAAGGACAAGTAGGCAAAGATTGATGATTCTAGATGTGCCATGCTGATAGACTCATACCCAAAAAGATTGAATGCTATCATAACTTTAAAGGGTATTTGAACAAAGTATTAGTTTAAGGTTGTTCTTATTTATGCAAGCAAATTATTTTATTTTTACTATTCTGCCTGAATACATTTCCATTTATTTTTAAATTGATTTGTGTGGTAGACCAGTTATTCACCATCAGGAAGATCAGCATGCAGGACCGACTCCAGGTTTTTGTGGGCCCCGGACTCTATAGAGAATAATGGACCCCATATGATGCTTCATTCAGTATAATGTGCCTCATTTAATGCTCCATACAGAATAATGGACCCATATAATGCTCCATACAGATTAATGGGCCTCATATAATGCCCAATGAAGAATAATGGGCCTCATAAAATGCCCCATACAGAATAATGGGCCCCATATAAAGCTCCATACAGAATGAACCCCATATAATGCTCAGTACAGTATAATGGTCCCCATATAATGTTCCATACAGAATGAGCCCCAAATAATGCTCCATACAGTATAATGGGCCCCATAAATTGTTCCATACAGAATGGGGCCCTATAAAATGCTCCATACAGAATGGGCCCAATATAATGCTCCATACACGATAAGCCTCATATATTGCTCCATACAGAATGAGCCCCATATAATACTCCATACAGTATGGGCCCAATATATTGCTTCATGCATAAAAAAAAATCAAATACTCACATCTCCTCGCTGGCCGCAGCTCCGGACTCCTCAGTGTTACCATCTTCCGGCTCTCTGCACTGTGACTGCTCAGAGCAGATGGCGCACAGTAGTGGCACAATTGCGCCCTCTGCCCTAAGACGTGACAGAGTCTGAAAATGCAGAAGACATCGGAGCTGCGGGGGAACAGAGAGAGGTAAGTATTGAAAGTGCTGGGGCCCTGAGCAAGCTGGGGGCCCACTCGTGGGCGCTTGTATCGGGCTCCCCCAACTCAAGGGCCCCATAGAGTGCAGGTATCCCTGAATGCGAGTGCCTCCTCGCTTCCTCAGGGCCCCGGCACTTGCCCAGGTGCTGACACCAGCCCTGTCAGCATTTGTATACCCAGATCATCAATCAGGAAACACAAAAAGGCACCGACACTGATTATAGGTAACATTAAAAGTGGAAACGGGGAAATCTTAAAAAAAAAAAACGCAAAATTCGAATCATACATTGGCCACATATGAAAGTTATTCTGCATGAAAGTCCATGTACACGTTATGTTATTGTGTTTGTAGCTCTTGGTATGAAAATGTCTACTTTTATTGCAGGTACATAGTTATTATTATTTTTTATTATTATAGCGCCATTTATTCCATGGCACTTTACATGTGAGGAGGGGTATACATAATAAAAATAAGTACAATAATCTTGAACAATACAAGTCACAACTGGTACAGGAGGAGAGAGGACCCTGCCCACGAGGGCTCACAATCTACAAGGGATGGATGAGGATACAGTAGGTGAGGGTAGAGCTGGTCGTGCAGCGGTTTGGTCGATTGGTGGTTCTGCAGGTTGTAGGCTTGTCGGAAGAGGTAGGTCTTCAGGTTCTTTTTGAAGGTTTCGATGGTGAGTGTCTGATATGTTGTGGTAGAGAGTTCCAGAGTAGGGGTGATGCGCGAGAGAAATCTTGTATGCGATTGTGGGAAGAGGAGATAAGAGGGGAGTAGAGAAGGAGGTCTTGTGAGGATCGGAGGTTGCGTGCAGGAATGTACCGGGAGACGAGGTCACAGATGTATGGAGGAGACAGGTTGTGAATGGCTTTGTATGTCATGGTTAGGGTTTTGTACTGGAGTCTCTGGGTAATGGGGAGCTAGTGAAGGGATTGACAGAGGGGAGAGGCCGGGGAATGGCAGGGGGACAGGTGGATTAGTCAGGCAGCTGAGTTTAGAATCGATTGGAGGGGTGTGAGAGTGTTAGAGGGGAGGCCACAGAGCAGGAGGTTACAGTAGTCGAGGCGGGAGATAATGAGGGCATGCACTAGGGGTTTTGCAGATTCTTGGTTTAGGAATGTACGTATCCGTGAAATATTTTTGAGTTGAAGGCGGCAGGAAGTGGAAAGGGCTTGGATATGTGGTTTGAAGGAGAGATCAGTGTTAAGGATTACCCCGAGACAGTAAGCTTGTGGGACTGGGGAGAGTGGGCAGCCATTTACTGTAATGGATAGGTTCGTTGGGGGGTCGCGTGAGATGGGGGAAAGATGATGAATTCTGTTTTGTCCATGTTAAGTTTTAGAAATCTAGCAGAGAAGAAGGATGAAATAGAGGAAAGACATTGAGGGATTCTGGTTGGTAGGGTGGTGATATCTGGTCCAGAGATGTAGATCTGTGTGTCGTCAGCATAGAGATGATACTGAAAACTGTGAGATTCTATGAGCTCTCCCAGGCCAAAAGTGTAAATGGAGAAGAACAGAGGCCCCAGAACTGAACCTTACAGGACTCTGACAGATAGGGGCGAGGTGAGGAGGTGGTGTGTGAGTAGGAGACACTGAATGTCCGGTAAGTTAGGTATGATGAGATACAGGATAAGGCCAAGTCTGTGATGCCAAGGGATGAGAGAGTCTCTAATAATAGGGAATGGTCCACTGTGTCAAGGGCAGAGGACAGGTCCAGGGGGAGGAGGATAGAGTAGTGTCACTTGCTCTTCGCGGTTAATAGGTCATTTGTGAGCTTAGTTAGGGCAGTTTCAGTAGAGTGGTGTAACCAGAAGCTTGATTGTAAGCGGTCGAAGAGGGAGCAGGAAGATAGATGGGAGGACAGTTCAAGATGGACGTGTTGTTCCAGTAGTTTTGAGGCATAGGGGAGAAGTGATATAGGGAGGTAGCTAGATACAGAGGATGGGTCAAGAGAGGGCTTTTTGAGGATAGGTGTGATTGAGGCATGTTTAAAGCTGGAGGGGAAAACACTAGTTGTTAGTGACAGGTTGAAGAAATGGGTTAGGGTTCGGATGAAGACTGTGGCGAAGTTTGGGATGAAGTGGGAAGGGATTGGGTCAAGTGCACAGGTGGAGAGATGCGATCTTGAGAGTAGAGTGGGTGAAGAAGTTGGTTTTGGAGATGGAGGGCTGGGTAGTTGGGAGGAAGGGCTTTGGAGGTTGTCAACTAAAACTGTCTCTGATGTTCTCAATCTTCTGCTTGAAAAATGAGGCAAAGTTTTCAGCTGAGATGAGTGGAGAGGGAGGAGATGCTGGGGGATGGAGGAGAGAATTGAAGGTGTTGAATAACTGTTTAGGATTGTGAAACAGGGAGGATATGAGAGAAGAGAAGTAGGTTTGTTTTGCTGTGGCGAATGTGGTCTTGAAAGTAGTGAGGGACTGTTTGAATGTGATGAAGTGCTCGTTGGAGTGGGATCTTTTCCATCTCCGCTCAGCAGCCCTGGAAGCTCGCCTCAGTTCTTTGGTCAGGCTGGTGTGCCAGGGCTGTCCGTTGATTTTGCAAGCTTTGGTATGTGTGAGAGGGGCAAGAGATTCCAAAGCTGCAGCTATTGTGGTGTTATATAGAACGGCAGCGTCATCCGCATTGTGTAGGGAACTTATGTCTGTGAGAGGGAGGAGGGATTCAGAGAGTGAGTGTAGATCAAGGTGTCACAGTCCATAACTATTGTACAACTACTTTACATATAGAAAATGAAAATGTATTCAACACTTGTAACACCTTAACAAACCAAACTTTTACAACGATGATCTGCGGGAACAATAGAGGAGACTACAGTGCTACATTGGAGCATACCAACTGCTTACTGTTCCTTTTTACTTATCGTCCAGATATCACAATGACTTCTCACTGTGCTGCAGAACAAAACTAGGTTCAGAACGGGAGTAAATGCACATAGCAAATTTGTGTGACTGTATGGCGGTAATCCACTAACTAGACCATATAAGGCCGGATTCACAGAAAATGTTGTTTTTTTCAGAAAGCTATATTAGAACATTTCCGACGTGACTGCATCTGTATACAGGTCCCTGCATTATTTTGCACTGTGGATGGGTGCAGGAGTTAAACGCCATTTGAACTAGGACAGGACATGAGCAAAAATATGTTGTATTCTTGGGGTATATTCACACTAAGATTTTTTTAAGAGGATTTTAAAGCAGGTCCGCTGCAAAAATAAGTAAAACAAAAAACACTTCAAATATGTTTTGCATACTCTTACTATTCATTTCAGTGGAAAATCTACTTTACACTTCACTACTTTTTCAACTATTTTTTTTCCAACAAGATTTTGAAAAGCTGAACATGGAAAAATGAATTAAAAAAGAGAGGAAAGACGCGCACAAAAGATCGGTTTCACTTCCTAATTTGAACAATGTAAATATTTGTTTAAAAACCAACATAAAACCCTAAAGAAAACAAATAAACATTTAAAATTCCACCACTGCGGCAGAACTTGTTTCCTAGCCCAAAAATTGGCACAGGGATACAACCCATATAACAGGCATGATAATCAAAACAGCCATGGAAATGTACTGGATAACCGACATAAGCATGAATGGACACTTCCCCTAAAGTGAAGTCAAGTAGTATTCAGTAAAGATGAAAGGTGCAACGTACAGACAGTAAATAACGCAGTATCAAAAGAAAATATAAAAATAACCAATAACTGTGTGCAATAAAATGCATTGGTCATAGTCACCAGCTAAATTGGTTCATAGAAAAATCATCACATGGGAAAGAGGACCCTACGTGTATCGCCACAGGAGGTGGCTTACTCAGGGGGAAAAAAGAAGTTACATGTCACTTCGTTGAGGTGAATTTTTTGTGTTTTTTACTCTGAACTTGACACTGTTGAGTTAAAAAAAAATGCTTCAAAACCCCTTTCAGGAAATGATGCATTAAAAAAATACGCCTCCCAAAAAAAGAAAAAAGTTTGCAAAGTGGAGCGTTTTTAAAGCCCCAAATGAACATGTCCTTAGAATGATTCATGTTTTCTTCTGTTGGATTTGCACAATCATATAAAATCAGAGACACACCAAGGTACAATAAAGGGGCTATGGAAGAAACTCTACAGAAGCCTCCTCTAAGGCTCCATTCTAACTGAGTGCTTAGGGATCTTAACCTCATATGTAATGTGTTATTCTAGTATATTAGTGTGCAGCATATTCATTAAGCAGACATTACTGGCTCAAAAAAGAGTACTACCTACTGCCAAATGGGTCCTTGCTGTATTAAGGAATAAAAAAAAAACCAATAGTTCCAAGAGTAATAGGGCAAGCTGCATTTTTATGAAACCAAGTCCAGTCTGGGCGAAGTCAAAATTTCCTGCTATACGTTTCCACATTTAGGTCTTTTGATAATCTTTTTGAAAACCAAACCCAGAAATAGATCATAACTGGAAGACTGATGCTGGTTTTCGGGAATCCACTCTGGATTTGGCTTAAAAAACTGTTTCAAAAACCTGAAATGCACACTAGAAAGGGTTTCAGGAGCCTTTGTTTTAATATTTAAAGTGGCAGTCAAGAATTACAATTTACTTTAATATTAAATGCCTGTTTATTTAATGTCATAATCTAATCTGTTTTCTAATATACAGTTATATGATAAAGTTTGGGCACCCCTATTAATCTTAAGCTTAATGTTTTATAAAAATTGTTTTTTTGCAACAGCTATTTCAGTTTCATATATCTAATAACTGTTGGACACAGTAATGTTTCTGCCTTGAAATGAGGTTTATTGTACTAACAGAAAATGTGCAATCTGCATTCAAACAAAATTTGACAGGTGCATAAGTATGGGCACCCTTATCATTTTCTTGTTTTAAATACTCCTACCTACTTTTTACTGACTTACTAAAGCACTTTTTTTGGTTTTCTAACCTCATTGAGCTTTGAACTGCATAGCCAGGTGTATGCAATCATGAGAAAAGCTACTTAAAGTGGCCACTTGCAAGTTGTTCTCCTGTTTGAATCTCCTCTGAAGAGTGGCATCATGGCCTCCTCAAAACAACTGTCTAATGATCTGAAAACAAAGATTATTCAACATAGTTGTTCAGGGGAAGGATACAAAAAGCTGTCTCAGAGATTTAACCTGTCAATTTCCACTGTGAGGAACATAGTAAGGAAATGGAAGAACACAGGTACAGTTCTTGTTAAGGCCAGAAGTGGCAGGCCAAAAAAAAAATCAGAAAGTCAGAGAAGAAGAATGGTGAGATCAGTCAAGGACAATCCTCAGACCACCTCCAGAGAGCTGCAGCATCAACTTGCTGCAGATGGTGTCACTGTGCATCGGTCAACTATATAACGCACTTTGCACAAGGAGAAGCTGTATGGGAGAGTGATGCGAAAGAAGCCGCTTCTGCAAGCACGCCACAAACAGAGTCGGCTGAGGTATGCAAAAGCACATTTGGAGAAGCCAATTTCGTTTTGGAAGAAGGTCCTGTGGACTGATGAAACCAAGATTGAGTTGTTTGGTCATACAAAAAGGCGTTATGCATGGCGGCCAAAAAACACAGCATTCCAAGAAAAACACTTGCTACCCACAGTGAAATTTGGTGGAGGTTCCATCATGCTTTGGGGCTGTGTGGCCAATGCCGGCACCAGGAATCTTGTTAAAGTTGAGGGATGCATGGATTCCTCTCAGCATCAGCAGATGCTTGACAATAATGTTCATGAATCAGTGACAAAGTTGAAGTTACACAGGGGATGGATCTTTCAGCAAGACAATGATCCAAAACACCGCTCCAAATCTACTCAAGCATTCATGCAGAGGAACAATTACACTGTTCTGGAATGGCCATCCCAGTCCCCAGAACTGAATATCATTGAACATCTGTGGGATCATTTGAAGAGGGCTGTCCATGCTCGGCGACCATCAAACTTAACTGAACTGGAATTGTTTTGTAAAGAGGAATGGTCAAAAATACCTTCATCCAGGATCCAGGAACTCATTAAAAGCTACAGGAAGTGACTAGAGGCTGTTATTTTTGCAAAAGGAGGATCTACTAAATATTAATGTCACTTTTCTGGTGGGGTGCCCATACTTATGCACCTGTCAAATTTTGTTTGAATGCAGATTGCACATTTTCTGTTACATAGTTACATAGTTATCAAGGTTGAAGGAAGACTATAGTCCATCTAGTTCAACCCATAGCCTAACCTAACATGCCCTAACATGTTGATCCAGAGGAAGGCAAAAAAAAACCATGTGGCAAAGAGTAAGGGGAAAAACATTCCTTCCCGACTCCACATACGGCAATCAGACTAGTTCCCTGGATCAACGCCCTATCAAGGAATCTAGTGTATATACCCTGTAACATTATACTTTTCCAGAAAGGTATCCAGTCCCCTCTTAAATTTAAGTAATGAATCACTCATTACAACATCATACGGCAGAGAGTTCCATAGGTCTAGCAGTGCCCCCCTTCTTGTTGGGTCCTGAACCAGTTGTGAAAGGTAATTGTCTCTCATAGTTGTCAAAAACCGATTACCTTTGCTGGAACTGCAGATTTCTGTTCCCCAATCTATTTCAGGGTAGTTGAAGTCCCCCATAATAATGACTTCTCCTTGAGTTGCAGCTTCATCTATTTGCTTTACGAGGATATTCTCCATTGCTTCCATTATTTTTGGAGATTTATAACAAACCCCTATCAGTAATTTATTATTTTTTCCCCCTCCCCTTATCTCCACCCACAGGGATTCTACATTTTCATTAAATTCACCTATATTATCACGCAGGATGGGCTTTAAGGACGATTTTACATACAGACACACCCCTCCCCCTCGCTTATCTGTACGGTAATTTCTGAACAGGCTATAACCCTGCAAGTTAACAGCCCAGTCATGGCTCTCATCCAGCCATGTTTCAGATATCCCCACCATGTCATAATTATGCTCCAACAACATTAGTTCTAATTTGTCCATTTTGTTGGCGAGGCTTCTGGCATTAGTGAACATGCACTTGATGTTCCTCTCTGTACCTCTACTCTTTCTTAAATTATTAACTGTTCTAACCCCACCCCCCATGCCACCGCCACCCCCAATTTCCTTATTTGTGCCCAGGTCTCTGTCTGCACTGTCTTCCCCTCCTATAAATTGAATACCCTCCCCCCAATTACTAGTTTAACCCCTTTACCCCCAAGGGTGGTTTGCACGTCAATGACCAGGCCAATTTTTACAATTCTGACCACTGTCCCTTTATGAGGTTATAACTCCGAAACGCTTCAACGGATCCTGGTGATTCTGAAATTGTTTTCTCGTGACATATTGTACTTCATGATAGTGGTAAAATTTCTTTGATAGTACCTGCGTTTATTTGTGAAAAAAACGGAAATTTGGCGAAAATTTTGAAAATTTCGCAATTTTCAAACTTTGAATTTTTATGCAATTAAATCACAGAGATATGTCACACAAAATACTTAATAAGTAACATTTCCCACATGTCTCCTTTACATCAGCATAATTTTGGAACCAATTTTTTTTTTTCTTAGGGAGTTATAAGGGTTAAAAGTTGACCAGCAATTTCTCATTTTTACAACACCATTTTTTTTAGGGACCACGTCTCATTTGAAGTCATTTTGAGGGGTCTATATGATAGAAAATGCCCAAGTGTGACACCATTCTAAAAACTGCACCCCTCAAGGTGCTCAAAACCACATTCAAGAAGTTTATTAACCCTTCAGGTGTTTAATAGGAATTTTTGGAATGTTTAAATAAAAATGAACATTTAACTTTTTTACACAAAAAATTTATTTCAGCTCCAATTTGTTTTATTTTACCAAGGGTAACAGGAGAAATTGGACCCAAAAAGTTGTTGTCCAATTTGTCCTGAGTACGCTGATACCCCATATGTGGCAGTAAACCACTGTTTGGGCGCATGGGAGAGCTCGGAAGGGAAGGAGCGCAGTTTGACTTTTCAATGCAAAATTGACAGAAATTGAGATGGGACGCCATGTTGCGTTTGGAGAGCCACTGATGTGCCTAAACATTGAAACCCCCCACAAGTGACACCATTTTGGAAAGTAGACCCCCTAAGGAACTTATCTAGAGGTGTGGTGAGCAATTTGACCCACCAAGTGCTTCACAGAAGTTTATAATGCAGAACCGTAAAAATAAAAAATCATATTTTTTCACAAAAATTATATTTTTGCTCCCAATTTTTTATTTTTCCAAGGGTAAGAGAAGAAATTGGACCTCAAAAGTTGTTGTCCAATTTGTCCTGAGTACGCTGATACCCCATATGTGGCAGTAAACCACTGTTTGGGCGCATGGGAGAGCTCGGAAGGGAAGGAGCGCCGTTTGACTTTTCAATGCAAAATTGACAGGAATTGAGATGGGACGCCATGTTGCGTTTGGAGAGCCACTGATGTGCCTAAACATTGAAACCCCCCACAAGTGACACCATTTTGGAAAGTAGACCCCCTAAGGAACTTATCTGGATGTGTGGTGAGCACTTTGACCCACCAAGGGCTTCACAGAAGTTTATAATGCAGAGCCATAAAAATAAAACAAAATTTTTTTCCCACAAAAATTATTTTTTAGCCCCCAGTTTTGTATTTTCCCTAGGGTAACAGGAGAAATTGGACCCCAAAAGTTGTTGTCCAATTTGTCCTGAGTACGCTGATACCCCATATGTGGGGGGGAACCACCGTTTGGGCGCATGGGAGGGCTCGGAAGGGAAGGAGCGCCATTTGGAATGCAGACTTAGATGGAATGGTCTGCAGGCGTCACATTGCGTTTGCAGAGCCCCTAATGTACCTAAACAGTAGAAACCCCCCACAAGTGACACCATTTTGGAAAGTAGACCCCCTAAGGAACTCATCTTGATGTGTTGTGAGAGCTTTGAACCCCCAAGTATTTCACTACAGTTTATAACGCAGAGCCATGCAAATAAAAAATATTTTTTTTTTCCACAAAAATTATATTTTAGCCCCCAGTTTTGTATTTTTCCAAGGTTAGCAGGAGAAATTGGACCCTAAATGTTGTTGTCCAATTTGTCCTGAGTACGCTGATACCCGATATGTGGGGGGAACCACCGTTTGGGCGCATGGGAGGGCTCGGAAGGGAAGGAGCATCATTTGGAATGCAGACTTAGATGGATTGGTCTGCAGGCGTCACATTGCGTTTGCAGAGCCCCTAATGTACCTAAACAGTAGAAACCCCCCACAAGTGACCCCATATTGGAAACTAGACCCCTCAATGAATTTATCTAGATGTGTTGTGAGAACTTTGAACCCCCAAGTGTTTCACTACAGTTTATAACGCAGAGCCGTGAAAATAAAAAATCTTTTTGTTTTCCCACAAAAATTATTTTTTAGCCCCCAGTTTTGTATTTTCCCAAGGGTAACAGGAGAAATTGGTCCACAAAAGTTGTTGTCCAATTTGTCCTGAGTACGCTGATACCCCGTATGTTGGGGTAAACCCCTGTTTTGGCACACAGGAGAGCTCGGAAGGGAAGGAGCACTGTTTTACTTTTTCAACGCAGAATTGGCTGGAATTGAGATCGGACGCCATGTCGTGTTTGGAGAGCCCCTGATGTGCCGAAACAGTGGAAACCCCCCAATTATAACTGAAACCCTAATCTAAACACACCCCTAACCCTAATTCCAACGGTAACCCTAACCACACCTCTAACCCTGACACACCCCTAACCCTAATCCCAACCCTATTCCCAACTGTAAATGTAATCTAAACCCTAACCCTAACTTTAGCCCCAACCCTAACTGTAGCCCCAACCCTAACCCTAACCCTAGCCCTAACCCTAGCCCTAACCCTAGCCCTAACCCTAGCCCTAACCCTAGCCCTAGCCCTAACCCTAGCCCTAACCCTAACCCTAGCCCTAACCCTAGCCCTAACCCTAGCCCTAACCCTAACCCTAGCCCTAGCCCTAACCCTAGCCCTAACCCTAGCCCTAGCCCTAACCCTAGCCCTAACCCTAGCCCTAACCCTAGCCCTAGCCCTAACCCTAGCCCTAACCCTAGCCCTAATGGGAAAATGGAAATAAATACATTTTTTTTTATTTTTCCCTAACTAAGGGGGTGATGAAGAGGGGTTTGATTTACTTTTATAGCGAGTTTTTTAGCGGATTTTTATGATTGGCAGCCGTCACACACTGAAAGACCCTTTTTATTGCAAAAAATATTTTTTGCAATACCACATTTTGAGAGCTATAATTTTTCCATATTTTGGTCCACAGAGTCATGTGAGGTCTTGTTTTTTGCGGGACGAGTTGACGTTTTTATTGAAAACATTTTTGGGCACGTGACATTTTTTGATCGCTTTTTATTCCGATTTTTGTGAGGAAGAATGACCAAAAGCCAGCTATTCATGAATTTCTATTGGGGGAGGCGTTTATACCGTTCCGCGTTTGGTAAAATTGATAAATCAGTTTTATTCTTCGGGTCAGTACGATTACAGCGATACCTCATTTATATCATTTTTTTATGGTTTGGCGCTTTTATACGATAAAAACTATTTTACAGAAAAAATAATTATTTTTGCATCGCTTTATTCTCAGGACTATAACTTTTTTATTTTTTTGCTGATGATGCTGTATGGCAGCTCTTTTTTTGCGGGACAATATGACGCTTTCAGCGGTACCATGGTTATTTATATCTGTCCTTTTGATCGCGTGTTATTCCACTTTTTGTTCGGCGGTATGATAATAAAGCGTTGTTTTTTGCCTCGTTTTTTTTTTTTTTTCTTACGCTGTTTACTGAAGGGGTTAACTAGTGGGACAGTTTTATAGGTCGGGTCGTAACGGACGCGGCGATACTAAATATGTGTACTTTTATTGGTTTTTTTTTTTTATTTAGATGAAGAAATGTATTTATGGGAATAATATTTTTTTTTTTTTTTTCATTATTTTGGAATATTTTTTTTTATTTTTTTTACACATTTGGAAAAATTTTTTTTTACTTTTTTACTTTGTCCCAGGGGGGGACATCACAGATCAGTGATCTGACAGTTTTCACAGCACTCTGTCAGATCACTGATCTGACATGCAGCGCTGCAGGCTTCACAGTGCCTGCTCTGAGCAGGCTCTGTGAAGCCACCTCCCTCCCTGCAGGACCCGGATCCGCGGCCATCTTGGATCCGGGGCTGGAGGGAGCAGGGAGGGAGGTGAGACCCTCGCAGCAACGCGATCACATCGCGTTGCTCCGGGGGTCTCAGGGAAGCCCGCAGGGAGCCCCCTCCCTGCGCGGTGCTTCCCTGCACCGCCGGCACATCGCGATCATCTTTGATCGCGGTGTGCCAGGGGTTAATGTGCCGGGGGCGGTCCATGACCACTCCTGGCACATAGTGCCGGATGTCAGCTGCGATAAGCAGCTGACACCCGGCCGCGATCGGCCGCGCTCCCCCCGTGAGCGCGGCCGATCGGCTATGACGTACTATCCCGTCCAGGGTCAGATAAGCCCAGGGCACCTCGACGGGATAGTACGTCTAAGGTCACAGAGGGGTTAAACACTCCTCCAACCTTCTAGCCATTTTCTCCCCCAGCACAGCTGCACCCTCCCCATTGAGGTGCAGCCCATCCCTAGCATAGAGCCTGTAGCCAACTGAGAAGTCGGCCCAGTTCTGCCGGAACCCAAACCCCTCCTTCCTACACCAATTCTTGAGCCACTTATTAACCTCCCTAATCTCCCGTTGCCTCTCTGGCGTGGCACGTTGTACAGGCAGTATTTCGGAAAATACCACGTTGGAGGTCCTTGCTTTCAGCTTGCAGCCTAATTCACTGAAATCATCTTTAAGGACCTTCCACCTACCTCTAACTTTGTCATTTGTGCCAATGTGCACCAAGACCGCTGGTTCCTCACCAGCCCCTCCCAGTAATCTGTCAACCCAATCAGCGATGTGTCGGACTCGAGCGCCAGGTAGGCAGCACACCATTCGACGATCCCTGTCTTTGTGACAGATTGCCCTATCTGTTCCCCTAATAATTGAGTCGCCCACTACCAGCACCTGTCTGGCCTGCCCTGCTCTCCTATTTCCCTCCTTACTGGAGCAGTCACTCCCCCGGCTTTCAGAGGACATGCCTGGCTGCAGCAGTGCTACCCCTGTACTGGCACCCCCCTCGTCTGCCAACTTAGCAAACTTATTGGGGTGTTCCAGATCAGGACTAGCCTCCCTGGCACTCTTCCCTCTACCCCGCTTCCTAACAGTCACCCAGCTTGCTACTTCACTGTCCTGCAGCTCCATCCTACCATCCCCCCCCTCATCTGTCCCATTGAGCGTCTGCTCAGTGAGCAGAAGACTCCTTTCCATGTTGTCTATGGATCTCAGTGTTGCCAGCTGCACATTTAGAGTCAGAATCTGGGTTTCCAAATGCACAACGTGCTCACATCTCGCACAGCAGTATGCACCCTCGATCGGCTGATCAAGGACTGCATACATGTGGCAAGATGTGCACTGGATGGTATTAACAAGAGTGGAGCACATTTCCTAATGGGGATTTCACCAGACAGAAAAGTTAATAAAAAAATAAAAAATAAATACAAAGTATTAATATGAAACAGACAGCAATTCCGTAATTCCTCCCCTGGAAACTCCCTGACTCCAAAGTCACTGAATCACAAGTCACACTTACCGCCGTTCACACTTACGCTCAGCTCACACTCAGCTCGCTCACACTCACTATGCTGAAGATTTATAGATTTTTTTTTTCTTTCTCTAGTTCCCTTAACAGTAGTGTTGAGCGATACCGTCCGATACTTGAAAGTATCGGTATCGGATAGTATCGGCCGATACCCGAAAAATATCGGATATCGCCGATACCGATATCCGATACCAATACAAGTCAATGGGACATCAAGTATCGGAATGTATCCTCATGGATCCCAGGGTCTGAAGGAGAGGAAACTCTCCTTCAGGCCCTGGGATCCATATTAAAGTGTAAAATAAAGAATTAAAATAAAAAATATTGTTATATTCACCTCTCCGGCGGCCCCTGGACATCAGCGGGAGGATCCGGCGTCCGGCACGGCTTCTTTCTTCAAAATGCGCGCCTTCAGGACCTGTGGAATGACGTCCCGGCTTCTGATTGGTCGCGTGCCGCCCATGTGACCGCCACGCGACCAATCAGAAGCCGCGACGTCATTCCTCAGGTCCTAGAAGGCGCTCATTCTAGGACTTTAGCTGAGGAATGACGTCGCGGCTTCTGATTGGTCGCGTGGCGGTCACATGGGCGGCACGCGACCAATCAGAAGCCGGGACGTCATTCCACAGGTCCTGAAGGCGCGCATTTTGAAGAAAGAAGCCGTGCCGGACGCCGGATCCTCCCGCTGATGTCCAGGGGCCGCCGGAGAGGTGAATATAACAATATTTTTTATTTTAATTCTTTATTTTACACTTCCGATACCGATACCCGATATCACAAAAATATCGGATCTCGGTATCGGAATTCCGATACCGCAAGTATCGGCCGATACCCGATACTTGCGGTATCGGAATGCTCAACACTACTTAACAGCAATCCACCTTGCTGTTCAAATGCACTTCCAAAAAGGGTCGATATACACTACATCCACTGGATTCCCTTGGTCCAATCCGGAACTTACCTCTTCATAGAAGCTGATCAGATTAGTCTGACATGAACGGTCCCTAGTAACCCCGTGCTGATACTGGGTCATGAGATTATTCCTCCTCAGATACTCCAGAATAGCATCCCTTAGAATGCCCTCCAGGATTTTACCCACAGTAGAGGTTAAGCTTACTGGCCGATAATTTCCGAGTTCAGTTTTTGTCCCCTTTTTGAATATTGGCACCATATTTGCTATACGCCAGTCCTTTGGTACAGACCCCGTTATTATGGAGTCTCTAAAGATTAAAAATAATGGTCTATCAATGACTGTACCTAATTCCTGCAGTACAATAAACCTCATTTCAAGGCAGAAACATTACTGTGTCCAACAGTTATTAGATATATGAAACTGAAATAGCTGTTGCAAAAAAAATTTTTTTTATAAAACATTAAGCTTAAGATTAATAGGGGTGCCCAAACTTTTTCATATAACTGTACTTTAATGCAAAAATTCCTACCCTTTCCCCTCTAACTGCTTTACTTTTTTTCATGACACTTCATTTGAGAATACCATTGCATGCTTGGATAGTTAAAATAGGGGATCAGGGGGCAGAGATTACGATGACTGCCGCAGCCTCTGCCCCTTCTCTGAAACGAAGTGTCATCATCAGTGATGCCCATTTCAGGGGCTAGGCTAATCCCTGCTGTACTAAGCATGTGTGGTCTGTCAATTGTGATATATGCTCATTAGTTTCTTGTCACTGTTCCTTATGCACAGTGACAGTGCACTCGCCAGCTCTGATCACAAGGAGCTGGAAAGAGAGCGCATTGTCAGTGCGCATTGTAACAAAAATACCTGGCGTGCAGGAAAAGCAGAGAACAACGCCATCTCCGCAGAGATGTCAAATGAAACGTCATCATAAATGAAGTTATAAATAAAAGCAATTAGAGTAGCGAGGGGTAGGTAGGGATTTTTTAACTAAAGTATATTAGAAAACAGATTGTTTTATGACAGTAAGTAGGAATAGGATAAGGATTAAAATAACTTTTAGTTCTAGACCACCCCTTTAAACAGCACAGTTACCTTTTAGGACTGGTTATTAAAGGGAATCATTCATTAGGTTTTGCTATCCTATCTAGGCTGCTTGCTGTAGTTTAAAGTTTGTAGTTTCTCGGAATGCTGAGCTCTGTATAACCCCACCCACAACACTGACTGGCTGCTCTCTGTGTACACTGTGCATAGGCAGAAAGTTGCCATTCGGTGGTGGGGGACGGGTTTATGGATATCGATGACTACATGGCAACAGGCTTATAAAACAATGCTTTTATTAGAATCACAGGCAGCATCCCGGTAAGTGACATATCGCTAAAATCAAGGTATCTGCCCCTACATCATGCTACTCTCAGATTACGTGGTTAAAATCTGGTGTCAGATTCCATTTAAACCTTTGACTGACACAGGGGCCAATCTGACCCTAATATAAGAGCCATATTTGTCAATGCTGAATGAGAGAATTTTGCCAACTTCTGCAGAAATCGATCAAATTAATTCATTTTAGCGCAGGTGACACTGTTGATAAATCTGCCCCATTGTGTTACACGTGGTTTCACATTGGGAATAAATAGTAAAATAATAAATTCAGCTTTGCTACATCTGTGGACGTGCATTTGACATATTTACTTACCGGCATTCGGTGTCAATAAGGAGTTTTACTGAACCATGTGTGCTGATAAAGTGTTATGGAGCAGATAAGAGGCTGCGCGGGTATAGATCATCACCGCCGGTAATGTATATGTTTGTATATACAGTGTGCGGCTAGCTGGCCGTGTTTCTTTTTTTTTAGACATTCATAGAAAATTTGCCAAAGTGTCAAAATGTAGCTCTCAGCGTAAACGCTTTGATATATATTCCCCATCGTTTCCATATAGCGCCTCCATCAATAATCCAACATTATATATAACGCGCCGCCTGGGGTGAACAGAACTCTAGGACTTTATGACAAAGTTAGTGCACGGCCCGTACTTGGATATAAGGGCTATGACAAGTAACATATGCACACACCAATAACACAACATAGCAAAAAACAAAAGTGGGAAAATGCATAAAAAAGGGTCAATAATCAGTACTAACCGGAGGTAATAATATCCCATACGGGTTCTGTCAAGATCACATAGCACAGCACACAATACCCAGATGTCAAACAGTTAAAAAATGTTGAAAATACTCACAGAGAGTCTTTATGATGAAAGTGGCAGCCGAACGAGGGGAAATCCAAGGCTAGCTGGATTATTAAGAACTACACATGCATGCAGAGAGGCAATGACAGGCCCAGGGGACAGCTCGCTGTAGTGTTCATGCTCCTACAAGCCGAGTTCTAATTTACGAAACCCGGCTCACGGTTCCTCCAATCAGACGGCCAAGCGCAACTAGTAAAACTGGCTGCAAAGGACTGAAAGGGCAGCACCAGAACAGCACATATCCTACACGTCCTTAATCTGCTTATCGCAGCCAGCAACCCTACTGCCAGGTAGGCGCTCGCAGCTCCATTGTTTACTAGACGGAGGAAGGACAGGTGATATATGTCTGCTCACCTCAAGGCGCACGTTCCCTCCACCCGTCACAGGAGTGCAAACTCTTCACAGGGACTAAAGGACATTAATGGGATGTGCACCAGACATTTCTGCAAGAAAAAAAAACAAACACCGCGTAAAATCGCTTTATTTTTTCATATGCATTTCATACAGATTTTTCCCCATTCATTAGAATAGGTGAAAAACTCTACAAAAACGCTGAAAGAATCGACAAATCCGCCAGTAAAAAATAAGCAGCGTGTGCATGAGATTTCAGAAATATCATTCACTTTGCTAATTCGGTAAAACAATTTTTTTTTCTCAGCAAAAACACATGGGGGAAAAAGTGAGATAAATATGGCAAAAACAGAACGAGTGATCAAGCCCTAAGGTTTCCTTCAATTGTTCATATTTCCAGGATGCGTTTTTTTCAGATTTCACATGCACCCATTGTAATCTATGGTGCTATGCACATGTCCGTTTTTTTTTTTCTGGCAGTAAGGATGACAAGGGCCAATACAAGTCTATGGGATCTTGAAAAAGAGGCACAGCAAACGTACAACACAAAGGTGGCGTCCGTGTGCCGTCCGTGTGCCGTCTGTGTGCTGCCCATGTTTAAAATTGTGAAGTATTGGAGAATCTATGAATTAATTTTTTTATCGACACTGTAAGAACACTGATGGTAAAAAACGAACACACAGATGACACACAGAGGACACACGGACGACATACAGATGACACACTCATGGTAAAAATCGGACACACAGATCTCATACTGATGATACACTGATGACACATTGACGACACACAGATGACACACTGATGACAAATGGACGACACACTGACGACACATTGACGACACACAGATGACAAACAGATGACACACTGATGACACAGACGACACACAGATGATACACAGATGATACACTGATGACACACTGACGACCCACAGACGACACACTGACAACACACTGACAACACATTGACGACACACAGATGACACACTGATGACACACTCATGGTAAAAAACGGACACACAGATCTCACACTGATGATACACTGACGACACACTGACGACACACTAATGACACACAGATGACACATTGACACACTGATGACACTGACGACACACAGATGACACACTGATGACAAATGGACGACACACTAACGACACATTGACGACACACAGATGACACACTGATGACACATAGACGACACACAGACGATACATTGACGACACACAGATGACACACAGATGATACACTGATGACACACTGACGACCCACAGACGACACACTGACAACACATTGACGACACACAGATGACACACTGATGACGCACTGATGACACAATGATGACACACTGATGACACACTAACGACGCATAGATGACATGCTGATGACACACAGATGACACACTGATGAAACCCTGATGACACACTGACGACACACAGATGACACACTGAAGAAACCCTGATGACACACCGACGACACACAGATGACACACTGATGACACACCGATGAAACCCTGATGACACACAGATGACACACTGATGAGACACTGATGACACACAGACGACACAGTGATGTCACACAGATGACACACTGATGAGACACTGATGACACACAGATGACACAATGATGACACACAGATGACACACTGATGAAACCTTGATGACACCCTGACACACAGATGACACACTGATGACACACCGATGAAACCCTGATGACACACTGACGACACACAGATGACACACTGACGACACATTGATGAAACCCTGATGACACACTGACGACACATAGATGACACACTGATGACACACAGATGACACACTGATGAGACACTGATGACACACAGACGACACAGTGATGTCACACAGATGACACACTGATGACACACAGATGACACACTGATGAAACCCTGATGACACACTGACGACACACAGATGACACACAGATGACACACTGATGACACACAGATGACACACAGATGACACACTGATGACACACAGATGACACAATGATGACACACAGATGACACACTGATGAAACCTTGATGACACCCTGACACACAGATGACACACTGATGACACACCGATGAAACCCTGATGACACACTGACGACACACAGATGACACACTGACGACACATTGATGAAACCCTGATGACACACTGACGACACATAGATGACACACTGATGACACACAGATGACACACAGATGACACACTGATGAAACCCTGATAACACACAGACGACACACAGATGACACACTGACGACACACTGATGAAACCCTGATGACACACTGACAACACATAGATGACACGCTGACGACACACTGACGACACATTGATGACACACAGATGACACACTGATGACACATAGATGACACACAGACAACACACAGATGACACACTGACCACACATAAATGACACACTGATGACACACTGACAACACACTGATGACACACAGATGACACACTGATGAAACCCTGATGACACACAGACGACACACTGATGACACATAGATGACACACAGACAACACACAGATGACACACTGACCACACATAGATGACACACTGATGACACACTGACAACACACTGATGACACACAGATAACACACTGATGACACACTGACGATACACAGATGACACACTGACGACACACTGACGACACACTGACGACACACAGACAACACACAGATGACACACTGACGACACACTGATGACACACAGATAATACACTGACAACACACTGATGAAACCCTGATGACACAATGACGACACACAGATGACACACTGACGACACACAGATGACACAAAGACGACACACTGACGACACACAGATGACACACAGATGACACAAAGACGACACACTGACGACAAACTGACGACACACAGATGACACAAAGATGACACACTGACGACACACAGATGACACAATAATGACACACTGATGAAACCCTGATGACACACAGATGATACCCTGACAAAACACTGATGAAACCCTAATGACACACTGACGACACACAGATGAAACACTGATGAAACACTGACGACACACAGATGACACACTGACACACACTGACGACACACTGATGACACACTGACGACACACAGATGACACACTGCTAGAAAACACTGTTGACACCAGTACTGCTTTTATACACGATGTGTGAATGTTGCCTGAGACAGGGTTCAGACTTTGCCTATTTGGTTCCAATTTTTCAACAGCATGATACATTCAGATCTTATTGCAAAGTTAGATTTACAAGTTGCAGATTTGGTGTGAATTTTACTCAACATTTTACAATACCTGCAGAGAGGATGAGATTTTACCTCATGCACATGATTCCTTTTTTTTTTTTTTGGGGGGGGGGGGCAGGGGGATTTTTTTCACAAACCCATTGACTTGCATTACCGATTTTGATCCGACCCTCCAATATTTTCCTCAGTCCACTAAGTCCGAGAAGATCAAACATGTGAATGACCCCCAAAACTATCACAGGTACAAAAAAAATGGATGTCTAAATGAGGCTGTCATGGGGTTACAGCATCAGAGAGGAGCCAAAAGACCGCAGCGTCTGATTGTTCCTACTCCTGTGCTGAAAAGAAGCACTTCACCCTCTTTTTAAATGGTGTTTATTATTTTTTGCAGACGATAATCAGCCATGTTGGAGCTCTGGGAGACTGAGCTCTCAGATGAGCTTGGTTAGCCAGCCCGATCCCCTATATAATATGGGTCCTGGTTGAAACACATCGTCAGAGCTAGCTTATGCTGCATGGCTTGGTGGTGGAGAGTTGTTTGGTGGTTATATGAGTAGGAGTTTGGTGCTGTTTTCTGTGACTGTTGCGTGGCTTGTAACTGTGATAATTCCCTTCCCTCCTCTTATTTTGTTTTTTCCCCATCCTCCACTTCCTGCTGCATTCCTCTGTTATATGAGAGTGAATATTTGTATGCCTGGTATTTTCAGTTACCCTTTGTTGGTGTTGCCTTGTTCGTAGGGTTGGTGTACTGCGGTGCACGACTGCTCCCTTCTTCCCTGGGTGGGGGAAGGGGACAGATGGAGCTCTGATTCAGGAGATAAGGCAAGGGTGGAGGACCCACCATCTTCACTTTCCCATGGAATAGGGCAAGCTAGGATGCCCCAGAGTAAGCTCCTGGTCCTGGGTCACCAGACAGCTGAGTCCCGACTGAGGCTTAAAGGAAAACACCTATTTGGAGAAACTTTTTATAAATTTTCTATAATGTAGATTATGATAAAATAAGACATTGTGCAATTTGCTATTAGCCACATGTAGTTTAAAGGGAACCTGTTACAGGGTTTTCCCCATATATAGTAGGGACAGCACTTGTAAGCCATCGTATACCGAATTCCAAAATGCTTTATATAATTCCCCAATGTGCTCGGCAAAGCATAAAGAATAACTTTTATTATACTCACCTACATAGTGGTCCGATTCGATGGGCGTCGCTAATCTTGATTTAGTGCCTCCTCTCTTCTTACAAATAAATACAAAATGGATAACGTGCCCTATGTCATCCACACAGTGTCCATCATTTCACCCCGGACATGCTTACTTCTCTCTGCATTGTCAAGGACAGAGCAAAGTATTGCAGTGCGCATGCGTCGGCGCTCTTTGAACATTCTCTGCGCATGCACATTACAGTACTTTGCTCGGCCTGGGGCAGACTGAAGTGAGCTTACTCAGGAGAGTGATGGAGGACACTGGGTTAATGACATAGGACACGTCATCCACATAAAGCAAGAAGGCAGGTGGTGATCGCAAGAAGAGACAAGTCACTGGATCGAGGCCAGAGACACACACTGGATCACATCGCTCTGTAGGTGAGTATTATAACAGGTCTTTTTTCTGTTGTGGAGAGAATATTGGGGACATATATACAGCATTTTAGTATGCTGTTACAGAGGGCTCACAGGTGCTGACAGGTTCCCTTTAGCTTATATGCTCAAAGTAACATGGTAACAAGTGATATTTTAAAGTGTGACTAAGGACCATTTACACTGTATAATTATATGGAAACAAGCATTTCGATAATCAGCCAGTATAATCAAGCTGACAATCACCCGAAGAACTAGCAAATCGATTGTTCGTCAGGTGAAATGAATTTTTGTTATCTTATAAAATTAATGTTCTTGGCAGCACAACACATCCTTTGTAAACAGACATGTTTTGCAGAGAACAATGACAGTCTATGCTCACAAACAACCTGTTACTGTGAATGTCAGAACCGTGTTCGACCTGTCTACACTGGCTATTAAGCCGGTTTCACACATCAGTGGCTCCGGTACGTGAGGTGACAGTTTCCTCACGTACCGGAGACACTGACTCACGTAGACACATTAAAATCAATGTGTCTCTGCACATGTCAGCGTGTTTTCACGGACCGTGTGTCCGTTTGGAAAACACGGAGACATGTCAGTGTTCGTGGGAGCACACGGATTATACGGACCCATTAAAGTCAATGGGTCCGTGTAAAACACGTACCGCACACGGATGTTGTCCGTGTGCAGTCCGTGTGCCATGCAGGAGACCGCGCTACAGTAAGCGCTGTCCCCCCAGCATGGTGCTGAAGCCGCTATTCATTTCTTCTCTCCAGCATCGTTCGCTGGAGAGAAGATATGAAAAATCTTTCTTTTTTTCTTTGGGGGGTGTTTAAAAAAAGATCCCTGTCCCCAACCCCCTCCCACCCCCTGTGCACCCCCCCCCCGCTGTTAATAAAATACTTACCCGACTCTCTCACTGCTTCCTGTCCTCGCCGCAGCTTTTCCTGTATGAGCGGTCACGTGGTGCCGCCCATTACAGTGATGAATATGCGGCTCCACCCCTATGGGAGGTGGAGCCGCATATTCATCACTGTAATAGGCGGCACCACGTGACCGCTCATACAGGAGAAGCTGCAGCGAGGACAGGAAGCAGCGCCAGCGAGGGAGCCGGGTAACAGCAGGGGGCGCACAGGGGGTAGGAGGGGGTTGGTGACAGGGATCTTTTTTTTAAACGCCCCCCCCCAAAAAAAAAAAAAAAGATTTTTCATATCTTCTCTCCAGCGAACGATGCTGGAGAGAAGAAATGAAAGGTGGCTTCAGCACCAGATGCAGGGGACAGCGCTTAACTGTAGCGCTGTCTCCTGCACGGTGCGTGTGGTATGCAGTCGGCACACGGGCGGCACACGGACGCCGCACGTGTGCCACACTGATGTACCACTTGAGCACACGGACACGGATAATTCCGGTACCGATTTTTCCGATACTGGAATTATCTGGACATGTGAGACTGGCCTTAAACGACTTCCGATCAGCAAACATATACCCGAATGACAATTTTTTAACTGCTGCCATTGACCTGGTTAAAAGGGTTTTGCACACAAATGGGTCCAGGAGAACTATACAAATGCAATTTTACAGTTACATATTGTTCCAAAAGTAGGCACCATAATCCACCCTAGAAGTGATACTTTTAGAGAAGAGTATCACTATTTTATTAAATATGCAACAATTTTTGTGAAGAACCTCACTATATGAGCCATGTTTTTGGATTTGCCATGATGCCATGACTAAGACCTGATGGTCGAAACGCGTCGACGTTGACCACCTGGGACCCCCATCTTTTTTTTTTTTTTGCAAATGTTTGCATTTTAAAGTGTTTTCAATAAATTGACTTTTTAGAAGATCCATGCTGGAGATTATTTTTTCTTTTTCATTGCTGGCTCTGGACTACGCCCTTGACCAAGGCGGCTCCGTGCATGGACATCATTGCACTGTTGAGGGATTGGTGAGCTGACTTATTTTCTTCCCATTTTTTTCCTTTTTCCCTATTTTTATGTTTTTGGATTTGTACCACACAGTCATACACGAATGATTTTTATGATCTTTGCAGATCTGTTATCTTAAAGGGAACCTGTCACCTGAATTTGGCGGGACCGGTTTTTGGTCATATGACAGGTGACAGGTTCCCTTTAACCCCTTACTGACCTCGGACGGGATAGTACGTCCGAGATCAGCTCCCCTGCTTTGATGCAGGGCTCCGCGGTGAGCCCGCATCAAAGCCGGGGCATGTCAGCTGTTTTGAACAGCTGACATGTGCCCGCAATAGCGGCGGGTGAAATCACGATTCACCCGCCGCTATTAACTAATTAAATGCCGCTGTCAAACGCAGACAGCGGCATTTAACTACCGCATCCGGCCGGGCGGCCGGATATGAGCGCATCGCCGACCCCGTCAAATGATCGGGGTCGGCGATGCTTCTCCATTGTAACCATAGAGGTCCTTGAGACCTCTATGGTTACTGATCGCCGGTAGCTGTGAGCGCCACCCTGTGGTCGGCGCTCACAGCACACCTGCATTTCTGATACATAGCAGTGAACATCAGATCGCTGCTATGTTGCAGAGGCGATCGGGTTGTGCCTGTTTCTAGCCTCCCATGGAGGCTATTGAAGCATGGCAAAAGTTAAAAAAAAAAGTTAAAAAAATGTGAAAAAAATAAAAAAAAAATACAAAAAGTTTAAATCACCCCCCTTTCGCCCCAATCAAAATAAATCAATAAAAAAAAAATCAAACCTACACATATTTGGCATCGCCGCGTTCAGAATCGCCCGATCTATAAAAAAAAAAAAAGCATTAACCTGATCGCTAAACGGCGTAACGAGAAAAAAAATCAAAACGCCAGAATTACGGTTTTTTGGTCGCCACGACATTGCATTAAAATGCAATAACGGGCGATCAAATGAACGTAACTGCACCGAATTGGAATCATTAAAAACGCCAGCTCGGCACACAAAAAATAAGGCCTCAACCGACCCCAGATCTTGAAAAATGGAGACGCTACGAGTATCAGAAAATGGCGCAATTTTTTTTTTTTTTTTAGCAAAGTTTGGAATTTTTTTTCACCACTTAGGTAAAAAATAACCTAGACATGTTAGGTGTCTATGAACTCGTAGTGACCTGGAGAATCATAATGGCAGGTCAGTTTTAGCATTTAGTGAACCTAGCAAAAAAGCCAAACAAAAAACAAGTGTGGGACTGCACTTTTTTTGCAATTTTACTGCCCTTGGAATTTTTTTCCCGTTTTCTAGTACACAACATGGTAAAACCAATGATGTTGTTCAAAAGTTCAACTCGTTCCGCAAAAAATAAGCCCTCACATGGCCAAATTGACGGAAAAATAAAAAAGTTAAGGCTCTGGGAAGGAGGGGAGCGAAAAACGAACACGGAAAAATGGAAAATCCCAAGGTCTTGAAGAGGTTAAAGCAGTGTTCCAACGAAAGCCATTTATCACAAATCTAAAGGAAAGGTGATAAATGTGCCTCAAAATTGATCACATACCGTAGTAAACCTAGAGTCTCACAAACATATACAAAATCATCATGCCCAGACAAAATTGACAGTTTTTCTTCCATGTTGTCATCTGTATGCAATCTGTATGCCATAATTGTGTCACTTTTTACATTACATTTGTCATCCGTATGTTCATTTTGTCCATCTGTATGGCATCCATTTTTACATGAACAATGTAATAAAAAATAAAGGTCAAATACAGTTTTCTACCTATATAATTGTAATGTATCCGTGAAAAACTAATTACATACTGTACAGATAAGCAGATTACAGTATGTGATCGATTTTTACCCACCAATCGACTAATGGGCCATTGAACAAGCCTCTGAAAAGAAATCAATATCCAGTACCTACAATAGAAGACATCCTACTAGGGTTGTTACAGTAGGCATGTCTTGGATTTTCCGCTAATCTTTTCAGGTTTCATGTTCAGACCCCTCGAGGTTTGAAGATGTCAAATAAATGGAACCTCTGTCATTCTCAGTTGGAATCTTTCCAAGTTATTTGATTTACTCTAGTTTACATCTGTTGAAAAATTGTGTCATCTTCTGATCAAGTCTTTTTATGGCAGATTCCTATTTTTCCTCTACTCCCATGATTAGTATTGTTTTTCAGCTCAAAAAGTCGTTTGAAGACTTGGATCAATTTCTGTTGGAGTAGGACTTAATCCCACCGGTATACTTAGCCATTTACAGCATCCAAATGGAGAAGAAAGTGATGTCAAGAAACTTGATTCATCATCATCCAATTTCATGTGTCAACATCCATTTTTAACATCACATACAGAAATTATTTTAGCTTTTGACAAATCTGCTGGCTTCACTACATGGCCTCCCATCCCCCACCTGCATTACACTCAAACTCACTCACTTCTCTGGGCTATCTTGTGACTTCCTCTGCTGCCAGCTCCATGCTGTGTGCCTCATGTCTGCTGCTTGCTCTGTGCATGCTCTGTCCGTGTGCATAGGGGGGTGGCACCGGCAACTCCTGTGTCTTATTGAGTCTGTGTGCACCTTGCTAAGGTGTCCCCGGCCAATTGCCATGAGGCTTCCTGTATTTAAGACATCCCCACCCATTGGTGGGGGCCTGTGCAACTTACTCCCTCAGTCAGTTCTTAGTTGCTGATTTGCCAGGCCCTGTCTCTTTTACTCTCGTGTCCGCCACTCAGGGGGGCATTGTACCCTGGTCTGTGTCCTGTGTAGCCACCCAGTGGGGCTCAGTACCCTGGCCTATGTCCTTGTGTAGCCACCCAGCGGGGCTTCGTACCCTGGCCTATGTCCGCCACCCAGAGGGGCGTCGCACCCTGGCTTGCGTCCATGTCTCTGTGCCTTGACCTGTTCCTGACTTTGTCTTAGCCTAGTCCTGTTCCTGTGTCCGTTTATATCCCGGTCTTGGTTTGCTTTCTCTGCTGTGCATACTCTGTGTCTTGCTTTGCTCTGCTTTCGGCTCTGGTCTCTGCGACCTTGCTTTGCTCCTTGCTCTGCATTCTGGTTTTGCACTCGGCTATGCACTCTGACTTTGCTCTGCTCTCAGCTCTGAACTTTGTGGCTTTGCTCTCAGCTCTGCTCTCTGTAGCTTTGCTCTGCACTTTGCTCTGTACTCTGACTTTGCTCTGCTCTCAGCTCTGCACTCTGTAGCCCTGCTCTGCGGCTCTGCTCAGCTCTCGCTCTGCGGCTCTGCTTTTTGTGGTTCTACCGTGCTCCACTCCTTGCGGTTCTACCTGGCTCCGCTCCTTGCGGGTTCTACTTCTCCTGCTCTTGGCTCTGCCTCCTGCGTTTCTGCACTGGGCTCCGCCTCCAGCTCTTGGCTCTGCCTCCTGCTTTCTGTGCTTGTCTCTGCCTCCCACTCTTGGCTCCGCCTCCTGCGTTTTTGTGCTTGGCTCCACCTCCTGCTCTTGGCTCCGCCTCCTACATTGCTGTGCTTGGCTCCGCCTCCTGATCTTGGCTCCGCCTCATGCATTTCTGTGCTTGGCTCCTGCTCTTGGCTCTGCCTCCTGCGTTTATGTTCTTGGCTCTAGCTCTTGTGCTTCCGCTTTGCATCCGCTCTTGTGGTCTTTCTCTACCTATTCATTAGTCATCCTGTCTGAACAGGTTCTTACCTGTTTTACATACCTGCCTGCAAACTGGTCCCTACCGGTTCTTCCAGTGTACCAGCCTTGTCCGCCTGTCCTGCCAGAGAGCCACCCGTATCTGCCAGCCAGAGAGCCAGCCGTGCCTGCCTGCCAGTGTCTCTGTAGTACCCGTACCTGCCTGCCAGAGAGCCAGCCGTGCCTGCCACTGTCTCTGCTGTACCTGTCCGCCTGCCTGTGTCCCAGTCGTGCCCGCCTGTCTGCCAGAGTGCCAGCCGTGCCCGCTTGCCTGTCTATGTTCCGTTCCCCAGTGGGATCAGTAGCCACAGCCAGACACCACCCTGGAGTGGTACCTGGTAGCTTCCTGCTGCACAAGTCTGACCTCACCATCAGAGGCTCCAGCAAAGACCAAGGAAGCTACTTAGTGACGCACCTTCCAGGGTAGTCTGGTCTGTGGCCCAGGGGGCCACACCCCCAGGCGCCCGTGCCAACCAGTCTGGGCACAAGCGTGACACCTACCCCTATAGATCTAAGTGGAATAAATTGATTTTGGTAAATTTACAAAACAAATTTGGCCAAGCACTGAAACCGCTAACTCAGAAAGATGTTCTCTGGAAATAGACAGAAATCCAGGAAAGAAATTTCCAGTTAATGAAAAAGACAATTGCAGACACAGCAAACATGAATTATTTGGATTCACGTCAATAAATGGTAGTAAATACGATGCCTCAGAAATTAGTTTTGGAGCCGCAGCCAACTGCATTTGTAAGCAGGATAATTTCACAAGAACATCTATGGTCAACAAGTATGGTCCATTCTGAGCACAAACCTTTGGAGATCATTACAAAGACACCTATACTGAATACCCCTAAAATACTGAAACTGATGCTTTTACTACCTCAGAAAAATTATTTTTTACATCTGCTGGGTAGACTGATTGCAGAGATTACTTACCCATCAAAACTGATGAAGAAAAAGACATGGAGAGCTGCAATGTGTGAATACCTGACAGTGTCAAAAGACAAGCTGAAACAAATACAGTCCTTAACACTATCGTCATACAGGGATGGCAAAAACACAAGAAACATGCTCCAAGGGAAGTTTTGACATTCTTGTACATAAACGAGGAACTGTCAGTGCAGCATGGAATGACCTTTAATGGAGAAAGAATCACTACTAGTGATGAGCGATTCCACCCACAGCTATTGCGGGCACATGCCAGCTGTTCAAAACAGCTGACAAGTCCCCGTTAAGATGTGGGCTTACCGCCGGAGCCACAGCAAAGGGAGGGACACCGACATTGATGTACTATTACTCCCGATGTCAATAAGGTGTTAAAACTGTGGTATTAATACCAAAAAATCTCCGGCACTCAAGACAGGAAACAGTTTATTTTTGCAAGAAAAAAACTTTTTTTATTTCAAGACAAAATGTTGGTGGGAATCCACATATGATTTCTCTGTAGATTGGTAATAAACAGTGTATATACAGTTCTCGTGCAATTCTCAACTTTTCGGCTATTAAAGCCTTTCTCAAGAGATTACTGTCTGCAATATATACAGAAAACATATAAGTGAACAATATATACAGTTGCAATACACAAATAGAAATAAGAATAAGGATGGTCATTATAGTACATGAAACTCTGTTATACTTCAGAGCGAAACACTTTTTAAACCGTAGTTTGTATCAAGACTATAAGTTTAGCAAAACTATAGGCATTTATTGGATCCACCAACCTACATGCCATATTAGAGAGTAATGAAACATGGATAACAATTCGGAACAAAATAGCAAAATCCTTTATATTTCTGTCTTATAGGTATTATCTCAGCCATCCCCCCGCCACATGATGCGAGTCTTAGAGATTGTTACATGTGCTCCCTCTCCTTTTTATTTCTCATAGTGGGAATTCCACCCTTACACCAAGGCGGAAAAGTAATACATCTTTTGTTTACTTTCCTTATGTCTGTGTATTACGTGATGTCATTCACAGTTAGATCGTAGTAGATTAGTATATTCCTATGGAGGTATGAGGATTCATTCCATGACTGGTTAATAATATTGCACCCAATATTCAGTGTTTTTCTTTTATATCAGCTTTTTCTTTTATATCAGCGGTTTCTTTAGCATTTTTTTCATACAAATTAGTGCCATCATCAATTGTTTTTGATACTTACTGGAGTTGTGACTCTGAGTTGTTGCTCCGCTTTTGTTTTTAGGTCCAGTAATATTCCTCGTATTTTTCTTTTTTCCTTTTTTCCTTTTTCTTTTTTCTCGTTCCCTAGCTTCTCCTGATATTTATGAGGAATTACTATATAAAGGATTTTGCTATTTCGTTTCGAATTGTTATCATTTATGTTGTTCCATGTTTCATTACTCTCTAATAGGGTTGAGCGAAACGGGTCGAACATTTTCAAAAGTTGCCGACTTTTGACAAAGTCGGGTTTCATGAAACCCGATCCGACCCCTGTGCGGGGTCGGCCATGCGGTACGCGACTTTTGCGCCAAAGTCGCGTTTCAATTACGCGAAAAGCGCCATTTCTCAGCCAATGAAGGTAAACGCAGAGTGTGGGCAGCGTGATGACATAGGTCCTGGTCCCCACCATCTTAGAGAAGGGCATTGCAGTGATTGGCTTGCTGTCTGCGGCGTCACAGGGGCTATAAAGGGGCGTTCCCGCCGACCGCCATGTTACTGCTGCTGATCTGAGCTTAGGGAGAGGTTGCTGCCGCTTCGTCAGAAGCAGGGATAGCGTTAGGCAGGGTCCATTAACCACCAAACCGCTTGTGCTGTAGCGATTTCCACTGCCCAACACCACCTTCGGTGTGCAGGGACAGTGGAAGCTACATTTTTTTTTTTCCCCCTCAGCGCTGTAGCTCATTGGGCTGCCCTAGAAGGCTCCCTGATAGCTGCATTGCTGTGTGTACGCCGCTGTGCAAACCAACTGCTTTTTTCAAAGCACAAATCCTCTTGTTCCTTCCTTTCTGCACAGCTATCTTTTTGGTTTGTCCACACTTTTTATTTAATTTGTGCATCAGTCCACTCCTTATTGCTGCCTGCCATACCTGGCTGAGATTACTGCAGGGAGATAGTAATTGAAGGACACTCCCTGTTTTTGTTTTTTTTTTTGTGGGAGATTAAGATTGACATTTCTGCTAGAGTGCCATCCCTGTCTGTGTCATCTCTCACTCAGTGGGCCATAGAAAGCCTATTTATTTTTTTGCTTGATTTGGGTTATAAAATCTACCTGAAAAAATCACTACATCAATCAGTGGGAGAAAAATATTGGCCTCAGGGCTTGTGTGCCACTCCTGACTCCTGTGTGCATCATCACTCACTCAGTGGGCCATAGAAAGCCCTTTTTTTTTTTTTTTGCTTTATTTGGGTTCTAAATTCTACCTGAAAAAATCAATAAATCAATCAGTGGGAGATTAATATTGGCCTTTGGGCTTGTGTGCCAGTCCTAAGCGTGCCATCTCTCTCTCTCAGATAGTGGGCCATAGAAAGCCTATTTTTTTTTTTTTTATTGGGTTTATAAATTTTCCCTGGAAAAAAAAAAAAAAAGTGGGAGATTAATATTGGCCTCTGGGCTTGTGTGCCAGTCCTGAGCGTGCCATCTCTCTCACAAATAGTGGGCCATAGAAAGCCTATTTATTTATTTTTTTTTGGTTTTATAAATTCTCCCTTAAAAAAAAAAGGGAGATTAATATTGGCCTTTGGGCTTGTGTGCCAGTCCTAAGCGTGCCATCTCTCTCTGTCTCTCAGATAGTGGGCCATAGAAAGCCTATTTATTATTTTTTTTATTGGGTTTATAAATTTTCCCTGGAACAAAAAAAAAAAAGTGGGAGATAAATATTGGCCTCTGGGCTTGTGTGCCACTCCTGACTCCTGTGTGCGTCATCTCTCACTCAGTGGGCCATAGAAAGCCTTTTTTTGTTTTATTTGTTTTCTAAATTCTCCCTGAAAAAATCATTTTATTTTATTTGGTTTCTAAATTCTTCCTGAAAAAATCATTTTATTCTATTTTTTTTTTCCTAAAGTCTCCCTGAAAAAAAAACAAAAAAAACAAATCAGTGGGAGATTAATATTGCCCTTTCTGCTTGTGTGCCAGTCTTGACTCCTGGGTGTGCCATCTCTCTCTCTCTCTCCAATTGTGGGCCATAGAAAGCCTATTTTTTTTTTTAGCTTGATTTGGGTTCCAAAATCTACCTGAAAAAATCACTACATCAATCAGTGGGAGATAAATATTGGCCTCTGGGCTTGTGTGCCACTCCTGACTCCTGTGTGCGTCATCTCTCACTCAGTGGGCCATAGAAAGCCTTTTTTTGTTTTATTTGTTTTCTAAATTCTCCCTGAAAAAATCATTTTATTTTATTTGGTTTCTAAATTCTTCCTGAAAAAATCATTTTATTCTATTTTTTTTTTCCTAAAGTCTCCCTGAAAAAAAAACAAAAAAAACAAATCAGTGGGAGATTAATATTGCCCTTTCTGCTTGTGTGCCAGTCTTGACTCCTGGGTGTGCCATCTCTCTCTCTCTCTCTCCAATTGTGGGCCATAGAAAGCCTATTTTTTTTTTTAGCTTGATTTGGGTTCCAAAATCTACCTGAAAAAATCACTACATCAATCAGTGGGAGATAAATATTGGCCTCTGGGCTTGTGTGCCACTCCTGACTCCTGTGTGCGTCATCTCTCACTCAGTGGGCCATAGAAAGCCTTTTTTTGTTTTATTTGTTTTCTAAATTCTCCCTAAAAAAATCATTTTATTTTATTTGGTTTCTAAATTCTTCCTGAAAAAATCATTTTATTCTATTTTTTTTTTCCTAAAGTCTCCCTGAAAAAAAAAAAAAAAAAAACAAATCAGTGGGAGATTAATATTGCCCTTTCTGCTTGTGTGCCAGTCTTGACTCCTGGGTGTGCCATCTCTCTCTCTCTCTCCAATTGTGGGCCATAGAAAGCCTATTACCGTATATACTCGAGTATAAGCCGACCCGAGTATAAGCCGACCCCCCTAATTTTGCCACAAAAAACTGGGAAAACTTATTGACTCGAGTATAAGCCTAGGGTGGAAATGTAGCATTAACCGGTGAATTTCAAAAATAAAAATAGTTCATTATTTCCCCATAGCTGTGCCATATAGTGCTCTGCACCGTTCATATTGCCCCATAGATGCTGCACAGATGCCCCATATAGTGCTGTGTGCCATTCATACTGCCCCATAGATGCTGCACAGATGCCCCATATAGTGCTGTGTGCCGTTCATACTGCCCCCATAGATGCTGCACAGATGCCTCATATAGTGCTGTGTGCCGTTCATACTGCCTCCATATAGTGCTGTGTGCCGTTCATACTGCCCCCATATAGTGCTGTGTGCCGTTCATACTGCCCCCATATAGTGCTGTGTGCCGTTCATACTGCCCCCATATAGTGCTGTGTGCCGTTCATACTGCCCCCATATAGTGCTGTGTGCCGTTCATACTGCCCCCATATAGTGCTGTGTGCCGTTCATACTGCCCCCATATAGTGCTGTGTGCCGTTCATACTGCCCCCATATAGTGCTGTGTGCCGTTCATACTGCCCCCATATAGTGCTGTGTGCCGTTCATACTGCCCCCATATAGTGCTATGTGCCGTTCATACTGCCCCCATAGATGCTGCACATAAATCTGTGCTGCCGCTGCTGCTGCTGCAATAAAAAAAAAAAAACACATACTCACCTCCCTTGATTGCAGCTCCCAGCGTCCGGTCCCGGCGCCTCCATCTTCCCGGCGTCTCTGCTCTGACTGATCAGGCAGAGGGCGCCGCGCACACTATATGCGTCATCGCGCCCTCTGCCTGAACAGTCAGAGCGCAGACGCCGGGAAGATGGAGGCGCTGGGAAGATGGAGCGACGCCCGGCGGCTGGAGCGCGGACAGGTGAATATAACATACTTACCTAGTCCCAGCGATCCTCGCGCTGTCCCTGCCTTCCTCCCCGTCTTCTGTGCTGCAGCATCTTCCTGTCAGCGGTCACCGGCACCGCTGATTAGAGAAATGAATAGGCGGCTCCGCCCCTATGGGAGGTGGAGCCGCTTATTCATATCTCTAATGAGCGGTCCCACGTGACCGCTGAAGAGGGGAAGACGCTGCAGCACAGAAGACGGGGAGGAAGGCAGGGACAGCGCGAGGATTGCTGGGACTAGGTAAGTATACCTCAGCGCCCTCTCCCCCTCACCCGCCGACCCCACCACTACCGTGACTCGAGTATAAGCCGAGGGGGGCACTTTCAGCCCAAAAATTTGGGCTGAAAATCTCGGCTTATACTCGAGTATATACGGTATTTTTTTTAGCTTGATTTGGGTTCCAAAATCTACCTGAAAAAATCACTACATCAATCAGTGGGAGATAAATATTGGCCTCTGGGCTTGTGTGCCACTCCTGACTCCTGTGTGCGTCATCTCTCACTCAGTGGGCCATAGAAAGCCTTTTTTTGTTTTATTTGTTTTCTAAATTCTCCCTGAAAAAATCATTTTATTTTATTTGGTTTCTAAATTCTTCCTGAAAAAATCATTTTATTCTATTATTTTTTTTCCTAAAGTCTCCCTTAAAAAAAAAAAAAAATCAAATCACTGGGAGATTAATATTAACATTTGTGCTTCAGTGACAGTCCTGCGTGTGTGGCATCTCTCTCATTTGGTGCCACCAAAAACAGAGTGTGTAACATTGTGCCTGATTTTCGTTGTGGTCTCACTCACCTGTAAAGGGGTAGCTAAATCATACTGAAGTTATAGCTCACCGTGTAATTTGTGTGACAGCAACAAATACCGTTAGTTTGTTTACGTTTTTAAAACAATGAGGAAGTATGGTGGAAGAGGTCGTGGCCGGGGGCGTTCATTGTCAGCTGGCAATGAGGGTAGTGGTAGTGGTGGAGCATCAGCTGGTCGTGGGAAAAAAAATATTGCACCTAAGTCTGGAGCTGTGGAGCCAGGTTCGTCGTCTGGCTACACAAGGCCTCGAACGCTCCCTTTTCTGGGAGTAGGAAAACCGCTTTTAAAGCCGGAGCAGCAAGAGCAAGTTTTGGCTTATCTTGCTGACTCAGCCTCTAGCTCTTTTGCCTCCTCTCGTGAAACTGGTAAATGTCAAAGCAGCGCGTCGTTAGTGGATGTTCACAGGGACAAGTCGCTTCCTTGTCCTCTTCAGCAAAAACAACAACAGAGAAGAATGCAGCAGGCGACACAACGGGTTACTCCATGGAGCTCTTTACACATACCGTCCCTGGCTTAGAAAGTGAAGCAGTTAACAGTCCATGCCCATTACAAGTTGAATCTGACATGGAGTGCACTGATGCACAGCCACAGCCAGACTACTATGCTGGTCCTTTGACTCAGACCACAACATTGCCCTCGCAGGGTGCTGATCAAGAATCAGACCCTGATGAGACTATGTTGCCCCATCACGAACGCTATACCACCGACCGACACGGTGACACAGACGAAGTTGCACACGAGCTACAAGAAGAGGTAATAGATGACCCAGTTCTTGACCCCGATTGGCAGCCATTGGGGGAACAGGGTGCAGGCGGCAGCAGTTCTGAAGCGGAGGAGGAGGGGCCGCAGCAGGCATCAACATCGCAACAGGTTCCATCTGCCGGGCCCGTATCTTGCCCAAAACGCGTGGCAAAGCCAAAACCTGTTGGAGGACAGCGTGGCCATCCGGTTAAAGCTCAGTCTGCAATGCCTGAAAAGGTATCCGATGCTAGAAAGAGTGCAGTCTGGCATTTTTTTAAACAACATCCAATTGATCAGCGCAAAGTCATCTGTCAAAAATGTTCAACTACCTTAAGCAGAGGACAGAATCTGAAAAGTCTCAATACAAGTTGCATGCATAGACATTTAACCACCATGCATTTGCAAGCCTGGACTAACTACCAAATGTCCCTTAAGGTTGTAGCACCCTCGGCCAATGAAGCTAGTCAGCAACGCAACATCCCTTCCGGCAGTGTAGGGCCACCATTTTCCGCACCACCTGCAGTATCTGTGCAGGTTTCTTTGCCAGGCCAAAGCAGTCAGGGTCAGGGAATCACCAGTTTCGTAGTAGGAAACACTGCATCTAGGGCACCGGTGGCAACAATACCATCTCCCACCGTCTCTCAGTCTGCCATGTCCACCGGCACCCCCGCTAGTTCCACGATCTCCAGCTCTCCAGTCCAGCTCACCCTACATGAGACTATGGTTAGAAAAAGGAAGTACTTAGCCTCGCATCCGCGTACACAGGGTTTGAACGCACACATAGCTAGACTAATCTCGTTAGAGATGATGCCCTACCGGTTAGTTGAAAGCGAAGCTTTCAAAGCCCTGATGGACTACGCTGTACCACGCTACGAGCTACCCAGTCGACACTTTTTTCCAGAAAAGCCATCCCAGCCCTCCACCAGCATGTTAAAGAGCGCATCGTCCATGCACTCAGGCAATCTGTGAGCACAAAGGTGCACCTGACAACAGATGCATGGACCAGTAGGCATGGCCAGGGACGTTACGTGTCCATCACGGCACACTGGGTAAATGTGGTGGATGCAGGGTCCACAGGGGACAGCAAGTTTGGGACAGTTCTGCCTAGCCCACGGTCTAGGAAACAATTGGCTGTAGCCGTTCGCACCCCCTCCTCCTCCTCTTCGTCCTCCTGCAGAAGCGAGAGCTCGTCCACAGACCGCAGTCGCACAACCACTCCATCCGCAGCTGCCACTGTTGCACACCAGGTCTCCCATTATGGGGCAGCTACTGGCAAACGTCAGCAGGCTGTATTGGCTATGAAGTGTTTGGGCGACAACAGACACACCGCGGAAGTTCTGTCCGAGTTCTTGCAGAAAGAAACGCAGTCGTGGCTGGGCACTGTAGATCTTGAGGCAGGCAAGGTAGTGAGTGATAACGGAAGGAATTTCATGGCTGCCATCTCCCTTTCCCAACTGAAACACATTCCTTGCCTGGCTCACACCTTAAACCTGGTGGTGCAGTGCTTCCTGAAAAGTTATCCGGGGTTATCCGACCTGCTCCTCAAAGTGCGTGGACTTTGCTCACATATCCGCCGTTCGCCCGTACACTCCAGCCGTATGCAGACCTATCAGCGTTCTTTGAACCTTCCCCAGCATCGCCTAATCATAGACGTTGCAACAAGGTGGAACTCAACACTGCACATGCTTCAGAGACTGTGTGAACAGAGGCGGGCTGTTATGTTTTTGTGGGAGGATACACATACACGGGCAGGCAGTAGGATGGCAGACATGGAGTTGTCAGGTGTGCAGTGGACGAAGATTCAAGACATGTGTCAAGTCCTTCAGTGTTTTGAGGAATGCACACGGCTGGTTAGTGCAGACAACGCCATAATAAGCATGAGCATCCCCCTAATGCGTCTGCTGATGCAAAGTTTGACGCACATAAAGGATCAGGCGTCTGCAGCTGAGGAAGAGGAAAGCCTTGATGACAGTCAGCCATTGTCTGGCCAGGGCAGTGTACAGGACGAGGTAGCGGGCGAAGAGGAGGAGGAGGACGAGGAGGATGATGGAGATGATTATATTTTTAATGAGGAAGCTTTTCCGGGGCCACTGGAAATTGGTGGCGCGGCAAGGCCGGGTTCTGGTTTTTTGAGGGACACAAGTGACGTGGATTTGCCTGAAACTGCCCCTCAACCAAGCACAACCGCAGATTTGAGAACTGGAACTTTGGCCCACATGGCGGATTATGCCTTACGTATCCTCAAAAGGGACACACGCATAACTAAAATGATGAATGATGACGATTACTGGTTGGCCTGCCTCCTTGATCCTCGCTATAAAGGCAAATTGCAAAATATAATGCCACATGAGAACTTGGAACTAATATTAGCAACCAAACAATCAACTCTTGTTGACCGTTTGCTTCTGGCATTCCCTGCACACAGCGCCCGTGATCGTTCTCACACGAGCTGCAGGGGCCAGCAGACCAGAGGAGTTAGAGGGGCAGAAATCAGAAGTGGCGTTGGCCAGAGGGGTTTTCTGACCAGGTTGTGGAGTGATTTTGCTATGACTGCAGACAGGACAGGTACTGCAGCATCAATTCAAAGTGACAGGAGACAACATTTGTCCAGTATGGTTACAAACTATTTTTCATCCCTTATCGATGTTCTCCCTCAACCGTCATTCCCATTTGATTACTGGGCATCAAAATTAGACACCCGGCCAGAATTGGCAGAATATGCATTGCAGGAGCTTGCTTGCCCGGCAGCTAGTGTCCTATCAGAAAGAGTATTCAGTGCTGCAGGTTCAATACTAACAGAAAAAAGGACTCGTCTGGCTACCCAATATGTAGATGATCTAACCTTCATTAAAATGAACCACAACTGGATTTCGAAATCTTTTGCCCCACCTTGCCCGGCTGACACCTAGCTTTCCTATGAAAAGGTCTTGCCTGTGGACTATTCTGAATGCCTTTTCCAATCTCGTAATTTTCTGCACCTGATTGTCCAGCATACGACATGTTTACACCTCACTAAATGGCCAAACTCCCCACACGGGGCCGTGGTATCGACACTTGGCGACAGCACCCGTGAGAGTGCAGTTTGTCTGAAGAGGTGGGTGAGCCCGCTTTTGCTCGACGGCACTGCCACTGGGTCCCTCATAGTACAATAAAGTGTCTCTGGCGGTGGTGGTGCGCACCCAACGTCAGACACACCGTTGTAATATGAGGGGCCCTGGGCCTGTACCGCCGGCCACAAGACAGTTTCCCCCCACCCCAGCTCAAACAGTGCTCTACCACTTGCAAAATTATCTCACAGCTCCACCAATGTTTAGTCTATGCGCTGACATCCTTCAATGCCTGCCACTGACAATACCATTGTATTGACATTTTTGTTATGTTAGGCCTTTGATGCCTGTCTGTGGTCACTCCTTCCACTAGGCCTCCACTGACCACACCACTGCTGCCTGTGTACCCCTGTAACCAATTTAAAATTGCCTACAGCCATGTGTTATTATTTTAGACCTTCGATGCCTGTCTGCGGTCACTCCTTCCACTAGGCCTCCACTGACCACACCACTGCTGCCCGTGTACCCCTGGAACCAATTTAAAATTGCCTACAGCCATGTGTTATTATTTTAGGCCTTCGATGCCTGTCTGCGGTCACTCCTTCCACTAGGCCTCCACTGACCACACCACTGCTGCCCGTGTACCCCTGGAACCAATTTAAAATTGCCTACAGCCATGTGTTATTATTTTAGGCCTTCGATGCCTGTCTGCGGTCACTCCTTCCACTAGGCCTCCACTGACCACACCACTGCTGCCCGTGTACCCCTGGAACCAATTTAAAATTGCCTACAGCCATGTGTTATTATTTTAGGCCTTCGATGCCTGTCTGCGGTCACTCCTTCCACTAGGCCTCCACTGACCACACCACTGCTGCCCGTGTACCCCTGGAACCAATTTAAAATTGCCTACAGCCATGTGTTATTATTTTAGGCCTTCGATGCCTGTCTGCGGTGACTCCTTCCACTAGGCCTCCACTGACCACACCACTGCTGCCCGTGTACCCCTGGAACCAATTTAAAATTGCCTACAGCCATGTGTTATTATTTTAGGCCTTCGATGCCTGTCTGCGGTCACTCCTTCCACTAGGCCTCCACTGACCACACCACTGCTGCCCGTGTACCCCTGGAACCAATTTAAAATTGCCTACAGCCATGTGTTATTATTTTAGGCCTTCGATGCCTGTCTGCGGTCACTCCTTCCACTAGGCCTCCACTGACCACACCACTGCTGCCCGTGTACCCCTGGAACCAATTTAAAATTGCCTACAGCCATGTGTTATTATTTTAGGCCTTCGATGCCTGTCTGCGGTCACTCCTTCCACTAGGCCTCCACTGACCACACCACTGCTGCCCGTGTACCCCTGGAACCAACATCAGAAAATATAAAAATAAGTATTTTGCTTATAAAAAAGAAAATACTGGAGAGATATCAAATGCAGACATTTTAACATTAAAAACAAACACATACAACAAAAATCTGGTACAGTACTAAAAATGGCCACCAGCTACAATAACTTTCTCCTGCAAGTAGTTAACTGAAAGTTTTTTTCAATTTAAAACACAGATATGGCATCCACCGAGTGTTGTCCTGTCGCGTCTTCTTTATATTATTGCCAAGAAGATGCAAAACAATGAACATAATAAAATCATTATTTACCAAAAAAATAGAGTAAGTCAAAACCACATTGCAAATAAACATTCATTACAAATAAAGAAGCAGGGCGCGTCCGAGGGTGAGTATATACCTAATAAGAATATAATCACCCTCGGACGCGCCCTGCTTCTTTCCGACAGCCTTCCTTCCTAAGAATCAGCCCTTACGTGGTGTAGAGAGAGGGTTTGTTACACTCCAAGGTGTTCCCCAGGTTGCCTTTCCTGAGCTTCGATCTTCATGCTCTCGTTTAGTAGTTGTCGGAAAGTAGGCTGCATTAGGCCTACAAATTGGGTATGGGGTGGAGAGAGATGGTGGTTACACTCCAAGGTGTTCCCCAGGTTTCCTTGCCATTGCTTCGGTCTTCCGACTCTCGTTTAGTAGTTGTAGAAAACTACACTGCATTAGGCCTACAAAATGGGTATCGGGTGGAGAGAGATGGTGTGTTACACTCCAAGGTGTTCCCCAGGTTGCCTTTCCTGAGCTTCGATCTTCCGGCTCTCGTTTAGTAGTTGTTGGAAACTACACTGCATTAGGCCTACAAATTGGGTATGGGGTGTAGAGAGATGGTGTGTTCCACTCCAAGGTGTTCTCCAGGTTGCCTTTCCTGAGCTTCGATCTTCCGGCTCTCGTTTAGTAGTTGTTGGAAACTACACTGCATTAGGCCTACAAATTGGGTATGGGGTGTAGAGAGATGGTGTGTTCCACTCCAAGGTGTTCCCCAGGTTTCCTCGCCAATGCTTCGATCTTCATGCTCTCGTTTAGTAGTTGTTGGAAACTACGCTGCATTAGGCCTACAAATTGGGTATGGGGTGTAGAGAGATGGTGTGTTCCACTCCAAGGTGTTCCCCAGGTTTCCTCGCCAATGCTTCGATCTTCATGCTCTCGTTTAGTAGTTGTTGGAAACTATGCTGCATTAGGCCTACAAATTGGCTATGGGGTGTAGAGAGATGGTGTGTTCCACTCCAAGGTGTTCTCCAGGTTGCCTTTCCTGAGCTTCGATCTTCCGGCTCTCGTTTAGTAGTTCTTGGAAACTACACTGCATTAGGCCTACAAATTGGGTATGGGGTGTAGAGAGATGGTGTGTTCCACTCCAAGGTGTTCTCCAGGTTGCCTCTCCTGAGCTTCGATCTTCCGGCTCTCGTTTAGTAGTTGTTGGAAACTACGCTGCATTAGGCCTACAAATTGGGTATGGGGTGTAGAGAGATGGTGTGTTCCACTCCAAGGTGTTCCCCAGGTTTCCTCGCCAATGCTTCGATCTTCATGCTCTCGTTTAGTAGTTGTTGGAAACTACGCTGCATTAGGCCTACAAATTGGGTATGGGGTGTAGAGAGATGGTGTGTTCCACTCCAAGGTGTTCCCCAGGTTTCCTCGCCAATGCTTCGATCTTCATGCTCTCGTTTAGTAGTTGTTGGAAACTACGCTGCATTAGGCCTACAAATTGGCTATGGGGTGTAGAGAGATGGTGTGTTCCACTCCAAGGTGTTCTCCAGGTTGCCTTTCCTGAGCTTCGATCTTTCGGCTCTCGTTTAGTAGTTCTTGGAAACTACACTGCATTAGGCCTACAAATTGGGTATGGGGTGTAGAGAGATGGTGTGTTCCACTCCAAGGTGTTCTCCAGGTTGCCTTTCCTGAACTTCTATCTTCAGGCTCTCATTAAATTGTGGTTAAACGGAACAACTGCATTTGGCGTACTAGTTGGTTTGGGGCCTACTATCGGTGTCTGCCACTCCTTGCTGTTCTCCTGGTTTCCTGTCCTGAAATTCCGTTTTCAGGCGCTCGTTGAGTAGTTGTTAATGTTAGACTGCATTTGGCCTACTAGTTGGGTTGGGGCCTACTATCGGTGTGTGCCACTCCTTGCTGTTCTTCTCCACTGAACAAAGCTGTGCCGCCTGTTTACTACGGTTGCCAATTTTGAACTGCATTTCGACTACTTACTGATTTGGGCCTACTCTCTGTGTCAGCCTCTCATTCCAGTTGTCCTCCACTGCAATGCCCCCTGGTTATTCCTGTGTTACCAATTTTGAACTGCATTTAGCCAACTTTATTCTTTGGGCCTATATCTGTGTTTCCTCCTCATCCTGCCCATTGCCCAGCCAGTGATAGATGAGTCTGCTGGTACATTGACCCATAATGCAACATTCCCCGTGCACGCTACACAACAACATTGTGACCCTGCTGAAAGTCAGGTTGCTCTTCCCGCATACCATACCACCTTACACGGGGACAAAGAGGAAGGTGCAGATGAAAGTGCAGGTTCCTTCATCAGGTGGGGGGAGGAATACTAGTTGGCGACGTCACTGGCACAGGGCCTCTCATAGTACGCAAAAGTGTTGCTGCCGGTGGGAGGCGCCCCCGCCGTGCAAACACACCGCTGTACTTTGAGGGGCCCTGTGCCAGTGCCAATGCCAACGAGTGGGCCCCCCCTGCTTGCTCAGGTTCACAGCACTTGCAAAGTTGAAATACTTACCTCTCCCTGCTCCACTGCCGTGACGTGGTCCAGATTTCCTGGGCCCACTAATTACTTGAACCAGCCCTACCCACCACAACTTTAGCCAAATGACCCCCAATTTCAAATGCCTTCCAATTATTATAAGGTAAATTACGCTTGACAAGCTTCATTAAGAAGAATGGATGGTTTTGACATTAAAATGGGCACTCTAGGTGTTTTCCTGGCCCCCACTCACTGCCGACTATGCTGCCCCATTGACTTGCATTGGGTTTCGTGTTTCGGTCGATCCCGACTTTACGTCATAATCGGCCGATTTCACTCGACCCGACTTTTGAGATAGTCGGGTTTCGCGAAACCCGGCTCGACTCTAGAAAGGTCAAGGTCGCTCAACTCTACTCTCTAATATGGCATGTAGGTTGGTGGATCCAATAAATGCCTATAGTTTTGCTAAACTTATAGTCTTGATACAAACTACGGTTTAAAAAGTGTTTCGCTCCGAAGTATAACAGAGTTTCATGTACTATAATGACCATCCTTATTCTTATTTCTATTTGTGTATTGCAACTGTATATATTGTTCACTTATATGTTTTCTGTATATATTGCAGACAGTAATCTCTTGAGAAAGGCTTTAATAGCCGAAAAGTTGAGAATTGCACGAGAACTGTATATACACTGTTTATTACCAATCTACAGAGAAATCATATGTGGATTCCCACCAACATTTTGTCTTGAAATAAAAAAAAGTTTTTTTCTTGCAAAAATAAACTGTTTCCTGTCTTGAGTGCCGGAGATTTTTTGGTATTAATTACATTGGACTCTTTTTCTCCTGGCACCTATATAAACAGTAGAGCACCCCCTTAATCGTTATTAAAACTGTGGTATGTCCATCGTACAGATCACATATAAGTGAGCTCAAAATTCTGCCATTTCTGGCCTCCATTTAAATTTTGTTGCAATGTGTTAGCGAAGTTATTGACACCAGTTTCCTGTTAAAAATAATTACCTACAGGCCAGCTATTTAAAACTGTGGTTTGTCCATCACACGGATCACATATAAGTGCACTCAAAATTCTTCCATTTCTGGCCTCCATTTAAATTTTGTTGCAGTGTGTTAGAGAAGTTATTCACACCAGTTTGCTGTTAAAACAGTTACCTACAGGCCAACTATTTAAAGCTGTGGTTTGTCCATCACACGGATCACATATTAGTGCGTACAAAATTTTGCCATTTCTGGCCTCCATTTAAATTTTGTTGCAGTGTGTTAGCAAAGTATTGACACCAGTTTGCTGTTAAAAATAGTTACTTACAGGCTAGCTATTTAAAACTGTGGTTTGTCCGTCACACAGATCACTTACACGTTTGCTCCAAATTCAGCCATTTGTAATGAACATGGAAAATATTGTCCTCCATTTAAAATGGGCAAGGCACGTGGCAAGAGACGGGGAACTGGACGTGCTGGTGATGGTGCATGCAGAGGCCGAGGCCGTGGGCAAGCTGAAATTGTGCCACAACAAATATTCACATTTTCTCACCTGACCTTCCTGTCCCAGTTACTAGGGACTGCAACACACCACTATTGAACCCAAAGCAGTGTCAAAAGGTTGTTGATTGGATAGCGGATAATGCTTCCAGCCACTTTGCCACAACCACCACCCTGTGTTCCACATGGTCAAGTCTCAATAGCTGTGAGTCTGGACCGCATATTCCTCACCCTGATTCTCTTTCCTCCCACCATGCTGAGTGCCCGGAGACAACTGATCCTACACTTGGACACTCCAAAGAGCTGTTCACATTACAATTTATAGATTTGGGCCTCTCACCTGGTCTACTTGAAGCGGGGCGAGATTGCATGTAGTGATGCCAAAAAAATTGAGCAGCCACGGTCACACGAAGGTGACGGTGGGAAAGTGTCACAAGAGGTGGACGATGATGAGACACAATTGCCAGAAAGTCAGGAGGAGGACCACGGTGTGGAAGTGGAAGAGGAGGTGGTGGATGATATAGTAACTGACCCAACCTAGCAGGAAGACATGCAGAGCGAGGATAGCAGCACACAAGGGGAGAGAGGCATAGCACCCATACAGGCAGGAAGAAGCAGTGTGGTGGCCGCAAACAGCCCGTTCCCCGTAACACCAATATGATGGAAATTGCCAGTCCAATTGTTAGGTCTTCCCGAGTCTGGTTGTTTTTTAAAGATTTTGCCGATAACCCCAAAAAGGCTATTTGCACCACCTGCCATGCCCGTATCAGCACGGGTATCAAAACTACCAGCCTGACCACCACCAGCATGATCAGGCACATGGCAGTAAAGCACCCAACTTTCTGGGCTGAACCCCAGGCTCCAGGAACAGTGTCTGCAGGTGACACCACTGCTTCTTCAGCTGTTGTGTGTGAAAGCCAAGCCCCTGTCCATGGTGCATGCGAAGATGCCTCCTGCCCTGTACCTGTCGCTGCACACACTCAACTAGCAACATCAGCAAGTACATCCACATCCTTGTCCCAGTGCAGCATTCAGTTATCCATACCCCAGTTCTTGGAAAGCAAGGGCAAATACGCACCCAACGCCCCACAGGCCATACTACTAAATTCCCACATTTCGTGACTGCTTGCTCTCGAAATGTTGCCTTTCAGGCTCGATGAAATGGAAGCTTTCTGCAACTTGATGGCGGCTGCCATCCCTCTATACTTGGTCCCCAGCCACCACTATATCTTCTGATGTGCCGTCCCTGCATTACACAGGCACGTGTCCCACAACATTAGCCATGTCCTCAACAGTGCAGTTACTGGGAAAGTCCTCCTAACCACAAACATGTGGACAAGTCCTTGTGGGCAGGGACGGTACATCTTACTGACGGCACGCTGGATTATCCCCTTCATGACTCAGCCTATTTTGACCTTAATAAAGGCACGGATGATTGACCTCGTGGAGACCAAAACATCCAACACCGCGGAGACACCATCACGTGTTTCTCAACGCACTGATCCAGAACACTGCCCCCAAATATGCAAATGCATGTAGAGGAGCTGCGGAGACACCATCACGTGTTTCTCAACACAGGCAGTGAATAGCCAGGCCTTTCCCCAGGAAGGAACAACCAAGGGAAGGGCAGCATCCAATAAAGGAAAACCACCTATGCCAAGCATGGTATCCATCCACAGACAGCTGTTTCGGGGTTTTTGCCCCTCATCATTGTGGAGTAGGAAACTGGCTATCAGGAGCAGGGCCTAGTAGAAAGTCTATCAAGGCACGGATGATTGACCTCGTGGAGACCAAAACATCCAACACCGCGGAGACACCATCACGTGTTTCTCAACGCAGTGATCCAGAACACTGCCCCCAAATATGCAAATGCATGTAGAGGAGCTGCGGAGTCACCATCACGTGTTTCTCAATGCAGGCAGTGAATAGCCAGGCCTTTCCCCAGGAAGGAACAACCAAGGGAAGGGCAGCATCCAAAAAAAGGAAAACATTCAATAAAGGAAAACCACCTATGCCAAGCATGGTATCCATCCACAGACAGCTGTTTCTTTTTTTTTTTTTTTTTCCCTCAGATGGGAAAATCCACGGTCCAGAAATCCAAGACCAAAGAAAAATCCCAAACAGCTGCGTCAAATCCAAAACACAAAGGCTGTTCCCATAATCATCGGAAAATTTCAGTTTACTACAACATCAGAAAAAACAAGTCAAGACTAGTGTTGAGCATTCCGATACCGCAAGTATCGGGTATCGGCCGATACTTGCGGTATCGGAATTCCGATACCGAGATCCGATACTTTTGTGGTATCGGGTATCGGTATCGGATATATAGAGATGTGTAAAATAAAGAATTAAAATAAAAAATATTGATATATTTACCTCTCCGGCGGCCCCTGGACTCAGCGCGGGTAACCGGCAGGCTTCGTTGTTCAAAATCAGCGCTTTTAGGACCTGAGAATCACGTCCCGGCTTCTGATTGGTCGCGGGCCGCCCATGTGACCGCCACGCAACCAATCACAAGCCGCGACGTCACCGCAAGCTATTAACGCGCTCATTTCTGAAAAATGAGCGCGTTAATGACTTTCAAAGACGTAGCGGCTTGTGATTGGTCGCGGCCACGCGACCAATCACAAGCCGCGACGTCACCGCAAGCTATTAACGCGCTCATTTTTAAAAATGAGCGCGTTAATGGCTTTCAAAGACGTAGCGGCTTGTGATTGGTCGCGTGGCCGCGACCAATCACAAGCCGCGACGTCACCGCAAGCTATTAACGCGCTCATTTTTAAAAATGAGCGCGTTAATGGCTTTCAAAGACGTAGCGGCTTGTGATTGGTCGCGTGGCCGCGACCAATCACAAGCCGCGACGTCACCGCAAGCTATTAACGCGCTCATTTTTAAAAATGAGCGCGTTAATGACTTTCAAAGACGTAGCGGCTTGTGATTGGTCGCGGCCACGCGACCAATCACAAGCCGCTACGTCTTTGAAAGTCATTAACGCGCTCATTTTTAAAAATGAGCGCGTTAATAGCTTGCGGTGACGTCGCGGCTTGTGATTGGTCGCGTGGCGGTCACATGGGCGGCCCGCGACCAATCACAAGCCGCTACGTCTTTGAAAGTCATTAACGCGCTCATTTTTAAAAATGAGCGCGTTAATAGCTTGCGGTGACGTCGCGGCTTGTGATTGGTCGCGTGGCGGTCACATGGGCGGCCCGCGACCAATCAGAAGCCGGGACGTGATTCTCAGGTCCTAAAAGCGCTGATTTTGAACAAAGAAGCCTGCCGGTTACCCGCGCTGAGTTCAGGGGCCGCCGGCGAGGTAAATATATCAATATTTTTTATTTTAATTCTTTATTTTACACATCCCTATGGATCCCAGGGCCTGAAGGAGAGTTTCCTCTCCTTCAGACCCTGGGAACCATGAGAATACCTTCCGATACTTGATGTCCCATTGACTTGTATTGGTATCGGATATCGGTATCGGCGATATCCGATATTTTTCGGGTATCGGCCGATACTAACCGATACCGATACTTTCAAGTATCGGACGGTATCGCTCAACACTAGTCAAGACATATTTACAAGGTATCTCCACTTCTTCACCTTCCAAATCCCTTCGGCATCCACCTCCCCCCTTCTTCTTTTATCCCATAGAAAACACACATACATCTTCCCCAAAATCACTTTTAGACTATTCTTTACTACAATTTCCTTTCTCTTAAAAACATACACATTCCTCACATCCCACAATACTTCCTTTATACATGCAACTATTAACCACAACACTCTCTCCTTCACTCCATCACACATTCCCAAGCCAAACATGAACAACTCGAATGATAACAAGCTCACACCACACAATTCTTTACACAACGGTCCCATTCTTCCAATCACCTCCCTAGCATAATGACAATTCCAAAACACATGTATTACACTTTCCCTTCCACCACACCCACCTCTCGGACACATATCATTTCTCCCCAACCCACGATTCTTCTGAAATTCTCTAACTGGTAACACTCCATGCAAAGACTGCCACACAATCTCACTCTGCCTATTCGTCATACCGTCCAACCGCACTTTCTTCCATACTTTTTCTATATCATTCCCTCTAACCATGTTTATTCCACACTCTGTCTCTCTACATTCAATCATCCTATACACAGCCTTCTTATTACTCAACAACCTAACATCCACATCACACAACTCATACTTCACCAAAAATTTATAAACCCACACATACCATCTAGGCACGTCAAAAGCAACCGGATACCTCAGATCCCTCTCTCGCCACTTCAAACGAAATAAATACGCCCCAAACAAAAACCTACACAGACAAGAAAACTTGCCATCCATCCTAATCACCCTCAACACAAAAACCACAATATTTACACCAAAAAACACCTCAAGGTTTGGAAAACCCAACCCACCTTTTTCTAAACGTTTCACCAAAACCTCCCTCCTAGCCCTCTCCATTCTAGAATTCCACAAAAACACAAACAGAATCCTATTTAACCCCCTTATACACATATACCCCGGCGGAAAGACCACTGCAATATATAAGAAAATAGGCAAAATCACAGTTTTAATAACTAAGATTTTTCCAAAAAACGAAAGACTTCTCATCTTCCAAAAACATAACTTCCGCTCAACCTTTCCTTTCGCATCATCCCAACTTTCTTTCCCATCCAAACTCTCTGAAAATTTCACCCCCAAAACCTTAATAGACCCAGTCACCTCATTCACTCCTACATCCTTACTTAAAACCCCTCCCCCAAAAACCTTACACTCACTCTTCTCCCAATTCACCTTAAATGCTGACGCACCACAAAAAATAGATGCTAATAACTTCACCCGCCTCACAGAATACTCTGAATCACACAACACACACACGTCATCCATATAAGCACTAACCTTCCATTCCCTCCCTCCACCTCCTGGCACTTGTACTCCTCTAATCACTTTATCTTTCCTCAACATACAAAGCAACGGTTCAATCGCACAAATAAAAACCACAGGAGACAAAGGACAACCTTGTCGCACACCTGAAAAAACATTCACTCTTCTACCCACAGAACCATTCATCAAAACACAACTATAAATGTCTTTATATAAGCTCCTCACCCTCCAAACAAAATCAGGCGGAAACCCCATTCTCAATAATACCCGGAACAAAAAACTATGTGATAACCGATCATACGCCTTTTCAAAGTCCAAACTCAAAACAAATACACTCTTCTTCCGACTCATACAGTCCCACAAACAATCTCTCAACATACACACACACTCATGTATACGTCTCCCAGGCACTGCACAACACTGTTCATCCCCAATCACACTCTCTATCACATCACGCATCCTATTCGCCATTACTTTCGCATAGATCTTATAATCGCAATTCAACAACGTTATCGGTCTCCAATTTTTTAAACTCTTCAAATCTCCTTTTTTAGGTATTAACACAACCATCCCTGCACGCATACTCTCAGCCACCTCCATACTAGACCACATATACTTACACACATCCACAAAATCCTTACCAATCACATGCCACATCACCCTATAAAACTCTATAGGAAGACCATCCTCTCCTGGAGTCTTATTTAACGCCATGCTATTCATTACCTTCCATACCTCATCACCTGTCACCTCACCCATCACTCTCTCTCTCTCCATCTCACTCAATTTATTTTCTAATACACTTAGTACATCCTCCTCCAAAGCCTCATCCCTCCACTTCACTGCATACAGCTCCTCATAAAACTTAGCCACCTGTTCACACATATCCTCCCCACTTACCTCTCTTCCATCCTCTGCATTCAAAACACTCATACTCTGCTTTTTCCCAAAAACCTTTTTGAAGAAAAACCTTGAACACCTTTCATCTTGCTCCATTCTATCAATTTTTGCCCTAAAAATAATACTCTTCCCTTTCTCCTCCAAAAACTCATTAATTTCTTTTTTAACCTTTTTTATCCCCTCCTCCACCTCCATTCCTCCTTCCCTCAATTTATACAATAAACATAAACGGGCATTCAACTTAACAAACTTTTCCCTCTTAATTGCCGCAAATTCATACCCCACACTTTTAAAAAACTTTTTTGTCTGCCTCTTAACCCAATCCCACCACTCACAAACATTCCCAAAACTTTCCTTACTTTTACACCACTGTTCATACTTTCTCACATACTCCTTCCTCACAGCTTCATTTTCCAACAATTTCACATTTAACTTCCACAAACCCTTTCCAAACACACCACTAACATTAATATCTAACTCGCACAACACACAAACATGGTCCGAAAAAACGACCCTATCCTGCTTATATCCAACAGGAATAATATTTTTAGAAATAAAACAATAATCCAACCTGGACTGTGCTCTTCCACTATCAGAAAAAAAGGTATCTAACAAAGGGTTAACCTTACACACACGCTGCATATCACTCAAATCAAAGTCAGTAACTAACTCCAGCAAAACTTTTCCAGACACATCCACATTCACTCCCCCCACATCACAATTCATATCACCCACAATCACCACAGGCACTCTTCCTGGAACAAAAAGCTTCACTTTTTCAAATAATAACTTACGCTCATTTTTTCCTACTGGCGCATAAATATTGATAACACAAAACTTAGCATTTTTATATTCAAAATTTGCTAAGATACACCTCCCCACCTCCACCACCAAATAATTATTCAAAACCACCTCCTGCCCCTTAACTAAAATACCCACACCATCATTTCTATTATTTGCACTACCAGACCATACAGACGCACCATAAGACCACTCATCCCCTTTAACACCATCCACAATCCCACATTCTTGCAAACAAAAAATAGATGCACTCTGCATAGCTAAAAAATCAAGAATTGCTGCTCTCCTCCTCGCTTTCTTAAAAACTCTCACATTTTGAGAAACTATAGAAAAACCCATACTATAAGAACAAAAAACAATGCAAAAATTACCACAAAACTACACACATTACACAAAAAGCCCTTGACAAAGGTCAAGACTCACAGAAAGGAGAAAAAAAAAACAACAGATCCACTGAGCTTTCATTTTACCCAGTATCACCATTGTCCTCCTCTGCCATTCGGACTGAACAGCAAGTCTCTGAACCACTAGCCCCTTCGTGCTCACTCCATTTTCTAATAGCCGGCCCAATTTTTCTCTTAGGCATACTACTGCATGCCTCATCACTTTCCCCATCCTCCTCCCTCTGACACTTATTCCCACCCCTGTCCTCATCTGAAGAAAGTCCTCCAATATTCTGAGGATCTGAGGGGTGCACGGGGCTCTCAGCTTCAGAAATGTGCACGTCTTCCTCCATGGCATCCATTGCTTCCTCAAGAGAAAACATTTCAGGCACAGTAGAGTCATCATCTTCTTCCTCATCTTCTTCCTGATCTTCTTCCTTCTTCTTAAACCCCTTCTCTACTTTTTTTGCCGCCAACCAAAACTCCTTATCTTCCTTCTGTGCATCACTCACAGCACCACGGGGTGCTAGCACAATGTCATCTGGAGTCACAGAGCGTCTTTCCCTCTCCTTCTCCCTCTCCCTCCTTTCCTCTCTCTCCATTCTTTCAGATTCCTTTCTGATAATCGCCAACCTCCTCCTTCTCTCCTCCTCCTCTCTCCATTCACTCTCTGAGCGTCTAGGCGCTCTCTGCGAACAATCCTTATATATGTGGTCACTACTACCACACACATCACAGGTCTTAGCCATCGGGCAATCACCAGCCATATGCCCCTCCTTCTTGCAGTTTCGGCAACACTGCCCCTTCTGGCAGTCTGCCTGGACATGTCCAAAAGAGAAACATCTCCTGCAAAACAGAGGCTGCCCAGGGTACGTCAGGAAACCCCTATGCCCTGCCACAGAGAAGTTCGCCGGAGGATGTCTGAACCCACCCACACTGCCAGGATCTCTTCTGAACCTTACACGATACTTGTATCGACAATTAAAGATTCCTAAGCAGTTCACTTGCTTCTCTCCCTTTGAAACAAAGTCACAATACTGTGAGAGGAAGCTCTCCAACAATGCAGGTTCAGTAAAGGGGTTATAGACAGTGATAGTCACCTGCCTTTCCTGAAGACCAAACAGTGGTTCACATTTCACTCCCTTCAAACAGGGATCTCTGGCATGATTCCGGAACCACTCATAGATGTTCAGGCAATAATGCTCTGACATAAAAGTAATGTCGTAGTTACCTTGATTAGGGAACTCATTGATACTAAAGATGTTTTCTCGCTTTCCTCCAGCCTTTTCCTCAATAAGGTCACGAACAATAAAGACCACGATGTTCCTTGCCCGGATAGATGGCTCCAACGTCACTCGGATGGTGTTCCTCACATAACTCATCTTCAAAGCTGTCGGTACAAACGACCACAGAAAAAAACAGAATTCTCTGCAAAAGGGTCTGGATTGCTCCAGAAAACCTCACTCCAGACAGCTGTTTCGGGGTTTTTGCCCCTCATCAGTGTGGAGTAGGAAACTGGCTATCAGGAGCAGTGCCTAGTAGAAAGTCTATAAAGGCACGGATGATTGACCTTGTGGAGACCAAAACATCCAACACCACAGAGACACCATCACGTGTTTCTCAACGCAGTGATCCAGAACACTGCCCCCAAATATGCAAATCCATAGCTGTCTGTGGATGGATACCATGATTGGCATAGGTGGTTTTCCTTTATTGGATGTTTTCCTTTATTGGATGCTGCCCTTCCCTTGGTTGTTCCTTCCCGGGGAAAGGCCTGGCTATTCACTGCCTGCGTTGAGAAACACGTGATGGTGTCTCCGCAGCTCCTCTACATGCATTTGCATATTTGGGGGCAGTGTTCTGGATCAGTGCGTTGAGAAACACGTGATGGTGTCTCCGCGGTGTTGGATGTTTTGGTCTCCACGAGGTCAATCATCCGTGCCTTGATAGACTTTCTACTAGGCACTGCTTCTGATAGCCAGTTTCCTACTCCACAATGATGAGGGGCAAAAACCCCGAAACAGCTGTCTGTGGATGGATACCATGCTTGGCATAGGTGGTTTTCCTTTATTGGATGTTTTCCTTTATTGGATGCTGCCCTTCCCTTGGTTGTTCCTTCCCGGGGAAAGGCCTGGCTATTCACTGCCTGCGATGAGAAACACGTGATGGTGTCTCCGCAGCTCCTCTACATGTATTTTGACCTTAATGTCCTGGCCATTTTGTGCACTTCTGACCAGTGTTCCTTTATGAGGTAATAACTCAGGAACGATTCAACAGATCCTAGCAATTCTAAAACTGTTTTTTCGTGACATATTGGGCTTCATGTTAGTGGTAAATTTAGGTCGATAATTTTTTAGTTTATTTGAGAAAAAATTTGAAGTTTGGCGAAAATTTCGCAATTTTCAAATTTAGAATTTTTATTCTGTTAAACCAGAGAGTTATGTGACAAGAAATAGTTAATAAATAACATTTCCCACATGCTACTTTACATCAGCATAATTTTGGAGACAACATTTTTTTGAGGTAGGAAGTTATAAGGGTTAAAAGTTGACCAGCGATTTCTCATTTTTACAACTAAATTTACAAAACCATTTTTTTTAAGGACCACCTCACATTTGAAGTCAGTTTGAGGGGTCTATATGGCTGAAAATACCCAAAAGTGACACCATTCTAAAAACTGCACCCCTTAAAGTGCTCAAAACCACATTCTAGAAGTTTATTAACCCTTCAGGTTTTTCACAGCAGCAGAAGCAACATGGAAGGAAAAAATGAACATTTAACTTTTTAGTCACAAACATGATCTTTTAGCAACAATTTTTTTTCCCAAGGGTAAAAGGAGAAAGTGGACCCCAAAGGTTGTTGTCCAATTTGTCCTGAGTATGCTGAAACCTCATATGTGGAGGGTAAACCACTGTTTGGGAGCATGGCAGGGCTCGGGTGGGAAGGAGCGCAATTTCACTTTTTGAAAGGAAAATTAGCTCCAATTGTTAGCGGACACCATGTCGCATTTGGAGAGCCCCTGTGTGCCTAAACATTGGAGCTTCCTCTACAAGTGACCCCATTTTGGAAACTGGACCCCCCAAGGAACTTATCTAGATGCATTAGTGAACACTTTGAATACCCAGGTGCTTCACAAATTGATCTGTAAAAATGAAAAAGTACTTTTTTTCATAAAATATTTTTATTAGCCACAATTTTTCATTTTCACATGGGCAACATCATAAAATGGATCATAAGATTTGTTGGGCAATTCCTCCTGAGTACACCGATACCTCACATATGGGGGTAAACCACTGTTTGGGCGCACGACAAGGCTCAGAAGGGAAGGAGAGCCATTTGACTTTTTGATTGGAAAATTAGCCTCAATCGTTAGCGGACACCATTTTGCGTTTGGAGAGTTCCTGTGTGCCTAAACATTGGAACTACCCCACAACTGACACCATTTTGGAAACTAGACCTCCCAAGGAACTATTCTAGATGTGTGGTGAGCACTTTGAACCCCCAAGTGCTTCACAGAAGTTTAAATGCAGAGCCATGAAAATAAAAAAATCATTTTTTTCCTCAAAAATTATTTTTTAGCCCGCAATTTTTTATTTTCACAAGGATAACAGGAGAAATTGGACCCCAAAAGTTGTTTTCCAGTTTGTCCTGAGTACGTTGGTTCCACATATGTGGGGGGAACCACTGTTTGGGCGCACGGCAGAGCTCGGAAGGGAAGTAGTGACGTTTTGAAATGCAGACTTTGATGGAATGGTCTGCGGGCATCATGTTACATTTGCAGAGCCCCTGATGTGCCTAAACAGTAGAAATCCCCCACAAGTGACTCATCCTCAACCTCCACCACCATATCACCAGGGTGACCGTTGTCTGTGATGCAACACTCGCATAATTTTTTAAAGGGTGTTTATGATGCCTGTAAAAAAAAAAGGGTGTTTATGATGCCCGTAAAAAAAAATTGTTATACAGTATGTTCATGTATACCCCCAGGGGGAAATGTTTGTCAGCCCATACACTTAGTGCATGGGCATTACAAGTATAGGAGACCCGCTCCTTCCAAATGGGAACATTTTTTCTTATGAGGCCCTCCTCCACGTCTCTTCCAAAGGGCATTGTAGTGCCTCCAGATTTTTGGCAGCCCTTGCATTCACTGCATAGCAAATACTATGGGAGACCCACTTCCTAATAATGGGAACATTGTTTTCAGGAGGCCCTTCTTCAAAGGGGTATTGGGGTGCATCCAAATTTTGGGCAGCCCTGACACTCACTGCATACGCAATAACAGTATAGGAGACTCACTGTTTAATAATGGGAACAACAAAGCATTTCCGAGTGAATGCATTTGTCTTGGTTGAAAGCAATGTTACAGTTCAAAAACTCATCAAAAACGCTACATGTGAACATAGTCAAAGGTGTGGAGGAGCATTTTTGTTTTGGTTATTTATTTTGCCTTATATACAAGTCATTACACTGGAAAGGATGTTCCTTACCATATTTCAGTCATATGCCGGTGCATTTCCCCATGGTCCAGAGGTCATCCCAGTTCAGGACGGTTGTGAGGCAGCGCAGCATCAGTGACGGCACCGCTAGTCACTGCAACTCTGCTCGTAGCATCTCCTCATTCATCAGTAGTTTTCAGCCGGGGAGGTCGCATCTTGGCGCCATCCTGGTTGAAAACTGTATATACCCCGGATGTGGATTACGGCATGGGACACAACAACTGACAGGTATGGTAAATTGTTGGTTTGTTACTTTACTTTTATTATAGGAGATCGAGAGCGTCTCAAGGATTAGGAGTAATAATAAAATGGAAAACTGTTGTGTTGTATTTCAATAAAAGACTTTATTCTGGATGTGCCTTTATTTAACATGTACTAACTATAGGATTAGTAGTCTTATTGACACCTCTCCATTACTAAGCTATGGGCTTGATGTCATCTTACAATACAAAGGTGACATCAACCCCACAACTATTACCCCACTTGCCACCACTAAAGGGCAAGTGGGAAGAGCAAGGCTAAGTGCCAGATTTGGCTCATCTTAGAGTGGGGCGCCTTTTCTGGGGCGGCTGAGTGCTGATGTTTTTAGCCAGGTCCCCCGTTTTATTAGCCAGTAAAGGCTAAGTATATAGCTGTGAGCTGATATTAATAGCCTGGGAAGCTCCATGGTGATTACCCCCCTTCCCAGGCTATAAACATCTTCCCCAGTCGTTGGCTTTCCCTCTGCTGGTTTTGAAAATTGCAAGGGAGCCCACGCCATTTATTTCCAATAAATAATCGTTTACTAATTAAATACATGTCCAGTAATTTGAACACACACTGTACAATTTATATTTGTCACTGACATCTAAATATTTACCTATTCTATATGTATTTACTGTATGTAATCCATCTCTTCTATCCTGTCGGCTCCTGCAGTGATTTTACAGAAGCCGGCAGATGAATTACCGGCTTTTCTCCTATCTTTCAGTTCAATATAAATACATATATTGTATACTATGTGTATATTTCTATTCTATCTATTCTACTCTAACCTGTCAGTGTGATTTTACTGCACACCGCACATGAATTACCGGCTTTTCAAAGGACACCGGTGCGTAAAAAACGGACAGCACTCGCATGGTGCGAGAGCTGTGTGTTTTTTCTCGCATCCATTGACTTGCATTGGTGAGTCTCGTCCGAGATACGCAGCAAATCGCAGTATGCTGCGATTTTTTTTCTCAGTCTGATTTCAGCTGTGGAAAAAAATCACAGATGAGATGTAACTCATTGAATAACATTGGTCAGAGTGCAAACCGATTTTTTATCGAATTGCACTCGTCCGTTTTTCTCACAAATGAGTATGAGCCCTTAAAGTGGATACTAAACAGCCAAATGACACAATGTTATTATATTAATCGATGTATAGATAACTAATGAATATTTTGATATAAATTTCTATATATAATAATGAATTGTGTTTTGTGTATTCTGACAATGGTTTTAAATAGATTCTGACATGGCACTATACCTCTATATCTAAAGGCGTAATCTAACACCGAAAACGCAGAGATGTGTCTGTGAAACCACCAGAATTCTTTTTATGGATACTCAATAAAGAACTTTTACATTTTACAAGTGATTTCTTCAACATTTTTTCAATATCTGTATTGGTCTTGTATAGAGATCGATTTCCAGTAACACCATGGTCATCTGCTGAGTTACCTCTAAACTCACTATTAGGGTACACCACCATAGTTATAACCATTTTTATACATACAGTATATGGCTGCGGTGCAGTGTTTTGTAGGGTTCAGCGAAACGGGTCGGCCAGATTCAGAAGTCGCCGAATTTTGGCAAAGACGGGTTTCATGAAACCCGACCCGACCCCTGTGTGGGGTCGGCCATGAGGTCGGCGATCTTCTGATCTGGAATCGGAATTCCGATACCGAGTTCCGATATGTTTAAGATATCGGGAATCGGTATCGGAATTCATATTTAAGTGTAAAATAAAGAATAAAAATAAAAAAATATTGATATACTCACCCTCGGACGCGCCCTGGTTCTCACCGGCAGCCTTCCTTCCTAAGAATGAGCGCCTGAAGGGCCTTCAATGACGTCGCGGCTTCTGATTGGTCGCGTGAGAGGTCACATGGGCAGTCACGCGACCAATCACAAGCCGCGACGTCATCTAAGGTCCTTCAGGCGCTAATTCTTAGGAAGGAAGCGTCCGAGGGCGCGTCCGAGGGTATCCTAATAGGTATATACTCACCCTCGGATGCGCCCTGGTTCTAACCCGCAGCCTTCCTTCCTAAGAATTAGCGCCTGAAGGACCTTAGATGACGTCGCGGCTTGTGATTGGTCGCGTGAAGCCCATGTGACCGCTCACGCGACCAATCACAAGCCGCAACTTCATTTAAGCTCCTTCAGGCGCTCATTCTTAGGAAGGAAGGCTGCCGGTGAGAACCAGGGCGCGTCCGAGGGTAAGTATATCAATATTTTTTATTTTGATTCTTTATTTTACACTTAAATATGGATCCCAGGGCCTGAAGGAGAGTTTCCTCTCCTTCAGACCCTGGGAACCATTAGAAACCCAATGCACTGCATTGGGTTTCGTGTTTCGGCCGACACCGACCCCGACTTTTCTATAGGATCGGCCGATTTCACTCGACCCGACTTTGAAAAAGTCGGGTTTCATGAAACCCGACCCGATCCTATAAAAAGAAAAGTCGCTCAACCCTAGTGTTTTGCTATCTGAGCTACACTACAGTGCAAAGTTTGAATTGAGGCTTTTCTACGTTTCATTTCTTAGTGATAAGAATACAATGTACAATGTCATTTACTCTTAAGTGCAGCTTTTTGTAGAATCAGAAGTAAACACATTTCTTTACTTTACTTCACAAGTTCTATTTAGCAGGTCAATATTGTATTTCAGATTTGCAATGAGATGGAAAATAGCACAAGACCAAACATAGACTACTAGTAAACCTGAAGCTATGTAGTCCACCATATTCCAGAGCTCTGGTTTTCCCTGCCCACCAACATTGCTTGGCAGCTTTCTGCTTATACACAGTGCACATAAAAAGCTATCAATCAAAGGTGCCAGTGATGGTTATGCTGATCTCATCATTTAGTGGACTAGCAAAGCTGCAGCAGGTAAAACAGTGATTTTGTCAAAACTACAGCAAGCAGCTCAGTAAGGCACTGGAATCAGGGTCTCAGACCTAACATTATCTTGCTTTCACATTGGGCAGCAAAAGCTTGGCGGCAGATTATTATTATTATTATTATTATTTATTATTATAGCGCCATTTATTCCATCGCGCTTTACATGTGAGGAGGGGTATACATAATAAAACAGTACAATAATCTTGAACAATACAAGTCACAACTGGTACAGGAGGAGAGAGGACCCTGCCCGCGAGGGCTCACAATCTACAAGGGATGGGTGAGGATACAGTAGGTGAGGGTCGAGCTGGCCGTGCAGCGGTTTGGTCAATCGGTGGTTACTGCAGGTTGTAGGCTTGTCGGAAGAGGTGGGTCTTCAGGTTCTTTTTGAAGGTTTCGATGGTAGGCGAGAGTCTGATGTGTTGTGGTAGAGAATTCCAGAGTAGGGGGGATGCACGAGAGAAATCTTGTATGCGATTGTGGGAAGAGGAGATAATAGGGGAGTAGAGAAGGAGATCTTGTGAGGATCGGAGGTTGCGTGCAGGAAAGTACCGGGAGACGAGGTCACAGATGTATGGAGGAGACAGGTTGTGGATGGCTTTGTACGTCATGGTTAGGCTTTTGTACTGGAGTCTCTGGGTGATGGGGAGCCAGTGCAGGGCTTGACAGAGGGGAGAGGCCGGGGAATAGCGGGGGGACAGGTGGATTAGTCGGGCAGCAGAGTTTAGAATAGATTGGAGGGGTACAAGAGTGTTAGAGGGGAGGCCACAGAGCAGGAGGTTACAGTAGTCAAGGCGGGAGATGATGAGAGCATGGACTAGGGTCTTTGCAGATTCTTGGATTAGGAATGTGCGGATCCGTGAAATATTTTTGAGTTGGAGGCGGCAGGAAGTGGAAAGGGTTTGGATATGTGGTTTAAAGGAGCGATCAGTGTCAAGGATTACCCCAAGACAGCGGGCTTGTGGGACTGGGGAGAGTGGGCAGCCGTTTACTGTAATGGATAGGTTCGTTGGGGAGGTCGTGTGAGATGGGGGAAAGATGATGAATTCTGTTTTGTCCATGTTAAGTTTTAGAAATCTAGTGGAGAAGAAGGATCAAATAGCAGACAGACATTGAGGGATTCTGGTTAGTATGGAGGTGATATCTGGTCCAGAGATGTAGATCTGTGTGTCGTCAGCATAGAGATGATACTGAAAGCCGTGAGATTCTATGAGCTGTCCCAGGCCAAAGGTGTAAATGGAGAAGAGCAGGGGTCCTAGAACTGAACCTTGCGGGACTCCGACAGATAGGGAGCGAGGTGAGGAGGTGGTGTGTGAGTGGGAGACGCTGAATGTACGGTCAGTTAGGTATGATGAGATCCAGGATATGGCCAATTCTGTGATTCCAAGGGATGAGAGGGTCTGCAGCAGCAGGGAATGGTCCACTGTGTCAAAGGCAGAGGACAGGTCCAGGAGGAGGAGGACAGAGTAGTGTCGCTTGCTCTTGGCGGTTAATAGGTCATTGGTGACCTTAGTTAGGGCAGTTTCAGTGGAGTGGTGTGACCGGAAGCCTGATTGAAAGCGGTCGAAGAAGAAGCAGGAAGATAGATGGGAGGACAGTTCAAGATGGACATGTTGTTCCAGTAGTTTTGAGGCAAAGGGGAGAAGTGATATAGGGTGATAGCTAGATACAGAGGATGGGTCAAGAGAGGGCTTTTTGAGGATAGGTGTGATTGAGGCATGTTTAAAGCTTGAGGGGAAAATGCCAGTTGTTAGTGATAGGTTGAAGAGATGGGTTAGGGTTGGGATGAAGACTGTGGTGAGGTTTGGGATGAAGTGGGATGGGAGTGGGTCAAGTGCACAGGTGGTGAGATGCGATCTTGAGAGTAGAGTGGAGAGTCCGTCTTCTCTAATGGTGGAGAAGTTGGTTTTGGAGGTGGAGGGCTGGGTAGTTGGGAGGAAGGGTTCTGGGGGTTGTTTACTAAAACTGTCTCTGATGTTCTCAATTTTCTGCTTGAAAAATGAGGCAAAGTCTTCAGCTGAGATGAGTGGGGAGGGAGGAGGTGCTGGGGGACGGAGGAGAGAGTTGAAGGTGTTGAATAACTGTTTGGGGTTGTGAGACAGGGAGGATATGAGAGATGAGAAGTGGGTTTGTTTTGCTGTGGCGAGCGTGGTTTTGAAAGTAGTGAGGGACTGTTTGAATGCGATGAAGTGCTCAATGGAGTGGGATCTTTTCCATCTGCGCTCAGCAGCTCTGGAAGCTCGCCTCATTTCTTTGGTCATGCTGGTGTGCCAGGCAGATACCTTATATGTTATGCTTCTGCATCAATACCTAATGAACCCTTATGGAGGAGCATCTGTATGTACAGTAGTAGTGATGAGCGAGCACTAAAATGCTCGGGTGCTCGTTGCTCGGGTCGAGAAAATTGGAATACTTGGGTACTCGAGCCGAGCAACGCGCCCAATGTAAGTCTAGGGCAAACCCGAGTATTTTTACCGCGATCCCCTCCTGGGGTCCTTTTAAGGTCTAAAAACGTCTGAAAATGATGGAAACACTGCTCAAATGACACAGGAACACCATGGGGATAGCCCCTGGAAGCATTTCTGACTCCTAGGTCACAGCTGTAAGCAATGTTGTCAGAGTTTCACGCCATTTTTACACATGCACCAGAAAACATACAAAAACAAAACCAAAATGGAATTTGCTGGGAAATATGTTAAGGTACATCCTTTCCAGGGTAATGACTTGTATATAAGGCAAAATAATTAACCCCACACTAAGATGCTCCTCCACCACTTGGGCTATGTTCACACACAGAATTTGTAATGCATTTTTCAACTTTAACATTGCTTTCAACCAATACAAATGCATGCACTGGGAAATGTCTTTGTAACATTTAACAACCCTAGCTGGCCATGTGGTGTGTGACACATGACCCTGGTAATGTCGAGCAGTTGGGGTAAGGATAGGTAACCACCCCTCAATCCTCGATGACACCCCCCTGACCCATGCCCTATTACCCCAAATAAAGACTCCGACTACATATTCTTTTGGAATAATATCGGTCACAGCAGCCTTTTTATTTAAATACAAACAGACATAAATGAATTATAAACATCCAATAACTTTAAACTAGGAGGGGTCCTTGGAGCTCCCATGAATCTGGTGATCAAAAACACAGCATAGCGTGAACGTTACCAAACCAAATTACTCCCAGCCGATACCACCTGGCTCAGGAGCACCAAAATCCCCAGCGGGTTCCCTGTTCACGCTAAAATTCCCGGGGAACCGACCACCCCTGCCGGAACCCCCCAATTCACCAGATCCAAAACAAGTTTTAACACTAAATACCGGGGAGCCATAAGCCAATGAATCCCCCCAACCCAATTTCCATCAACTCCAAGGACTCCCCCCAGCCACCGCAATGAGGGACTTTGAATACCTCAAAGACCCGAGACCCCACCACAACGAAATGCTATGGCCTTCTCCACACCTTCCTGCAGTCCAAGCACCCAAAAATCGATCCCAACAGCATTCAGATGCACCCCGTCTGCCAGCCAGAACGCCCCGTCACCTTTTTCCAGCTCAAAATGCCACACGGCTACACCACCATTCCTGGCCATGAATGCAGACACGACTCTGTTAACTTTGATCCTGGCCTTATTGATTTTTTCCAAGGACCGCATATTCCTCCACCGTTTTCACGGTACAATCTCTGACCAAACCACAGATAACCCCGGATATAGATGCCACAACTGCAACAAGTCCTGCTTGATGTCCTTAATTAGTTCTCTGAATGGGCGCATCCCCAAATCATTACCTCCCACATGTAGCACCAAAATATCCGGTGACTTATCCAAAACTACCACAGCATTGATTTCTTTCAACACTCTGTTCCAGGCCAAACCCCTAAAACCAATCCACCGGACCACTGCTACTGACCGATCGAAACCAAGTTGTCTACCATCCGACCGTACGTCAGCGCGCTGGGCTCCCCAATGCACATAGGAATGGCCGAAAATCCACACCAAAAACGGTAAGGAACCTGAAAAATACAAACACAAAGGTCAATCCAGCAGCTAAAAACCACAAGGTATTAAAACGAACCTCTTCAAGACTGACCCGCTCACCCCCGCTTAACACCTAACATAACTGTGATATCTATTCGACTTCCATCTACCAATACGCTTGATAGCCTCCGAATCCAAACCTCCAGCAGCCGAATCCGTTGCTGCCCCAATCCGAAAAGAATGAGGAGTAAAACGCGAATCATCCAACCCCAACACATCAAGCGCTCTCTTAAAAATCGTATGAAACTGATACCTTGACAACGAAGAACCATCTTCATGACAAAGCAACGATCCCTCCCTGCGAGGCCCTAGCCCCCAAAAACCTTTCAAACAACTAACTGGGCACATCAGTGAACCGGCGACTGCACCCAGCTCAACCTTCCTACCTCGCCCCACCTGGTCAGTCTTCGAGTGACGCAACCAAAACTCCACACGCCCTTCAGACAAGAGAACATCCCGCGCCAAAATTCCCCCAGTTGTATTCTTATTAGGGGACACCAGTTCACCGATTCTCATTGCACCAAAAAATGCAAACGAAAAAGCCAAACTGAAAAGACGTTGTTCAAACAGTGACCCACAACACTCCCCCAAAACCTCACCCAATCGCTCCAACATCACGAAAGACACGGGACGCCGTTAATCCAACCTACCATATTGTCTACGGAAACCTTTTACCGCCTGCCTCACCAAAAAATCACACTGCCTCCTCAATTTAAAACCAAACGCCAAAGCAGCCAGCAAGCGTGATACCTTCGCCCACGACCAACACTCTGAAAAACCACGGTTAAACCAGGACAACAAAATCCCCACCTGATCATCGGCGCTGCCTCCACCCGGGCAAGATGCCAAAACCCCTTCCCAAGATGACCAAACCATCTGATAAGCCTCCCATGTTTTAGGAGCCAATGATGACCTTATCAGATCTTCAGCGTCCCGGATGCCATGAGCCAAAGGTCCGCAGGTCAATCCAAACCGATGATCTCTGCCTCCGGAGCCAAGGACCGGAAACGCTCGAACTGGAAACGAGAAAGAGAGTCAGCTATTGAATTCCTCGCCCCAGGCACATGCGTCGCCGTGACCTGAGAATTCAACTCCAGACAAGATAGGACCAATCGCCTGAGAACCCGAACCACAGGTGGTGATGAAGCCGTAAGACCATTCACTGCACACACCACCCCCATGTTATCACAGTTAAAGAGAATGCGCCTGTTGCGAAATTGCTGTTTCCACAAATGAACCACCACCAGGATAGGAAAAATTTCCAATAACGCAATGTTACGGACCAGCCCTGATGAAATCCACTCCGCAGGCCAGGGTGCCGCACACCATTGCCCCCTGAAGTATGCCCCAAAACCACTGCCACCCGCCGCGTCCGTAAACAAATCCAAAGAGTCATTGTCGACCGCCTCTTCCATAAACAAGGAACGACAATTGTAGGATCCCAAAAACGAACTCCAAACCGCCAAATCTTCTTTCAGCTCAGCTGACAAACGAATGAAGTGATGTGGTGCACGAACTCCGGCCGTAGCACTCGCCAACCTCCTGGAAAACACTCTCCCCATCGGCATCACCCGACAACCGAAGTTAAGTTTCCCAAGCAGCAATTGCAATTCTCGCAAAGTCAATTTCTTCACACGCCGCGCCCAGCCAAATCTTCCCGCAACCCTTCAATCTTGTCCACGGGAAGCCTGAACTCCCATCCGACCGTATCGATGACAATACCCAAGAAACTCAAACACGTACAAGGCCCTTCCGTCTTACCGGGGGCCAGGGGAACCTCAAAACGATCACACACCCATCCGACAGCCCGCAAGAGGCGATAACAATGATCTGACCCAGCCAGGCCTACACACAGGAAATCGTCCAAATAGTGTATAACCGAATCACAATCTGAAACATCCTTAACCGCCCACTCCAAAAAAGAACTGAACGTCTCAAACAAAGTGCATGATAGGGAACAACCCATAGATAAACACCTATCCACGAAAAAAAACCATCCCAAAAACAACCTAAAAGCTTAACACTATCAGGATGAACCGGTAGCAGCCGGAACGCCGCCTCAATATCCGTTTTGGCCAACAGGGCCTCACGTCCGAACTTGCAAACCCAAGCAACAGCCTCATCAAATGACGCGTAAACCACCGAGCAAAGATCAGGCGCAATACCGTCGTTAACGGACAACCCACGCGGGTAAGACAAGTGGTGTATTAAACAGAATTTGCCTGCTTCCTTCTTGGGAACCACACCTAATGGGGAAACCACAAGATCCTCAAACGGAGGGGCCAGCCATCTGACCCAACGCGACCTCCTTCCCCAACTTCTCTGACACCACCTCCCGTGTAACACCGCCGACCTCAAATTTTTAAGCGTCCGAGGAACCACAAACGGAGGGGCCGGAATAACGAAACCATCCCGAAAACCCTGATGTAACAAAAACGCCGCTTCCTTCCGAGGGTACCTATTTAGAAAAGGGACCATCCTTTCCAGCCTCACTGGCGTCACCCCCATGAGAATTCCCGGCCCCTGACTTGGACTTAGCTTTTTTGAAGCATTTTGAGGCCCCATGGGAAGAGCCACTGCAGTGTGAACACAGGTGCTTGAATTTGCAATTAACCCCGAACTTGCACTGCCCATCATTGAATTGCCAACACAAACCCACTTTGTGACCCCCCGCCTGACTTGGCTGTCCTGACGCCCCCGCTGAACTGGACTGACTAATCTGACCGGAATTACCGGCCCCCCCTTGAAAGGAGTGACCAAACTTATACTGCGCCATTACGCCCAACCAAAGCCCGATATCCTTCTGATCTCAGCGAAGAGTTGGACGTATAGCCTTCCGCTGCCGGAATTGCTTGTCGTATCTCAACCACGCCTGCCCGCCATAAACCCTATGCGCCTCCCCAATAGAGTCCATGTAGCAAAACAGGCCCGAACAATTCTCCGGCACCTTCTCCCCAATCACACTCGCCAAAATAGCAAATGCCTGCAGCCAATTTATGAAAGTCTGAGGAATCAACCGCCACTTCCGTTTCTCCTCCTCCTCTTTCTTGCTGTCCTCTTTCTTCCCCTTGTCCAAGTTAAATTTATCTAACGGGAGCAGCGAAAAAATTTCCACATACTCATTCTTCATGATTTTCTCTTTTACCTCCTTCTTAAGATGCGCCCCCAAGGGGCCACATAACATACATAAACCTCCCCATGAGCCCTATCATCTAAATGAATACGACACTCCTTCTCTTTCTCCGTTTGAACCGAAACCGAAACAGGCGCCCAGGGGCCCGACGCCCCCGCCGAACTGGACTGACTACTCTGACTGGAATTACCGCCCCCCCTTGAAAGGAGTGACCAAACTTCTACTGCGCCATTACGCGCAACCAGAGCCCGATATCCTTCTGATCCCAGCGAAGAGTTGGACGTATAGCCTTCCGCTGCCGGAATTGCTTGTCGTATCTCAACCACGCCTGCCGCCATAAACCCTATGCGCCTCCCCAATAGAGTCCATGTAGCAAAACAGGCCCGAACAATTCTCCGGTGCCTTCTCCCCAATCACACTCGCCAAAATAGCAAACGCCTGCAGCCAATTTATGAAAGTCTGAGGAATCAACCGCCACCTCCGTTTCTCCTCCTCCTCTTTCTTGCTGTCCTCTTTCTTCCCCTTGTCCAAGTTAAATTTATCTAACGGGAGCAGCGAAAAAATTTCCACATACTCATCCTTCATGATTTTCTCTTTTACCTCCTTCTTAAGATGCGCCCCCAAGGAGCCCTCAAAACATACATAAACCTCCCCATGAGCCCTATCATCTAAATGAATACGACACTCCTTCTCTTTCTCCGTTTGAACCGAAACCGAAACAGGCGCCCAGGGGCCCAATTACACCTCGCTTACACCCGTGACCCTCTGCGACCCCATCCACGCCGCCAAATGCCGCTGATCACTCATTCCCCTCTCCAACCGCACCAACAAATCCCTCACGTTCGCTAACACAGCCCCGACACCCCCCACGTCAGACCCATCAGTACACCCAACCCCAAAACCCGTCACCGAACCCCCTGCGATCCCACATGCACAGGAGAAGGAAAACGCTGTAAAGGTATTAAAGACATGGACACACACTCACCAGGCTGCGGGGGAGCTGTGATCCCCCAGCCGGAGTCCCAGGATGCAGACACCGCTGTCCGTGAAGGTCCATCCCATCCGAAGCCGACTGCCAAAGGGGGGTCTGAGCTGTGTCCTGCTGCGATGACGAAGCCCGAGGAGAGGGAAACGCTGCCTGCTGCGTCCCTGATGGTTGCCGCTGATCTGCTGCTGCTGCCGCCCAAATGGCCGAACCCCCATCCACGCGGGGTGAGGCTGCCGCTGTGTCCACCCTCCCGGCTGCAGGGGTAGACCCCACTGTAGCGACAAGGACCAGCCCTGCTCCCGGACCTGCAGGGCCACCCGCAACCATACTGCTCCCCCGTCCGGATGTAGGTGAGGCAGAGGCAGGCCGCGCGGCAGGAGCATCACCGCCGCAGCCCCCCGACATGTTAGGCCTCAGGCGCTGCCCGGCTCGCGCTGGCTCCGCCCCCACATTGCCGTGAGGTGAAGGCCTTGCAGCCGCCGACGGACCCCGCCTGGCAGTAGGATTCCTCCCAGGCCAGGGCCTGCTGGCACCACGACTTAAAGGAGCCCGGCCTGGAGGGTCCCTAGAGGGGCTCCTGCGCCGACGGGGGGCCTGGGGAGCTGAATCGGGCGACAGGCGATCTGGAGACCTGGTCCGACGTGCGCGCCTCACCGGAGACACCGCCACCGCCGCTGCTGCCGCTGCCGTCCCACCGCTCCCGATGATCCCAGCCACCTGCTGTTCAAGCCAGCCCGGAGGGCTACATTTTTAAACCTCCTAAAATGCTAACAAAATAAAAATAACATTTTTTAAATTGTGCTGATGTAAAGCAGACATGAGGGAAATGTTATTTATTAATGTTTTTCTGTGGTATGGCCATTTGGATTAAAGGGATAATCATTCAAAGTTTGAAAATTGCTATTTTTTTAACATTTTCCTCAAATTTCTGATATTTTTTATAAATAAACACAAAACATATCGACCTAAATTTACCATTATCATAAAGTATAATGTGTCACGAAAAAACTTTCTCAAAATCACTGGGACTTGTTGAATCGTTCCAGAGTTATTATCACATAAAGTGACAATGTATTATTCTAAAATCTTCATAAATAAACTACATACATATTCTAGAATACTCGATGCGTTAGAATCGGGCTTCCATCTAGTACAATATAATAATGCCACACTGTGCCCTGATAATACTGATATACACTGCCTAAGTAGCTATGCCAATATTAACCATCAACAACCTGTATTTGGATACTACTGTGACTTAGCCAATACAGGGTGGAAGAGGCTTAAAAATGGTGATATATATATTTGTTTTCTACCGCCTAGACCCTGGTGACTAGGTGTTGAGTAAAACGGAACCGGCCATGTCCCCAAATATTATTAACCAGCAGATATAGGGTGAATCTGCAGGTTAATAATGTGACAATGCTGTTTGGCTGCTTTACCTGGAGAAAAGAACGCTATTCCTCTGGGAGCTGTTGGCTTTCAGTCACAAAGGTGTGCCAGAGCGCCTATAATCACCGCACAGTACACAGTGAGCGATGACTGTAAGTACATCCCGGTTTACAGCCGCCGAACACTGTTAATAGCCTTTAGAGACATGACAGGTTCCCTTTAACTTTAGAAGATGGTGGCCATATGCTTAGTCCACCATAGAAGTCCTTTTTTGTAAACTTTTTGGGGATTTCTGATATCACTCACTATGCGTTCAAAAGCTCTGTCTCCCACTTCAAAATAGTACAAAGTTGATGTGATCTACTGTATACTCTAATTATTAAGGACAGTTGGATCATTTTCCAATTGGCAATGACAAAGATTTTCAGCAATATTTCAAACACTTTTAGCAGTAACACTATTTATGAGTAGATGTCTCCGTTTGAACCGAAACCGAAACAGGCGCCCAGGGGCCCGACGACACCTCGCTTACACCTGTGACCCTCTGCGACCCCATCCACGCCGCCAAATGCCGTTGATCACTCATTCCCCTCTCCAACCGCACCAACAAATCCCTCACGTTCGCTAACACAGCCCCGACACCCCCCACGTCAGACCCATCAGTACACCCAACCCCAAAAACCCGACACCGAACCCCCCTGCGACCCCACACGCACAGGAGAATGAAAATGCTGTAAAGGTATAAAAGACATGGACACACACTCACCAGGCTGCGGGGGAGCTGTGATCCCCCAGCCGGAGTCCCAGAATCCAGACGCCGCTGTCCGTGAAGGTCCATCCCATCCGGAGCCGACTGCCAAAGGGGGGTCTGAGCTGCGTCCTGCTGCGATGACGAAGCCCGAGGAGAGGGAAACGCTGCCTGCTGCGTCCCTGATGGCTGCCGCTGATCTGCTGCTGCTGCCGCCCAAATGTCTGAACCCCCATCCACGCGGGGTGAGGCCGCCGCTGTGTCCACCCGCCCGGCTGCAGGGGTAGACCCCGCTGTAGCGACAAGGGCCAGCCCCGCTCCCAGACCTGCAGGGCCACCTGCAACCACACTGCTCCCCCGTCCGGATGTAGGTGAGGCAGAGGCAGGTCGCGCGGCAGGAGCATCACCGCCGCAGCCCCCCGACATGTTAGGCCTCAGGCGCTGCCCAGCTCGCGCTGGCTTCGCCCCCACATTGCGCAAGGTGAAGGCCTTGCAGCCGCCGATGGACCCCGCCTAGCAGTAGGATTCCTCCCAGGCCGGGGCCTGCAGGCACCGCTACTTAAAGGCGCCTGGCCTGGAGGGTCCCTAGAGGGGCTCCTGCGCCGACGGGGGGCCCGGGGAGCTGAATCGGGTGACAGGCGATCTGGAGGCCTGGTCCGACGTGCGCGCCTCACCGGAGACACCGCCGCCGCCTCTGCTGCTGCCGCTGCCATCCCACCGCTGCCGATGATCCCATCCACCTGCTGTTCAAGCCAGCCCGGAGAGTGCGCTGCTGCTGCAGCCCTCAGGCTCTCCAGGATCCCATCCACAGTGGCCATTGTACGTCCACACTTGTTGCCCAGAGAGCGGGAACTGACCAGGCCACACCCCCCACTGCCAGTTTGAGCTCAAAATCCCCTTAACCCCCACCTCTTAACTTTTAACCCCTCCCTCCATCCCATGGTCATGATGGGCCTACCCTTACGCCGCGGGGGGAGGGACGGCTTCAGCTCCGGCCATTACTTGAGCAGACCCATCTTGTTTTATTTATGAAGGAGGGACTCTTAAAGTCACAAAGCCTATTTTTAGAGGTGCATCAGGCTGCATTAATATTCTTAAAGGGCCATTATTAAACAGTAGGTCTCCTATGCTGTTATTGCCTATGCAGTGAGTGGCTGGGCTGCCAACAATTACAACGTACCCCAATACCCCTTTCACGAGAGGTACAGGAGTGCTTCTTGAAAAAATGTTGCCTTGAATACAAGGCCTGCCCTGCTATCAAGTCATATGCACCCCAATAATCCTTTGAACCCAGGTTCTGGATGGCGACAGGAAAACCCACTTCACATTCTTCAGTTGGTCCTGCCATACTCTTTTCTTATGTATTAACTGCAAAGCCTGCCCTGCTACCAAGTCATATGCACCCCAATAAGCCTTTGAACCCAGGTACTGGATGGCCACAGGAAAACCCACTTCACATTCTTCAGTTGGTCCTGCCATACTGTTTCCTTATGCATTGAATGCAAGGGCCACCTTGACCCAAATTTGCATGCACCCCAATCCTCCTTGAAAGAAACATGGAGGAGGGCCTCAAAAAAAAAAACTGTCCTATTACAAAGGAACGGGTCTCCTAGACTCGTAATGCCCATACACTAAGTGTATGGGCTGACAAACATTTCTCCATGGGGGTACATTTTTAAAAAATATTTAATGGGGATCATAGACCCTTGCCAAAAAATTGACTGTCTGTAGCAGCACGGAACACGTGAACACTGGCGTTCTGGTGGTGGAAAATGATGAGAGGTGGAGGAAGGCCTCATTAAAAACTCGGCCCAATATAAAGGAGCAGGTCTCCTAGACTTGTAATGCCCATACACTTTAAGTGTATGGGCTAACAAACATTTCCCCATGGGTGAAACATTTTTTTAAAATATTTAATGGTGATCACAGACACCCTTGCCAAAAAATTGAATATCTGTAGCAGCACGGAACACGGGAATCCTGGTGATCTAGTGGTGGAAAATGATGAGAGGTCGAGGACGGCCTCACTAAAAACTAAGCCCAATTTAAAGGAGCGTGTCTGCTAGACTTGTAATGCCCATACACGAAGTGCAAGGGCTGAAAAACATTTCCCCATGGGGGTTACAGTTTTAAAAAATTATTTATGGGTATCAGACATCCTTGCCTAAAAATTTAATGGCTGTAGCAGCATACAACATGCTCACCATGGTGACCTAGTGGTGGAGAATGAGGAAATATTGATGAAGGCCACATGAAAAATTAGGCACAATACACACTAGTGCGTGGCTTGTGTACGAAGTAAAAGATGAGCTGACGAGCAAGATCCCGGGCCCGTGGCTGACCTTGTGTGCAGGAGCACGCCCCATAAAGACCATCTGGACAGGTACAGCAGCCCCAAGGAGCCCAGCCAGCAGTCAGATCTCAGCAGCCAGCGCCTGAGCCTTTGCTTGTTGGAAGAGGGCGCCAGAGAGGCCCGCCGGCAGTGGCAGCATTGCCCGAGGTTCTGCAGATGTCAGCTGGACTTGCAGAAGTGTCTATTGGGGAACAGGGTGGCCGTAGGTGTGACTTCCATGATGTCGGGGTGAACACCCGGCAGACTATCGAACATGTCCAAAAATCGAAAGCTGGCACCTCTGGAACCAAGATTGCTCTTGTGACCAACCACATCAAGCTGATGTCCCAACCACAGTGGGCCCTGTACCAGTATCATGTTGACGTCAACCCCGCCATTGAGTCCAAGCGTTTGCAGTATGGCCACCTGTACCAGCAAGAATAAAACATCGGAAAGGCACAGGCGTTTGATGGAACCGTGTTGTTTTTACCAAAAAGACTGAATAAGGTCACCGAGGTGTTCAGCCAGACTCAAAAAGGAGAGAAAGTGCGGATCACCCTGACCAACGAGATTCCACCGATCTCGCCCACCTGCTTCCATTTCTATATCATTTTCCGAAGACTCCTGAAGATAATGGATATGAAGCAGATAGGACGCAACTATTACAACCCGAGTGACGCCACCGAAGTCAGAGCCCACCAACTCGCCATCTACCCGGGGTTTTTCACCTCCATCCTCCAGTACGAGTCCAGCATCATATGTTGAACATTGATGTAAGCCATAAAGTCCTCAGAAATGAGACTATGCACGACATCATGAGCAGCCTCTACTCCTCGTGTGGCCCTCAGAGGTTTCAGGACGCCTGCTGCAAGGAACTGATCGGACAGATCGTCCTCACCAAGTCCAACACTAAAGCCTACCATATAGACGAGATCGCCTGGAACATGACTACCGCTCCCACCTTCAAGAAGGCAGACGGAAGCAAGATCAGCTTTGTGGACTGCTATAAAAACCCATACAATGAAGAAGTGAAATACATGATCCAGCCACTAATCGAGAACATCACCCGGAGGCCCAAGCTGGGAGCCACAGACAGAGTCATCGTACTGGTGCCAGAGTTCTGTAACCTAACAGGTCTGACCGACAGAATGAGAAACAACTTAAGTGTCATGAAAGACCTGGCTGTTCACACCCGCTTACCACCAGAACAGAAGGAGCGGCAAGTTGGGAAGTTCATGAACTACATACACAAGGATGAGAGCGTTGAGAAAGAGCTACGTGACTGGGGGCTGAATTTCAATACCGAACTGCTACAGTTTGAAGGGAGAATTGCACCTCCGGAAATAAATCATGCAAAAAGACAAATCTGCTGAATATAATCCACAGTTTGCTGATTGGTTGCGAGAGCAGAGGGGTCCCGTCGTGATCAGTCCCCGAGATATGAATAATTGGCTGCTCTATTACACCCAGAGAAATTAAGATGCGGCAAACGCTCTTCTGCAGAACCTGTTCAAGATCACACAGCAAATGCGCATCAAGATGAACCGGGCGGTGTTGGTTGAAGTCGAGGACTTTTTTGGGCGGTTTTTGGTGAATTTTTGAAGAAAAGAGTAGAACAAGGCTAGCAGACAGAACTATGCAACTTATGCCTGCGAAGCTACGATTTTTCCACAACAGATACACCAGGCCTCACCGTGACATAACAGACTGTATAAATATTGTTTTGTTTTTTTCAGATTTTTTGAAAAAAAAGTAAAAATGAGTTGAACAAGGCTAGTAGACAGAACTATGCAACTTATGCCTGCAAATCTACGATTTTTCAACCACAGATACACCAGGCCTCAGTGTGACACATTAGACTGTATACATTTTTTTTTTCTGATTTAAAAAAATAAATAAAAATGAGTTGAACAAGGCTAGCAGACAGAACTATGCAACTTATGCCTGCAAATCTACGATTTTTCCACCACAGATACACCAGGCCTCAGTGTGACACAACAGACTGTATACATTCTTTTTTGTTTTTTTTCTGATTTAAAAAAAAAAATGAGTTGAACAAGGTTAGCAGACAGAACTATGCAACTTATGCCTGCGAAGCTACGATTTTTCCACCACAGATACACCAGGCCTCAGCCGGACATAGCAGACTGTATAAATTTTCTTCAATTTTTTTTTGTAAAACAATAAATACTGAGTACACCAAGGCTAGCAGACAGAACAATGCAACGTATGCCTCCAAACAGAAGATTTTTACACCACAGATACACCAGCGTGTGACGGAGATAACAGAGTGTACAATTTTTTATTTTTTTTATTTTTTAAAACAATGAATAATGAGTAAACCAAAGGTAGCAGACAGAAGAATGCAACATATGCAAGCAAAGCACGGATTTTGACACCACTGATACACCAGGCGTCAGCCACAGATAACGAACTGATCGAAATGTGGCCTTTTTTTGGCACACCAAAATTTTGTCAAAAAGTTGGCTATGACACGCAAAAATAAAATTGGAGTACTAAAATTTTAAGATATTTAGCGCAATGATATGCGATGTGTGTGGCGTACAACACAGTGAAAAATATAACAACTGAAGCTAACTTTTTGGGGGCCAGCTAAAGTTTTTTGGGGCAGCAAAATGGTGTCCAAAAATGTTATAAGAAACTACAAAATATTAGATAGTACCCCCAAAAAAGGACAGATTGCTAGGCCCACTCATATCTGATGCCTGGGGCCCCCCCAAAATAGGTAAAAAATTATATTTTTATACTCTTGTATTGCAATGACCTAGCTGTAGTCTGCAGCGTGACCAAGCAAATAAATGTCAAAAAAGGGGGTTATGGATTGCTTTATAAGAAAACGAGCAGATATAATCTTAAAAAAAATAAAATAAATTTGCCACGGATAACTGCAGCTAGTTATATTTAAAACACGCAGCAGCAGACAGTAATGGAGCCTTTTAATCTATACAGGGAGATCTATAGACTCACATACAATGCCTGTAAACCTTGCAGTTATGTGGACATGAGCACATAGACTCCCCTGCCCAACTAGCACAATTAAAAACTAGGTCCAATGATAAGGAGCTGGTCTACTAGGCTTGTAACGCCCATACACGAAGTGCATGGGCAGAGACACATTTCCCCATGGGGGCGTACCTTTTTAAAAAATCTTTTATGGACATCATAGACAGGCTTGGCAAAAATTGGACTGCCTGTAGCAGCACAGAACATGTTAAGGCTGCCGTCACACTATCAGTATTTGGTCAGTATTTTACATCAGTATTTGTAAGCCAAAACCACATGGGAATTTTCTAAGTAATTCCGCTACAAGGGGCCTCTGGTACTGCAACATTTTAGTACACCTTTCTGTCTCTGGCAGAAGAGATTAAAAGTTCTCCTTGTAGCATGGGTCTAGAAGTGTCACCAACCAGTAATGAGTGTCACCAAAAAAATGTATAATGCGAGGGTCACGTGAAACGCAGTGCAACATAAAGTCAGCCATGCGTGCCAGACTGCTAACAGGCAAGACTTCCGTGTCCTCACCAACAGGACAACGGCCCATGCTTTCCTCCTCCTCCTCATCCTCCTCGTCCCTGTCCTCAGACCATCCCCACTGAACAGACGGTATGACAGCTGTGCTTGTAGTACCGTCTATAGTTCATGAAGGCAGCTCCTGTTCTTTCTCCTCCTCCTCATTGCCTACCAATACACATTGGGAAGACATGAGGCTGGGCTGAGTGTAATCCCCCTGTATGGTTCCTCGGTCCATGTCCTCGTGCTCTGCCTGCAATGCATCCTCTTTAATTGTGAGCAGAGAGGTTTTCAGAATGCTGAGAAGCGGGATGGTGATGCTAATTATGGCACCATCTTGGTGCAGTCCTCAAAGTTTTGTAGGATGGTACATATGTCTGACATCCATGTCCACTCCTGAGGTCTTATGTGTGGAGTCTGAACTAAATATCGACGGCCTTGTTGATGTTGGTAGTCAACAACTGCCCTCTTCTGCTCACAAATCCTTTCCAACATATGCAGCTTAGAGTTCCAAAGCCTGGCGACATCATACACCAGTCGGTGAGCCGGCAGCTGCAAACGCTGCCGAAGCACGGCAAGGGCGGCTGAAGCTGTAGCTGACTTTCTAAAATGGGCAGACAGATGGCATACTTTCACTAGCAGATCTGGCAGCTCCGGGTAGCTTTTCAAAAAACGTTGAACAACAAGGTTAAGCACATGAGCCAGACAAGGTACGTGTGTAAGCTCACCTTGCCTCAGAGCCGCCACCAGGTTCTGGCCATTTCACACATGACCATGCCTGGCTGTAGGTTCAGCTGTGTCATCCAAATATCTGACTGCTCTTTAGCGCTGTCCACAACTCTTCTGCATTGGACGGTTTGTCACCTATGCAGATTAGCTTCAGCACAGCCTGTTGCCGCTTGGCTGAGGCAGTGCTGCAGTGCTTCCAGCTTCTGACTGATGTGTTGATTACAGATATGGAAGCTAAGGAGGAGGTTCAGGAGCTATGGACTGTGGGGGCAACCCTGACTGATGTAGGGCCTGCAATCCTCGGCGTGGGGAGGATGTGTTCCATCCCAAGGTCCGACTGGGTCCCGGCTTCCACTATGTTAACCCAGTCTGCCATCAGTGAGATGTACTGTCCCTGCCCACAAGCACTTGTCCACGTGTCCGTGGTTAGGTGGACTTTCCCAGTAACAGCAATGTTGAGGGCACAGGTAATGTTGTGGGACACATGTTGGTGTAATGCAGGTACGGCACACCGGGAGAAATAGTGGCGACTGGGGACCGAGTACCTTGGGACAGCCGTCACCATCAGGTTGCAGAAAGCTTCCGTCTCAACAAGCCTAAAAGACAACATTTCGAGTGCAAGTAGAAGAGAAATGTTAGAATTTAGTACTGTGGCCTGTGGGGCGTTGGCTGGTGAATTTCTGCTTGTGTTCCAATGACTGGGGTATAGACAACTGAAGACTGTGCTGGGACAAAGACGTGGACGGGCTTGATGCTAGTGCTGCTTGACTGTGGGCAACAACAGGTGAAGCTGCGCTAGAGGCATCTTCACATGCACGGTGGACTGGGGATTGGCTTCTACGCAAAACAGTGGAAGAAGCAGTGGTGTCACCTGCAGACAGTGTTCCTGGAGCCTGGGGTTTGGCCTACAAAGTCGGGTGCTTTGCTGCCATGTGCCTGATCATGCTGGTGGTGGACAGGCTGGTAGTTTTGCTACCCCTGCTGATGTGGGCATGGCAGGTGCAGCAAATGGCCTGTTTGGGGTTATCGACAGAGTCATAAAAAAATAACCAGACTCGGGAAGATCTAACAGTTGGAATGGCAACTTCCCTCATGTTGGTGTTACGGGGAACGGATGCACGCCTTCTGTCTGTGGCCACCACACTGCTTCTTCCTGCCTCTTGGGGTGATATGCCTCCTTCCCCATGTGTGCTGCTGTCCTCACTCTGCATGTCCTCCTGCCAGGTTGGGTCAGTCACTATGTCATCCACCACCTCATCTTCCACATCTGCAGCCTGCTCCCCCTCCTGACTTTCTGGCAATTGTGTCTCATCACCATCCACCTCTTGTGACACTTTCCCACCATCGCCTTTGGGTGACCGTAGCTGGTCAAAGCTTTGGGCATCGCTACATGCAACCTCATCTGGCCCCACTTCAAGTTGACCAGCCGAGAGCGTGGAATCTTGAAAGGGAAAACTGAACAGCTCTTTGGAGTGTCCAAGTGTGGGATCAGTTGTCTCAGGACACTCGGCATGGTGGGAGGAAAGAAGATCAGGGTGAGGAGTATCTGGTCCACACTCACGGCTACTCAGACTTGACTATGTGGAAAATGTGGTGGTGGTGGTGGCTAAGTGACTGGAAGCACTATCCGCAACCATTTCACACTGCTCTGGCTTCAATAGTGGTGTGCTGCGATCCCCTAGAAACTGGGACAGGAAGGTCGAGCAAGAAGATGTGGGTCTTTGTTGTGGCCCACTTTCAGCTTGGCCACGACCTCGTCCTCTGCATGCATCATCAGCATCACATCCACTTCCCTGTCTCTTGCCCCTTGCCTTGCCCATTTTAAATGGACTACTGAACTATTTCAAAAGCTCAACACAAATGTATTTATTTGGAGCAAAATTATATCTGATCAGTATGCCTTCAAAGTTACGATTTTTCCACCACAGATACAACAGGCTGCAACCACAGATAACAGACTGTGTAATTATTTTTTCTGTTTTATGTGAAATTTGGAGAGAAAAAAAGAGTAGAACAAGGCTAGCACACAGAGCAATGCTCCATATGCCTGTGAGACTACAATTTTTCCACCACAGATACACCAAGCCTCAGCCTGACATAACAGACTGTATAAAAACATTTTTTTGTTTTTGGTGAATTTTTGAAAAAAAGAAAGAGCAGAACAAGGCTAGCACAAAGAATTATGCTACGTATGCCTGCGAGATTATGATTTTTCCACCACAGATACACCAGGTCGCAGCCACAGATAACAGACTGTATAATTTTTTTTTCTCTTGTATGTCAAATTTGCCAAAAAATTTAAAACGAGTATTACAAGGCTAACAGACAGAACTATGCTATGAAATTAAAAAAGGAGAACAAGGCTAGGACACAGGATCCTGATACGTATACCTGCGAAGCTACGATATTTCCACCACAGATACACCAGGCCGCACCAACAGATAACAGACTGTATAATTTTTTTCTGTTGTATGTGAAACTTGACAAAAAAGTTAAAATGAGTACAACAAGGATAGCAGACAGAACTATGAAACTTATAGTAACATAGTTATTAAGTCCATCTAGTTCAACCCATAGCCTAACCTAACATGCCCTACTGTTGGGCCTACCACGGCCAAAAGCTGGGGGCTAAACTAGCGGCTGTGGTCAGTGATGACAGCTGTGACAGCAGGAAACAGTGCAGCACATGCGGCGGTGACAGCTGCGGACAGAAGGTGACGGCCGGGACTATGGGCGCTGTTGGGCCTACTGCAACCAAAAGCCAGGGACTAAATTAGCGGACACTGTCATTGATGATGGCCGCAACAGCAGGAACCAGCGCAGCACATGCGGCAATATACTATGTGGCTGTGCAATATACTACGTGGCTGTGCAATATTCTACGTGGCTGGGCAATATACTACGTGGCTGTGCTATATACTACGTGGACATGCATATTCTAGAATACCCGATGCATTAGAATCGGGCCACCATCTAGTATTACATAAGCAGCAGCAGACAGCAATGGAACCTTTATATGTATGCAGTGAGAGCAATGTACTCACATACAGTGCCTGCAGGCCTTGCACTTATATGGATATGTTCACATAGACTCCCCTGCCTACCTAGTGCTGCAATCTCTGGACCCCCGAATTATCCTTAAAAAGGACTGTTGGTTTCTCAGGAGTTGAGGACTGAACAGTTGCAGACCTACACTAACTATTAAAAGGACGATTCTGACCCTATCTCAACAGCAGCTCTCCCTACAAGTCCAGAGCAGAACGCAGCGAGCAGGGTGGCGCCAGGTCTCTTATAGACCTGATGATGCTGTGCGGCCAGCCAATCACTGCAATACCACAACAAAGATGGCTGTGGCATTAAAGTGCATGGCTGACAATCCCTGCTGTAACAAATGGAAACGGAGGCACAGGAGTTGAAGTTCACATTCGTTTTTATTTAGGTTTAATGTGGAACCTCGAACAGGGACAGAGTGGAAAGCCAGGAGGACACGGGTGCCACCTCCAGTTAGACCCCGAACTCGTGGCAGCTGTCCCATCGGGACAATTGGACAAGCAGGGTTAGCGGGAGACATGGAGTTAACCAGGTGATACCAGGTGTACGGGTAGAAGCTGGTTCCAATGGTACTGGCGTTGTCCAGAGATGATGATGGCAGATTGGCGGGACGAGACGGGATTGCGTAGATAGAACAGTCGTTGTCCAGGATCACCGGGTAACTGGTAGCTGAAGATCTGTGGAAACAGACAGTATAAGCGGAGTACAAGCGAAAGCACTTCAGAAACAGGAGCACATGCAGACAGGAACCGGAAGCAACAATGGATACTTGTTGCTCCGGCGCCCTCCCTATGGTGGAGGAGCTAGAAATAGCAAAGGATAACACGCCATTGGCTAGAAGCATATTTAAAAAATGTGCGCTGTCTCTTTAGGAGACTGGGAACGAGCGCGCGCGTGCCCTAAACACTCTGCCTGAGAAGCTGCTGGAAGCACACCAGGAAGCAGGAGAGGGAGGAGGAGGGGAAGCTGCATCCTGACAGCTTGGAGCCAGCACAGAGCGGAATTCCTGACGGAAACCCTGCAAAGGTACAGAGACCGGACCGGGTGTAACACCTGCACTGTCATCGGTGCTCTAAAGAGCGCCAGAATTGCAGGGCGGAGACCCGAGCTCCCGCCGAATAATCCCGGAAATGCTCGGTGCTCACCGAGTACACCGAGCCTAGTGATACTCGGGCGAGTACTGAGTAGTAGCGAGCATGTTCGATCATCACTAATATGTAGACAATTATCTAAATAACACCACATAATGTGTATCCATAGCTACAAAATTGAGTAGGACATTTTTTTTAAAGTGCAAACATTATGTGGCTCCAGCAAGAATATGTAGTTCAGTTCTAGGTACCAATCACAGAGAACTAAAACGTTAACAGATTTGATAAGAAATGTGGTTGAGACCCTTAAAATAAATGTGTTGTCAACAATTGACCTACTGCTTGAGACGTCTTTATATTGTCTTTTTTTTTTATTGTTTTTTATTTTTCATATCATGATTTATGTCTTAAAAAATTTGAAATATTGCAATTTTCACACAGGTCACTTGGGTTAATTTAAATTTACTGTTCTTTTCAGAAAATCACATGTACTTTATCAGCAATAGACTGACTCCTATCTTGCGTATTGAACCATCTAATGTGCACATGTCATTGTGAAGGAAGGAAAAGCAGGAGGAGCTGAGACATCACTTATTGTGATTTGTGGATCTTGTGTTATTGTAAGATGCCCAAGCAAGGAAGTCGTGGGTGAGCTTTTGTTACCACTCACTTTGGCATCCTACAGACATCTCGTGTCCCAGTCCCGGTGTGCTTCTGTGTGTGAGATGCATCACACTAAGGCTAGGTTCACATTGCATTTGTGCAATCCGTTTAGCACATACGCTAACGGAAAGCGCTAATGCAATGTCCAAAAAGGATTGCGTTTAGCGATCCCGCTAGCGCAGATGCCCGATCTGCGCTAGCGAGAACGGACCGAAAAACGCTGCAAGCAGCGTTCGAGGTCCATCAAAAAATAACAGGACATCGCTAACGCATGCCAAAAATGGCATATGTTAGCGATGCGTTAGTTACATGGCGGTCAATGGGTGCGCTAACGGATCCGTTACACTGCGTTAGTGGCACTTTGTAACAGATCCCGTTAGCGGACTGCCACTAACGCAATGTGAACCCAGCCTAAGGATATGTTCCCACAGTCAGTAAACACTGCGGGGTGGACGCTGCGTACATCCGCAGCATCCAACCAGCAGCATACAGATGTTACAGCATAGTGGATGGAATTTCAAGAAATCCCATGTCCACTATGCGTGCTGAGATGCCTGTGGATGACCGGCACAGATGGACATGCGACATGTCACCGCAAGATAAATTTCACCCGTACAATGTGTTGGACACGGTGATTCCACACGACACAATGAACACACGCAGAATGAAAAGCAGGCAGCACTTTGGATGCAGCGGACATATGCTGCATCCAAAGCATTGCCAAACACTGAACGTCTGCACATACCCTTACTTTAGGGCTGCAGGCCTTGTCTTCTGACTCCAAGAATCCTTTTTCTGGAACTAGGTAAGCATTTAATCCAGGAGACACAAGGTTCATAAAAACAATCAAACTTTTACTTGGTGAATGGCAGTATTTACAGGCAGATATAGAGGATCAGGCCTAACGAGTTGTCATCTTTCCCACAGGTACCAGATACTATGTCAGTCCTGGTTCTCGGTATAGGTAGAATGTCCCTCTCACTGGCTTCTCTAGTCCTAGGGGATCTACACCACTAGCAGTATATTCGGATTGCAATACCTTCCACCCCATGTAGTCTGAGTCCATCTTTCCCTGTAGCTTCACAGGCCGAGTGCATCCCAAGCATCCAGTGTCCAATTCAAGGTACCCACAGGCCATTAGATGAAATCACAGGGAATTTTCAGTAATCCACTGCCCTGAGTGTTAGACCCACACTGTCCCTAGCAGCCTCTGACTTAAGCCTATTGCTTCACACACTGCTCTCCACACACTGTCTTGTCACTTCCTGAACTTGGCAATAACTCGCAGTTCCCTCTCCCAAACTGGGCCAGATATTAAACTTAACCCTGTCTTAGCTAACTGCAGCCCCAGTGGGTGTCATCCTTTTATAACATATATAAACATAAAATACCTTTACCCCTTTGGAGTTTCAGGGAGCAAACGATCAGCTCCACCACTTCTACGATATCAGCCGTGTATAGTGGTGTTAACTGTCATTGAAATCCTCCCTCTGATGATAACGAGAATTCTGAAAACTCCAGAAAGATCAGAAAGTATGAGCCTAAAAAGCCCCAGTAGCCAGGGTGCAAATTGCAAGTTTTCTATTTTTATTAATACAGATAAGTAATGGCAATTGAAAATTCCGCTAAATAAGCAGCTGACAGCAAAATATAGCAGTGATTTTTACATCTTCGCTAGTCAAAAACACATTAACTCTTGGCCTTGGCCTATCGGAGAGTTAATGTGTATGGGGACATTGGGAGAGCTCTCTCATGTGTATGGCCTGCTTTAGAGGGAAGATTGAATTTATTCAGTCTGTGGGAACAGACATTTAACAAAGGACATGATCAATCTAAATACTGAAATGACTCTCAGTAGATGCAGAGAATCTAATGTTAAAAATCCTCCTTGTGGACAGTGCGAATTGAATAAAGGTAGACTTGTAGGCCATGCAATGCTACCATAGGAATTTAAATATGTAAATAGTCTCTTCAGAGCAGAAGCAGCCAGAAACTCAAGGATTACTACACCTATTGGATGTAGTAATCCTAAATGTCAATATCGACCAAGCTTTGCCAAATGATATACCATATACAGTGGGGCAAAAAAGTATTTAGTCAGTCAGCAATAGTGCAAATTCCACCACTTAAAAAGATGAGAGGCGTCTGTAATTTACATCATAGGTAGACCTCAACTATGGGAGACAAACTGAGAAAAAAAAAATCCAGAAAATCACATTGTTTTTTTATCATTTTTTTTGCATATTATGGTGGAAAATAAGTATTTGGTCAGAAACAAACAATCAAGATTTCTGGTTCTCACAGACCTGTAACTTCTTCTTTAAGAGTCTCCTCTTTCCTCCACTCATTACCTGTAGTAATGGCACCTGTTTAAACTTGTTATCAGTATAAAAAGACACCTGTGCACACCCTCAAACAGTCTGACTCCAAACTCCACTATGGTGAAGACCAAAGAGCTGTCAAAGGACACCAGAAACAAAATTGTAGCCCTGCACCAGGCTGGGAAGACTGAATCTGCAATAGCCAACCAGCTTGGAGTGAAGAAATTAACAGTTGGAGCAATAATTAGAAAATGGAAGACATACAAGACCACTGATAATCTCCCTCGATCTGGGGCTCCACGCAAAATCCCACCCCGTGGGGTCAGAATGATCACATGAACGGTGAGCAAAAATCCCAGAACCACGCGGGGGGACCTAGTGAATGAACTGCAGAGAGCTGGGACCAATGTAACAAGGCCTACCATAAGTAACACACTACGCCACCATGGACTCAGATCCTGCAGTGCCAGACGTGTCCCACTGCTTAAGCCAGTACATGTCCGGGCCCGTCTGAAGTTTGCTAGAGAGCATTTGGATGATCCAGTGGAGTTTTGGGAGAATGTCCTATGGTCTGATGAAACCAAACTGGAACTGTTTGGTAGAAACACAACTTGTCATGTTTGGAGGAAAAAGAATACTGAGTTGCATCCATCAAACACCATACCTACTGTAAAGCATGGTGGTGGAAACATCATGCTTTGGGGCTGTTTCTCTGCAAAGGGGCCAGGACGACTGATCCGGGTACATGAAAGAATGAATGGGGCCATGTATCGTGAGATTTTGAGTGCAAACCTCCTTCCATCAGCAAGGGCATTGAAGATGAAACGTGGCTGGGTCTTTCAACATGACAATGATCCAAAGCACACCGCCAGGGCAACGAAGGAGTGGCTTCGTAAGAAGCATTTCAAGGTCCTGGAGTGGCCTAGCCAGTCTCCAGATCTCAACCCTATAGAAAACCTTTGGAGGGAGTTGAAAGTCCGTGTTGCCAAGCGAAAAGCCAAAAACATCACTGCTCTAGAGGAGATCTGCATGGAGGAATGGGCCAACATACCAACAACAGTGTGTGGCAACCTTGTGAAGACTTACAGAAAACGTTTGACCTCTGTCATTGCCAACAAAGGATATATTACAAAGTATTGAGATGAAATTTTGTTTCTGACCAAATACTTATTTTCCACCATAATATGCAAATAAAATGTTAAAAAAACAGACAATGTGATTTTCTGGATTTTTTTTTCTCAGTTTGTCTCCCATAGTTGAGGTCTACCTATGATGTAAATTACAGACGCCTCTCATCTTTTTAAGTGGTGGAACTTGCACTATTGCTGACTGACTAAATACTTTTTTGCCCCACTGTATACTGGTGTAGAAGTCGACTTGAGTATAAGCCAAGGCACCTAATTTTGCCATGAAAAACTGGGAACACGTATTGACTCCAGTATAAGCTGTGTATGCATTGTCCTCTCATCCCTGTCCTTGTATGCATGGCTCCCCATCCCTGTATGCATGACTCCTTTATCCCCGTCCTTGTATGCATGGCTTGGACATTATCACTGACAAAAAAAGGAAAAAGAAAACAAGGCAAGACATTTTTTGGAGTAATATCTTTATTTATTTGGCTTTCTAGCATGAGAACTGAATTAGATACTGAACAATTTTATTTTTAAGGTTAATCAAAACTCACCAATGTTTCTTTAGGTTTCTGTATTTCATCTTCTCACTACAAATTGAATTTAATGTTAGTCAGAATTTGACAAAAAAGTAACTGCAAAAAATGATAATTCAAGGCTAAATGTATACCACTATGAGTAGTGAGGTATTGTGATTTTACTAAACATATCATATACAGAATTATATGCTAACAATACTGAATCACTTTAATACATGGGAACATTAAAGTTGTGGTCTCTAAAGAAAGAAAAAAAGATCAATGATAGAAAATGCTTAAAGGGTAACCATTGTTTTAATTTTTATTTCATAAATCAATAGTAATCATGATAATAAGGAACCTATGTTATCAGAGAAATCAGCTTCTTTCTCCTCCAGGACTAATCATTAATTTTCAAACTTCTCAATGGTTGGGTAAAATCTGTATTCAGTGAAGACAGATTGTTACATTACTGAGATAAGAAATGGCAGTTTTTTCTAAAATTCTGTGTAGCTCCAGCTTTATCGCACGTGGTTGTGGAAAAATTGTGCTAGAAAGACATACAGGGGTCCGATATAGTATAACTGACCTGTACAGAAGTCTCTATTATACCCTGTCATGCCACATTTATTGCTCCTGCCCTGAGAAGGGCAGTAACCAAGGGTAATACTGCCCTAGTAATACCCCAAGATGAAAATGTAAACATCCAAACATGTTTCTTCCTCTGTTAAAAGGTTTCATCAGTGGAGTAAATGAACTGTTAGGGTTGTCGTAGCTGTTTTTCGTTCTGACCCAAATGTCAGCTGACAGATCACCAGTGAGACCAAATTGTGGAGTTACGCCCATCATTTTACAAGCGCGCTTGGAGACAAAAAGACACCTCACACATATCCTGTGAGCAAGTCACTTTTATCTGAAGTAATAGAGCAAGAAAGCAATATTTTATACCATTTACAACAAATGTAATTCTCAATGCAATTCATGTAGCCCCCACCATCACCCAGGGTCATACTGACCTTTAATCTCTCACGTACCAAATAACATGTTGTGACTGAATATGGAGAACATACATGATAAGAAGTATGGTCTCCTTGAAGCGGAGACACTAAGACTACTGCATCAACAGATTCTAGTAATTCTAACATTTAAAGGCAAGAGGCACTTAAAGGCAAACTATTAACCCTTCTATATCAATTTCCCCCTTTTGTAAATGGTATAACCTCTGCTACGGGGTCAGATGATGTCCACAAAGGAGCTACTGTCTCATGGGTCTAGTACCCACAAGGGGACTTCCTACCTGCTTCACCCATGCACCCTAAGTGTGGACACTCACCTCCCCAGTCAACAGTGGCCATACGGGGCCTATGATATACTACAGAAGGTTCAGCCTTAGGGTTTTTTTCTACACATACATTATTCCATAGCTTAGGTAATACATATATTAGCGCTTTTATGGCTACATAAAACAATAAGCAAAGCAACAAAATTTGCATACAAGTCTGTAAAATACCAAAAATAATCCATCCCGCTAGGCCGCTAAGCCAATTGGCTGGATTTAAAAAGGAGTCTCTATATTGTATTAGTCTCATTAGGAGCCTTAATGAACCACGAAAATCTGAGTCCAAGTCTCACTTGTGCATGCAGTGTGGTGTTAATACCTTCCTTGGGTCCTGGGGTAAGGCTAAGTACAGCATAGTCCTTGCAGATACTGGGCTGTGTGCACAGATCCAACAGTCCAGCAGTTTTTGTCCTTCCGCGTCTTTTATAAGAAAAGCAAGATGTTGAATAAGTTTGTTTATCCAGTGTCTCTGTAAGATGCAAACATCCTACCATAGTCATTCTGCTGGTGAAAAGATCTTTTTGCAGTGACTGGCAAGGATCCAGGTGGGCTTTCCATCAAGTTTCCCTGAGGTAAATGTGGTCAGCTGGACTTTAAAACGGGCCGTCAAACCGTGGATCTAGGCTCCTTCTCACGTGTCTGTGTATGACCACCAATCACCTGGATTCAGCTGATATACGTCTGCACTGGCATTAGGATCTGGAATGGATGAAAACACATGTTTATGCACCACATTAAGTCTTTTCTGTAAGGTCTGGACATGGGCTGTCATAGCACCGTGTTGCTTTTGTAGCACCTGTGGGAAGTACAGACCAGCCTCTGGCAAACTACTAAACAGGACTTCAAAAGGACACAAGCCTGTCTTTCTATTTGGAGTGTGTGTGACTGAAAAGAGTGCAAGAGACAAACACTCTACCCCGCTCTTTCCTTTGTCTGCCATGGCCTTTGATTTTCCAGTTTAAGTGTCCCATTTAGTCTCATCACTTTCCCACTACTTTGTGGTCTATATGGTGCATGATATGCTTGCTGTACTCCCAGGACCTGCATGACTTCCCTCATTATTTCTCCCGTGAAGTGTGTGTCCCTATCGCTGTCTATGGTTTCTAGGACACCATACCTGCAGATCAGTTTTTTTCATCAGTTTGTCTGCAGTCGCTTTAGTATTTGCACATTTTACCAGATAGGCTTCCAGCCAACCAGAGAAGAGATCTACACATACTAGGACATTTTTCACACACTCCTACCTTGGGTAGCTGTATGTAGCCAGTCTGCAGTCTCTGAAACGGGTAGAGAGGCCTGGGTGTCGCTTTCTTAGGGATTTTTACTGTTTTACCTGGGTTGTGCTGTGCACAGATGAGGCATGACTGTACGAGCTCTGCGGCTGCGTAACTGAAACCAGGAGCGATCCAGAAGGCATCTTGTGTTGCTTGCGCCATGATTGGGAGCAGGGATCTTGGTATATACGATTTATCCTGATTCTCCCATACTCTTTCTGAGTTCAGCTCAGCTCCCATTCTCCCAGTGTTCCTTCTGTTTGGGCAGCTGGAGGGATTTCAGGACATCTAGGCTCAGTGTGGCTGGAATACGCTGACTCCCCGCCACCGTCCACTGCTCCCTAGGCCGCCTTG